>NC_073305.1:107492534-108205034 GCF_027595985.1 Sorex araneus
ACCATTGAATCAATTGTGATATCAGTTACGCAGTTTGTTTTTTCTTTAATAAGGTGGTATCAATACTTTAGGCTAAACTAGGTTTATGCTTATAGATTAGAATCGTGAGATTGTTTAGGTGAACTCTTGGCATGAAAAGGCAAATGGAGCCTATAACATTATGCTGTACTGAGCTTTCCTGGCTGAGCCGTTTTGTCTTCCTTCAGTCACTGTTAGCATTGTTTTATTTGGTAAGCAGCTGTGACCAGGAAGATCACAGAAGCGCAGTTTCATTCCCAACTCAGTTTGATTTTAGCCAAACTGTTTGAATCCCAGGAAAGTGGCTAGAATTAGACTTAGCTAAGTAAGGTCCAGGGATTTCCAAAAAGATGTTCTGCTTGAATCACAGAAGACTTAAGTAAAGAAACCCAGCATTTAGACGTAAGTAAAGAAACCCCTGGCAGAACCTGGCAAGATCCCGTGGCGTATTCGATATGTCAAAAACAGTAACAATGATGGGTCTCATTCCCCTGACCCTGAAAGAGCCTCCAGTGTGGCACCGTTGGGAAGGATGAGTAAAGAGAGGCTGCTAAAATCTCAGGGCTAGGACGAATGGAGGCATTACTGGCGCCTGCTTGAGCAACTCCATAAACCACAGGGGTGACAGTGATACAGTGAAAGAAACTCTATATTGTTTTTTATTCTTCAAGAACACAGGCATGAATATGAGCAGTAATTGGAACAATTAACATCAAAAGGGTCAGTGTCTTTTTTCCCTCCCCAGCCCCAGGTAAAATTTTTATTTTTTTTTTTGAGGGAGGGAGGGAGGGAGAGAGGGAGAGAGAGGGGGGAGAGAAAGAGAGAGGGGAGAGAGGAAGGACAGGAGGGAGGAAGGGAGGGAGAAAGAGCTGGGAGAGGGGAGAGAGAGAGGGAAGGAGGGAGGGAGGGAGGGAAGGAGAAAGAGCTGGGAGAGGGGAGAGAGGGAGGGAAGGAGGGAGGGAGGGAGGGAAGGTGGCAGGAAGGGAGGGAAGAAAAGGAGGGAGGGGGGAGGGAGGGAGGGGCTAGGGTGTTTGTTTGATTCTAGCCCCTGTTTGATTCTTGGTGCCACTTGGTCTCCCTGCACAGAGTTGAGAGTCGCTTCTGAGCACTGCCGGCTGTGCCTACCCTGCTTCTCTGCAAAAATCTAAAGAGTTATGTCATCATATTATGCTGTGGGTAATTGAAAGTCAGATTTCTTACACAGTTGATAACGTTTCTGTTTGCCATTCACATTAGTAGTGCAGGACATGTTATTTCAGTTGTAGTATATATTAGAGTCACAGAAATGTCATTTAAAAATTTGTTTCTAGTTGTATATCCAGAAAGAGGTTTTGGTGACTTTTTGTTCAAAAAATATGCTATTAAGTCTTTTCACATTTAAAGATTTTGAAATTGGTTAGTTATTTTAGTTATTTACTCTTTGTTTTGGGAGGCCACTCCTAGCTCTGTGTTCAGGCGTCACTCCTGGCAGACTTGGGCACTGTAGAGGTGCCAGGGATTGAACTCTGGTTGGACATGTGCCAGGCAAGAACCTTACCGGCTGTACTCGCGCTCCGTCCACGTGTATTCTCTGAGGGCCTGCAGTGCCTCATCTCTGTCTGCTGCTGTGGGACTGGATGAGAATGGAGGGCGTGGGCTCTGCCCTTCAGAAGCTCAGTATCAAACGTGGAGACAGATAAGAAGGTAGAACCAGCCCTACTCTTGTACAGCCCAAGGACACATGCCTCTCTCAGGGACATTCTTAGCGGAGACAGAAATGATAAAGGTAGCAGAGGGATGCATTGCAGGATGTCAAATCAGGAGGAAATACGCCAGGAATCATGAAATATGCATGTGGGAGCGGTTGGCAGATGGTGGGGCGAGGGACTGAATTAGATTTGGAACACAGGGGAAAGCTTGTGAACCCACCTTGTTCCTGTGGGGAAGGGAGTAGCTTTGGGTCGGAGATGGTAGACGACATTGATCCCCAAGGACCAGATAGATTGTTTTTTTTTTTTTTTTGCCACGCCCTCGATGCTCAGGGCCTACTATTGGCTCTCTGTTTAGGCAGACTTGGGGAACCATATGGGGTGCTGAGGATCGAATCCAGGTTGGCAGGGTGCAAGGCAACCAACATACTCACTGTACTATTGCTCTGGCCTCCAGATAGATTTTAAAGTCTCATAAAAACTTTGCCCATAATAACAAAGTTGACAATGCACATTTCCTCCATGAATCTCCAGTATTTGCAGCTTAATGTGTTTCTTTTTGTCCCCAGGGTGCTATCTGACTGGGAAGCAACCCATTAGTTGACTTTAGGAAAAATGTTTTATCTCTTGCTTGCCTTGACTAAAAGGTCTCAAAACAGATACATAGGCTTTTATTCTTCATTGGAGTTCCTCAGCTTAGTTGTTAGGGCTGAGACAAAAACCTCAAGAGAATTTTATCGTGAGACCGAGCCACCTCCTGATTTTCCAGAAAGGGAAATTTGGACCTAGGTATTCAAGTACTGAGTATGGAGATAATTTATGTCAGAGACATGCTAAGGGTTAAAGGAAGTGGAGGGGTCTCCTGATTTCAGAATTCAGCCATTCGGCCTGTGTCAGGCATTGATTGGTTTATGCATTCAGGGCCATGTGTTAGAACAGTACCAGGTGCTGCTAGGTGCTGGTAGGATGTGATGGTCAAGCACATAAAGTTTGTCTTGGTGGCACTGTGCTTACTGTTACAGCGCAAAGACTTGGGGCACATGCCATTTAATCCAGTCATATTCAATCTTTACAACAACACCCCCCCCCCCCCCCCAACCCGCCGCCGGTGCATTGGTTATCTGCCCTGTTAAAAGGCACTGATTAAATCAAAGAGAAGAAAGGGAAGCTGCTGGCCTGGGGATTGGTTCCTTGGGCTGATAAGCTAGACTGTAGTTTATCAGTGGCTTTTGGAGGTGGAGGGGTGGGGCTGGGGGGATCCTTTGCTGGGAACAAAAGATTTGAAGGAAAGTTGGAAAACCTGGAGCTTTGCCCAGGACTGCAACTATGTATTCAAGTGGGAGTGGAGCTGGAGGGGGATACAGAGAAATTGCTGTAAGATAAAAGGAAGTGACCACATAAAATAGACTGGCCGCTGATTCCAGCATGGTTTTAATCCCAGAAAGAGCTGGGGAGACTCAGCCTGGATTTATGTGGAAACTTGCACTCATTGCCTCAGTCACATGGTATGGTCGTGATTTCCGTTTTACAGTGAAGTTGGCTGACCGGATTGAGATCAGAGATCACATGCCCTTGGTCCTGGTGTCCAGGGTCATACTTCCCTTCCTGGTGCGTGAGTGGCGCAGTTAATTCTATAGCAGACATTCTGCAGTCGACAGGACGGTGCCCGTAAGAGCTGCGCCACCCCAATTGCAGAGGCTCTCCTGTCAAGGGACAGTGCTGAAGGGCATTGGCAGGGAGAAGGTGAAGCATGCAAAAAGCCAGCAGGAAAAGTGGGAATAATTTGGGGTGCATGGACAAGAACTGGGGTTTACTGGGGGGTGCTGGAGTGTCCCAAGCAGTGTTTAGGGACCTGGGGATACTGTCAGCTGGATTGATTGGGTGGTTCAATGCTTGGGCCCTGTGTGCTGGGGACCACCGGGGCCAACCTGGGAGGAGGTTGGGGTTCTCCAGGGATGCACCTGGCAGTGCTCAGGGTCCTGCAGGATTATAGGTGGGGTGGCAGGGTTGAAACTCAGGTCTCACTGTGTATAATGCATGTGCCCGAGTGCTGAAGATTTTTTTTTTTTGAGTTTTAATTTTTATTTTATTGTATCACCGTGAAAAATGTTACAAAACTTTCAGGTTTAAGTCTCAGTCATAATGATCAAACCCCCATCCCTTCACCAGTGCACATGTTCCACCACCAAGAACCCCGATATACCCCTGCCTGAGTGGCTAATGATCTTCCCTTTACTCTCTATACTTTGAGTACATTCAGTATTTCAACTGAGAACTCACTATTGTTATTTAGAAATTTCCCCCAACAATCAAACCTGCTGGAAAGACATCATTTGATAATTTGTTTTCCATTGCTGAGAGTGAAGAATATATGAGCTTGCGTGGCCACAACAGTGGCCACGCAGTTTTGGATTTCTGATATTTTAGTAATTAAGTCCAGAGAGATTTCTGCCAGAAGTCACCGAAAGACAAGGCTGAGAGAAAAACCTTTTCCCTCCCCGGGCGGCCTGGAATTGTAGCTCAGCTCACAGTCTAGATGCATTTCTGTAAGAAGCCGCTGGGTGCTAAAAGTGATTAGTAGCCCTCCAGGATCATAGTCTTTAAGGAGAAGAGGAGCCGTTTAGTGTGTGTGGCCGCTCCGGCTCGGCTCTCGTCTGGGCGGGGAGCGAGGATTTGGTTTTAAGGGAAGATAGGCTAAGAAGCTCTGTGTCAGGCTTCCTGAGATTTCCATCAAAAAAGCCTACCCCAAAATTGGGATGCTTTAACAGCAGAAATTCCTCTCCTTCTGGAGGCTGGAAATCAAGGTGAGGACAACGCTGCTCCGTCCCCCAGATCCTGAGGAAGAAAGTCCCCTGACTCTGTCCTGGCTTCTGATGGTTTGTGTGGCATCCTCAGTATTCCTTGGCATGTTCTGTAGCAGCCCGATACCTGCCTTCAAGTTCAGGTGACTTTGGCGTGTCTGTCTGTCGCTGTTTGGATTTCCCCATTTATTGATTTATTTCTAAAAAATTTTTTATTGTTAAAGTAAACAGAAGCCACAACTGTTGATAAATGTCTAGAGTTGAAATTGGTTAGATAACAAAGCGCCAATATTAAAATCGATAAGTTAAAAATCAAAATGTTTTTAAAATGTGAAAATTGTTATATTTTCACTGGGTTGTTTAATCCTTATCTAAAGATTTACTGAGCTATTTGTTGCTAGTGGAGCTTCCTGTTGGCTTCTGTGTTACGTTCCCATCTAATTTGGTGCGCTCCTACTGGAATTTCAGTATTGAGGAATTTGGAAAGGTCCAGAGATGTCAGGGTCTATGGTCTGGGTAAAATTGCCCCTTTTAGAAGTGCACAGGCATATTGAATTAGAGCTTTCCCTAAGGACCTCATCTTAATGTGATCATTTGCAAAGATCTCATTTCTGCACAAACTGGAATGAAGTCAAAAGTCATATGATCTGAAGGTTAGGACTTCAGCATATTTGGAGGGGGCGGGGTGCAATTCAGCCTACACCAAATGTCAGATAAGGCTAATGGGTGGAATTTTCCTCTTTATTTTCATTAAAAGCCATGCTTTTATTTTGGCCAGGTGTACCTCGGTCTTCAAGGGCCACGGTCACTCTGGTGAAGGTGGTAATGCTCATGGAGGTGATGGTGGTGGTGGTGAGGGTGCTGCTTTTGTTGGTGGGAGTGATGGTGGCAATAATGATGGTGATGATGGTGTTTCTCAGTAGGGTGGGGGACATTCATGGACTGCTGCGTGCCTCTCGCTTGCAAGCCTTGAGTCTATTCACTTGACTCACTTCTCTGTACTTTCTTTTTATTTTTTGGGGGAAGCACACCCATTGATGCTCAAGGGCCCCTGTGCTCGGGGGAGCCTCTGTGATGCTGGCAGTCCACTCAGGTCAGCCATGCAAGGCAAGCACCTTACCCTCCTGTGCTGTGTCTCGGCCCTCACCTTGGCTTCCCTGCTTGCATTGGAAAGCTTGGGGAATGCACTGCTCGGCTCAGTGGCTGGCTCTGCCATATGTGGGATCACAGTCATTGTATAAGATCTGCTACTAAAGAGGAGTCCTCTCAGTATCCCACTGATGAACCCAGCACAGGCGTTCTAGATTGTTATTTATTATTTACTACATATGATATTTTCTGCTTTACAGTTAGTATTTCTTGTAAACATGAGGGCATGGACTCCTTTATGAAATTGAGGACTTGATTCATTTGCATGAGGGCACTCTCAGTAAATATTTCAGCATGTTTGAGGAAATAACATTTTTACAAATAGGATATAAATTATAAGTGGTTTCCACATGGCAGGAATGAAACATAAGTTCAGTCTCTTTTTTTTTTCTCCTGTTTTTCATAGTTTTGTAAAAAAATTTAAAATGAGAGAGAAACTATTGTGAAAAAACTTCACAATTGGTAGAAATTAGTGTTAAGATTCTAGAAAGGAGGGGACCGGAGCGATAGCACAGCGGGGAGGGCATTTGCCTTGCACGCGGCTGACCCAGGTTCGATCCCCGGCATCCCATATGGTCCCCCAAGCACCGCCAGGAGTAATTCCTGAGTGCAAAGCTGGGAGTAACCCCTGAGCATCGCTGGGTGTGACCCAAAAAGTTAAAAAAAAAATGATTCTAGAAAGGGGCACCTGATTGTACATCAGGCAGGTTGCTTGCCATGCACCCCATCCGACCCGGCTTTCATTCCTGACACCCCATATATTCCCCTGAGTCCAACCAGGAATAACTCCTGAGCACAGAGCCAGGAGTAAGCTTGAATAGTGCTGGGTATAACCACCCCCTCCAAAAGAAGGATTCTCGAAAGGGCCTTTTTTAAAAAGATTTTTTTCATATTTACCATGTTTTGAAATGAATGATATTGTCCAGTAAAGTTAGAAGTAGGTGACAGAGTTAGATTAGCATGACATCTAGATCATTATATTTCTCAGTTAAAAACCTTTTGTTGTTGCTGATGCTTTGGCGGCCGTACTGGGGTGGTGGTTGCCATCTCCCAGTGCTGTTCCTGGTGGGGTAGGGGGTGATGCAGCTCAGGGCTTCAGTTATGCAAGGAACAGACTTGCAAGGAATGTACTCTATCCGGCCTGAAAATGCTTTATGTTATCCCTATTCTAAAAGTCACATCCTGACTACAAAATGCTTCAATTTGATGGGGCCAGATATGATTCAGGAGGCAGGGAACTTGTCTTGCAAGCAGCCGGCCTCCTTATTTTTTGTGATTAATTTTATATATTATATTGTTTCCCATTTTGTGGAAAAGGATCTTAGCTTTCCTGATTAGAAATTTAGTGACAATTAATTTTTTTTGTATGTGTGAAATGGCAAACACTTGTTTGAGGGAAATTTTCCATTTGTGATTATGTACGGGCTGGAGCGATAGCACAGCGGTAGGGCATTCGCCTTTCACGCGGCTGACCAGTGTTCGATTCCTCCACCCCTCTCGGAGAGCCCAGCAAGCTACTGAGAGTATCTAGCCTGCACGGCAGAGCCTGGCAAGCTACCCGTGGTGTTTTGGATATGCCAAAGACAGTAACAATAATTCTCACGATGAGAGATGTTACTGGTGCCCACTCGAACAAATCGATGAGCAACGGGATGACAGTGACAGTGAGTATGTATAATTTTCTTTTGGGGACTCTTCTTTCTAGTTCTTTTTAGCTATAGCTCATAAACATGTCATTGACCCTCCTAGTGCATTTTCAGGCAATAGTGATAAGTAGGCATCCCATTGCCAGCCTGGTGTTTTGCTGTGGTCAGAGTGACCAGGAGGGAGGGGAAGGAGTTGGAGACTGAAAATCTTTTTGACAGCTGCTGCTGAAGAAAGGCACCGCCCTACTCTCCTCTGCCTTGCTCTTAATAAAAAAGCTTATCTGAGCTTATCTGTCGACCTGCAGTGGCTGATTACTAGGAACTAAATGGTAATATAAAGTTAGTGTTAATTAGTTTTTTTTTTCTGGTGATTATTCCCCCCCCTCCCACTCTCCCCAAACTTATCAACCTAGGAAAACATTAATTGAATATTTTGCTTCCAGACTGATGACAAATTTTCTCTGGGACTAAAAGCTGAACTGATATGTAGGCAGATGGCTCCCTCCTCCTGCACAAACCCAGATAACTTTTAGATTGAAGCAGCCCTTGAGCGACTCAGGCACAGTTTGGCTGGTCCCCTGGATCTGATTCCCTCTGTGACAGTGTGTTTGTTCCGAGGAGACTTGGCTCTTTGGGGTTGGCTCAGTCTGGCAGAAAGAACCCCAGAGAGGGTGGGAGGGGGGGAGGGGTTCCTGGAACTGACCCCTGAACATGAAACTGCCGTGTACATCAGAGTGGATCTGCCTCTGTGGGACCGGGTGGGCTCTCAGCCAACATTATTTCAGAGCTCCTGAAACCGGAAATGGAATATTGGCTGCCACTGCGAGCCAAGAGTTCTTACTAGAAGGATGCATTTTCCCTTCCCCACTGTTGATGGCTCAGATCCGAAGTGGCCCTTTGTCATTTGGGATCTAGTAGCTTGGGAGTGGAGGACTGAGAGTAAGAGACTCTTCAATGGGTGACTTGCTGGACAGGTCAGTTCAGTGGTTGGTATTTGGTAAATGCAAATATGGTTACAGGCAGCAGCCTGTGCTGCATTCCAGTTAGCTATTAAAAACAAAACAAAGCAGATCAAAACCTCAAAGCCACACAAGCAGCATGGCTTTTGAATTTGTTTTCCTTCTTGTTCAGGGAGTGGGAGTGTGGTCTTCTTCATTCATGACATTCCTCGGTGGATTGAAACTTGCTGGTGCTCTGGTTGAGCCATTGTGTTCACTAGAACAGTCTTTTGAGTGGTAGTGGACCACTGTCTTAAACTCATTTCCTTAGTTGAACGAAGCTTAATGTGGTACTGTCATCTGTGATAAATAAATTACTAATGAAAGTTGATGTTTGGATTGTATATGCTGACATATTTTAATCCTTGAACCAACTCAAGTACCTAACATTTGCCTTGTCTATGATGTACCTATCTCTGGAGGATATGTAATCTCATGGTTAAGTCAAGGGCTGACTTAAAATCCTAGCTTTGCTGCATTCTGTGAGGAACAGGCTTTTCACAAGTCTGATCAGCCTTTTTGTTAGTCAAAGTGAAATAGGGATAGTCCTTCTGTATGGGATTACTACGAGCTTTGAATAAATGAAATATTTGCATAAGACATTTTGCAGTGCTACAGTGTGCTCAATGCATGTCATTGCTTCCATTGTGTTATCACTGGCAATAATATTAATAATAACATTAGTATAAATTAAAACCTTGGTTAGTGTAAGATTTTTAATCATTAAAAAAAAATGTCACACAAGGGTTAGAGGTGTAGTTCAATGGGCTGAGCACCCCTGGGAGCGACCCTCCAGCATTCCTGTGTTTCCCCATACCACCCCACCCACCCACCAACCTCCTCCCTCAAAGCACTTGGTATAATTCAGAGTTTTAAGTAAATTTAAATATAAAAAGTTTTCTACTAAAATTTGAATTAATGAGAACATTACAACTTGATGTTATTCTTCAAACAAACTGCTTCAGAGTTCTTCTGTAATTTTGAATGTTTTATACAGTCCCAGCCTGTTGTGCCCAAGTCAGTAAACCCTATTTCTTCATTGCCTGCAACATGCTTATTAATATGCAAACGGTGACATTTCTTTGCTGGGTACAGTCCATGATCTTAGAGTGCCAGTTTGATTTAAGGCTTCCGAAACATGACAAATAGATTCCACTTCAAATGACAACTCTGATTGATGGACAGTGACTTCCTGGGAAGCAGGGAGAGGTCTAAGCCTAATCTGGCATTAGCTGGAAATTACTGATTGATTGTTGACATCTGCTCAGGCACCAGAGACAAGTTGACTAGGGCTTATGCAATATATTTCTCAGCCTTGTGTTAGATCTTGGTTGGACTCCGTTTTTCAAATTTGTATAACTCACTATAAGGTGTTTTCAAACTATGAGGAATGTAAGAAACCAAGTTAAATTGTGTCCACGCTGGATTCTGTAAATGCTTCACTGCAGTTAGGAAGGTGGTGGAGAAAGGTCAGGAATTCTGTTTTTAATAAAGGTGAGTGGTTGATGGTTGTGAAGTGGTAAGGTATTTTCAAATCTGATAGGTAGGTCGTGGAATCGGGGTAAGGAGAAATGAGGGGAGAGAGAGAAAAAAGGACTGGAATTGATGAATTTTAAGCTATTCCTGCCCACTGTCTCGAGAATTGAGAGGTCAGGCCACTCACTGGTAGGAGTCTTCCTGTAGGTTATTTAATTCTTGTTATCACCCTATAAAGGATGGTTTATATACCCATTTACAGATGAGAATATTGAGGTACAGAGTGAGAAAGTAACATTCTTAGGACCATTCAGTTCACTGAGTCTTTCTTTTCTAACCCTGTCTTCTGATTTTTTTGACTGGTATTTTCTTCACTACACTGCGTTACCTATGAGGAAAAGAATCTGATCAGAGGCTCTTGAGAATGTGCACTATGCCGGCTGCCGAAGAGAAGGGACAAGGGTAGACTCCTAAAGAGTAATTCCGGGGATCTCTACTCAGCCGTGGAAAAGGTAGCTGTAGGCACATTGTTTGCAGAGCATGTGAAAGGAATGGACTTACATCCGCATAGTATAAAAAAAAGTTCTAAGGAGTGAGAGTTAAAGATAATATATTTATAAAAACAATGGCACAGCAACAAATACTCTGCTCATCATGAACGGGATGTTCTCGGAGCTTGGCTTAACAAGTTGCCTTGTCATAGAACCTGGAAGTCACTGCTGTCTAGATCTAGGTCCTCCATTTGCCTAGTGATTATGTCCTCGAGGAAGGAATCAGAATTTATGGACAAATTATGATTCCTAAGGGACTGAAGACGAATGGTTGGTAAATGTATGACTTTCATCAAATGTAATTCTCTTGTGGTGTAATTTCAGGTTGATGTATTGAACTAGAAGGAGCAAGATGGGAAAGAAATAGACTAATGATGGAAAAGGAAAAGATGATTAGGATGGAAATAAGTTGGGGTGACTGCGAGGAGGGGGTTGGAGGTTGGAAGAAATGATGGTGTCTCTTGGCATCATTTGGACAACAGGAGAGGTACCAGGACCAATGGTGGTGCTGGAAATGTCTGTCCTCACTGTTTCCATCTGGGAAACATTCTCTCTGCGGGCTAATCATTTTCTGTTTTCCCCCTGCAAGTGAAGTGTTTTGAGGAGGTGGAAAGAGGTTATCAGGCTAGAGCTGCCTGATAACAGTGGGTTTTCAATGCGAGATCAGGTAGAAAGTAGGGAACCAGGCAGGCATTAACTTAATAGTTGAAGGAAATTCAACTGGAGTTCAGGGAGCCACCCCATGTAAGGGGAGAGTTGCCATTAACACAAGGCAAAAAGCCCTTGGGAGCAGACCAAATGCCTCAGTTGCCCAGTTTTCTTGTTCTAATTTTATCTTAATTATCAACCATCTGTCTTTCTAAAATCAAACTCTCTACATGTGATTTACTGACAGCCTCATCAACTTGGTGAGAGAGAAATTTGGTGTGATACAACCAAGGTGATAAGTGCAGAGAATGTGGACTGTAGGAGCAGAGAGATCTGACTTTTGAATTATGCCTGTGGTAACCAGTCTAGCAAGTGTTTTAATGTTTCTGTATCTCAGAATCAGAAATGTTGGCCCCCAAATGGTAGCTCTCAATATTGAGTTTCATTTAAAATTTAATCTGTAATAATTCTCCTCATCTTTTTGTGAATTGACAAGCTTAAAACAAGAAATTAAGACTTAATTGGAAAAAAATTCTTATACTAAGATAATAGGTACTGAGTCAGCAGAAGCAGAAATACTGCATTGTTAAGGTTAGCATCAACTACAAAGGTCACAGTCTATTCACAGACTTTCACAGACTATGACTGGAATCCATTTCAATTTTTTTTTTACTTAATATTATTTGTAATTTTTTTAGCAAATATTTTAAATCCTGGGAGATACCTTTCTCTTATCCACATTTAATGTATTTAAATACATTAATTAATTAATTAAATACACTCTTCAGATATCTGATGTATTTGTGTAATAGGGGCCATACTGAGACACCCCCCCCAGCAGTCATACCATGTCCTGCTTAAGACATCTGAAGGTCCCTTGACCCCTGTGCCTTGTTCCATTATGGCGTGGATCTGCTAGAGTTCATGAAGTGATGCACAGGTATACTCCGTGTCCTCACAGCCCCTCACCGTGCCCCTTCTCCTCTGACCGTTTGTCCGTAAGCTTGTGGGTATGTTTGTTTTTGTCTTGTAATAATGCAAAGTGTCCCTTGGTATCCATGTCTCTCAGAGGCAGGAAGCCACAGGGTTATATGGAGAAGATCATACATGTTTCACGAAGAATGGAAGCGAGTGGGAAAGTTTTTATGTGAAAAGAAGCCAGCAATAGTCCTAGAGGGTAATCAGGTGTTGGTTGGCTTCATTCTTGTGGCTTGAGGCCTGGGAGTCTTCTGGCTCTGGCAGCTGATCTCCTGGAGCTGTAGAAACGCCTCTCTTGCCCTGACGGTGCCGGGGGCTTAGCCTCTTGGTCAGTCTCGTTCTCAGCTCCCAACTGCTGCTTCCAGCTCATTGCACTGGATGGCAGAACTTTGAAAAGTCAGAAATAAGTTTGATAAACGCCAGGGTTTCCCACCAGCTGCGCGGTTGGCATCTGGGGTCACATTCTGGCTTCCTTCCTCCTTTGCCTTTTGTGTAGTTGAAGCCCACGCATTCTCAGTCAGAGCTTGCCCCAGGTCACAACCTTTCATTTTGTGACTGTGCTATGTTTGTGTGTTTTTTTGTGTCTGTATGTTATGTGTGTGTGTGTGTGTGTGTGTGTGTGTGTGTTTTCTCTTGTACTTCCCCATTCTATCTGATCTTCCAGAAAACACAAGGACTCTTTTCTTCCCTGGTAGTGCCACACCCTTCTTGGTGGCAGTGCTTGCTCTGGTGTGCACCAGGCTTGGACGCTAGCTGTGCTAGTGACCCTCATTCAGCTGTAGCTGGGCCACTCTGGCACTCACTGGAGCGGCAGTGGGGCAGTCCCCACAGTACATGCAGAGACTGGACTCTGGCAGTTGGGGGCCGGGAGCCTGTGGCCTTGTGGTGGGAAGGTGGGTCTCTTACCACTGCGTTGTCCCAGCCCTGGACTGTGCTGTTCCCTGTTGGGGAGTTGTTTTACTCATCAGTGACAGAAAGCAGCTCATCTGGGCCCTGCCTGTCAGCTGCTGCTCTCTCCATCTCCCAGTTGTAAGAACAAAAAAATCTCCAAACTTGCTCAGCCGTCCCCTGGGGAGGCAAAGTCATCCTGAGTGAGAACTGTTCCAATGATAGTAGCGAAGAAGGTGTGCAGTTCAGCATGAGAATTCTCCATCCTTTTACACTGAAGAAATCTGATTTCATCATTTTCTGAGTAGGCAGGACTGTTTAAATGGCCTGTTTCAGTCTTCACCATTCATCCTGATCCTCCTACAGCAGCGCACCAAGCATTGCATTGGAAGTTGGGAGACTTGGAGTCCAGTTCTGGTGTTGTCGTTAGAACGACTTCATGAGGGCCTGGATGGTGATAAGAGCATCCACCTTGCAGGATGGATTCAGATCCCCCGGGCCCAGATGTGGAGTGTGATCCTGGTAGCTCTGCCTTAAACCCAACAACTCTGGTGCCTGTGATCCCAGCATTAGGGGTTCTAACTGCACAGCAGCCCAGATGTGTGTATGCCCCACAAAAAATGGGGTGTAGTCCCCGGGGAACACAACAACTAAAAAGATACGTGAGGGTCATAGTCAGGAAGTGCTGCCTGCGGTAGCTCATTGTGTCGATTTTTTTTTCTTTTTGGGTCACACCCGGAGATGCACAGGGGTTCCTCCTGGCTCTGCACTCAGAAATTACCCCTGGCAGTGCTCAGGGGACCATATGGGATGCTGGGAATCAAACTCAGGTCGGCCGAGTGCAAGTGAAATACCCTGCTGCTGCGCTATCGCTCTAGCCCCACATCGTGTTGGGGTGTGTGTGTGTGTGTGTGTGTGTGTGTGTGTGTGTGTGTGTGGTGTGTGTGTGTGTGTGTGTGTGCACCACTACTATAGGGGTGCAGAAACTCAGTGAACACATAGCTACTAAGGTAGCACGGAAGCTTAATATACCTCTCAGCAAAGAGTCCCACAGCTGATGGTGTGCAACAAGCCAGGGGTGTGTGCCAGGAGCAGGGCATTATCAACATGATAATGCTGGCATTATCAACAGCAACAACAGGGCATATGAAATAGAAAAAAAAATAGCTCTGAGTCTTGGGGCAAAAAAACTTTTCTTTTTTTTTTTGCTTTTTGGGTCACACCCAGCGATGCTCAGGGGTTACTCCTGGCTCTGCACTCAGGAATTACTCCTGGCGGTGCTTGGGGGACCATATGGGATGCCGGGGATCGAACCCGGGTCGGCTGCGTGCAAGGCAAATGCCCTGCCCGCTGTGCTATCACTCCGGCCCCAAGGGGCAAAAAAACTTTGCTTTCTTAGACTTCAGGTTTCTTTTGTTACTGTTATCTTCTAATTGGGATTCAATTTACACGTTGTGAAATTTCACCCCATTCAGTGGTGTATCTCACTAGTTTTCAGTAGATTCACTAAGTTGTGCAAGATATCGCCCCTATCTTAATTCTCAAATCTTTTCTTCACTCTGCTCCTTCCTCCAGCTCCTAGCAACTACTGATCCTACTTTCTGTTTGTATAGATTTGTCCCTTCTGGACATTTTCTCTACATGGATCCAATCAGATCTGTGAACATCTGTGTCTGAATGTGTTAAATTCACTTAGCACAGTGTTTTCAAACTCTATGCAAGTTGTAGAATGTATTTGTTTCTATTTCATAGCTTAAAAATACTCCATTGTGTGTGTTTTATACATATACATATACATAGATACACACACTACGCTTTCCGTATTCAGTCATCAGAAGACAGAACTTTGTGTTGTTTCCACCTTTTAGCTGTTATGACAATTGCTTCTTTGAGTATTTGTGTACAAGTTTTTGTGTAAATTTACTTTTCCATTCTCTTGGAAACATCAATTTTGGGAGTAAAATTGATGTTTCTTACGGTAACCCTATAAAGTCTCTGTGGAACTGCCAAACTGTTTTCCAAAACAGTTCTTACTTTTTACCTTCCCATTAGCAATGGATGAAGTTCCGGTTTCTGTCCATCGTTACCAAAACATGCTCTTGTCAGTCTTTTTTGCTTGTAGTCACATGGATTAGTAGTGGTATCTCTGTGTGTGGTTTTGATGTGCTCTCCTAAGGACTACTAATGTTGCTGTTTTTGAAGACCTTTTCATAGTTAAAGGTCTAACTCTATTTTTTCCTGCTTGTTCATACATAAACCAATGACATAATAAGACATAATTGAATCTTTAGGCAGACATAATTTTGGCTATTAGTTTGCATTTGTTTATAAATACCTTTTATTGTTCAGTGTTCAGCCATGTTCAGATTTTAGATTGAGTTTGACCTGATCCTTTCTACCCCAAAATAGCATATAATCTGGGGAGAAAATATGAGCATACAAAATGTAGGACAGCCATGGAGTATAATGCTAAAAGTATCCAATGGGGAGGTCTCAAGGACATGTATATCCATTTGGAGAGGACAAAGAGAGCCATAGTCTGAACTAGATAGAAAAATAGACTCTCTTGAGTTGGGAGAATGACTGCTTTTAAGCTAGAAATGCCACTTTGAGTCTCTAGTAGAAATTTAGAGACTTTCTTTTTTGAAAACACTTTGAGTTTGGAAACTAGAGCAGCTGCCAGCCCCGCTGTTCTTTTTGTTGTAGAAGTGAACTCCGTCTGCAGATGCCTGCTCCCTTGTTCTTGGACAACCCCTTTCCTTCCATTGCTCGATTCTTCCAGTGGCTGAGCACAAGACAAATGGATGCTCAATGGCAAGTTCCGCTGTGATAGTAGGGATAAGTAACAGGGATGAAATGATTAATAATTTAGTTTTTTATTTCCTTTCCCATTAAAGGAGGGGGTGGGGGCCATCACCCTTTTAGTAGGACTAAATGTCTTTAAGTCCAGAGAGCTTAGAACAGCCTCACAAATCTTGAGTGTGGAGCTTCAAGGTCTCATTTTTTTGGCCTGGTATTTGGGGCACTTTGATCTGATGCTCACCTACCTTTGCAGCATTTTCTCTTGCTGTTCTTTTGACTGCTGTATAAATGTTCCAGGCACCCCGTGTCCTGCACCTTTCTCTTTCTGTGCCTTTTCTCCTTGTCCTTTTACTTGCCTGGACTGTGCTTACCTTGAATTAGGACCAGATGTCCTTTCAATCTGAAACCATACTGTTTCTCTTTCCCCTCTTAACTGGGAGGTCTCAGTGCCCCCGCTATGTATGTGATAGCTTGTGTGACTTATTTTGGGGACTCAGATGTCTAAACCCTTGATATTTATTATTTTGTACCTTTTATTATTTGAACTGTGACTTGTAAGTTCTTTGAGGCCAGGGATGATTCCCTTGTCTTTTGATGGCCCCAGGGATCTTATTGGAGAACTTAACATGGAGTGTTTATTGAGGGAAGTTTTTTCTGTAGCTTCCACATCAACTATGTCAAGTTTATCAAGAGTCCCTGTCTTTACCAGAGTTGGAAACGGAGGGCCAGACGTAGATGGAAATCTGCTTTGGAAAATAGAGTCCCTGGGAAGGATCAGATCTTGATCTGCTGCTCCTCAAATCAGTGGCAGGAAGAGTCTTGGTTACTCGAGATAGGATTTTTTTTATTATTATTATTACTGCTTCATTTGCATTTCTTAGTATTACTTTTCTGACGCAAGTGCCAGAATTCTGGAATCTCTGTGTGGGGTGAAGCTGCAGGTCTAGAGGGAGCAGAAAGGCCTCTTGATGTTTTGCAGGCAGAGGCCATGCCCTCTAGGGTTCACCCAATGAACAGTGAATGGCACAGGCCCCCGCAGTTCTGGGCACAGGTGAGGGGGTCAGGAGCTGAGGGAGTAAGAAGCGGCAGCTGTGTTGTGAGGCAGGATAGCTTTGGGCTTCATCAGGGACAGGTTGAAATGCGGCTTTTACACCTCAGTTGACTTTAAGAATGTCATGGTACCACATCAAAGTCAATTATGGAGCAGAACGATGATTTGTAGTCCAGAACAGTTGGGTCAGTTTGGCATAGTTTGTTTGATGTACTGTACTGAATGGAATCGTAACACGGGGTGCACTTTTAGAAAGATTTCTAAACTTAAAGCAGTTTCAGATAAAATGATAATGAATTTGTGTTTAAAAAGACAAACTTCATTTCTACAGAAGCCTCACTCTCTCGTTCAAAGGAAAGTTGTTGCTTTGCTTGGAACTTTCACACTTTGCAGCCCTTTCCCTCCCAGTTTTCCTTCTCAACCTCCTAAGGTCACACCTATGCATTTCCCATCATCCTAGGAGCAGTGTATTTCTTCTTTTAAAATAAAAAAAAAAATGCTTCTTTTTTTGGTGTGTGGGGGTGGATGGGGAGGTCTCCACCCAAATCTCCCAGCGCTGTGCTTAAGGGTCTTTCCCAGAGATTCCTGGGGAATTCTGTGGTGCTGGGGTGGAAGCGCCTGAACCCTTGAACTGTCTCTCTGGCTGTGTGCTTTTGTTTTGGACACTGTGCTTTTTGTCTCTGTGTCCTTATTGTGGCTTTTTAGCCCTCCCTCTGAAACTCTATGCAACTCTGCCTTTGGGATGTCCTGGAGACGGAGACGCAAGCCCCTCTGTGTCTGTCACTTGCCTCTGGATGTCACAAGTCAGTTGCATGCAGACCTTTCTTCCCCTGTCTGCCCTCCTCAGTTATGCATCCGTCTCAGACAGTAGAGGCCGTGTTTGGGCACCCTAAGCCCCCTTAGTTCTCAGAGCTCCAGCTCGCCCATCTGTGCAGAGCCCCCACATGTCTTATGAAAACCTGTCGAGTGAATAATGTCTCCTTGATCTTTTAAAGAAATTTTCATTTTCCCTTTGAGGTAGCTCTCATTTATTTATTCTCTCCTTCTCTTTCCTCGCTTTCCTCTCCTCCCCCATTTTTCTTAGTGAATTTCTGGTGCTTTGGGGGATGATGTGACAAGAATTTTCAGGTGAAACCATCCTCAAAATTTAGAGGTGCTTTTCTGAGGGACTTCATCTTACCTGGAATGTAGGATTTAGAATCATCTGTAGGATGGGTCCCGGAGACTTTGCGCATTTGCGAAAGCTTCGAAAACTCCCGTGGCAGTTGCATTCCATCTGGTGAGGTGGTTGGAGTTTTCAGTTTTCAGAAAGGCACATCATCATCATAGCCCGGAGAAACAGGAAGCTCGGGCAGTGCCCAGCTCTGCACAGGGCAGCTCCCTGGAATGCCAGGATAAACCTCCAGACTCTCTCAGAGATGATCTCTTTCTGTCTGCTCTGGAAAGGCAAACCAGTCCCTCATCTCCTATAACATGTAATTGTAAAAATGACCGGCTGTTTCCAAGTTATTCTTTACATGGGAGTAGGAACAGAAACAGTCCCTAAATCATGTCACTTGCACAGGGACCGACCGATACAGAAACGGGAACAACATATTCCAAAACATCCTGTGCTATATAGCTTAGCATCTCTGGCCCTTGCTAAGCCATGGCCTTTGCCCGAGGTCCTGTGATTCTTGCCTGGGGAAAGTGCTCTCCTCAGCAGGATTTCCTCCTCACAGCAAAGGCTTCTGACTATCACAGCAGATTTTGCCGGAGCAGCTCTTCTAATTAGCTAGAAGCGTGCATATGCGTAGGTATATGTAATTTTCATAAATAGCCTTGTAAAAGCGTGGCATTCTGGATTCATGTTTTATGCTTAGCTTTTATAAGAAAGCAAACATGTCATCGTGACAGGGAATCTAAGAACAATCAAGTCGAACTACCTACATCTTTTTTTTTTGCTAGTGGTTTTCCTTTTTTAATTAAAGCTTCGTGTTTGCTTGGTAATACGGGTTTTGTTTGTTTTGTTTCTAAAACACAGACTAAAAAGTAGTCTACTAAACTTGTTGAGAGATGAGTTAGAGCCACTCCAGTGGCAGGAAGCAGATGGGAGAGGATCCAAATCAGCTGGCAGGTATAATGATGAGCTCCTCCAGGCTACCCTGCTTACTTCCATAGGAGATGGATTTGTGTTGCCAACGTGGTTTTCACCCTGCAGAGAATTCCATGGTTACACTGAGGAAAGAGGCACAGATACATAAAAATGTTACTATATAGTGCCGGCTGTATAGATCACTCCTGGTGGTGACTGTAGGTCTTAGAAGATGTTCAGGGAGGCCATAGATCACTGTCACTGTCATCCTGTTGCTCATTGGTTTGCTCGAGCGGGCACCAGTAACATCTCCATTTTGAGACTTGTTGTTACTGTTTTTGGCGTATCGAATATGCCACGGGTAGCTTGCCAGGCTCTACCGTGTGGGTGGGATACTCTTGGTAGCTTGCAGGGCTCTCTGAGAGGGGCGGAGGAATCGAACCTGGGTCGGCCGCGTGCAAGACAAACGCCCTGCTGCTGTGCTCTCGCTCCAGCCCAAGATCAAGGCTACTGAATTTTGGTACTATTAATATTTAAACCAGACAGTTCTTTTTGTGTGTGTGTTTTGTTTTGGGGTCACACCCAGGCTCAGGGCTGACCCCTGGCTCTGCACTCAGGGATCATTCCTGGCAGCACAGGGGACCAGATGGAGTGCCAGGGATCTGCTGCATGCAAGGCAAGCACCCTACCCATTGTACTATTGTTCGGGCCCCTAAATAGTTTTTTGTTGTAGGCAGCTGCCCCGTGCCTCATGAGATGCTTAGCAGCATCTCTGACCTGTGCTCTCGGGATGCCAGTAGTACTTGCAGGTTTTGATAGCACCTAAATGTCCTGAGACTTTGTCCAATGTATCCTGGGGAGCAGGGGCCAAGACCTCCCCCAGTTGAGAGCCCTGAGGAGGCATGGTTGAGCACAGTAATTTGGAGCTGAATGCTGAAGATCAGCAGTACTTGGCTATGTCATGCAGATGGCTGATAGGCAGATGTGTTCAGCTGGCGACACTGGAGTGAAGAGTCAGTCAGTTTCAGTGTCTGTCCGTCTTAGAGCAGTAGATCTGGGAGCTGAAATGTGCTCCTGCTCTAGTTTCCACAACTGAGGGTGCGTGTTAAGAAATTTTAAGTCAGTTGGGTGTCATTTTATTATTATGTTCTTAATTGTAATTCTACAGTGAAGACTATGGAAATGTCTGTTCTAGAGACTCATTTTTCTGAAAGTATCACTCCAAGACAGATTGGGACATTAAGGCAAGACCAGAGTGATGCTTTATCACTGAAACTTTAAGCATTGGAGACGGTGAGGGACTGAGTAGGGTGCATAGTGGGGAGAGTGAGATGGGTTTAGCTTGGCCCAGTGGGACCAAGACCTTAGACTGATTTATGAATTTCAAAGGGTCTCCAATACATCTTAGGCCTAAGCTCAGTACATATTTTTAGAATGGGTAAGTGAGTGCTTAGGAAGCCTTCAAATAGCTGAATGGCTCTCAAGGTAGGGAGTAGAGAGCCAGCGGAGATTTATGAGATGAGAGTGACTTTCAGCAGTACAGTCTGATGCCATTTTTCCTGTGTCTGTGGATTTTCCCTTTTTGTTGTCTCTTAACTCCATTAGAAATGTTCCCTTATCACATCCCCTTGCCCCACACTATTGAACTGATAGTTGCAGATGTGAAACTTGAATTTGTACAGATCTGTTTATTTTAGGTTTCCTAAGGCAAATTATGTGTGCTCTTCTCCTCCTAAGATTTATAAACATATAGTCTCTTTACACATGGTAGCTTGTGTGCTTATTTGGCTGTTCTTATAGCTGTGCTTAACTTTTTTTAATAATTTATTTACTTTTAATTAGTGAATCAATGTGAGGGTACAGTTACAGATTTATACATTTTTGTGCTCATGTTTCCCCTGTACAAAGTTCGAGAACCCATCCCTTATTGTTGTACTTTAAAGAAAGAAGGGAGAGTGCGTTTGAATTCATTTACATTTTCCATGGGGGGCGGGGAGGTCTGTGCCCTGTTTCTCTCAAGGAAGGTCTGTGCTTCTCTTCATGAAGTTTGGATTTCGGGCTGGGCTCAAGCAAAGTGTTGGTGTGAAATTGTGGAGGCTGGTTGTTAGATGTGCTCATCCTCCTAAGAAGTTTTGGAGAGTTAGAGTTAGCGGAGATTCTTCCTACCACTTTCCCTATTGCCTCTTTTTATTTTTGAACACATTCAACACGTTTTATATTCTATATTCAACCATTTCGGTATCTGAAGTGTTTGTGGGTGGTGTCCTGCACCCCCCTCCATTTCTGTAACACTGGGTCAATGATGTCTAATTTTTTTTTTTTCTTTTTGGGTCACACCTGGCGATGCACAGGGGTTACTCCTGGCTCTGCACTCAGGAATTACCCCTGGCGGTGCTCAGGGGACCATATGGGATGCTGGGAATCGAACCCGGGTTGGCCGCGTGCAAGGCAAACGCCCTACCCACTGTGCTATCACTCCAGCCCCTCATAGGATGTATTGAACTTGGCTCTTGATAAGGAAGGCAGCTTTCAAGGCGAGGGAAACAAGGGCCAGTTTCTGTGGTGAGGAAGTAATGTAGGAAAAGGAGAGAGGAAATTGTATGGAAAAGTAGGAATCTCAGTTTCCAATCCAATGCCCATTCGCTATTGCTCCAGGTCCCCTACTTCTTCACGAGTCTTGTCTGTAGGCGGGCCTACTCTATTAACATTCCATGTAAGTAGAATCATGTGACATTCTATACTTTATGAGAAGCTTCTTTCACGTAGCATGTTCTCAAGGTTCACTCATCTCTTGGTATGTTGCAGTACTTCATTTCTGCGGTCTAGTCATGTTCCTTTGTATGGATGTGGAATGCAAGTGCTTGAGCCTCCACCCAAGTGTGAATGAATCAGAAACTTCTCGGTTGACTTCCAGGTGACCCAGAATTACCAGCAGGAAGGAAGCTGCTATTGGCTGAGTGCTTGGGGCCAAAGGGGGAGGGGGGCCCTCTGGGCCCTCATTCTACCTTTATCTCAAGGAGAATGAGAAGTTACTGAAAACTTTTTTTTTAGCAGAGACATAAAATTGTTAGGTTTATACTTTAAATAAATTAGCTTCTGTATGAAAGGTAAAATTCTGGAAAGGCAGTGTTAGGTACTTGAAGATGGTCCCCCCTGCTCATAGGTCGGAGAGGGCAGTGGAGTCAAGTGCCTGGAGAGTGGCAGGATGGAGGGTAGTTTGGGGAGGGGGAGGTATGAGGAGGACTTGGATTTTCAGGACTTGACAATGAAAGAAATGACTGGCACAAAATGACATCCGTGGTTATGGGAAAGGATGTAGCTGCTCTATGGTCTTTCATCGAGCAGAGCTGAGATTGGTTTTAATTTTGTGGGATTAAATGTTTAAGTAAGCGAAAAAAAATACATGTTTAAGTAAGTACTAAAAAGAACCGTTGAGAGCCATGTGGGGACGCTCCTTTGTGGCCCCGCGCGAGATCGACCCCGGAGGCAACTGAACCACTTTGGACACGAGCGGCGCCCCCAAAATGCCTCCAAACTGTGTGCTCGGAGCTTCTGGCCCAGGCGCTGCCGGCAGGGTATGCTCTTTTCTCTCTCAACTCTTTCTGTTTGAACGCAGCGAGACTATAGCCGGTTTTTAGACTCTACAGGAAGCCCGGGATAGCCGATGGGCGGGACTCCTGGATCCGCCCTGTGCCGGCCGACATTTAAGCAGAGAGCCACGTGGGGACGCTCCTTTGCGGCCCCGCGCGAGATCGACCCCGGAGGCAACTGAACCACTTTGGACACGAGCGGCGCCCCCAAAATGCCTCCAAACTGTGTGCTGGGAGCTTCTGGCCCAGGCGCTGCCAGCGAGTGATGCAATTACCAAAAGAATTTTCCTTGAACTTCATATAGAAATCCCAAACCACGCGGCTGCGACCTAATATTTCTTGATTGTCAGCAACGTGTAAATGTTCCTTTCTGGCAGGGCTTAACGTGGGGGGAAACTCCAAACAATAGTACTAAGTTTTTTTGGTAAAGGGTAAAAGATTGTAGTGATAGAATTTTAGGCAGAATTTTCCCTGGACTTTATATAGAAACCCAAAACCGCGCAGCCACGGCAGCCTAATGTCATCTAATCATCAGCAATATGAAATGGTTCCTTTGTAATGGGTTGGACTTTGGGGGGACCATAATAGGGTTAAAGTTTGTAGCGATGTGTAATTTCTGGCTGTACTTTCCCTGGACTTTATACAGAAATTCAAAGCCGCGAGGCTGCTGCCATGGCCGCGCAACCTATTGTCATTTAATCATCACCAATATGAAATGGTTCCCTTTCAACGGGTCGGACTTTGGTGGGAAATCCTAACAAGAATAGTAAGTCTTTTGCTGAAATATTGAAGGCTACCAAAGTGGTAGCCATCTCTATAGACTGAACTAAGCCATATCCCCACGCCGGCTGAGAAGAAATATCCTTCTTTCTCGGGAAGAAACGCGGCGTGGTGTTAACCTTAGCATGATGTCCATTAAGCTGACACGGACCTGGTGGCGTGGGAATCGGATACAAGGGAATAAATTATTATGTACTTGGAACAGCGGGACGCTGGTGGAATCTTGAGCCGGGGCCGATACCAGCGTATTACTTTTGGTTCCAGAAACTGCTTGCAGACATTCTACCAGACTATCAACTAAGCCAGAGCCCCACGCCGGCTGATGACGAGAAATAACCATCTCTTTTGGTTTGTTTTCCCTTTGTCAGGCAGCGTGGTGATTACTAAACAGGCGTGATCTCGGTGGCGAGGGACGAGGGGGGAAAAAATATAGAAAAGTTATGTAACAAACAGCGGGACTTAATATCTCTACATTCTCAGCAATGGAGAGCCATCAAATGCTTCCTTGACAGTGGGACTGTCTTCTCTTTTTTGGGGGGAAACCCTAGCAACAATAGTGAATTATGTGTTGAAACATGGACTGTAACCAAGATAAAGCATAAACGAAGTGAAACTTATCACTTACAAGGGCAGGGACTGGGGGGGCGGGAGGGGGCGGGAGGTATAATGGGGTGGTTGGTGATGGAATATGGGCACGGGTGAAGGGAAGGGTGTTTGAGTACTGTATAACTGACATAATCCTGAGAACTTTGTAACCCTCCACATGGTGATTCAATAAAATTTAAAAAAAATAAAAAATAAAATAAAATAAAAAGAACCGTTAACGTAGCAGACTTTATAGATTGCTTTATATTATATCGTATAAATACTTCTTGCATTTCCTTACTTCACAATCTCTGGAAGAATTAGTAGCAAATGTCATTTCAGTAAGTTCTTACCTAGATGTGAAGAGTTGACTGTGCTGAAAGTAACCTTTTTTGTTAATAGTGGGTTAGATTCCTGTTTATAGAAAGAATTCTTTTGCCAAAGACACTAGTAATCTCTTTGATCTGTTTTGAAATATTCTCTTAAACTCAAGTAGTACATAAACTCTGAAATCTACCGAAGTTTCAGTTAAGAAAGAAAATATAGTGACTTGAATTTATTTACACACTAACTTCTTGATCTTAATCTGTGATTCCAAAAGAGAGACAATCCAGCGGGACTCAAAATTTAAAAACAAGGTTTAAATTGATGGTTATCAGCTTTAAAAAAGAATTCAGGGTAGACCTTAAGTACTTAGGGATAGCCATGGTGACATTTATTAATTCCTCTTCACATGGTGAGAATCTCCATCTCTCCGGGTTCTACTTTGTAGTTTAACCTTAGTATTTCTTCCCTCAGTTTCCACACGGAACAGAGATGAAACTCAAAAGGTTATTTATCTGTATGTACAACAATGAGAAGTATCTGTTTGCTCTCCTGGTTTGGCTAATCTAGGTAGGTTGCTAACTAGAGTTTGTCAGTAGTGTGCTGACTAATCATTTCCGTGTGCTGCAGGGGCTGGAACTGCCACATGGCTGGGCTAGCATGAGCTTGAGTAGGAAATAACCACAGAATAACCACCAAGTAACCACCAAACTAGCAAACCCAAATGAACATGTTCTGCTACTGTGATGTCATGCTAAAAGTTAAAAAGAAACCTTTTCCTCCCTCGCTTTCTCCTCTCTCCCTCCCTTCTTTCCTTCTTTTTCAATTTTTTGGGTTTTTCTAAAATCTAGATACCACGAACTGGTATCAATAAAGTATTGATCTGGTATCATATACTGCTAACAATAAAGTTTCAGACTTTCAGTGTTTCAACTACACCACCAGTGTCGGTGCCTCTCCATCAATTTTCCGAGGTCCCCTTCTATCCCTTACCTTACCTCTCTAGTACAAATTAATTTTTTAAAAAAATTTAACTTATTATAGTGGCCAAGACCTTTGACCAATGCCCTCCAGTTCCCCTCATCCTCCCGTTTGTTGGCATTCTCAGTACTATAATTCATGGCCAAAAGTTTGAAATCATTTGATTCTCTCCATTCCCCTGTCTTAGTGCTTTTTATGGAACAGTTGGGATTATCTGATATTCTTACTTTTTCCTCTGTCTTATTTCACTTAACGTGGTTCCGCTGGTTCCAATCAATTAGCAGCAATTTTCATGACTTCATCTTTCCTTTCAGCTGTATAATTTTCTAATGTGTATATAGCTTCATTGCCCAGTTGGATCTTTGAGCTGGGGAAACCCATTCTTTTGGTAGTGGTGGGGGTGGGATGTGGTGCTCATGTTGGTACTCAATGCTTACTCCTGTCTTTGTGCTCAGCAGTCTTCCTGGTGGGACTTGGGGGGCCATTGCACATTGGCCATATGCAAGGCAAGTGCCATAGCTGCTGTACTCTTTCTCTGGATCCAAGAAACCCATTCTTTTTTTTTTTTTCTTTTTGGGTCTTTTCGTGCACCCGGCAATGCACAGGGGTCACTCCTGGCTCTGTGCTCAGGAATTACCCGTGGCAGTGCTCAGGGGACCATATGGGATGCTGGGAATCAAACCGGAGTCGGCCGCGTGCAAGCAAACGGCCTACCCACTGTGCTATTGCTCCAGCCCCAGGAAACCTATTCTCACTGAGATTAATGTTCCCAGAAACTGAATCCTGTGTGGTTTTGTTTGTTTTTTTATTTTTTGTTTTTGTTTTGAGCCCAACCCAGCAGTGCAGTCTTATTCTTGACTCTGTGTGCAAGGATGACTCCTGGCAGTCCTCAGGAAACCATATGTGGTTCCAGGGACCAAACACAGGTTGGTCATGTGCAAGGCAAGTACCTTATTACTTTAGCCCCAGATCCTGTAAGCTTTAAATCAAGTTTTATAGTAGGGACACTGTCAGTGCTTGAATGTCAATGCCCTATTAATGAATCTGTCTTGTATAGGCAAGCTGAACTAAGACAAAGGTAGGTATGTACCCCTAAACTAAATGTAGCACAGTGCCTGCACCTGCACAGCCCTCAAAGTGTCCTGGTGAAATGAACATATATGTGGATTGATAACTGAAGAAAACTAGGCAAATGTTTGTGAATGTTTACTGGGCCTGCGATGTGTACGCTTGCCAATGAACAGAATCATGGACCTATGGTTGTGACCTTAGAGTGAAAGTACGATGTTTTCTTTTGACATGCCATGCACAGCTGTGGTTGCTTTCTATCATTTAACTTTCACCTCCATCCTTTGAACTTAAGTATGGTATGCTTTTCACTAGTAAGGACACTAAGACTTCGACAGAAAAAGAAATTGATCCTGTTCCCATGCCGCTCCCCCCACCCCAACTCTATATCTAGTCAAGGACTAGAGCATAAATCAAGGAGGCCCAGAAGAAGCTATGTCCAGCCACTGCTCTGTTAACAGTGTTCTTGGTTATGTTGGCACAGTGAGTTGATCATCAGGGGGAAAGTCCGATGAACTGACCTCGGGGTTAAGCCTGCTGTGGCCACATTGACCTCATAATCTTCTGCCTACATTTCAGGGCTGCCAAACTGAGTGTCAGAGACTAGTCTCAAAATGTGTCCGTGATCCTGTGAAGATTTTGCTTTTCATAATAGAAACAGGTTTGGGACTTGTAGGTAGTTCTAAGGAAGTTAGGAAGAGGTGAACAAATGGGCCGACAAGAGGCGTTGTGTTGTTTTATCAGTCACAGTTGAAGGTTATGGGATATTTAATCACACATTTCCAGAAGAGCTTCAGAACTACGAGACTGGCCCTTGTTAAAGAGCCGGTTTTTTGTGTGTTTTTATTTTAAGTTTCATTTTATATTATTTTGTAAATTTTAGTTTAGGTAGTACAGTTAACACTAGTGTTAAAACCTAGTTACTAGACACCACCCCCATCACAGTGCTAATGACCTTTCACCCTGTTCTTATGTCACTTCCCCTCAGATTTTTATCCCTTTCACTCTTCTCTCCCTGTTGTAGGTGAATCCAAATTTTGTAATCCAAGGCCAAGGGTTTATCATCGTTCAATATCCTCTGTTTCCCTTTGTCTCTGTATTACACAGATGAATGAGATCAGTTTTAAGGTCAGAAATGTTTGAAATGCAGATTTTGTTTATCTTTCCATAGAAATGGTAGTTGAAATTGTGGAATTACACGTTGTCTTCAGTGGAAAAATGTTAGAATTTATGCACACACAAATGTAGCTGTGAAGAAGCAGAAACTACTCATTTTTGTTTGCTTGCTTGTTTGGGGTGTATCGGACACTCGGAGGCTGCTGCTGGCTGATTCTATACTTTGCAGTGCCCCTGGCGGTGCTCAGGGATAGATCCTGCGTCTCCCGCATGCACCACGTGTGCTTTGCCCCTTATGCTGTCTTTTTGGCCGTGGAAAATGCATGTAACACAGCTGAAACTTCCCACCCTGAAACATGTGTTTGTCATGGCAACTGTATTAAGTCTATTTCTAAAGTTGAAACCTTGGAAGATAACAGAAAAAAATAGTTACATTAGCATGATGAGATTTGTTTTTTTCTCATTTATTTTTTTAAAAATGGAGAGGAAGTATTCTCTACCCACTCTGCTGTCTCTCCAGCTAGATTAAAAATTTTTTTTTAACTAAAAAGGTGATTTAACATCTTAAACATGACAAAAGAAAACAATGGAAGTAGGCTAAAAAAATGCCTCCGAGAAGTTGGCTCATGAAAAAATAAAGCGAAAATGGTATTTTTTTGTTTAAACAAAGTATTTAAATCCAACAATGTATTTAATTCAAACAGATTGAGTGTCTGTTGGGAACCAGGGACTGTGCTAATAATGCAAAAAATGAAAAACTGCAGTTTGTAAAATTGTTCTCTTACATTTAAACTGTAATAATGTTTCTTTCAAAAATTTTGCTGTTTCTCATAATCCATCTTTCTGATACTCTGATTCTTTAAAACTCAGGTTTCAATCTCTTTCAAGAGTCTCTTTCATTGTTATCTTTGGCTAAGTAACCTGGTATTTGCTTTCTAGTAAGATAAACTGAAACAGAAACCAGAGACAGTTCTTTCTGTTCAACCTCATACTTAGTTAAACTCTGGTAAGAGTCTCAGCAGATGACTTGTTGGGCTGTATTTCATACCCTGGCTTGCCTCCCCCACGGAGGTGCTTATTGGTGAGTGTTTTAGTTAGAACGTGTTGATCTGTAAGCAGGAGAGAACCTGACTAATGCCGCCCTAATGTGGAGGTTGACCTGTATATAGCCTCTGTTCCTGGGATTCTCTTGGCCTTTCCTGAAGCTGAGTACTGACCCTGGAAAGGCAGCCTAGCATCCTTAATTCTTACACCTGGGATCTAGAGCTCTGAGCTGGAGGTAGGAGAGATACCACCTTCATCCTTCCTCATTAAGACAGCCAAAGCTTGCCTGAGAGCTTCTTTGTCTGGACTGGGTGTCATCCTTCAGGTCCCCTTCTCTGGCTGACGGGACTGTCCTGGCTGCAGGGCTGGCTGTATAAAAGGGAGTGATAGTTTTCCGGGCATTTCAGGAGAGTAAATCCCTTTAGGCCGCCAGGAGACTTTGTGATATTTGCATCCTCTTTATGATAATGCAATACCTAAATATCCATAAGTGAAGTTTTACAAAATTAAATACCTTTGAAGTACCTTCCTCAGTTGCTGGAGAGTTGCTGGCATCTTGTAAATTTTTCAAGTCAGCGGAAAATCTTTTCTCTTTTCTCAGCTTAGTTTTGGCCTTTTCTATTTGAGATACATAAAGGGCCCCTAGTAAGCTTTACATTTACCTTAAGTCAGGAAAAAAAAGAAGAGTGCATATCTGAAGTGAGAAAATAGGTAAAATGAAGAACAGTTGCTTTAAAACTGAGTCTTAAAGTATCCACAAATCACTTTATATTTTTTTTATAGAAACCCATATCTCAGACAAAGAGAGAAGAGCTAATATGTTTGAATGAAAGAGTTGTGTAGGTTCCTATTACTGCTTAGCTTCTTGCTTAGTTATTCTTCCCATGAACCTATGAAAAAAATAAAAAAGATACTGGGTGTATTTCCTAGACTTGGAAACTGAGGCTGAAAGAGAAGCCATGTAATTTCCCAGGGCTTCTGAACTGCCAGGGTCAGGAGTAAAACCAGGACTGTCTAACTCTGAAATATATACCGCCATCTCTTCCAGTTTTCCTTCTGTCCCTCATTTGTCTTTAAATTTATTTTCCCACAGTGGCTCATATTACATCTCAATTAAACACATAAACAAGAGATCTACATTACTCTAATCAGTTGTCCTCTCAATTAACAGTGACTCCAAAGGTCTCAGGGTGCAGCATTAGCTGTGTATATTCTGGAATTCAAACGTGACCAGACATGTCTGGAAGTCTATGGATGAGATTTGGCAGGGACTGTTTAATTACATCAATCAACTGGCAGCCTTCTGGGATAGAACGGATCCTACCAGAAGAAAGGGTGGGGTTTGCAAGTTTACTTAGAAGTCAGCGGCGTGGAGTAGGGAGTATATCAGAGTCCAGTGCATCGTCATTTATTTACCTAGTCCTCAGACCCAGGGCCTAGTGATTGCTCAGGTCAGAATGATACTTTTTTTTTTTTTTGCTTTTTGGGTCACACCCAGCATTGCACAGGGGTTACTCCTGGCTCATGCCCTCAGGAATTACTCCTGGCGGTGCTTGGGGGACCATATGGGATGCTGGGAATTGAACCCAGGTCGGCCGCGTGCAAGGCAAACGCCCTACCCACTGTACTCTCACTCCAGTCCCCGGAAGGATAGTTTGGCATCTTCACTAAGTGTTCCATGGATCCTTAAGAGTTCACCCGTATCTCAGACTCAGCAGTGCCTACTGAGATAGTGCATCACCCAGACACCTGTGGATTGGGGCAGCCAGGATTCTGGTACAGGCATTGGGGTTCTCAGTAGATCCATGTCTTGCAGGGATCTGGAGTTGAAAATGCCACTGACTGGGTGGCTTATCAGCCACAGAAGTGTATGTGTCTCAGGGTTCTGGAGGCTGCAAAACCAAGACGGGTGGAGGAGGAAGGGCAGCGTGGGGGAATATCCAGTCCTCTTCTGCATTGCAGCTCCAACTTCCGTGTCCTCACATGCTTGAAAGTAAGGAAGTGCAGGGCCTTTTTCAAAGTGCATCTCTTGTTGGCCCTGCTCTCATAACCAGATTCCTTCCCAGAGCCCACCTTCTCGTCCCATCACTATGGAGGTTACAATTCAACACTGTGTTAGGAGAGTGGTGATTTGTTGTGTGTGTTCGGCAGGCCCGATTATAGGGGCACAGTATGATTATAGCATTTGTGCTATGGCTAAGAGGGCTGCCTAGAAGCAGACTGAGTTGAGTTTCCTGCTTCAGAGCTTTTGGAGATATTTGGGGGAAGTACTTTACGGTGCTAGAATCCTATGGTACGAATTGGGAGTACCATAGGATTTTTTTTTCAAATCAATAATTTAGTAAAAATATTTAGGGAAACCATCACTTGGAATTTTTCAAATTGAGTTACACTAGGAATTATTTAAACATACCAATCACTAACAACTATCTTCTTCACTGTCACTGTTAATGTTAAAAGCAAACCCTTTTTCATCTTTGGGTTCTGGAGATTCTTCTAATTATTTAAACTACTTACAGTTAGGTATAGCATTCTAAACACACTGCTTTTAAAGCTCCTATAGCTTTACGGTTTTGAAAAATATTATCAATTTGGGTCTACATATTCCTGCATGATTGAGCTTCAGTTACATTTGTTAATAAATTAGCAGATGAGTTTAAACCATAGAATTTTCATCTCCTAGAAATCTCCATTGTTCAACTGTGGTGTGGTGATTCTTAATCATTCATTCAATTAGTATTTACTAAGGACCTACCTCCTGCATGCAGAATTGCCTTGCTTGGGAAAGGTGGACATAGAAACAAGTAAGGAGATAGAGAGTGCTAAATAAATTTAGACAGGGTCTTAGAGGAGGTGGTTAGAGAGAACTCTGAGGAGGTGATGCTTTTAAGATATCTCAGTCTTAGTGGTAATGCTGTGGGGGTCAGGAGGAAAACCTCTCTGTTACACTAGGCCTTCTACTAATGAAAAACCTGTCTGTTATTTAACAGACATTTATAAGGTGTCTGTTTTGTGCCGGACTTTCTAAGCCCTAGGGCTTAGAACAAAACAGCAGACATGATCTTTGTGGAATTTCAGTAGTGGGACGTGGGCAAAGTAATGGGTAAAAGGTAGATTTTAGATGCAAAGTTATAACTTGAATGTTGGAGCAAAATTTGGGGGTAGCTGGTAAAAATGTCAAAACAAGTAGTTACAAAAGACCTCAGTGAGAAAGTGAACTTTGAATCAACCAGAAACCAGTTTGGCAAACTTTCTGTGAAGGACAGCTGGTAAATACCTGGGCATTAGAACCACATTCATTGCCCTTTTTGCAGCTATTTTCCGTGCCTCTGTAGACCCAGGACGGCCAGTAGCTAAGGTGCAAATGGATGGGAGTAATTGACTTTTAGTATTTCACTTATGTACACTGAAATTTGTGCTACATACAATTTTTATATACAAATAACTTATTGTTTTGAATTTTTCTAGCCGTTTAAGAATATAAAGGCAATTTTTGGTGTAGACTGTATGAAACAAGCTAGTAGGCTCAGGTTTGATCTGTGGGTTATAATTTGTTTATAGGTGATCTAGCCGGAGCAATTTGCCAGTGCCTGCTCTTTCAGTTGCTTTGGGTGATGGGTCTGTGTTTGAATGGCAAGACAAAATGCAGCTACTATTCTTTTGTACCAAAGCTTTTTGTGCATATCTTCCAATGACTTTGTTGTTTCATGAAGGAAATAACGAAAATTCATCTGTTCACTGAGTGACAAATACTTCATTCAGTTAGGTTAAATTTCTGTCATCTAGATTTTATTTCTAAGCTCCGCTGTGCAGTAATAGCTTTTATTTTCAATCCGCTGTGCTACAATATTTCTGAAGGCATTTTAAGTAGTTTAATTAAGAATTTTATCAAGTAGTAGTGCATTTGGATTGGATGCAGGCTTAGGAAACTTGCAGGCTTAGCAAGAGCGGCTTAGCCACTTAGGGGTTTATTTCTCTGATACGGGTGAGTGAAGAGTCTGCTGCACAGGACTGGCATGGCAGCTGTAATACATCCCGAAGGACCCCGCTCCCATCCTCCCCATTGCCCTTAGCACATGGTATCGCTTTTTCATTGGGAAAATGGTTCTCTACCTCTGGGCACCACAGTGGTATTTCCGCAAGTGAGAAGGAAGGAACAAAGCTCAAATGGTCTTTGTTTTTTCCACTTTTTAAATGGAAGCTTCCCAAGGAGCACAGCTGCCTTAGAACTCACTGGCCTTAGAACTCACTGGCCAGAACTCTGTCATGTGACCACCCCGAGCTGCTGGGGCGTTTGGGTAAACAAGTGTGTAGATAGAGCTGAACACATGACGCCTCCACTGAACTGGGTTTCTGGTATTATGAAAGGGAGATTGGCAAGTGGGTAAATAGCATGATCTGCCATGGCATTTTAGTTATTTGTTTTTTTTAAAGACAAAAAAGTAAACCTTAAGACTTATGCCTACTTATAACTCAGTGGTCATGGGTGAAGATAGTATTGGCCCAAAAGCTACTTCTTGTCTTTCACTGGCTCTCCACACTGATGGTACATTTTGTTTCAGAATAACGCAAGTGTAGGGAGAATAAAGCTCTTTGTGTCGAGGAAATGACTCTATGTTATTGTTACTGGGCTCTGGGTTGCCGCCAGCAGATGAAGTGCCCTTGGCAGCTTCCCCCTCACCGCCTGGGAAACCTTTCTGTTACCTGGCCCTGCCTGCCAGGCAGGTGTCTGCTCTCAAGTCCCTGCCTCCCGAGCTGGCCTGCACCCCCAACTCTCCAGCCTGGCCTGCCGCAGTTCCCCCAGTCCACAGGCACCCCAGAGCCTCTCAGAAACAACCTGGAAAAAAACAACCGATGTCGCTGTGACTCATCTTCCTTCCTGGTGCTATCACAAATATCCACTGGAAAACTTCCTTTTCTGAGTTTAATTTCTCCCCTTTGTTTATTTGGATAGTTTGCTGTAATATTAGTTCATTTTTTAAAATATAGTCTCAGCCCCTTTAAAGTATTCTCTTTTATACTCTTCTTGTGCTTATAGCGTGAGAAAAGAAGGAGTGCGGGGCTAACAAAGTACTTCAAGTCCTGCTCTTCTGTTGGGGAAGCTCGATTTACCTAAAACACCAGGTCTCTAGGGCTCTCCCCTGCCCAAACCTTCTCTGTGGGAAGGTCTCTTTCTCAGAAGAATTTCCTTCTATTTAATCTTCTGAGTAGAGATACATTTAGACTGTTTTAAAAGTTTACACAGGTAGAGAATGAAAACTCTGGTTCTTTCTTCTCCACATTCTCACTTCGCCAGCTGCACAATAATCTTAACCAGCACTTCATCCTTATTAACTTCATGTTATTTTAATTTCAATATTCAAATTTTATCTTAATTTCAATATTCTACAATAAGCTTCCTATGATTTTCTTAAAATTGGCTATGAAAAGGGAAGGGATTAGGTCAAGAATACTTTCAAAACAGTGCTAATAGGAATGTAAATTGATGAGGTCTTGTTGAAAAATGGCTTAGCCTGGATTCTTTAGGGGTCTGGAAAATGTCACTGCCATTTGACCTGGTTTCATTCATAAGGCTCAGTGTTGAGAGAAGCAAGGAATACTAAATAAAAGATATTCATTACATGAATTTTTAATGGTGAAAGTTATAAGTATGCTGACTAATACTAGATTAGTAGTTAATTTTTCATCTATATGGTGGAATTGTCAAGCAGATACTAAAATTCTTAATTTTGAAAATATTATGTTGTGGGTTAAAAACATTCATGGTATGCTATCGAGTAAAGGGCATGGTGCAGCTCTTTTTACTGAGTGTATGTAGTTCTGTGAAAAAGAAAGACCAGTTGAGCTGTAGAGGACTAGATAGAGTTCAGCAAAAAGTGCTGGGGCAAGGTAGGGGTGGGAGCTGGCCACGGGGTGGGAAAATGCAGAAGCTGTATACCTGTATTTCTCTGAATTTGAAAGACCATGTAGGTACAATTTTTAGGTACTTTCACTTGGTGTAGTAGTGTATATGGTATGTACGCACATCATATGGAAAAAGATGCATTGGGAACAGCTGCAAAAAGGGTAATAAATGTGGGTCTGATGACCAGGTGCTTACCAGTTGTCCTTCACAGAGAGTTTGTCCAGCTAGTTTCTGGTTGGCTCAAAGTTCACTCTCTCTAAAATCACATGAGGCTGATACTCAAGGACAGTAGATACAAGGGCCAGGAGGATTGCCCCATAGCTGGAAGCCTGCTTCATGAGCAGAGGGGAGAAGGCAGATGGAATAGAGGAGGGATCACTAGGAAAATGATGGCTGGAGGAATCAGTCGGGATGGGAGATGTGTGTTGAAAGTAGATAATGGACCAAACATGATGACCTCTCAGTGTCTGGGTTGCAAGCCATAATGCCCAAAAGTAGAGAGAGAGTATGGGGAATATTGTCTGCCATGAAGCCAGGGGGAGGGTAGGAAAGTGGAAGGAATACCGGGGATATTGGTGGTGGGGTATGTGCACTGTTGGAGGGATGGATCATTGTGTGATTGTAACTCAAACATGAAAGCTTATAACTATCTCACAGTGATTGAATAAAATTTAAAAAAAAAGAAAAAGAAAAACAAAGTTCACTTTCTCTCTGAGGCTGTGTGTAACTAACTGCTTTGACATTTTTACCAGCTACCCCCTAAATTTCCCTTCATATTTCTAATTACCCTCAAGAGTATTTGAAATATGCTAGATAATGTTGAGCTACACAAATGGACAGAAAAGCCAGATTCATTCATTGAATTACATTTTTACAGTGATTGGTTGGTAGGACTGTTGGTAACTATTTATTTAGTTACTTATTTTTCGATTTACAATTTTCAAACAAAGGAGTTGCATCATGAAGTGGAAGCACCTGGACCTAGGTCCTGGAGGACACTGTGCTATGCTGAGTTGTATTCTTCTACGGGCAGGGGGCCCCCCACACGAAAGCAGAACCTGAATAGGAGAATGACAAGCTGTCTTAGGACTGTGATCAAGTGAATGACAGCTTTCAACCAACAATAAACCAGCCTTGTGGAGTTGTCAAGGGAACTTTAAGAGAGATGGATGCTCTTTTTTATTTTTTTTCAAACTGAAGTTTAAAAAAAAATGATGTGACTATAGTTCTAAAATTGTATAGCAGTGGGAGGGGGAGTAGTCACTCTTAGAAATAAAAAGTGACTTTATTCAAGATTACATCACTACTAATTAGAATTTAAAGCAGGCAGTCAGTAATTCTCTCATTTTCTAATAGTGATTTTAAAGATGTCTTTTCATTTTTTTCTGTATGCCATCTTTGTTAGTCATTTATTTTGCCTTCTTCAGTCCAGTGATTAGAGTATCTTTAAGCATTAACAGATTTTCACCTCAGAGAGATAAATCAGGCTGCTGGGGCAGCAGAAAGAGGGAGAATAGGGAATTCAAGAGCATTCTTCAAGCATTTTATTTTCTTATGACAAGAGGTCCATCTGGCTGCTTGATTTATTGCAGTTATTCTTGGCCATTAAAAAATGCACCGTTTAAGTTGCAGGGAGAGGAGGGTGGCTTGGCCACAACCACCCGTGTTTCAGGGCTTACCCTAGCTCTGCACTCAGTGATCATTCCTGACACTTCTTGGAGGACCATATGTGGGTGCTGGGGAAAAAAATCCTGGTTGGAAATGGAATACCCTGCCACAGAGGTGGGGTGAGGTGAGGGTGGGGGGACGGGATTGGAGGGTGGGAGGGATACTGGGTTCATTGGTGGTGGAGAATGGATACTGGTGGAGGGATGGGTTCTTGAACATTGTATGAGGGGAACACAAGCACGAAGTTGGGTAAATTGGTAACTGTATCCTCATGGTGACTCACTTTTTAAAAAATAAATAAAGAAAAAAAAAACCTGGTTGGGTTGGCTGCCTTTAAGACAAGTGCCTTACTCTGTGCTATCTCTTCAGTCCCACCATCTAAGTGTTTTATGCAGATTTTTTTAGACAGGTAGGAAAAAACAAACTGACTTGTTATGCGTATTTAAGATCTACCTTGTCTAAGGCTTTAAGTATTGTCACCTCATCCAAATTAGTTTACTACAAAGCCTTGAATCAAGAAAATAACTAAGATTTTTAAAAGGTACAGATGCATTTAACACTCTTCAGAACACACCTGACCCCTAGTGACTGGGGAAGGAAACATAAAAGCTGAGGGATGCAAAGGGTTAAGCAACAGTTTGAGGCAGAGGTGCTTGCTGTTTATCCTCACCTTAGAAGTGGAGAATAATATTCTCTTGTGAATTGATAAAAAAAACGACGCTTTCACAGCAGTCACTACTGGAGTATCTGAAAAAAGGACACTGAGGGCAATGAGAATGCTGCTGCTCCCAGAATCAATGAAATGTTGACATCTCAGAAGGCTGTACATGGTTTTCTGACGGTTTGGGGCATAGGCATCTTTTATGACTGTAAATGCCAACTTTCTGGAAGTGTGTGCCGGAGGAGACTGACCCATGGAGGGCTCATTGAATCTCTAACCTCACATAGAGTCTATTCTTTCCTGGTACTCTGAGCTGTACCCCCGAGTCCTTGGACGTCAGGGTGAAGCAGTCACTGTATCAGGATTTGCTTAGACCTCTGCTAACGCCAGTGACTGGAGCCTGCTGTGGGACTTGTGTGGTCTTACCTCCTGCAGTGAGAATCAAATTCACTTCAATTGGAAATCGTTCCCCATTATTTAAAATGAGCATTTCTCAGTTGGGATAGAGAAGGGGCCACTATGACAAAGATAGTTGGAAACAATCACTCTGGATAAGAACTGCATGCCGAAAGAAGGTAGAGACAAACATGAGGGGAGGTTTGGGGGAGGATAACTGGAGACATTGATGGTGGGAAATGTACACTGGTGGAGGGATGAGTGTTGGAACACTATGACTGAAACCTGATCATGAACAACTTTGTAACTCTGTATCTCAGGGGTGATGCAGTAAATAAACACATAAAATTAAAAACATAAAATAATATGAATACTTCTCCTGATGTGTTTCTTTTCTCTCTAGATAAAGAAGAAGCAACAGGATGTGGTTAGATTTCTGGAAGCCAACAAGATAGAATTTGAAGAGGTGGATATCACAATGTCTGAGGAGCAGAGGCAGTGGATGTACAAAAACATCCCTGCCGAAAAGAAGCCTGCTCAGGGGAACCCTCTTCCTCCACAGATATTCAACGGCGACCGATACTGTGGAGTGAGTAGCTAGATTGTTTTCCTAGATGACTCCTGTGTGTTATGAAACCAGAGAATCACCTAGAAAAGGGTTAGGATTTTTCTGTGACTCTTTCAACCCGTGACCTTATCAGTCTCCACGTCCAATAGAGTTGATGGGGGATATGAGTTGAAGGTCACGTACTGTGTATGGCTGTGAGTGCTTGCCTGTGTGCTCATTTGTCTTCCCCCCCCACCCTCCACCCCTCTCTCTCTCTCCTGCGTGGTAAAAAGGATGGAAAGGGAAATTATATGGATGTTTTTATTGTGCTCTGACTTTTAAAGCATTGTTTTCATTATCAATATATTTTTGGGGACAGACTAGAAGGGTTCATTGTTCTTGCATATTGGTTCCTCTCATAATAAAAAGCTGATTATTAGAGACCAGAGTTTCCCCCCACCCATCAACGAGGCCATACTTTGGGAAGCCAGAGGCCACTTCCTGCCACACGAGCCAGATCTGGCTTAAGGCCACCCCCAGCAGTGTTCAAGGTGGGGCATGCAGTGTTTGGAATTGGATTCACTGCCAATTCATGCTGGGGTATGTGTTAGAGCTCTCTCCTCAGGTCTAGAGTTTTATTCTTTAAGATGATAATGAGCCAGATGGATCATTATGAAAACATCTAAAATACATTAGGTGCCTTGCTTCTGAAGCATCTGAGAAGGCAATGTCTCCTGTCTATTTATTTTCCTTCTGACTTAGGAAAAAAAAAACAACGAAGAAACTTCTTTTTTATGAGTAAGTCAGAGCTTGCCTATTGCTTTGACTCTGTCATATTTATTTTGTGCTACAGTTCTATAAGGATGATATGTAGAGGAAGGAAAATAGAATGCTGAGAAGGCTGAACTGAATTAAGTAATTGAGCTGCCATCAGGGCAGAGAAAGGCTAAAGAGTATTTTGGGTAGCTTGAAAGGAAGCAGTTGCCCTCTTTCATGTTCAGAAAAGAGAATGAGACCCTGGAACATATAGACTTGTATCCGCTGTTTTTAAATCCATACCCTAAGAATCCTGGACATGGCATTAGACCTGGTGAAGTAGAGTCCCAACGCTAACTCATCCTGACCATGACATCTTTGGAAAACCACATATCTCTTTCAGCCCCATTTGTCCCGTTTGTCTCATCTTTAAGCAAGGGATAATGCCTAGCTTTCTGCAGTTTATTTTTTAATACTATGGTATACTCTTTCACTGAGGGAAGTATGTAGCAAACCTACTCTTGTGTCCTCTGTGACTAAATGAGGTGATATGAAATGACTGTAGGCTGGACAGTTCAAAATAGAGTAAAGCTGTTAGTCAGATCATGCCCCAAACTTTAAAAAACATTCAGCAATTTTCTTTCTCTCCCACTTTGCTGGTATGAGGAGGCCTTTAATTCTGACCTCAAAGGGTGGTTCTGATAGGCATAAAATTCTGGGTTGGAAAGAACTCCTGCTTCTTGTCCTCCGTTATCTCATTATAGGACTACCCTTTTCTCTGTTTTCTTATTTTCTTTTTTTACATGCCATTGCCAGTTTTTATTTTCTGTATGAGTTACTAAACTCATACAGAACAACTCTAGTGTCCTAGAGTTCTGGTGAATCACTATAATATTATCTACTTTTCATTTATTGTCCTGAGTACTAAGAATCAAATTTAATCTAAGAATGAGATGGTTGAATTAGTAAATATGTTCTTGTCTTATTTCTCCCTGATTTTTTTCTGCTCTGTTTCTCTGAATTGCCTTATCAATTTGGATATTGAGATTTTTTACACTGATTTTCTGATATTCATGTCTCTTAATTACACTGTCAGCTTCTTTTTTTTTTTTCTTTTTGCGTCACACCCGGCAATGCTCAGGGGTTACTCCTGGCTCTGCACTCATGAATTACTCCTGGTGGTGCCCAGGGGACCATATGGGATGCTGGGAATCAAACCTGGTCGGCCGCATGCAAGGCAAACGCCCTACCTACTGTGCTATCGCTCTAGCCCCGTACACTGTCAGCTTCTTTGTTCTGCACAGAGGTCACTACTGGCTCTGCACTCAGAATTTACCTCTGGCGTTGCTTAGGGGAGCTTAGGGGACCATATGGGATGCTGAGAATCGAACCCGGGTTGGCCTCATGCAAGGCAGATGCCCTACCTGCTGTGCTATCGCTCCAGTCCTTCTTTGTTCTTTTTATTCCAATTTCTGTAATATGTCTATAACTTATTTACCTTTCATTAACTTCTGGCCATCTTTCCCTTTTCTCACTATCATTTTTTTTTTGTCTTTTTAAGAGTGCTGTTTTAAAAATGATATGAGCACAATACCTTAGTTTAGTGGAGATATTCAGTACAATTTCTTTTAAAGTTTTGTTACCAGTATTCTCCATGTTTGCACTGGTTTTATTTTGTTTATTCTGGCCTTTTCTCTTGCGTGTGGTGCGATGTTTCCAGTTGCTTTTTATTGCCCTCCTTCACGCAGGAAGGAGAATGAGATGCTGGAATATAAGCAGCGAATGCACGGGGCTGGGGACCTAGTTCAAAGCAGTGAAGTACATGCCTTGCATGTGTGACCCAAGGCACTCCCAGCACTGCTGAGTATTGCCTGGGGGTCCTTGAGCATCACTGGGTCCCAGCAGCACTACATTGTTTATCCCAAACACCTAACCATCAGGTGTGGCACCGCTGACCAAGTATTTCTAGGAATGGTCCCCAGCCTCCTGAGCTCTGCTGACCCGAGCCCCCATAAAGGAAAGCTTTGTGTTCGCCTAGATCTGTCTATAGGATTGCTTCCCAGTGCGCTTCCGGGTGGGTGGGCTGGTCAATATTATCTTAGCAGATATTGATAGTAAAGTCTTTCTCAGGTAATGGTGTCTCCATGGAAATGGCCCTCAGTGTCTTGCTTTGGTACTGTTTTTCTGACTCCTGGAGTTGCAGGCTGGTGAGGTGAGGGAAGTGTCACCTGTGTTTCAAATCCACTCTCTAGTATCAGTGTTTCTATGTCTATAGCCACCTGGAAGCTGTGTCTGTTAACAGTGCACCTTCTAGCTCCTTCTGGGGGCTGAGGTCCCCTTGGGATCTAACCAGCGCTTCTGTCCGTTTTCCTATATCTCCCTGTGCCTGCAGCTGCTCTCTTCTCTCTCCCAGTTGCTAATGTCTCCAATCCTGCAGCTTTTCTCTGGCTAAAGCTGCTTCTGCTGACGCTGAGATTTGAACATCCTCTTTTCTTTAATGCTTCTCACCATTTCCCTACGACTCCTGGGATTATGTTACAATTTAGGGCTATAAGTGGCTCCTGTCATCAGAAATGCTGGAGTCTTCCAGAACTCTATGAGGAAGGATTGAAAGTGATATTTTGAAATAAGCAAATTCTTTTATTCTCACCTCTTTTATACTTTGTAAATATCTATTTCCCTTGTACCTTTGCCTTTCAGAGTCTCTGAAAAGGTGTCCCATTCCCCCTTCCCCTCCACCTCCCGCTTTTGGGCTACATTCAGCTATTCTTGGCATTTATTCCTGGCTCTGAGTTCAGGGATCACTTATGGCAGACTTGGGGGACCAGAGACTGAACCTGGGTATGCCGCATGCAAGGCAAAAGTCCTACCCACTGTACTACCTCTCTGGCTCCTATGGAAAGTTTTCTGATCAGAAGGCTTGAGGTTTTGTTGTTAATTAAACCATGTTGGATAGATACATAAATGCAGGCGCTGTGCTGATGCTTTAGTGGCAGCGACGGTGGACAGGGCCATCAGTGTCTTCACGCACTTTCTAGCTGGTTCTGGCTGTCAGGAAGAGCATCTACTCTTACAAGACCCAAGTGTATTCTACCTGACTGAAAGCAAAGGCACAAGAGAGCTCACTAGCCCCTTAACTTCATTTAGCCCGTCTGGGGAACCCGATGGTGATTTTTGGGTGGTGCTGTCTGCTTGCATAATCTGTGGACAGTGACCACATTGCAAGTGACAGGGTCTAATAATCACCAAAATTCTCCTTTTTCCTAAAATTGGCTAAAATTTTCCTTTATTGTTTTTTTTTTGATGTGCCAGGTATCAAACCGATGGCCCCACCCATGCCAAGGATGTGCTGTACACTGAGACATATCCCCAGCACTTAATATTTTATTTTACATTGGATCAGGGAGGAATGTGAGGTTTCTAACAACAGCGGCTAAGCTACTTGGAAGTCTCTCCTTAGCACTGGAATTTTCTGGTTATTAGGACCATATGCCTATCTTATTGAAGCTCCGGCATGTAGTCAATACTTCCTATCCCAGAATATTAACATTAAGGGGGTGATGCAGAAATACATGATCAGTTTCAGGTGGCAGTAACTGTCCAGGGAGATGGGACCAGGCATAGGCGTGGCTGGTCTTCTAATCCAATCATTGCTGAGGTTAAACCTGGACATTTTTTCAGTTACTTATTTCCCCAACATTAAAATAAACATCGTTCAAGAGAGAAATTTCAGTAATAGAAATGGAAAATAAAGTGGGGGGGGCAACTCACTTTGCTTTTCAAATAAGACTATAAACATTTCATCTGTTCATGTGTATTCTTTCCTCATAAGTAGATTTAAAAAATTTTTAAATCACATTTTTGATCATTGTATTTATAAGCACTGCTTGTGCCCTTATTTGTTCTATAATGAAAAGAGTTTGCATATCATTATAAACCTGTTTTCTAGAGGGTGAATAGTACTTACTGGGTCAATTATTATAATTTAAGTTCATCATTCTCCTACTGTGGACTGTTTAGTTTGTTTCCAGTCATCTAAAACAATATTCTTATTGTTTTCTTATTTACAAGCTATTCTGAAGATTGCATTTAAAATCAGTGTTATTTTAGGAAGTGAATTTTTATTTTAAGCTATTCCTTTTTTCTCCTTGTTCTTAGATTTCTATTAAATAACAAAAAATAGATTATATTGTAATATCTTGTTTATACTGTAGTCAAGACATAAAGGATTACTGCTGGTGGCCTCAGATTTTGTGGCAAGTCAAGAAAAAGTCACCTGGTAAAATTAAAACTATTAAAAATTTATAACAAGATGATTTTCTTGTTTCTCTTTGATAAAACCAGGGGTTCATTTCTTGGTGTTAAGAGATGCTCAAATCTATAGAAAAAGATACTCATCTGCCTAGGCATCTATTTGACATGAAGATTTTGAGCACTTTCTTTCTTTCTTTCTTTCTTTCTTTCTTTCTTTCTTTCTTTCTTTCTTTCTTTCTTTCTTTCTTTCTTTTTTTTTTTGCACACCCACTGGTGCACATGGCAATTCCTAGCTCTATGCTCAGGAATCACTCCTGGCAGATCTTAGGGACAATCTGGGATTCAAGGATCAAACCCAGGTCCACCTTGTGCAAGGCAAGTGCCTTAGCTGTTGTACTATTGCTCTGCCCTCCAGTTGCTTCTTTTTGTACCTTTAAGTTGGTGATTTATTTATTTTATGCGGAAACAGTTTCTTCTTTAGTCTCTTCAAGAATATTAAAATTGTGGAGTTCATACCCAATTCAGTCAGCTTAATCAATAGCTGAATAAATAGCAGTACTACGTTATTTTTTTAAAAAACATGTTAAAAGCATTTGTGGGTGAGGAGAGTCTTTGAAGCTACACTGTGCTCAGGGCTTACTCCTGACTTTGTGCTCAGGGATTGTTCCTGGTGATGCCAGGATTAAACCAGGATCTGTCATGTACAAGGAAATTGCCTTCACAACTCTGTACTATATCTCTGCCCCCTCTTATGTTTTAAGAACATCACTGTTCTTTGGGGTTAGTTTTGGTTGTTAGCTTCTGTCTTTCTGTGTTGGATTCCTGGCTTGGTTTTTCTCCTGAGGTGTGCGGGACTGCCGGCTTAGTTGGAAGGACTGAGTAGGGTTAAGTAAGGCTGTGCAGAGAGGGAGGCTGATGCTTCTCAAGGCTTGCTGGAAGAAGAGCCATCCTTGGGGAGCAAGACTCACACATGTCCTTACAGATTCATTCTTCCCTGTCTCTGTCAAGTATGGAAACTTGTGTTTCAGGCCTCTGGCAGGTAGACTGTCAGCATTCCTCTGAGAGCCTTGTGGATGCTGCAGAAAGGACCACACGCGCCGCCTCACAGAGGCTGGTGGTCCCCTTGCTGGTGGCCCCATGGCTGCCTGCTTTTGCTCCTGAGGCACTTGCACTGTCTTTCTGTCTTTGAGGCTTCCTGGGAGCGAGCAAGAATTTTCTGTTATTTTGGATGGTGGTGTCCCTCTGCTTGTTTTTCACTCTCAGACTGATTGTATTGTTTTATATATCCCAGGCACTCCTTAAAACCTGATTGCAGGTTCCCTATTCTGTGTTGAGAGCAAACACGTTTTCTCCATTTGCAGTTGGTACTTTTGTAGAGATGATTTGCTTCGGCCACGCCTGAATCAGTAATGGTCAGAAATATTAAACATGGATTTGGATTTTAAAAATCCCCAGCTTTGAGACTAGTCATTTTTGGTTTGGGGATTTTTTTTTTTTTGTATTTGGCATAAAAATTGCTGAATAAAGCTGTTTCAGACAACTGTATCTTACATATCCCATCAGGATCGAACTGCCAACTCTGTTTTCCTTCTGTCTCAAGATTTCATCAAACAGAATGTAGCAACACCCTTCCTTAAGCACTCAATCAAGAAATTCTGCTCAGAGGCTACCCTCAGGCTGGAAGGAAAATTCTAGGAACCTGCGCCTATTTTAAGCAGCAGCGGCAGTAACTCTTGTCTTTACATTTTTTTTTCCTTTTAAGTAAACTCCATTTGCTCTGGCTCATTTAGAGCTGATTGCTGCCACCATTTCCGTGTAGGTCACATGTTGTTTTCGTTCCCTTTAACCTCTGGTATGGGTTATGCCCTTGGTGTGTAGAAATAATATGAGTCTGTCACCTAATTGTCATTGACTTAGCATACGAGGCATTGCATCTTTTCAGAGTGACTGCTGAAGCTTTTCCCTGTTCTCTCAGGGAACACTAAAAGGGCACAGAACTTTAAGGCCTTTGTCTTCTTACTTGTCTAGTCCATAATGGCCAGATCAGAGTGCCCGGGTAATGTCTTTAAGTAAGCTCTGTGGAAGAATGAGACTATTGTGAACTCTCCCTGTTGTAGATTTTATCATGAGCTTATACATGTCTCAAACATTGTTTTTTTTTAATTTCAACACCCGTACAAGTACAGGTGATGGAAGTTCTTCTCGTTTTAACAGCAGTTCAGCTTGCTTTATTCTTACAGTCACCACATTTTAGATCAATGTTACATTGATAACAGTGTTTAGTTTTGCAAATACTGATATAGATTCAAGAACCCTGAAGCAATTGCCACTACATCAAAATAGAAAATTTGAGGGGCAGAGGGTGTAAGGGGGAATAAAAACAAATAGAAAGTTTTAGAGGGGGTCTTCCAGGAGATGTTTAGGGGTCTCCCAGGTTGGCTGGTGGGTCCATGTAGGGGTCTGAGGACAAAGTATTCAGGACCTATGATGCCAGGGACCACCGGGGTACTCCACTGATGCTTGGAGACCACTATTTTGACACCCAGCAGTGTTTGGGAGAGGGTGGGCTTGACGGCTACACCTGGTAGTGACGCTCAGGATCAAAGAACATGTGCAAGTCAGTTGACCTCACCCCTGTATTGTCTTCCTGGTTCCCAAGACCAATTTTTCATGTTTTGTCCTTATTGCAATAAAAATAGTGCTAAAATGGTGCATTTTAAATATGCTTTACTTGCTGGTAGAGAGACTGATATATTAACTCTGCCATTATAAAATAATGACTTAACTAATATTATATACTGTGATACCTAAATAATAATTCTAAAATGCCTTGTGTGTGTACCTTCTCTAAGGGTGGTGTTAACTCATTGCTGTGTTTATGGCTAGGGAAGGCTGATTGTCCCAAGACAGGCAGTTTGCTGATATATTCTCACATGCTTCAGTCTTTGTCAGGAATGAGGCAAACTTATGAAGAACTATGCAGTTAGTAAAATAATATGTTTTTAACCATATTTAACCCTATTTAGCCATACTATGAACCCTACTGTAAGTTTTAAAATCTATTTTCCCTTTCTTTTTTCTTTTGAATTTGGGGCCACATATCATGGTGCTCAGGGATTACTCTTTTTTTTTTATTTTTTTTTATTTTTTATTGTGGAAAGTTACAAAGTTACAAAGTTTTCAGGTTTAAATCTCAGTTATACAATGCTCGAATACTCAGGGATTACTCTTGGCTCTGCATGGAGGGACCACACCTGACAGGCTCAGGGGACCTCTCGAGTACTGGGGATCAAGTTCAGGTTGGCCCCATGTAAGGCAAGCTCCCCACCTGCTTGACTATCTCTCCAGCACCCCCTCCCCTTTTTGTTGTCATCTTTGGACCACGCTGAGGAATACTCAGGGGTCACTCCTGGCTCTGCACTCAGGAATCCCCCCTGGTGGTGTTCAGAGCACCATATGGGATACCAGGAATCCAACCTCGGTCTGCTGTATGAAAGGCAAAAATACCCTCCCCTCTGTACTATCACTTTGGTCCCAAGTTTTAAAATCTAAGCTTAATAAGCGAAATGAATTTGTTGGGAAAACAGATCTGTGATATGCCCAAGGCTCTAATTTAAGAACATATGCCTTAATGAGAAGTCATTTTAGTACTTGTGATATTATTTGCTTTTACATTATTTCTAATCATACTATCTAATTTATTAACTATGAAAAACTGGTGCTTAAAATACCTAGATTTTAAAGTATAATTCACCTACTTCCTACATATTACAAAGAAAGTAACTGCTCTTTGGGATTCATCAAGGCACTATAAGTCTTTGAATATCAAAAAGTAAATTTTTACACAATTCTTTAAAACCAATTAGTAGAAGTAGGATTTACATATTACTGTGTGAAATTACCTGAAACATGCACATAAGTCATTAATCAGTAAACACGACTCACTCATCCCCTTGACAAATGTTACGACTAACATGGTTGTCAGGTATTATTTTAATAATTGAGTTTTAGGAGTGATTTTCTTTAAATTATCATGTTTTTAAAGCTAATTACTGTTTTATATTTGGCAATTTGGAAGGCACAATTATCATTAAGTGACAATTTCTTAAAACCATGGAAAGATAATTCAATATTCATATAAGAAACTCTCTAGCTATAATGGTTTGGCATTGAATTAAAGATTCATAAACTAAAAGTAATATTCATGATTTATAGTAGAAGTACAGTTTCTTAAATAATTATAACCATTCTGAGATCTGATGTTTCTAAATACCTTTGTTGGTAGCTAATATTTTAAGAACAGTGTGCGAAGCAGGGTGGATAAATGAAATGCTTCTTTCACATATTATTGCCACATGTGTTTGTTATATATGTCATGTTATATATGTCTATATATGTAAAATTTGTGAGAATTGACCTAGTTTTGTCATTTTAGGATATGGTATGTAATTATTTTAAGGGTAAAGTTATCAGTACAATCACTGAAACCTGAATTAATCACACTGATATCATTGAAAGTTTCCCTTTTGATATTTCATATATGTAATATTTTCAGGCCAGTCTTTTAGTCACTTGAAATAGAAGTCATACTATATTTATAGATACTAAGTCAGGCATTGTTTCTCATTATTTTCTCTATGTTACTGGTTTTTTCATTTCTGCATTTCCCACTGTCAGAGATTGTTAAAATAGAAATAGACAAAGACTTTACAAAATTCAGGAACAGGTTTAGTGTTTTGATTACTAAGTCACGAGGCCTCAGTCTTTTTTTCTCTTCTTAATGTCTCTTCCCATCCCTGTTCCATGAAACCAGAGAGGATTTGACTTTTTAATCAGCTACCTGTAGTAACAGGCATATCTAGGCTGAACTTTACAGTTGGACGCAGCTAACAGCTTCTTGAAACTAACTTTACTGGGAGCTTCAGGGAGTTTTGGTAGTATCTGATACAGAATCCAGAAACCATGTGAAATGGTTAAAAGAGTTGATAAGGTCCTATAACTCAAAGTTGTTAGGTATCTTGTCTAAAATTGAGTGTATATATACTGCTCCATTTCCCAGACAGAAACTTATGAACCAGACAGTGGATGGTGCAGGTGGAAGTGATGAGTTCCTATCTCCTGGCTAAGTTAGAGCCAGACTCTGCCACCTCCTATTTATTGGATAGATTAACAATTTTAATCTGTATCATGGACTGGAGCGATAGCACAGCGGGTAGGGTGTTTTGCTTTGCATGCATCTGACCTGCATTCGATTCCTCCATCCCTCTCGGAGAGCCCGGCAAGCTACTGAGAGTATCCAGCCAGCACGGCAGAACCTGGCAAGCTACCCATGGTGTATTCGATATGCCAAAAATAGTAACAAGTCTCACAATGGAGACTGGTGCCCGCTCTAACAAATTGATGAATGACAGTGCTACAGTGCTAATCTGTATTGTAAACTACGGGGAATCCTAAAGAATTTAAATAAAGAGTAATATGACCAAATTTTTAGGGTTTTTTTTTTTTTTTTAAGATCCATGTGTCCTCACTTGAAAATAATTGGGTGGAAGTAGATTACATTGAACAAAAAACTGATAAATTGGGGTACTGTTGTAGAAATCTGATTGCATTAGGGCATAAAGACAGATGTAGAATGGCTAGATTGATGTGTGAGGTTGTGTGAGGTTTTGAGTAGTCAAGGGAAGATAAGAGTCCTCCATTGTCTTGGTAGAGCCCTGTAATTAGTAGTGCCATTTTCCTAAGAAGCTCATCTTGTGTGGTAGCTGGAAGATCATGAATTGTGTAAAATTTTGTGCATAAAAATTTTTGCATAAATGTTGTGCATAAAATTCTGTGATCACTTATGTGGAGCCAGATCTCAGAGATCAGAGTTAGAGATAAGAATTTCATTAGGATTGAGTGATGGCAAACCCTTGGCATTTAACCACAAAATTGAGGTTCCCCTGAAAGTGGGTTGAGGACACTTGAGTGGGAATGTGACAAGGCCAAGTAGAAGTGACTCAGGGACACAGTGGTGGAGGGTCTTGGGCGCTTCAGTGGTGGTGAAGGTGTGTAACTCTACATCAAAACCATAAGTTCTCACTCTTATTGACCAAGTGTAACACTATTGTAGATTCCAACTGGGGACCAGTGTTAGAGCGTAAGTGGCAGAACATAGGCATTGTGTGCGTGAGGTGGTGGATGTGATGCCAAGCACTGTATGACCCTTCTCCAGCACCACCAGGATTGACTGTGGAGACGCCTGATCCCCTCTGTGAGCAGCTCTCACAACTCTTAAGTGTCAAAAGTACTGGTGATGGCCAATGGCTCAGGACTCATATAGGGGTGCTCTAGGTTTGGTTTCTTTTTGGACTAGAGACATTGAGTATAAAAATCGTCCATTTCATTATCAATCGGAATGTGTGCAAATTTTGGCTCTCCCACCTATTGACTGTCAAACCTTGGCAGCCCAACTGCATCCTGGTGGGCTGTGATGTAGAGTGAATATTGTACTGATTGCAAGGAACCTAGCACAAAGTAGATGTCTGAAAATGGCTCTGATCTTGTCTGCAAGGAATTTTTATTCATAGTTATTGAAGAGACTGTATCAGGTATTAGTATTGAAGAGACTTGTATCAGGTATTAGTACTGCTGTACTTCAGCTTACAGATTAAGTCGTATGAGATGAAAACTTCTAAAAAGAAAGTTGCAAAATATACTAACCAGAAAATCATGGTGACTTTTCTTGTGAGAGTAGGAAGAGATGCAAGATGGAGTGTCTGAGGAAGAGCTGCATATTAGAGGCTATAGTTTCCTTTAGCTTCAGTCTGATCTTTTTATTCTCTCTGAAGACTCAGTATCAGGGAATGTGGAAAACTTCAAAAGCAGAATAAAGCATTTGCAGTGCCACAGGGAGACTATACTGTTGTTGTTGGGGGGGGGCGGTGCATGTGTGTATGTCTGTGTGTCTGTGTCTGTGTCTGTGTGTATGTATGTATGTGCACGTGTGCAAGTGCACCCGTGTATCATGTATATGTCCCTTCCGAATTTAAGTGCTAGAATATATTTGGTACATGAGGGGGGGGAAACATTTTGTAGCTTTGTTACTATTGTTATTTTACATTTTAATCCTATTACAGGTTTTAGATTACAGACACTATACTTATTATCATACTTAAAACTATTTTTAGTCTTGGCTGGAGCGGTAGCACAGCGGGTAGGGCATTTGCCTTGCATGCAGCCAAACCAGGTTCGATTCCCAGCATCCCATGTGGTCCCCCAAAGCACCACCAGGAGTGATTCCTGAGTGCAGAGCCAGGACTAACCCCTGAGCATAGCCGGGTGTAACCTTAAAAGCAAAAAAAAAACAAACCTATTTTTACTCTCAGGTTAATTAATTCCAGTAGACCAATGTTAACACTTGGCCTGGATAGAGCAGGGATACAATTTTTATGATTCTATAAAGAAAATTTTAAAAAGCAAATGAAAAGATAATTATTTGCTTTTATTTATTTTCTTTTCCCCTTTTGTTCTAGGATTATGAGAGTTTTTTTGAATCAAAGGAAAGCAACACAGTCTATTCATTCTTAGGCCTGAAATCACGGTTGCCATCAAAGGTATGTAAATCTTCACTTGCTTTGGAATTCATCTTAGGTATTGAGACACAAAATATAGGAAGAATGTCTGTACAGGCTCTTAAAATTTTAGCTTTCGTTTCCTCAAAGGTATAATTAAGAGTGTCCAATGTAAAAACAATGAATCTATCTTTTCTTTCTATATTCCCATGATTGCTGTATATTGGAATTTTTCATTTATAATTCTGTTTATATATGCCATTTATCAAAGATTGAAAGTAGCAAAAGTAGTTGATAATTTTCCTTTGAAGTGCAAAATTTCTAATATATGTTTAATAGTTGAATCAAAGCCACATTTCTAATATCTTTCACATGTGTATAATACTTTATTGGGGGAGGGTTTCAGAAATGAAAGGTCAGTCAAACTTGAAAAAATGCTGCAGTATGTCATCTTTCAGAGAACATGAAAGACTCAAACTTCTCTAATAATTTGACCTAGAAGTGAAGTGCATTATTGCAGCATTTTGAAACACATGGATTTCCTTTCAAAATAAGAAGTAGCAGTTTTTGGTTTGGCTTAGGGTTCACACCCAGAGAGTGTTGGGACTACTCTCTCACTCTAAGGTTTTTGGGTAGAGGGTGCACCCTATGGCACTCAGAACTGTGTAGTTCCAGTGTTCAAACCGGAGTTCATGCATCCAAGGGATGTGTTCCCACCCTGTGAGCCATCAGTCTCACCCTGAAATAGTTCTTAATCGATTGAGAAAGCAATTATAATTTAAAATAATTTTGATTCTGATGTTCCCCATTTAAAAAACATTGTTTCTGTTCTGATTATGAAAGTTGGCTAGGTTCCATTTTTCCTGTTGAAAATGGAAAAAATACACAAAGTATAAAGTAGACAATAAAAAAAAATCACTTATTAGCCCCCCCACCCAAAGACAACTAATATTGTTGTTGTATTCCTTGCAGTCTTTATATAGTTCATATAATTGAACTATAAAACCTCCGTAATTGAGGTTGTGACTGTATTTCAAATGCAGACTGATTTCTAAAGTACCTATTTTTAACACTGAATTGAAATGAAAGTACATTGCTGGGAACTTTGATGTCTATAAGTAATAGGTCTTTTGAGGCTTCCCAGGATTTGTACCATTTCTGGAACACCTGTGGGAGGAAGATGGAGACTCGAAGCAGCATAAATTATACACCAGCACCTGCAGCTCGGGGTGCTGTTAAGTCTTGCTTTGTTTTCACATCACTAAGTCCACAGATGGTAGCGCGTGGGTTCCATGGGCTTGTGGCAAACTCACACATACAATGTTTAGAGGTTCTCGGAGCTATTTTTATAACTAAAATATTGGAATGTTTGGAAGGAAATTATAGAATTTTGATAAAATGTTTTATCTAAAGATAATAAATCACCCAGATTTATCTCTAAAGACTGGAGGGGGAAGAATGGGGTAAGAGCCAAGAATACGTCATCAGTTCAGTAGCTGTCACTGTCCGTGCAAAAACCCGTAAGAAGTCCTGGGTTCCTGCCCTCTTTGCGCTCATATTCCTCAGAAATGGCAAATTTCTTTTTTTTTTTTTTTTTTTTTTTTTACATAGAGTATAATTTTTATTTTTTATTTTTTTATTTATTTTTTTTTTTTTAAATTTTATTGAATCACCATGTGGAGGGTTACATAGTTCTCAGGATTATGTCGGTTATACAGTTCTCAAACACCCTTCACTTCACCAGTGCCCATCTTCCATCACCAACCCCCCCAGTATACCTGCCGCCCCCTCCCACCTCCCCAGTCCCAACCCTTGCACATGATATGTTTCACTTCGTTTACGCCTTATTTCGATTACATTCCATGTTTCAACATACAACTCACTACCGTTGTTGGGGTTTCCCCCAAAAAAGAAAAGCAGTCCTATTGCCAAGGAGGCATTTGATAGTTCTCCATTGCTAAGAATATAGAGATATTAAGTCCCGCTGTTTGTTACATAGTTTTTCTTTTTCCCCCTTGCCCCGCGCCACCGAGTTCACGCCTGTTTTAGTAATCGCCACGCTGCCTGACAAGGGAAAAAAAAAAGAAATGGCAAATTTCTTAGAGGCTCTGCAGGCTGGCTTTCTTTACTCTCTGAAAGAGGAAGGAAGGTATTGTCTTCAAATTTCTTAGGAGATCTATTGCCTGGGAACTTTGTGTTCATATCACCCGGCCCTGACAATTCTGTGTCATGTGCTGGACTTCAGGCCCTGTGGGTTGGTGGGCCCTGCCCGTCCCTCACTGCTTGTGGAGTCCCTGAGCCTTCCCAGAGTGGAAGCCAAGAAGGGGGTGGAGGGGCAGAAGGAATCCCCTGTTGGAGGGACAGACCCTCCTTGGTTGGAGCTTCCCACCACCCCCTCTCCAGTACTCTGTCAGGAGCTCCTCGGGGCCTCTCTCTCTGTCTCTCTGTCTCTCTGTCTCTCTCTCTCTGTCTCTCTGTCTCTGTCTCTCTCTCTCTCTCTCTCTCTCTCTGGGGGCAGCTCGCTGCTCCTTCTCTTCTGTAGTTTTGGGCTCTGCTCTCAGTGCTCCCCATAGTTCTGCTCTGTCATGAGCTCCCGCCCTCCCTGGCTCTCTGTGCCCATCTCTGTGGTCAGGGCAGTGCCACCCTGTGGCAGCAGGCCTAGGCTAACTAAGCCCCACTGTGTCTCTTCTCTCAGGCCTCCTTCCCTCTTTTTGTTTATTTTTTTAATATTTAATTTATTTATTTTTGTTTGGGGGCCACACTCAGCAGTGCTCAGAGCGTACTCTTGGCTCTGTGTTCAGGGATCACTCCTGGCAGGCCCAGGAGACCATATGGGATACTGGGATTGAACCTGGATTGACCAGGTGCAAGGCAAGCCCCCTACCTACTGAACTATCTCTCTAGCCCCGCTAATTCATTCTTAAGTGACTTGTTGGCCTGTAGTTTGGGAGTTGGTCTTGACATCATTACTTGATTTCAGTAAGCTATTCCGGGCCGCCACACTCATTCAGCCCATGGTTTTCAGGTGCGAGGAATGGGAGGATTCCTGAAACTGGAGTGTAGGCCTGGGATGCAGTGTTTGTGTCATTCCTCTCAGGAAGCATGCAAGGCCTCCTGGGTTAACAACTCATACTTCATCTGCTTAGAAGTGAGTTGAGGGCCAGAGCGATAGTCCAGCAGCCTGGGTTCAATCCTCGACATCCCATCTAGTCCTCCAAGCTCCGCCAGGAGTAATTCCTGAGTGCAGAGCCAGGAGCAACACATAAGCATCACTGGTTGTGGCCCCCATAAAAGGAAAAAAATGTTTTTTGTTGGAAATTTATAAATATATTTATGAGGAAGTCAGGATTTCTCCCCCTTCTCGTCATTCTTGTCGAGGGCTAGGGATAAGTACAGAGCTTAAGGCATTTGTCTTGCCTTGGAAGTAAATCACCCCCACAAACCACAGAATATGAAGGCCATGACAGTGCCCAGGTATATTGTTCTAAACGGTGGAAGCCTCTCTTTTTGCTCTCCACTCCTACCTTCTCTGCAGTGTCTGTGTATGATGGCCAGAGCTGCCCCTGGCCATATAAAGGCATCACTGACCTCTATCACTGAGCTTACACAGCGGGGAGAGACAGAAGATGGCCAGAAAAGGCTATTTATAGGCCCAGCAGCCACATCTGCAGTGGATACTGACAGGGCTAGAAGCAGACAGAGTGGAGGAAGGCAGGTCACAGGATAGGTTGGAGGCCATGCTGACTCCAGGTGTGTTTGTCCTGTGAAGAATCTTTAAAAGAATTAACTGGATTGCTGATATTTCAAAGACAGATTGCCCAGCTGTGAGTGCCGCAGCACATCTGAGAGGAGGCTTAGTCATTACTGGAAACATGTGGCTTTCCGCCCACTTTCCTATTTGGCAGGTTGGGTGGGTGTGACTTCAATCTGGGCTCTGATCCTAAAACCCAAGATTTGCTCTTATCAAGCATACGGGGGGTGATGGACTGTGATTTCCAGCATCCCTCTTGGTGACTTTTCAGATCTCACTGCCAGGGTGAGTTTTATTTTGTCAATGATTATTTTGTCAATGCAGTGCAATGCAGTGATTGGCTTTTTGTTTTTCTTTAAATGAACAGGCAGAACCTTAGAGAAGAAAAGTGGAAGATGATGGAGATGTGTTTTGGATGGAACACCCCTGAAACGCCATACACACCTGCTTACCTAATACATCACTGTGACAAAAGCCACATGCATCATGAGTCACTTTGCTAGCTGGGAAAAGGGTGTTTGGACAGAGTGGGTGTGATGGGACTGCATGATCGCTTTAAACCAAATCAGGACTGGGGTGGGGTTTTGGGTTTTTTTTTTCCCTTATTTTTGGGTATGCCTGCAGGTGCTTCTGTCACTTGGAGGTTCTGTGACCTGTTGTGCTTCCTGTAACACCTGTTACAGGTGTGCTTCCTTACTAGCTGAGAGATAAGTGGGAAACATCATCAGAGACAATGGCACCACCTGCCCGAGTTGCCCTTGACACACACCACTATTGTTCCCACCTATTTCTCTTTGGGCTGTTTCTCCTTGCAGCCTTGAAGTTAGTGTGCCCGACTGATGGAATAGAAAGGTAACAGAGAGGAAGGGGTGTGCTGCAGAATGACAGTGTTGCTGTTCCAATGCAGTAGCACCTGTGGGAACAGTTGGAAGTTCTAGTCTCCTCTTGGTAATGGAAATTCTTCCCTAGCCAAATCCCCCAAGCTCCTACAGATGTTTCCAGAATATTATCGTTAGCAGCCTATAAGCAGAACTGAGTTACAGAGATGAAAATAATTGTTTTGAGAAATTTATGCTTCTTTATCTCTTACAAGGGGAAAGCTTCACCTAAATGCATAAGACTGCCTAAAAGGTGTATTTTAAGAAGTGCACTAATCAGGTAGTAAATTTATGGGGAAATTAACTGATATTATAAAAGCATTTTCAGCTCCAGCAACTTATTTATGTGTAAAAAGCACATATATTTTTTAATGCAGCCCCCTTCCTATATAGCTGCTTACTCTATTTTGTGAAGGGATTATATTTTTTGAGAAAGGAAAATCTTAAGATATATTTTGTGAACCCTTGATGAGGCATATTAAAGATACTAATTGCTTGTACAACTTAATTGTTTCTCTGTGTTACTTTTCATTGGTCCTCTAAACTTTGCTAGCTCATTTTTCTGGCCAACTCACAGTCTCATAATTTTCAAAATATTGTAATTGTTCTCATTCCATATATGAGCACCAGTGAGTTTTCAGAGCAGCATATAAGGGAGAGGAGCTGTTGGAGATTAACTCTGAATTGTATTTGCGTACAAAATCTCAGTTCTGTTGGAATAAATGCTGAGGAAGGCTGACCATGTGTATTTCATTAGGGTATACGTTACTTTTATGCATCTCAATCCCTGCTTAACATTTTTCAGAATTTTTAGTGGCTGACCATGGGAACAGTTATAGATTAGGTAAATGTTCAGTTGGGCTGCCTAAAATATTCTTATATCCTCAACATCCTGGTATTGGTCTTGCCATTCAGATTCTAAGCAGGAAATTTGTAAGAAGTTGAAACAACAGAAGAATTAAAGCTTCAGATGCATTCTTCCACCTACCACCCCTCTCATCTCCTAGATTGCTAAATGTGAACTCTTCTAGAGAACTTGTTGAATACTGAAAATGAACTCCAGCCTGAGATTTGCATCCCCAGACTACAACCAGAAGAAAAGTTTGAGACAGATTTCTACTTGGCTGGAACAGATAGACATGTAACCACAATTTCTTCTCTAAGGAAAAACTATTGTGAAATCATATTGTTGCTAAGTTGGCATTAATAAGATCCAGGTCAAATTCCGTTTGCTAAATCCCAGGGACTATCCAAAAAATAAAAAAAGAGTTTTTAACTGGATTCTGTATTTGAGCGTGTGAGTCTTTGGATAAGAATTGGAATTTCTTCTCGATAGAGAAGTTTTTTAGAAGGTTAATGATAAGGTTTTCCAACATATTTTCCATCTGCTCTTGCTGCCAGTCAGCATCCTGCACCAACTGGCTAAGAGTGAGTTTATAAGTTAAAGTTTAGGGTTTGAAATCCACGAGACTCTTGCTAGACAAACCAAGTTACCTAGATTGGTAACTTGATTGGTTTGTGATTCTTCTGAACAAACTTGACAGTGTTTTTGAATTACCACCACAGTTAAACATCATCTCCCCTGTCCCCATTTTTTTTTTTAATCAGAAAAGCAAAGGAGAAATGTCCTGCTGGCTGGTACTGGACTTGTGCAATGAACTGGAGTTGTGTGGCCTGCCATTTCCTATAGCTCCTCGCTCAACCAAGTGCTGAGAGACTGCCTCTATAGCTACATTTCATGTGTGCCCAGAACGTTGGCTCTTCACTCTTCTTTTACCAGCCGAGTTCCGAGCCTATGAAAGTTTTCTAGTTTCCTTCTTTAACTAGCTGCCTTTAAGTTTTGATAATCAGTCTTAAAACAGGGAAGAAGTGGATGGTATTGCAGATATCCTTGTGAATATCAAGGATATTTTAAGGATGAATTTTTATTTCCAATGGTAGGCTTGTTAGGGCAAAGGAAATATGCTGCTAATAATAAAATGATGCCATTTTTAAATGAGATATGATACAGAGTGCTTGTCCTGCTCAATTATGGAGATCAAGGGACAATTTTGCTGGGAACATACTTGATTTTTGCAAACTCTGGGGTTCTTTTTAAATTAAAGGGAAAAATGAAGGATTCTGTTCTCAGACTAATATTTTTTTATTTTTTTAACAGATTGAATGCAATACTCCTTCATAGATCTTTTATTATATTACATGAGTTTGATAATGAACTAAACTTATTTTTTGTCTTCTATTATTGAAGGTACCAAAGCCTTTCTGTTTTGTCTAATTTTGTTTCCTTATTGCTTGATTTTTATGGTGTAGGGTTTATGCTTTTTCTAGAGACTTTTCTTTAATGTTAAGGTCCGTTTTGAACTGCATAATTATTGTTCATTGATTTAAATTTGTATGCATTTGTCTCTAAAAGCAGTGGTGAAATTTGAAATTTTATATTGAGCTTTAAAGGGGGAATAAATTCCAGAAACTCATTCTGAAAATCGAGTGTTTATTCCCTCCATTTTGGTTCTGTTTGGTTGAAGCCTCCCAGGGTTGCAGTCTCTCTGTTCCCACCCATGAGCTCTGTACATGAAAGCTGCAGTTGAATTCTAAAAAATGCAGACAAATCATTTGCCCATTTCAGGGAATGCACACATCATTCTAAGTTTGTGTATGTATGTTGGAAGATGGCCACAGAATCTTCTCAAACTGTGATGTAGCCCGTGCTGGCAGTACACACTTGTCCCATGCCTAGTTCAGAGGGATAACTGTGTGGTTCTGAGTGTATGGAACCCACAGCTGGTGGATTTGTTCTTCAGTTGGGTACAGAAAGCGAAGTGTAGCTCCAACCCCTCTTAGCAAGGCCCCTTGACTGCACCACTCTGAGAGCAGAAGAAAGTGCCTCTATAGGCAGCAGTGTGTAACCTCATCACTCAACTATTTCAGACATTAAAACCAAAGGCGAGGGCTGGAGCAATAATACAGAAAGGTAAGGTCCTTGCCTTGAAGGCACCCAACCTGGGTTCAATCTCCTATGTCCCATATGGTCTCCCAATTATTGCCAGGATTAACCCCCAAGCATCACTGGGTATGATCCAGAGACAAACAGAATATCCCAAGGTGCAACAGGTGAGATAGCTCAAAGGATTGGAATATTTGCTTTGCATGTGGAAGTCCTTGGTTTCATGGTTCCCCAAGTATCACAGGAAACATGCCAGATGTGACCACCGAGCCTCAAGACACCAAGGGGGTGTCTTGGGGCTGCGAATGGCTACAGGAGGAGATGGCTATATGTTTTCAGAACCTTGCTAAATGGTGAAATCAAACCAAGAAATCACCACCTGTTTTTTCCAGGCCTTTTTCAGTTCCTCTAGAGATACAGACTGGGTGAGTTCAACCATCCTCAGAATCAGCATGAGTTGAGTCCTAGAGTGTCACATAAAATGTTATACATACTGCCTGAACATAACGACAGTTATTCCCACTCTCAAGTGGAAGGGAGGCTGAGATTCAAGAGAGGCAGTTACAGTTGAGTAGTGATTTAAGTTCCTAGTGTTTGTTCCAGATCATACTTAGTTCAGTACCTGAAACACTAGACAAGTTTTTCTTCATTATCACTGTTCCAGTTTTAGAAAATAATTTAATGGAATATACATCTATATTTAATGGAACATATATATGCATATATTTAATTAAATATATATGTGTGTATATATATGTGTGTGTATATGCATATAGGCACACTAAAATGTGAAAAGCAGTAGTCACACCCCTGAGTACCTGCCACCAGCTTGCTCCTTTCCTTTGAGGCATGGTGTACTCACTCTCCTGTATTTGACAGGGTGCCCCTCTACTAAGCCCTGGGTTGCTCAGAACTTTCTGGCCTTTGCCGTGTAAATGCTGTCCAATCTCAAATATAAAATTAGACATATTCTTCTGTCACTTCTGTCTATATTTGTTGTAGTTGGGTGTTGTTGTTGATTGAAGTAAGAATCTATTTCATATTTTCACTGTTAACTGTTAACTTGATTGTATGAATAAATCTGTTTTTTCTCTTTCTGTTGCTGGATAATAAATTATATCTCTCTTTGAAATAGAAACAGAAAAATGTTGCTATGACCAATATATTAATACTGGTGCATAAACACAAGAGTATGTGTGTAATTTAAATAGAAACATTGTGTTGTATAATAAAAGCACATAATGAACTTTAATAGCTAAGTCCAAGTTATTTTCTAAAGTAATGGCACCCACTAACACTGCTTGTACCAGTGTATTATAATTTCTAGTACATTATCCACCAACGTAAGATTGTTAGACAAATATTTGATAAGCTGAGCAGTTTTGTTGGTATCTCATTGTTCTTTCATTTTGCACATATCTGTACCAATAACTTAAACATTTTATTACAGGAATTCCATTTTTCTTACAGATCTTTCATGCCTTTTACCTTTTTTTACTATTGTGTTGGTGGTTTTTTAAATGATTTTTAAAAGTTCTTTATACTTATCTTTTGTCAATTAATGCTTATTCAACTATTAAGATGAAGAGAAACTATATTTAGAGTAGAAATTCTTCTGATGCTATTTCCAGAAATCTGAAAAGCATGTGAAACTTTATTCTATTTGGGGAAAATAAAGTGGAACACATATTAGATATTTGTACTGTGATCTGATTTTCCACTTTTCAGCATATTGGCCAAGAGAAAAATGCATGGTGGAAACCTGTGTTCTAGAGGATTCCTTTTCTGAAGCTGCATTAAGGCTCATCGGTTTCTTGATAGGAAATTAATGTCATCATGTTTGACTTCAAAGTTTGACCAAAATAAATCTTTATGTGTCATTTATATATGTATTGAGTGTACCAATATATAATAAATGGATTTATAACAATTCAAACCAATGTTAAAATCAGTACTTCTATAAGTCATAAGGGATGTATTGAACCTATAATTAAATTTTCCTCAAAATGAATGAGGTAGATTAAGCTCATACGAACATAAGCCAGTGTATTGTGGCAGGAGTAAGTTTCACCTTTCTAATTCAATTGTTAAGTATAAGAACAAAGAAACTAAAGTGTCTTCTGAGTCTTCCTTCTGCTAATCCTGGATAACATTTTTTTCATAGCCAAAGGATCCTGGCACTTGAAAGCACTGTTAACTGAAAATTTAGAAGAATGAATGACACAAAGATTTATACTTTTCTATATAACAGCGTTCTAGTCTTTCAGATTATATATCACTTATTCTCTATAATAAGTAATAAAATTCACATTAGTGAAACGTTTGTTTTCATTTGAAGCACTGTGACTTGTAATACTGTTACTGGCAGGGTTGCATACATATAGTCTTCCAACCCTGCTCTCTCCACTAGAGTATCTGCTTCCCTCCACCATTGTTTAGACTTTTAATGGAAATGCTCTGTTACAAATAATGAGCACTGTAGCACTGTTGTCCCCTGGTTAATCGATTTACTCCAGAGGGCACCAGTAACATTTCCTTTGTGAGACTTGCTGTTACTGTTTTTGGCATGTCGAATATGCCAAAGGTATCTTGGGCAGGCTCTGCCATGCGGGCGGGATACTCTCAGTAGCTTGCCGGGCTCTCCGAGAGGGATGGAGGAATTGAACCTGGGTCGGCTGTGTGCAAGGCAACTGCCCTACCCACTGTGCTATCACTCCAGCCCATTACAAATAATTATCATCATTAATGTTAGGAAATAAAAGTTCTATAATAAAAGTGTGTCTGTGAGTGCTGTCTAGTATGCTACCACACAGCATTGAAGCCTTTCAAGCCCAGCTGGGTTGGAGACAAGAGAGCTCGGTGAGTTGGGTAAGTGCACTGTATCTGGGACACCTGAGTTTGATCCTAGGCATTGCCAGGTGTGGTCTCCTCACCCCACCCCTCACACACACACAAAAATTCTATGTATTATGATATTGATAGTTAAATACATAATGTGCTTTGAGTATCAAATATACTGTAGGCTTTAGAGGCCTAATCTGAAAGGGAAACATCACAAACTTCATTTTTATATTTGCTCCATTTTTAAATGATAGTATTTTGGACATAGTGGGTTAAATTACATATATGGCTTGCATTATGGCTTACATTATATTTCTTTTTGGACAAAACATCCTGTCAACTTCAATTTATTTAACTTATTTTTTGCTTTTTGGGTCACACCTGGCAATGCACAGGGGTTACTCCTGGCTCTGCATTCAGGAATCACCCCTGGCAGTGCTCAAAGGACCATATGGGATGCTGGAAATCGAACCCGGGTCAGCCACGTGCGAGACAAACGCCCGACCCGCTGTACTATTGCTCCAGCCCACAACTTCAATTTATAATAGAGAAATGCTTTCAAAAGATTTTCAGTTGTGGCAGAATGGTGCCTTATTTGTGATAGTAAAATGAATATCATTTTTTCCCCTTTAAATTTGTGTTATAACACTGGTTTACCAAGTTGTCCATAATACAGTTGTTTAAGGCATTACATGTTCCAAAACCAATCCTGGCAATATTGAAGGTGGTTTTACTGGGCTGCTTGGTGATAGTTGAGCCTTTTGTGTCACCATTTTTGCTCATTGAGTTTATTGATCTTCTATGCAGTTTTTTCACAGATTTGCTGTGATCCTGCCAGGTTTAGTACTGAGAAATAGGGGAGTATTCCCAAACTATGGAGTTAGAACAATTTTGGTGGCTTGGCAGCTTGATGTGGGTCAGTTGTGGAGCGGGGCTGTTTTTATGTCAGAAGGTGTCTGTCAGGTGTGGCTTTGGGCTGCTGTGCCTTTCGACAGAAAGGGGATATGCCTGCCTCCATTCTGAGAAGAGCCCAGAGTTGTCAGCCCAGACTGTTCCACCTGGGATGATTCAGCAGCATCATGTTCTTTTAGAAACTAGTTGTGGAACTTGACAGTTTCTCTGCTGGCAAGAGGCGTAGGCAAGGGCTGCTGGGTTTTCTGGTGGAGGCATCGGGTGGTTGGGGAAAATCTTTCACCTCCTCATTCTTAGAACACCCCAGAGCAGAAAAGTGAACATCTAGAGGATATTTTTAATTATATTTTTAATTGAATCACTGTGAGATATAGTTCCAAAGCTTTCACAATTGTGTTTCAGTCATACAATGATTGGGCACCCATACCTCCACCAATGTGATAACACAGTGGGTAGGGCGTTTGCCTTGCACACGGCCGACCTGGGTTCGATTCCTTCATCCCCCTCGGAGAGCCCGGCAAGCTGCTGAGAGTATCCCACCCGCACGGTAGAGCCTGGCAAGCTACCCGTGGCATATTCGTTATGCCAAAAATAGTAACAAGTCTCACAATGAAGACGTCACTGGTGCCCGCTCGAGCAAATCGATGAACAACAGGACAGTGACAGCAACCTCCACCATTGTGCATTTTCCTTCCCCAATGTCCCCAGTATCCCTCTTGCCACCCCCTCTACCCCAGCCCCCCAGCCCACCCCTGCCTCTGTGGCAGGCACTTTCCTTCTTTCTACCTTGGGCAATACAGGTATTAAGAGGTCATAGAAAATAATTTTTTAATGCTTCAGCCAAAACAAGGGACTAGAGTGATAGCACAGAGGGTAGGGCATTTGCCTTGCACGCGGACAACCTGGGTTCGATTCCTCCGTTCTCTCGGAGAGCCCGGTAAGCTACCGAGAGTATCCTGCCCACCTGGCAAGCTACCTGTGGCATATTCAATATGCCAAAAACAGTAACAAGTCTCACAATGGAGACATTACTAGTGCCCGCTCAAGCAAATCAATGAATAACTAGACGACAGTGCTACAGTGCAGCCAAGACAAATGTTTTTCTCAATTTGCTATTTGTCTTCCTTGCCTGTGTCATTTCTCCTGAAATTGACAAGATCTACAGTTTTGTGGGAGCCCCTGCCAGCACACCCAGCCTCTTGTTCCTGAATTGCCTTAACATACAGAGGGGTTGTGCCCTGATCATTTGATCCACATCTATTAACTAAGTCATGGTGGCATTTTTGTTCTTTTTGAAAAGAGTATTTTTGAGCTACAGGTACCATCTATAGTTTATAGGAAGGTGATGAATATTAATTGATTAATTCCTCGATTTTCTAAAAGGTTAACTATTTCTGTAAACTTAATTTGAGCTCGTAAGTATATTTGTATAATCAAATTTTTGAAATGTTTTTTCCTAAGAGCAAAACACAATGTGAATATTAAAGAAAAATATCTGTTTTGGCAAGAATTTTAAATATTTTGGTTTTTTATTGTTTCTTAGGAAGACAGTTTTTTGGGGGGATAGGCTTTTTTTTTTTAATTAGAATATTGATGGTAATAGCCCACTACTCATCTAGTGGAAAGATTTGGCAGGGAGTGAGGGTGAACTATTTTTACATGGTGTTTTTCTGAATTAAGAACTGTGTGCCTGGAGAAGCCAGCCTTGTATTTCATTGCTTTGCATGATGTTTTGGGTATTATTTGTCACTCTAATGAACTGCCATGTGTGGGTAGAATAGAGCTTTGGGGGTGGGTGGAAAAGCTTTGTCCAGGATAAATGTAGACAAATATTTTTCATGTTAATTTGGTTTTGCTTATTGTTATCCCGTCAATTTAGCTTATTATATCCCATCTGTTAAATTATCTCTTACTTTTCTCCCTGTTGATTCATTTCATGTCACATACTAATACATTAGGTTGAAATACAGATTCTCGGCTCTGAAACTCAAAGTTAGATTCAAAAGTTTATCTGATATTTATACCAATAGTAAATTGAACAGGCTGGAGTGATAGCACAGTGGGTAGGGTGCTTGCCTTGCACGCGGTCGTCCCGGGTTCAATTCCTCCGCCTCTCTCTGAGATCCTGGCAACCTACCGAGAGTATCCCACCTGCACAGCAAAGCCTGGCAAGCTACCTGTGGCGTATTCGATATGCCAAAACAGTAACAAGTCTCACAATGGAGACATCACTGGTGTCCACTTGAGCAAATTGATAAGCAATGGGATGACAGTGATACAGTAAATTGAACAGTAATTTGGCAATCACTTTTTTTTTCATTCAACTATCTCCCTGTTTTTAGTGGTAAACCTTTGAAATAGTCTATTGCTAGCCACATCTTTAGGTAGCAAAGGTGGTGACAGCAGCAATATTTTCACTCCCCAGATGGCACCCAGAAGGAATGATAGCAGCTACAGCTTCTCTTATATTCCAGCTCACCTGTCTAACAAATACTGACCATTATCCTCTTCCTAGTCATAAATAAGACCGAATATTGTTAGGTTTTTTCATCTGAATCATAAAGTGACCAGGCAATCCATTTTAGCAGTTTCATATTTAGCAGGGAAAATGATTTCATTTGGACTTGTGGACAGTCTCTGAAGGGCAATAGAGAGGCGACAGGCTGCTCTCTGTGAGGCCATTCCAGAGTGATCCCATTCTTGGGTCACTTGTCCTGAAACCCTAAAACCTCTGAAGAGACCATACGGAAATCCAGTGAAGGGGAGGTACAAATTGGCAATAGGGAAGGTGGGTGTAGAAATAGGACATTTTAGCAGAGAATGGGTTGTGTTAGTAAAGATGTTTCCATCATTACTAAAAACTCGATTCATTCTCATTGCTCTTGAGAAAAAACTCATTGGATATGGGCTTTTTTCCCCAATATATTGCTATAATTTACATTCTTTTCACTGATTATAGCAGTGTCCTTTGCATGATTTGTAGTAGATTTAAGTCACCAAATCCAGTCAAATTCCCAAAATTTTGTAAATATGTATTTTTTCTCTATTCAGTTTATGTATTTTATCTGATGTGTCTATTAAAAAGGGGAAAATAAACTCCTTCCTGTTTCAATAAGGATATAATCACCAGTTACCAACTATATGCCCAAATATTTTGTTATAAAAAGCAGATTTAATATCTTTTAATTTGTATTAACATGTGGAGTTTGTTTATACTGGGCATGATGTCTGCATGATATTCATGAAAGTGTAGTATTTGCCATAATTATCTGTGAGCATAAATATTTACTCTTTGTATCTAGCCTTTGGGGAGGGGGTGGTATATTTTTTACTTTGTTCTATTCTGGGTCAACTTTGATTTGAGAACAACTTGCTTGCATGTCTTCTTTTGTCTAGAATACATTTGTTATCTAAGAGCATAGTAAATTAAATAGTTTATTAGTGTGTGTTGAAGTCTATTTTATGACAAAGTATAGGACCATGTACTGAAGTCTAGTTGTTTCTAATGGTATGACTAGCAACCTTGATTCCTTCTGTCTTATTTTCAGACAATTATCAGCTGGTGAGTACAGAATGTGCTGTTTGGTTGGACCAATCAGGCAATAAACATGTGTTGGTTTGAACAGGGAAAATTAAATATAAAGGTTGTTGGGTTGTGATACGGAGTGACTCTCAGAGGAAAAAGGAACCTTCATTTTATATGTGACGAAGGGGAAATGCACAAGAAAGGCCAGCTGGGGAGAAAGACCGGACTGAATGTCAGACTGCTCTGCAGAAGTGAGCCATAGTCTCCTGGGTGGCAGCAGAATTCGCTGGTTTCGTGGATGGGGCTGGTCTTTGGTTGACTCCACTTTGTCCACTGGAGTGTGGGCAAATCTGGGTGAGCCCCAGCTGGTGACCTGGTGTGTGTGTGCTGGCAGAAGTGACAGCATCTGAATGGAGAGGAGCCTGGACCAGGTCAGGCCAGAGCTCCCTGCAAGTCCCTGCAAGGGAACCTGTGTTCTGCCCTGAGGCATCACCATTGTACCCACACCGCTGAGCCGTCTTGCAGCTGAGCAGGCTTGCAGCATAGCCTCTGTGGGGTTCCCCTTTTTTCACATCCCACCAGCACCCTCCTATCAGAGATTTCTGTGAAGAGAGAAGGGAAAAGCCTTAGAGGTATTACCCATGATTTGAAGACTAGTGGTCGAGTATAAATATGAACCCAAGACACTGGTTCCTAGCATTGTCATAAAAGTCCCTTTTATAATTAGCCCGATGTAAGATAAGAGCAAAAGGATTGTCAGAGTTTATGATGGATACAAAATCTAAGTAAATTTACATGAGAAACAAGACTGATTCCCAGGGAAACTAGCAACTCAGTCCTTTACTTCTGGGTCTCATGTTACAAATAGCCATATTACAGGAAGATTGAATTCTCGGAATAGAATGGGGCCCCTTCTCATTCTTATTTTGTAATTCTCAGTTTAAAGAAGCAACTGAAATCTTCTTGAATAGAAAAAGCGTAACCTTGAAGCTAAAACCTACAAGAATGACATGTCATATAACCTGTTTTTCAGAGGATATGCACCAAATTATATTTAAAACACTATTTTTATAGCACTAAAATTTCCTACTAATTCCAGAACAATAAATACAAAGAGCCTCATTCCCTGTAAAGCAAGCAGCTATTGGCACTTTCTCTTTTTGTTTTTAGCTTGCTTCTGTGACAAATAGAAAATAGAAGATTCTCTGTAAAATCTGACCAATTCAGTCAGTCGAAAAAATCTTACCTCTAGTGGAAGACAAAGTAGAGGTTATTAGGAAATAGAAAGTGCCAGAACCAATTAAATCTAGTGACTATGTGCATTCTCAGACCCTCAGTCCATGGTGGCTAATGATTAAGCAGGTAGTTAGAAGGAGAGATAGATGGTTCTGCCAGAAACCTTCTTTTATTAACTTTTAAGTGAGCCTAAAGGAAGTACAAGAAAAATTAATTTTACTGAGAAAGTACTTGCCTTCTGTAGATGGTTTAGCTCAAACACTTTGTCCTTTCCAGTGCTTTCTCAGTTGACTGCTGAAACACTGGATTTGCCTGTTTTCTGTCGATTTTCACAGCAATATATCAAGGTTTTGTGTGGCACCGAGACATGCTTGCCAAATCCAAAGTGATGAATAGATTCTCAGAGTCCTCACAGCACTTGGAGCATTGTTAGGGCTTTAAAAGTAACTTCTAGGGGCTGGAGCGACAGCACAGCGGCTAGGGTGTTTGCCTTGCACGCGGCCAGCCCAGGTTCGATCCCCAGCATCCCATATTGTCCCCCGAGAACCACCAGGAGTAATTCCTGAATGCAGAGCCAGGAGTAACCCCTCAGCATCGCCGGGTGTGACCCCCCACCCCCCAAAAATAGCCAAGTGGAAAAAAAAGTAACTTCTGATACGGTTCTGTCATGGTTGGAGTGTCCCGAATGGATGCAGGTGTGGCAGGAAACCTACCTATAGGATAGTCTCGGACAGTGCTGAGGACACTGAAATGAGAAATAGTATATTCTTCCTTCCAATTCTTAGCTTCTGAGTTGACAGCTGTCAGTAAGTTGGGTGTGACATTGGTGTAAATTCCAGGAATTCATTATCCTTACCTCACAAGCCAAATTCTGCCAGTCATTATTATTAATAAGGCCATAACTATAAATAAAACATTACTATAAAAACATAATAGAAGGAGCCAGAGCAAGACTCCAGTGGGTAAGGTGCTTATCTTGCAAGCAACTGACCCGGGTCCCATCCCTGGCATCCCATATAGTCGTCCAAGCACTGCCAGGTGGAAGTCCTGAGGGCAGAGTCAGGAGTAATCCCTGAGCACAGCCAGGGTGTGGCCTCCAAACGTATATACATACACATATGTATGTATATAACTATGTTATATATAGTAATATAATATATAATGTAATATATATAATTACTATATTAGAACACTGATTATGTATGGGCTGGAGCCATAGCACAGCAGTAGGGCGTTCACCTTGCATGCCACTGACCCAGGTTCGATTCCTCCATTCCTCTCGGAGAGCCCGGCAAGCTACCAAGAGTATCTCGCCCCCACGGCAGAGCCTGGCAAGTTACCCGTGGCGTATTCAATATGCCAAAAACAGTAACAACAAGTCTCACAATGGTGATGTTACTGGTGTCCACTTGAGCAAGTCAATGAGCAACAGAATGATAGTGACAGTGACAGTGATTATGTATGCCTGAGAGAGTTGGGATTATCTTATCAAGTATTAGTTAAGCAGTGTATTTTTACTACACTGGAAAGTTTTATATATGAAAGCAGATCCAAGTCTGATACAATTTAATATAATTTGATTTATATTCTTGTATTTTCATACATAACTATGCCTTTCTGCAAAAACAAACAAAAAAACACTAATACAATCAATTCAGTCACTGATAAATCTTCTCATTTGTTTCTCTGTTCAGTGAAAATCCTTGGTCTTCTTGGACTCCTTATTAATTTTAACTCCAAAGTCAGAAATCAATACAAGTTGCTTTTAGAAACCTGACAGAAGTTTGCTAGTTTAGCAGGAACTAGATATAGCCCTTAATATGAACTAACTGCTGTTCAGTATTTTTCTTGGGTAGAACAAGTGGGTGGATGATAAAACAGTATGTTCTCTTGTCTTACAATAATCTTGATTATACTCAAAGTTCCTTTTCTAACAATAGCTTTGGCTATATCCAAAGGTGTCAAAAAGACTATGTAAATATGAAATGTACGATTCGGAAAGCTTGTGTGTGTGTGTGTGTGTGTGTGTGTGTGTGTGTGAGAGAGAGAGAGAGAGAGAGAGAGAGAGAGAGAGAGAGAGACAGAGACAGAGACAGAGACAGAGACAGAGACAGAGACAGAGTGTAGATATAGATATCTTAGGGAAAATTTGTCTCCAGTTTTATTTCTACTAAATCTTTTTAGTTTAAAAGAGAAAAAAAAAACAGGGAGTAACTTTAAGCAGAATTTTTTTTCCAACTTTTAATCTTGGCCTAACCTGTAGAATGTGACCTACAAAGACCATCAGAAATAAAATGTACTGATCACAAAGTCAGTTGACAGTCGAACAACAGAAGCTATTTCAATGCTATGGAATAAATAAAGACAAGAAAAGCAAGAACAAATGGGGGGGAGCATTTCTAGCATAAAGAGAAAAGGTAAGACTACCGACTTAGTGGTTTTTTTGTGTGTGTTGCATTATATAGAGACAAAAGTCTCCTGGATTCGGCAATGTAGAGAAAAATGGTTCATAAAATCATAAGGAGTAAGGCTTCAATCTTTTCTAACCCCATCCAGCTTTGCTAGTTCAAGTTCAAAACACCAGGGGCTGGAGTGATAGCACAGTGGGTAGGGCGTTTGCCTTGCACGCGGCCGACCCGGGTTCGAATCCCAGCATCCCATATGGTCCCCTGAGCACCGCCAGGAGTAATTCCTGAGTGCAGAGCCAGGAGTAACCCCTGTGCATCGCCGGGTGTGACCCAAAAAGCAAAAAAATAAAAAATAAAAAAAAAATAAGTTCAAAACACCAGACATTTCAAACTACAAAATTTCAAAATAGGGAAATCATTAGAATCAAATAGTGAAATTTCAGAGAATTTCCATATACTAAATCATTCACTCTTTAATATTTGCTAATTTCCTCTTGCCTTGCAAAACAAATCAAGTCAGAAACATGCAAATCTAGAAAAAGAGAAAATATTTGGTGGTGTACAAGAGAAACACATTTTTTGTTGCGTGTCTTTGAAACTAGGTGCATCTTTAATGAATATTCTGAAAGCCAAACAAAATCCAGAATGTTCTAGCTCTAATGCAAAAAGTAGAATCAAAAGATAAAGATAAAATGTGAAAGGATTCAGTTACATCATTTACTCTTATTTTAATTTTGTACAAAAAATTAGAGCTAGTAACTGATGGAAATGTCAGTATTGAATGTGTATATATATATATATATACTGAATATATAGAGAGATTTATAGAGAGAGATTTATATAAGTGTAAGGTGATTTTTATATACAATAAACTTGTCTAAATGCAATTGTAACCTTTTGTATTTTGTTTATATTGTATATTTATACATTAATATACTACATATATAAAATGGCATAAACATAAGTATTCATATTAGATATACTCCCCCCTTGAATCATCCGGAAAAATGACCAATGACATGTGCATGATCCTGGAATCCTTTGATAACAGGGCTTGGGTGGTGGCGACACCTTGAGGGCAAACATCTAACTACAAGTTACAGAGCGGACTTCCTGTTGCACTGTAACCCTCACTATGAAGGACCTATGAAGGAAGCTGTGAAAGAAAAATCTACCTGTCACAATGGCTTTTTTTTTTAAATATTTTGCTGATACTAAATTAGAAATTTAGACCTTCAGAAGGGCAACTGTGGTGTTTTATACCTGCGGGTCAGGAAATTTGCATTCAGAGGAGGGAGGTAGTCCTTTGGCCTTCAGGGCAGTTCCAGTCTTGTGGGGGACAGACCTGGCCTTGTGGGGAAAAGAACTGGTAGAGGCTGGCCTGAGGTAAAGGCCCATGTTTCACCTTACCTCCTGCTGTGCTCCTTGTCAAGTAGTTCTGAGAATTTTAAAATAAACTACCAACAAATTTCCCCACAGCATATGTTACAGGGCCTTGCATCAACAGGCTATAAAAAATAGTAAAGCAAGCACAATTTTGTGTTTGTATGTAACAACCTGTAAGGAGACCCTCAGACCCTCTCAGCCCACAGCTCCTGTGCAAGCAGAGCACACAGGCAGGATGCCTGCATGTGAAGGGGATCTGCGTCGGATTTTAGAACCATCACCTACATCCCACAGCTCAGGCAGGAAGGAGAGACAGAAAGAAAACAAAGAGGGAGTTGGAGAGATTAGTACAACAGGTAAGGCACTTGCACGCGGTTGACCCGGCTTCAATCTTTGGCATCCCCTGTAGTCCCCTGTCTACTACCAGGAGTCATTCCCAAGTGTAGAGTCAGGAGTAAACCCTAAGGACCTCCAGGTGTGGCCAAAAACACAGGAAAGAAAGAAAGAGAGAGAGAGAGAACAAAAGAAAAAAAGAAAGAAAGAAAGAAAGAAAGAAAGAAAGAAAGAAAGAAAGAAAGAAAGAAAGAAAGAAAGAAAGAAAGAAAGAAAGAAAGAAAGAAAGAAAGAAAGAAAGAAAGAGAAAAGAAAGACAGAAGATTAGCTGAGAGATATTTTTCTAATCTTGCATTCTATAAATGAGATTAATTGAGCACTTTCTTAACTTGCCTTTGTTGCTATAACTAATCATAAAAACTTACTGACTTCAAAGGACATATTAGCTCTTACTTGCATTCAGGAGATCAAGAGTCTAAAACATAAACATTTGCAACATCTGATAGTCAAGATATCGTCAGGGTTGGGTTTTTCCTAATTGGCTCTAGGAGAGAATCCTTGCTTGGTTTGGGGGTCAGGAAGAGATTTCCGAAGATTTCTAGAGGCTGCCATGTGCCTTGGCTTGAGGCTGCATCACTTGATCCCCACTTCCTTTTAAAGTAGAACATTGGGGGCTGGAGCGATAGCACAGCGAGTAGGGCGCTTGCCTTGCATGCAGCCGACCCGGGTTCGATTCCCAGCATCCCATATGGCCCCCTGAGAACCGCCAGGAGTAATTTCTTTTTTTTTTTTCTTACCAGGAATAATTTCTGAATGCAGAGCCAGGAGTAATTCCTGTGCATCGCCAGGTGTGACCCAAAAAGAAAAAAAAATTAAAGTAGAACATTGAGGCCACCATATCTAAAATTCAGATGAACTCATTTTGAGATGGTGAAATCCTTTCTGCAAAGTTCCTTTTGCCAAGGTAAAGAAATACCTTTGAAAAGTTCCAGGGATTAGAAATCAGCCAGAGAGAAGGTCACTCACAAACCAACGCTGTGCCAACTTCTGTAGGAGAGGTGCAGGTGGAGGGGGTGGGGGGAGTATCTTGTAAGTAAGTCAGTTTTCCCATGATTGCTACACAATGGGATGAGCTGCAAGAATGAAATGCAATCTTGCCTTTTGCTGTAACATGGATGGAGTTAAAGGGTTCCATGTTAAAGAAAATAAGTCAGAAGGAGAAAGTCTGATGCCAGGTAATTTCACTCATGGGACATTTAAAGAAACAAAATGACAGAGTAGACAATTTCAATAAAAATATTCCCTTAGATTATGACCAAACTGAGTTACCAGGGGTGGATGGAAAGTGGACTGAAAGGGTCCAGTGGACAGTGGTGGAGGGATATTGGCACTTTGCTGGGTGTGTTGTCATAATAGTAGACACCTAAAACTATAAGCATTTCGGGGCCGGAGCGATAGCACAGAGGGTAGGGCATTTGCCTTGCACGCGGCTGACCCGGGTTCGATCCCTGGCATCCCATATGGTCCCCCAAGCACTGCCAGGAGCAATTCTTGAGTGCAAAGCCAGGAGTAACCCCTGAGCATCGCTGGGTGTGACCCAAAAAGCAAAAAAATAAATAAATAAAATAAAAAAAATAAAAAAATAAAACTATAAACATTTCATTCTTGTAAACCAGTGTTTGCTCAAAACGATACAAGAGGCTAACTAAGCAGGAGTCAATGCATGCAGCCTGTCCAAATGACATTTCATCATGTTTTGATGTGTCAGGGAGAGTTAGCTGAGTGGGTAAGAAGGAACTTTTTTAAATAGTTCTTTCCCTAGGCAGAGAAAGGCAGTTTAGGGTACTTTTCTTTGGGGAAGTGGGTGTATCACACTTAGCCCAAGTGCTACTCCAACATGGTGCTCATGCAAATTTGTGATGCCAGACCGAACTCAGGCCTCCTATGTGCGATGCACACACTCTAGCCCCTTGAGCTATCTACCTGGGCACAAGTTAAATTAGAGCAAATGACATATACAGAAGTATAGATATGGATAGAATAGCTCTGCAGTCTCCATAATTAATATAATGTTGCTAGAGATTAAAAGCAAGATGAGACTGAACCTAATGGCTGAAGTATTCTGTGAAAGTTTGCTCTTCCTCCAGTGATATCTGCTCTGGGCTTGCAAAAAAGGAGGTAGGTTGATCTTCTCTCACATAAACATTGTTTTCAAATGTTCATGGGATAGGAAATTATGGTCAACATTGGTCAAAGCCAAATGCATTTTAATCTACCATTTTTTATTAGTCACATCTAAAGATAAAAGAAGCTATAAAACTAAAATGAAGATAAGCAATTGATAATTTGATAAAAATATTAAAAGACAATATCTGGAGAAAGATATATTATGTATTTTTCAGAAGGCTTTTAATATAGTTCTGTTCTCAAACCACTGGCCTCATGAAAATTTTAGTGAGATTTTCATTAAGAAAAAACGGTTACCATGGTAAAGACCCAAAGGTGAATTGTTAAGAGATGTGAAACAAATGTGATATTATTGAACTATTTCACACCAAAGAGCTTGTAAAATATGTATTTCCTTACTATCGTGGAAATTTTATTTGAGATTTACCTTCTGCATATGAACTAACTCACAGCTGGGTGCTTGCATCACTAACTACAAAAGATGTGAGAATGTGACTAGAAGGCCAGAGGGCCCCTGGATAGAGGTGGAGTGTAAGTTTGGAGTGACTGAAGTGTCCAAAATGCATCCAGGGCAATGCCAGGAACTGCAGCTGTAATATTAAGTGGGAGAAGACTTAGGGCTTTGGGGATTTGATATGGCCCTGGAACTCAAAGTGTGGGTTGAGGAGCAGAAGCATATGGAACTTAGTAGATCCACATCAGTTAAAATCTCATGCTCCCCAGAGCCACATGAAAGCTGGTGAAGCACAATTGTAGGCATTGGAAGACGTTAGAAGACATTGGAGCTATAGCACAGTGGATAGGGCGTTTGCCTTATACGCAGCCGACCCAGGTTCGATTCCTCCACCCCTCTCAGAGAATCTGGCAAGCTGCCGAGAGTATCCTGCCTGCATGGCAGAGCCTGGCAAGCTACCTGTGGCGTATTGGATATGCCAAAAACAGTAACAACAAGTCTCACAATGGAGACATTACTGGTGCCAGCTCGAGCAAAATCAATGAAGAACAGGACCACAGTGCTACAGTGCTAGAAGACTCTGAAGACTTTGTCATTAGGTCAATATACTGTCACTGAAAAGTTCAAAGGATCCTATTTGTGCTTTCAAAAATTTTCAGACTTAGCACTGAAGCAGAGCAGAAAGGGAGTGCGGGAAGGGTGATGTGAGGAAGCCCAGAGACTTGGAGACCAATTAGAAACTAAATTTGGGGATAATTGGGCCTTCAAGTAGGCTCCTAGCCATGGAGATAGCTTTTTATCTGTTGGAGAAAGAGAAAAAGAAAAGGTGAAACATTTTCTGGCCTGTTTGATGAATGAGTTAACCAACCTACGTGAGATACTGAGGTTTCCCAGCACACTCTGCAAGGGAAGTGCCCAGATGGGCAAATCCATCTCTGGGGGCTGGAGCGATAGCACAGCGGGTGGGGTGTTTGCCTTGCACGCGGCCGACCCGGGTTCGAATCCCAGCATCCCATATGGTCCCCTGAGCACCACCAGGGGTAATTCCTGAGTGAAGAGCCAGGAGTGACCCCTGTACATCGCCGGGTGTGACCCAAAAACCAAAAAAAAAAATCCATCTCTGGACAGCACAGTGGCTATGAAGAGATAGTTCAGGAAGGTCTAGGAAACTAGGGAAATAAAAAGGACAGTCGAAAAATATTATATGATAATACCAGGAGGGTGGCTCCATATCTTGGAAGCTGGCCTCACACGCAGGGGGAAAGTCATCCCAGATAGAGAGGGGAACACCAAGTAATATGTGATTGGAGATCCTGCGCAGGAAGGGAGATGCGTGCTGAAAGTAGACTAGAGACTTAACAGAATGACCACTCAATACCCCTATTTCGAACCACAACACCCAGAAGGAAAGAGAGATATCAAATTGGAATGCCCCACTACAGAGGCGAGGTGGGGTGGGGGGGATGGGACGGGGGTGGGTGGGAGGGATACTGGGTTCATGGGTGGTGGAGAATGGACACTGGTGGAAGGATGGGCTCTTAAACATTACATGAGGGAAAAACAAGCACAAAAATGTGTGAATCTGTAACTGTACCCCACTGTGACTCGCTAATTAAAAAAATAAATAAATTTTAAAAAATTAAAATAAAAAATAGTCAAAAAAATATTATATAGAATTCTGGGAGAAAGAAAAGAGTCTCAAACTGAGTCCATATCAAACTCTTCCTTGGGACAGACGTTTTGGAAGAGTTAGATGTACTCATTATTTATATGCAAAGTATTTATAAAAATATGCAGGAAAGAATTGCTAAAATTGGGAAACAAAATAGAAATAAAATAAGACCCGAGATGCATATCGAAAGTTACCAAAGAAGTAAAATTCAAATTGGGCAATTGGACACTTACATGCTTTAAAGGAGTCTCATGGAAGCAAGCCTGCCACTTGAAATGGAGCAGGCTTCAGCAAGACTCGTTAAAAAACACTCAAGCATGGGAGCCAAAAAAATAAGAGGAAACGGAGAGCAGAGATATTCCAAGATATTACTGAAAGACAAACAAGAAAGTTGGAAATAAATGATGGAGACAAGGGTGACTCTCCTTAAAATTCTGTAGCCATTAATAGCATCTTACATGCTATCTCCTTTAGGTCGGATATATAGAGTTAAGCTTAAACCTCCCTCAATTCCTAGGTTTGGGGAATATTTTATTTGTTTTTCTTTGGTGCCATATCTGATGGTGCTCAAAGGCTACTCTTGGCCCTGCGCTCATGCATTACTTCTGACAAGCTTGCAGTGGCATATGTGATGCCAAAAATCCAAACCAGTTGGCTGAATGCAAGACAGGCACCCTACCCACTGTACTATCTCTCTAGCCCTGAAAATACTAGTTTTTGAGAGGTGTCCATATTGTTTTCCAAAAGGACTTGATCGGTAGGCATTCCCATGTAAATGAGGGGTCTTTGTCCCCCACATCCATCTCTGCACTGTTTTTTTCTTGTTTTCTGTGAAGTATGCCAGTTTCTCTGTTGTGAGATCATTGTCATTTTGATTTGCATATTCCTGATGTTAGGTGATACTGAGCATTTTTCCAATGTATCTTTTGGCTATCTGTATAACCGCTCTTTGAGGAAGTCTTTGTTTATCTCTTCCCCACTATTTTTTTTTAAATCTGGTTGGTTGTTCTGTTTTTGTAAAGTTCTACCAGTGCTTTATATGTTTGGATACCTTTATCTGATGAATACTGGGCAAATAATTTCTTCTAGTCTGTGGATTATCTTTTTATTCTAATCTTCATTCCTTTTTCAGTACCAAAACTTAATAGTTCATCTTCATTTCCATTTATTTGGCCAATAGCATTGAATCTTTGAAGATACCTCTAGCCTCAAAATCACAAGTATTTTGCTGTGTTGTGTTTTCTTCAATATATTTTATGGATTCAGGTCTGATAATGAAGACTTTAGCACTGTCTTCCCATTGTTCATTGATTTGCACAAGCAGGCACCAGTAACGTCTCCATTGTGAGACTTGTTACTGTTTTTGGCATATCAAATACGCCACAGATATCTTGCCAGGCTCTGCCATGTGAGCAGGATATTCTCAGTAGCTTGCCAGGCTCTCCAAGAAAGGTGGAGGAATCGAACCCTGGGTCAGCTGCGTGCAAAGGCCATACCCACTGTGCTATCGCTCCAGCCCATGAAGACTTTAATCCATTTTTATTTGACTTTTATACATGGTGTTAGAAAGAGGTCTGAATTCATGTTTTTTGCATGTGACCAACCAAATGCCTCACAGTCTGTGAGCTTTAGAACTATTTGTTTTTATCATAATAAGCAAGGTTCTCAAATAGCATGGTTTTGTTCAAGTCATTTGATTGAAATATTCATGACAACAAAAAATTATAGTCAATATTTAACAAAAAATAGCATTACTTTAGGGCTTGCTTTCATTATACAATTTTACTTAAAGTCCCAATTCCTAAAAGCATATTGATGATGGCAAGGCAGGACTTTCTGCAGCTTATTTGTCTTTGAAAAAATTGTGCTCTCAGGGATCTGTTTTACTCTGGGAGCAAGGTTAACAGGAAGTTGTTTAGATATAAACAACTAAAGAGAGATTGGTAAATTCTCTCAACTTGATACTAAATTTACTTTCTTTTAATCTATAAAGACTCACTAAAATTTTATTTGAAGATTTCCATCATTTACAGGGGGAAGGTCCCTTTTTAAATGTAACTGAAACTAAAAGCAGAAGATTGTTATACTTGGAGAAAAAATTTTAATCTCTTTTGAGATTTATGAATCTCTGGAGCAAGACTGGTAGATGAATTTACATGGCAGAGACAGCAGGGTGTAGGCATCACTGCCAGTTCTTCCAGAAGTACATGGTTTTGGAGATAGATGGGAGATGGTCACCCATCCCAACTCTGAGAAGACCTGGAGTAAGAGATCTTTGGGTTTTTTTGTTTATTTGTTTGTTTGTTTGTTTTTATTTTTACAAAATTTATTTAAAGGTGTACTTAAAATAATTCTTCAGTAGATACAATACTCTGATTCAACTATTCATCCCCCTAGGTATTTATCTAAGAATATGAAAACCAAGTAAAAAACCATATCTTTATTGCAGAATTATTTTTTTTAATTTATTCTTTTATCGAATCACCATGTGGAAAGTTGCAAAGCTTTCAGGGTTAAGTCTCAGTTATTCAATGCTCAAACAACCATCCCTTCGCCAGTGCACATATTCCACCACCAAGAATCACACTAAGCTTCCCCCCAACCCCCCACCTCCCCAGCCCCCCACCCTGCCTGTTTAACTGATAAATTTCACTTTAATTTCACTTTACTTTGATTACAATCAATATTTCAACAAAAAACTCACTATTATTGTTTGGAGTTTCTCCCCCCAAAGTCGAACCTGCTGAAAAGGAAGCATTTGATAATTTGTTTTCCACTGCTGAGAATGAAGAGATATGAGGTCGAGCAGCCGCACTAGCAGCCACACGGTTTTGGATTTCTGTATTTTAGTATTTTAGTAACTAAGTCCAGAGAGATTTCTGCCAGAAATTGCATCTTTTCAAGCTTGTACCTCTCTGCTACTTTATATTCCACATATGAGTGCGATCTTTCTATGTCTGTCTGTCTCTTTCTTTCTGACTCATTTCACTCAACATGATACTTTCCATGTTGATCCACTTATATGCAAATTTCATGACTTCATGTTTTCTGACAGCTGCATAGTATTCCATTGTGTAGATGTACCAGAGTTTCTTTAACCAGTCATCTGTTTGGGGGCACTCTGGTTTTTTCCAGATTGTGGCTATTATAAATAGTGCTGCAATGAACATAGAAATGCAGATGTCATTTCTACTATACCTTTTTGCCTCTCCAGGATATATTCCCAGGAATGGTATTGCAGGGTCAAATGAAAGCTCAATTTCTAATTTTTTGAGAATCATCCATATTGTTTTCCAAAAGGGCTGAACCATTCGGCATTCCCACCAGCAGTGAAGGAGAGTCCGAGAAATCTTTGTTTTATTCAGTAATTATATACAATAATTTCCTCCTTTAAATATGTAACCATAAATGTATAATCTCCATTATAAACATGTAATATCTTTGAACTGTATTTTATAATTGGCTTAGTTCACTTGTGGTAAGGGGGGTGCTGGAGCAATAGCACAGTGTGTAGGGCGTTCGTGTTGCGTGCAGCCGACCAGGTTTTGATTCCTCTGCCCCTCTCGGAGAGTTCGGCAAGCTACCAAGAGTATCTCAACCACACAGCAAGCCTGGCAAGCTACCCATGGCGTATTTGATATGCCAAAAACAGTAACAACAAGTCTCATGATGGAGACGTTACTGGTGCCCGCTCAGCAAATTGATGAACAACAGGATGACAGTGACAGTGACAGTGGTAAGGGGGAGTTCTCCTATACATACTTTCATTTATTTAACACTTTGTTCCCTGTTGTCTTTCTCAGTATACACCTCCTTTCTGTTTGCATAGTGCACATGATTTAATTCACCTGGCTTTGAACCCAGCTTCTATCCTATTCCTTAAGCTGACTCACTACCTATCATACCAGTGCTCCACATCAGGGAACCTGGAGTTCATGATCAGCTCACATAAACCACACTTATAGCCCAAGGATAACTTTGAACGTAAAGATAGCAGAATAGTCATTTGAAAAATGAAACAATATACTTCCTCTCTAACTCACTGCTCAAGCCTGTGTTTGGTTTTATTCCACAGAGAGGGTCTTTTATCCTGAAGGAAAGAGACCATAAAGCTCTCATGGTCCTTGGAATTATAGATTACACTACCAGAAACACATGAAGTAGGGAACAATGACTCCCCCAAAAGAAAACTTGGAGGAGAGGGGCTACTGCCAGATGGCAGAATCAATGCTAGTCAGATTAAAACAACGTGTCTCTTAAATCTAAAATACTTAGTGAAGCTAGCCATTTGGAAATGTTCTGAAAAGGATTAGAAGCCATGCAAAGCAAGATGCATTAAATTAAGACTAAGTGAAAAGTAGAACTTGATTTCAGGGAGTTATGGGTATGACAGTACAAAGATTGCCGCCTACTCAGATAGATTGTTCACACTACAACACTAGATGCAATGTGGAGAGAAAAGGGGTGACAAAGAGCAGAGTTTTGTCAGTGAATCCCAGAAGGAACTCTGATAGGATGAAGCAGGTATCATTTGGCAAGCACACAGGGCTCCTGTTATATTTTAAACTAGTGGTCCTTGAAAATAATTTGAACATGAGCCACACTAAGAAATACATCATAGACCCAAGATGCACATGTGACACATCTTAAACACACATAATTAGAGTAAGACTAAATGGTTTATTATAGTGCTCTCTGACATTTTCCTTTCTAATTAATGTTATTTAAACTCCTGAGTAGTCATAGTCATAATGAAGTATCAAGACAAACTAGCTAGAATAGAAATCAATTTCCTCACAGGTCACAAGGTCAAAGTCCTAGATCAAAATGTCAGCAGCAATGGTTTCTTTAGAAAGTTCTCTCCTTGGTTGAAGAGAGTATCTTGACATGATCTGTGTCTGTGTCCAATTCTTCCTTGTAAGGACATCAGTTATAAGGTGTACTTTAATATAAAACATTTGAAAGACAAAATTCAGTATATAATATCTTGATTTGTAGTTCATCTTTATTTTTTTCAGTTTTTAAAATAAAAATTATTTTGTCATCTCATATATATATTTTTAATGTAGGAGTACTGCCATTTATTCAGTCATTGATTAAGCTGATTGATTTAGGCATGAATTCCACATTACTTTTTTTTCTTTTTTAATTACTATGAGATACAGTTACAAAGCTTTCATGTTTGAGATTCAGCCATACAATGATCGAACACCCATCCCTCCACCAGTGCACTTTCCACCACCAGTGTCCCCAATATATACCCCCCCATCCCAGTTCTCACCCTGCCTCCATGGCAGGCAATTTCTCCAATTCTCTCTACTTTTGGGCATTATATTTTGCTTGAATTTTCCCACCACCATTCAAGCCTGCCTGCCAGGGGCAGATGCTAGATCATTTATTGTCCGTTGCTAATTTTGAAAATCTTGGGTACCGCGGACATGCACTTCTGGAATCTTAGATTGTAACTGGTTGGGATCTGGAAACATTTCTGCAGAGCACTAATCCATTTTGGGATTCAATTGGGCGTCTCTGGACCAGAACTGTTGGTGCACTAAGATGGTTCCCAAAGGCACATTATGGGTGTAACAGCCAGGCCGACGAGCAGACAGGGAGCTGGGAACAAACAGCCCGGCACCTCTGCCACCGTGCAGCATGGAGATTTAGTCCTGGAAACCGCATACCTGGGCCTTGCTTGTGGAAGCTCTTGGTCACTGGGATTGCATTTAGAGTAAGCTGGGCAACTGCACCTGTTCCATATGGGGTGCCCCAGTGGAATTGGCTTATTATGGAGCCCGGAGAGATCTCCGGTTCTGTGCTGTCTTCAGGGAGTCACTGCTGTGTCTCTGGCTTTTGATCTTTTTCAAGATTTATTTATGAGTCTCTGAATCAAGGCCAGTAATAGAGTTTACTGAGTGGAGCTGGAGTTGGTTCATGGGGGTGACTGCCAGTGCTTCTATGTGTATTGGAAAGTGGGCAGAGATAACCCACCCCAACTCCATGAAAGCCTGGAGATTACAGTCACAAAACCTGCATGCCTGACTTTTCAGGCACAGGCCAACCTTCCCCCCTCTGATTTACCCCAGTCTCTTCTGCCATGCGTGGGTCCAAGATTAACTCTGGCTTTTGTCGAGATTTATCTATGGGTCTCTGAAATAAGGCCAATAAATGAGCTTGTATAGCTGAGCCAGGGGTGGTTTGTGGGCGTGGCTCCCACATACCTAACTTTTGGACATTTAATTTCTTGGTAAACTTGGTCCCAAGTTGTTGGGGTCTGGCTAAAGGCACAGTGGCAATTTTGGGGTGTCAGGAAGCCTGAAGGCACCATTAGGCTGTTGATGCACTAGCCCCACAGGTAAAGATTGACCTGTTGATGGCATCATATCCCCTGTAGTTCATCTTTAAACAAGTTATCCTCACAGCTCACTATTGGTTTGTCACTTAATAGTTCATAAATACTGTTCTAGAGGGTACTTTTGAAAATAGTTTATTGTTTATTACAGAAGTTACTGGCGCCCGCTCGAGCAAATCAAAGATCAATGGGATGACAAGTGATACAAGTGATACAAGCAGCAATAAAAAGTTTCTGAATGTACACTGGACAAAATTAATTCATAATCAGTTGGGTTATAAATTCCAGGTGTTTGTGGCAGTGCTGGCCCTTGTTGCATAGCTCAGGTGAGAAGGGCTTATGAGTAGAAAGAATTTCCGAAGTCCTGGGCAAGATTACTTAATCATGGCAGACATGCAGGAGACCCTGCCAGGCCTCAAAGGAGGTTCCAGAGAAGTGAGAGAGGGCATCTCTAGCCTCAGATGTGCACCTGGCCAAAAGAGGCCACATGAGCATTCCTGCGAACGCTGCTGAGGCAGAGCTATCTGCAGAGCACATCCAGCCTGACCTGAGAGTCATTAGCTAGATCTATTTGTTGGAGCTGAGATTTAGGGTGCTCTGTTTCACAGCAATAAACAATTGAATCACCACATCATTTTTGTGGGGTGTGGAAACCTCCCAAGCAGTATTCAGAAGGCCCAGGGCTGTTCCTGGCAATACTTGGCTAATTAGGCTAGTTAGTGGTTGAGTTCTAGTACTCAAGGATGCTGTGTTACTTGGGCCCTGCAGTGCCTGCGATCACTCGGCCTGCCCTGGCAAATATCAGAGTGTCAGAGGAACTCCAGAACCTTCCCCAGAAACACGCCTGAGGCTGTTTAATACATGAGCTTAAACTCTGGGCTATCTCCCCACTCTATCTTCTTTCTTTCTTTCTTTCTTTCTTTCTTTCTTTCTTTCTTTCTTTCTTTCTTTCTTTCTTTCTTTCTTTCTTTCTTTCTTTCTTTCTTTCTTTCTTTCTTTCTTTCTTTCTTTCTTTCTTTCTTTCTTCCCTCCCTCCCTCCCTCCCTCCCTCCCTCCCTCCCTCCTTCCTTCCTTCCTTCCTTCCTTCCTTCCTTCCTTCCTTCCTTCCTTCCTTCCTTCCTTCCTTCCTTTCTTCCTTCTTTTCTTTCTTTCTTTCTTTCTTTCTTTCTTTCTTTCTTTCTTTCTTTCTTTCTTTCTTTCTTTCTTTCTTTCTTTCTTTCTTTCTTTCTTTCTCTCTCTTTCTTTCTCTCTTTCTCTCTCTCTTTCTCTTTCTTTCTCTCTCTTTCTTTCTCCCTCTCTTTCTTTCTTTCTCTCTTTCTCTCTATTTCTTTCTTTCTCCCTCTCTTTCTCTCTCTCTCTTCTTTCTTTCTTTCTTTCTTTCTTTCTTTCTTTCTTTCTTTCTTTCTTTCTTTCTTTCTTTTTTTCCTTCCTTCCTTCCTTTCTTCCTTTCTTTTTTTCTTTCTTTCTCTCTTTTTTCAGAGCTACAACTGCCACTGCTTGGGGTTTATTCCTGACTGTGCTCAAACACCACTCCTTGTGGTGCTCAGGGGACCATGGGTGCTAGGGTTTGAACCCAGGTCAGTCACATGCAAGGCAAGTGCCTTAATCTTGCAAGCACCAGCCGAATAAGCGTAAAATCATTAGTTTGATCTCTGGCACCACCCAACTTGTTGCATATAATACTTCATGCTGTGTTTGTAATGGTCTGTCATACAATAAGTACGTGGCTGCTGAACATTATAGCAACAGTGAAAACAATGAAGGAAAAATAGGGGAAAATAATGTATAGACTTGTATTGCAATAATGAGTTCTGAACTTGAAAAAGCCGTAGTAAACTATCAATAATCTTTTAAAAGTTCAACTATCTTAAGTAAAAAAATAGTTTCTCTCCACAGAAAATTACATCAAAAAATAAAATAAAATTGGATCACAAACAATTTTATATGAAGAACTTATAGAAAAACATAGAACAAAAATGTCAGAAAAATTAATTATAGAAATGTGTTAGACATGTATAAGATTATAATGTAGTTCTTTAAATTTGTAGATGTTGGTATTAAACATATAATTTTATATCTTTTCTCATTCTTATGAATACTTCCATATCTCAGTTTGTATTCTTAGCTTTGTGAAAGTTCCAGATCCCATAAATTTGAATCCAACCCCAAGCTCTTGGAGAAAATCTTAATCAGTTCAGCTAAATAAAAATAGCCTGTTCTCTGGGGCTGAAGTGATAGCACAGTGGGTAGGGCGTTTGCCTTGCACTCGGCGGAGCCGGATTCGATTCCCAGCAGCCCATACGGTCCCCCCGAGCACCGCCAGGAGTAATTACTGAGTGCAGAGCCAGGAGTAACCCCTGTGCACTGCTGGGAGTGACCCAAAAAGCAAAAACAAAAAAAAAAAAAAGAAAGAAAGATAAGTAGCCTGTTTTTGACACACAAATGAATCTCTGAACCAAGCGGCTTTTGACAGAAATGCCTCTGAACTTTCCATTAGGCCACCTTCGCTGGGCCACCCCAGATGGGAGCAAGGGCTGTCGCCCTGCCTGTTCCCCGGGAAGCCTGCCGGGTGCCATCTTCCAAAACACATTGAAGAATCCAGGTATGGACCAACAGTGACAACACACACTGGGCCTCACAGGATAGGGGAGGAGCCAGTTTTTCTCCTCCCCCTGCCCTGGTGGGACCCTGAGGTGACGCCCACCAACAGCCCCCGGGTACTTATTAAGTTCCTTAACAGCCATGATCCCAGAGACACACAAACAAATCTCGGGACCCAGCGGCTCTTGGTAGAAATCTCTCCAGACCTAATTACTAAAATTTTAGAATTCCAAGATTGTGTGGCTGCGAGACATCATGTACTATTTAAAACCAGCAATAGAAAACAAATTGTCTAATGTTGCCTCTTCGGCAGGTCTGAGTGTTGGGGAAAAATTCCAAATAATAATGGTAGGACTGGTGTCGAAATATTGAACATAATCAAAGTAGAGAGAGTAATGTGGAAATGCAGCAGGGGTAGGGGTGGGATGGGGGGGTCGTTGGTGGTGGAAAATGTGCACTGGTGAAGGGATAGGTGTTTGATCATTGTATGACCGAGACTCAAACATGAAAGCTTTGTAAATGTTCTCAAGGTTATTCAATAAATAAATTTTAAAAAAATAGTCTGTTCTGACAGAAGAGGAAAACTTTAGCTCATAGTGCATCTCTTGAATGCTGACCTTCAAAGGAAGTAATTTTGGAACCTACATGCACATTTCTCCAGAGTTTTAGAAGGAAAGGCTCTCAGACTAGGTAGCAAGTGTCAATTAATCTTGTCCTGGTTTGTCTATTGGAAATAGCAGTGTTTTGCTAATAGTCTGGGGATTGTCCTTGTCTCTGAGAGAAAAAGTTTGGACTATAGAATTCCACATCTGTTTTGGAGAAAACCTTCCAAGGACACGTCCACAGCTGACCATGATCAGGGGCAATTCCTGCTATGCTGATATTGTTGCTGGCAGCTGTGGTAAGTGTCCTGCTTTTTGTTTCCAAACTCCTTATTTATATTCAAAACATTTAATACCTAAAGAAAAAATAGTGCTTTTTTGTCTTTTTTTTAACCTAGCCCCAAAATGAGAGTTAAATAAATAAAGCTGTTTTACAATTAAGTTCCATCTGCAAAACATATCTTTATCCCACAAATGGTGAGTTACTTTATGTAACTTCATTTTCCTGATTTCTTGCTTTAAAATAAGCACTTCAAAAAAATTCAATTTAAACAGAGAAGAGAAAGGCATTTAATAATCAAGAATAAACATTATGCAAAATAAGCTCAACTTTTCATTTAGACACATATTCCCTGGACAGTATCTCAAATTGCACACACACTGCATTGGTTTGCACAAATTTTCTACGAATTTGCCCTCTAAAGACGGTTTAGGAAGTAGCTCTTCATGACGACCAGTAAAGTTATTTTTTTTTTTGAACAGAGCTTTTCAAGCAGATGAGTAAACTTTTTATTTTAGACATTGCATCATTTCTGAATTCATGGAATTGGAGAAAGTACCGGAATAACTCTTCACTACTTAGTATTCAATGCAGAAGCAAACCTGATTTCATAATTTAAAACAAATAAAAATCTTTTAAAGAAACTGGACATTGAAATGTGTTTTGTTTTTTATCAAATAATTCTTCTAATTTGTTTTTTTAAGGTTTTTTCCTCATGATTTTTGTTTCCTGAAGCTTTTTATAATGTAATTTTAATGCTCTGAATAAATATATTAAAGTATAATGGAGATAATTTAATCCAAAAATTATTATTAAATCCACACTAAATAAACTGATGCTTGGAGACAATGAATTCCGTTCACCAAAATGTAGTGGCTTGAGTTTTTGAGCCACTCATTTTTTAAGCAAGCCTATTTATGCCAATGTACAAAGTCTATCAGAGAGTTGGCTATTTATATTCGACAATTATAAAAATACATCTTAGCCTGTATTGCAAGCCTTAATGCCCAAAAGGAGAGAGAGATTATGGGGAATACTGTCTGCCATGGAGGCAGGGGGAGGGTGGGAAAGGGGGGGGGTATACCTGGGATATCGGTGGTGGGAAATGTGCACTGGTGGAGGGATGGGTGTTTGATCATTGTGAAATTGTAACCCAAACATGAAAGCTTGTAACTATCTCACGGTGATTCAATAAAATAAAATTTTTTAAAAATACAGACAAAAACCTTTCTAACGTGATAAAAAAATTTAAATAGTTCAGATTTTATATTTATCTGAAATAAAACTGAGAAAAATAAATGCATCTTAGTCATGGAATAAGTTTTACTCATTTTTTCAGGTTATTGTGCAAATAATTGGTGGTGCTTGCAAATGCTAAGCACACCTTTGGTTAATGTTGATAAGAATCTCTACTACGTCACGTCATCTTAGTCTTTGGATCATTTATAGCAAGGAAGTCTGCTGTGTTCAAGTCAGGGCTCACTAATGTCACCCTGAAAATTGTCGTGCATTGTAATGCAGTGACTTCTAATTAAAATCATTTGCAATGCTTAATCTGCTGGTAACACTAACATAACTTGGGGCCCAAAAGGTAATACAATAGGTAGGGTGCTTGCCTTGCACATAACCCTGATCTGGGTTCAACCTTAGCACCACATATGGTTCCTGGAGCCCTGGCAGGAGTGATCCCTGTGCACAGAGCCAGGAGTAAGCGTTGAGCTCAGCTGGGTGTGCCTCCCCAAAAAAACAAAATAAGATAAAACAAGGTAACAAAACTTTTATTTTTATTATCTATAAATATAATTTTGCTCTATCACATGAGTCAAGACTTTTAGGGTGAGTTCCCAGCAGTTTGAAGAATAAAACCATTATTCTGAAGAATAGTACAAAAACAACATTAGAGGTCAAAGAAATGTACAGCATTTGAAAGCCAACAAAGATCCCTAAGCACAGAGCCAGAAGTAAGCGCTGAGCACTTCTGGCTGTTCCTGAAAGAGAGAGAGAGAGGAAGGAAGGAAGGAAGGAAGGAAGGAAGGAAGGAAGGAAGGAAGGAAGGAAGGAAGGAAGGAAGGAAGGAAGGAAGGAAGGAAGGAAGGAAGGAAGGAAGGAAGGAAGGAAGGAAGGAAGGAAGGAAGGAAGGAAGGAAGGAAGGAAGAAAGAAAGAAAGAAAGAAAGAAAGAAAGAAAGAAAGAAAGAAAGAAAGAAAGAAAGAAAGAAAGAAAGAAAGAAAGAAAGAAAGAAAGAAAGAAAGAAAGAAAGAAAGAAAGAAAGAAAGAAAGAAAGAGAAAGAGAGAGAGAAAGAAAGAAAGAGAAAGAGAGAGAGAAAGAAAAGAAAGAAAGAGAGAGAAGAAAGAAAGAAAGAAAGAAAGAAAGAAAGAAAGAAAGAAAGAAAGAAAGAAAGAAAGAAAGAAAGAAAGAAAGAAAGAAAGAAAGAAAGAAAGAAAGAAAGAAAGAGAAAGAGAGAGAGAGAAGAAAGAAAGAGAAAGAGAGAGAGAAAGGAAAGAAAGAAAGAAAGAAAGAAAGAAAGAAAGAAAGAAAGAAAGAAAGAAAGAAAGAAAGAAAGAAAGAAAGAAAGAAAGAAAGAAAGAAAGAAAGAAAGAAAGAAAGAAAGAAAGAAAGAAAGAAAAAATGAATCTCATTATGCTAGCGCCCAGGCTTAACACTGCATATCCCCAAGTACCACCAAAAATGACCTAACACTGAGCTGGGAGTAGCACCTAAGCATCATCCAGTGTCTCTCCAAAAGAAAAACAAAATCCTCCCAAATAAAAAGAACAACATCTAAGGCTGGTTGCCTGCTATTTTAAACCCCAGGGAAATATATTTTTACAGATATATGTATACATGTATATAATATTGTATATATATAATACAACAATCTTTACACACTCTCCTCTAAGAAAAGTTTTTTTTCAGTATTTTCAGCGGGTAGTTCATAACAAATAATACAAAATAAGTTATTTTGGTTCTGCTTTAGGACAGGGGTTGGGGATCAGGATGGAAACATACAAAATATGGTAGTGAAAGGTGTAATGGTGGTGGGATTGGTGTTCAAATATTAAATGTAATTAAATATTGTGAACTACTTTATAAAAATAAAAGTAAAAAAATAGAACAACATTATCTGCTATTACCCATGTTAGCAATATCTCTGAACTGGCACCCTTATACTCCTTTTGATGCCTTCACAGACAGGCATGTGCACTTAGATGTTCTTTCCCAAGATTCTTGGGACGTCATGGGACTCCAATGATGATTTCTCAATATTCCCATAGGGATTGGTAACCTGTAGGCCACTGAAGCCATTGTTGTAGCCATTATTTTAGTCTAATTGTCACATTGACATGATCAGGGAGTAAGGAAAAAAAAGACAATTAATTGTGCTGGTGTTTAAACAATTTCCCCAAGAGTTAGAGATATTTGATGTGATTTGCTCTTGAGTATTACACTTTCTCCAGTTCTCTCTTTCAAGTACTTGAAAAGAAGTTCTGGAAAGACTCCTCAAAAAATAGTCACAGTAGTGCTCGGGGCTCAACTCAGAACATCTCTCCTCCCCCATCCAAGGGGATGGCTTTAGCAGATGTCCTCTGACTCTCTCTTCTCTCAAACTATGTTTCCTTTTATTCTGAACCTTTGTCTAGGAGGGTGAGAGACATCTGTTCTTCAGGTGTTCTTTTTCCAAGGTTCCAGTTGTTTAGGACCCTTTTCCCAAGCTGCATTTGTCTGTGTCCAAGTTTCTATTCATCATTGCTTCAAAGAAGCTTATTAGAGTCTTATGACAGTGTTGTGTGGCCAGCAACAGTCAGTCATGCGAGGAGGTACCTGAATTCACCAGCACCAGCTTCACAATATTCCTCTTTGTTCTTGTATTCTAGCAGGTTTTGCCTTTCAGCTGCCCCAGGTAATAGGAGTCTGTGAGGACTATCTCTTTCCTGTCTGGTGAGGTGTCCATGCTTTCCTGCCGTTCATCTTTCTCCTATTGAACATTATTGGGTCTTTCTGTTTTCTTGGTGCTTATATAACTTGCTGTGCTACTGCTTTGATAAATTCCAATTCTTATGTTTTCTCTTTACCTGAACATGCTTGTTTCTCTTGTCATCAATCTGGGAAGTCTTTCATCCTGACTTTCAAACACTTTTTGTTTGTTTGTTTGTTTGGTTTTATTTGGGAGCTATACCCAGGGTTTATTCTGACTTTGCAATCAGGAATTGTCACCGTCACTGTCATCCTGTTGCTCATCGATTTGCTCGAGCGGGCACCAGTAACATCTCCATTTTGAGACTTGTTGTTACTATTTTTGGCATATCGAATACACCATGGGTAGCTTGCCAGGCTCTGCCGTGTGGGCTAGATACTCTCAGTAGCTTGCCAGGCTCTCCGAGAGGGATGGAGGAATCGAGCTTTGGTCGGCCGCATGCAAGGTCTACCTACCGCTGTGCTATTGCACCAGCCCACAACCAGGAATTACACCTGACAATGCTCAGATGGACCGTTTGGGATGACAGAGATTGAACCTGGGTGAGACGGGTGTAAGGCAAGCACCCTACCTGCCGTTCTAGCACTATGGCCCCTCAAACACTTGTTGAAGCCCCCTGTACCTTCCCTATTTTTATCTGTCCTCTTCTCCCCGCCTGTGACCAACATCTGCTTCAGCCTGGATTCTCTTTCTCTTTTTGGAATGTGTTTTTTCCCAACTAAAGTCAAATCCATTCCCCATCTGGAATGTCTTTTCTTTCTTTCTCCTCACCCCAGTTAGCCTTCACGACCCAAGCCAAGTACTTCTTTTCTTTGTTTGGATGCCTCTCTTGACTTCTGATATTTTTAGTTCAATCTTTTCTGAATAGTTTCATCACTTGTTTCCAGAACTTTTCATTTGCCACTGATAATCCAATACATCCTTAGCTCCTGAAGAGACTGTGTATTTAAGAAATATAGAACACAAATTGGGTTTCTTACCCATATTACCACAGAACCTTCCCATAGAAGGCACTAAATAGATATTTGTTGAACACGTGAGCCACAGATCTGTGTGTCACTAATCTATTCATATGTGGACATTTGCCTGTTGTCCAATGGCTGTGGGGTGCCTATGCTGGAGGGAGGGGGGATAGCACATGGGCAGACCACTGTTACTCATTCAGTAGGATGCTAGGCTCTCTGGAATTTACTGTCAACAAGGAGGTCATGTGGTACTAACTGCAGCTAGTACTAACTGATATTCTTATTAGGTGTTTTAAAATATATTCTCTGTTTCCAGTGGGTACACAGAATCAGTGTCTCAACAATACTTACCACTCATAGAGATTATACCTTATAGTTTTATGATGCATATTTTATGATGCATAAAGATTATATCTTCATAGATGTTTTTGTAATTGAACCTCAAAATAACCATTTTAGGTATGAGGGCTAAACTGATCCTTAAAAAAAGTAAAATGATACACTACTTCAGGTCATATATTTTTTTAATTTGTCCAGTTTTCTTCTACCCATATCAGAACAAATTAGGATTTGATGTAGTTTTTCCCTGTGGAGGAATCCTGTACTCCTCCCATAATCTTCAATCTCCGAAAATGTCCCTTTTTTGTTCTGATTCCCCAGGAAGCAGCTGTGTTTTGGTGGAAACCATTGCAGCCTCAGTATATGGGAATATCCGGTGCTCAGATCTCGTCTCTTGCTATTGATGAAAAGAAGACAGGTTGGAAATTTTCTCTGTGAAAGATCAGAGTATAAATATTTTATGTTTGCAGGCTATGTGGCCTTTGCAGCAACCACTCAACTTTGCCATTAGCATGAAATGAACAGCTGACAATATGCAAACAAAGAAGGTTACTGTGCTCCTGCAAAACGTTTTGTGGACATTGAAATTTGAGTTATGTATTATTTTAATGTGTTATAAACTATTCTTTTGGCACTGAAAATAATCACGGAAAGTATAACAACATCCTCAGAGGCTGAGGAATCTAGCGTAGCAGCAGAATACTGGTTTTGACATATGAGGCTTTGGGTTAGAATTCTGGCATGCAATAAAAATAAAAACGAAACAAAATACTCATTCTTCATTCTCGGGCTTTACAGATACAGGTGTGGGCCAGAGATACCCTGCTGGTACATTCGGGAGCATGCATGAATGCTGCCTGGACCATGGCAGGGGATTTTGACTCAAGGCAAAATTGGCTTGACCCTGACCCAAGGAATATCAAAGCTATCCCTAAGATTCCTCTCTGTTCCTGGTGACATCTTCTCTCAGGGTCTTTGTAACCTCTGTCACCTTTCTTACACCTGGCCACTGGACCATGCTGACCCTCCTGTGAAATACTGCCTCCTGCACTAAGTTCCTCCAAAATATCCAGTCTCTTGAACAATAGAGCATTTACTGCGAATTTCAAGGAGAGGGTTTGCCACAAGAATCCAAGCCATGTTCAATGTCATTGTGACGTACACTTCTTTGTTTTTGGTTTGGGGCCCACACTTAGCACCACTCAGGGCTTAATCTGTGCTCTGCACTGAGGAATAACTCCTGACAGGGCTCAGGGGACCATATCAAGTACCAAGGAAAACTGGGTGGGTCTTCTGCTTGCAAGGTGAGTGAGAGATATATAATATCTCCTCCTATTATATACTCTTTTTAGAATGTTTTTCAGTTCACCACTGCTTTCAATTTTCCTGAAAGAATATTAAATCTTCCTATGCCCTCCCTTCCTGTTGTTATTGTTGCAGTGACACTTTTTTGAGGGTTCACATATTATTTGTGCATAATTTCTGAAAACACTTTTTGTGATCTGCTGTATCACACAGTGCTGCCAGAACCACACACAACATGTGAGGTGGTGTCAGGAATGTAGCTCGAGGCTTCACATCTGCAAATCAAGCATACTAGCACTGAGCTACACCCCTAGGTCCTGCATTCTATCTTCTTATAGAGGACTGATACAACTTTGATAATAGCAGAACCTTTCCTCACATTTCAAATTCTGGTCATTCACTTTCTCATTCATTCAACAAATATTTATTCGATACCTAACACTATTTGTGTAAAGAAATTTATGACAGTGATAGAAATATTCTGTGTCTGTGTTGTTTGGTAAAATGGTCACCAACCCCAGGTAACTACTGAGTATTTAAAATGTGCCTAATGAGACCAGGGAACTAATATTTAAGCTATATTTCATTAAAGTTAATTTAAATTTAAGTAGCCACAAATAGTGCTACTATATTGAACAGTAATTACTTCATATGTACAGGCTGTTAGATGCTCAAAGAGGTTGAATTAATACTCAGTTCCTAAATTTAGGGCGAAGTTGGGGGTGCTCACTGCTAGTGCATAGGGTTTAATTAAAAATTCGCCGTTTATCACATCTGTCTTATAATCAATAATGTTCAAAGCTTGCACTTCACTCCTCTCATGCTACTGAAGATAGTCCCTGGCTTTCAAGGTTCGCTGATGTTTTCTACTTTAGTTATACACAAATGCAATTCTCTATCCCCAAGGTCATACTCACAAAAGACACATCTTCAACTATGTGCCCAAATACTATATCGATTCCAGCTGTTTTGTTTTTCACCAAGTACATAAATATAACAGCTGTTCTTTGTTTTTAAAGCCTCTTCATTTAGGCTAAATATTTCATCTTAAATACTGTTTTAATCTGTTAACATGGTGATGATCCATACGGAAATTGTCCTATGAAAATATTGATGGTGTGTACATAAGAGGGTTGACCTAGCCGGGTTAGGAAGATTTTGAAATTGTGGGAGAATGTTTCTCCAAAATGTGGACTTATGCTTAATTTAATGACTATTGATAAACACAGTCTCTTGATAAAGTTCAACTCATGGCATTGTTCAAGGACATAAATGCCCTGTGCATTATAGCCAAGCTGGGATCAAGCTGGGATCATTAGGCACATGCTATCAAATAGTGTGATATTATTCCATGCTCATGTGGATCTGGTGGAGCATGGATCTATAATCACAGAGGCTAAATATATGCTGAAGTTCCCCTTAAAATTATGGGTCAACGCAGGATAGTAACGAGGAGGGCCTGAATATTCAGCATACTTGTCATCGTTAGTCTTCCTTGCATTGACTGACTTATTTAAGAAGTAGTACTAGGGGTACAGCTTAAAAATGTGAAAGTACTGACAATCATTTCTAGATCAAATTACATATTTGAGCTGGGGATAATGTTCAGTGGTAGAGACTTGCCTTGCATGTGTGAGGACATGGTTTTAAATGCTGAAACAAGAAAGAAAAATAGATATTTTTATAAAAAGTTTGAGTCATGTCATATACTGATTATATCAAGAATGTTTGTTCACTTTCCCTCTTTATTTCTCCCTGACCTGTGAGAACTCATTTCGAAGGGTGGTACCACATCTAAAGATGCTTTTGTGTAAGAATGCTGTGCCCAGGGAACTGAGGTGACCCGGAGTGCTGTGAGACAGGACAGAGCGAGCTGCTGTCTCTGGACAAGCACTAGGAAACAGAATGCCTCACTACTGCAAATTCTGAAAATTCAGAGCACAAAAATTTCTTAGATGGCAACATGAACTCAAACTAAAAAAAACTAAGTGTAAGAAGAAATAAACTATCAAAACAAAGAATAGCAGAAACAAAATGTAGAATTAGAAATGAACATTGGAGACATTTGATACTAGAATATAAAATTAAGTATTTATATGCTTAAATAAATATTAAAAAGCATTGAAAATGTGTGACAAAAGGTCAGATACCCAGGTAAGTTAAGAAGATAAAGATGATAGAAACAGAATTACTGAAATGAGAAATTCTATGGATAAGTTAAATAGCAGATCTAACTTAAAGAAGATTTGTGAACAAGATGCCACATCAGAAGTTGCTCAATTAAATTAGAGACAAATAGGATAAGAAATATGAAAGATATAGCTATCATAAGAAGGCTTAACTAGATAGGTGAGAATTTTTTTTTTCTGGTCTCAACTGGCAATGCACAGGGTTTACTCCTGGTAGTGCTCGGGGGAACATATGGGGTTCTGGGAACTGAATCCAGGTCAGCCTCGTGCGAGGCAAATGCCCTACCTGCTGTGCTATTGCTCCAGTCTAATAGATTTAGGAGAATAAAGAAAGGAGAAAAGGCAGTATCTAAGAAAAAACTGTAAAAAGGATTCCAAAATTGTAGAAAGATTCAAATCTAAACAAATCCAAAACTGGATCAGTAAAAAAGTAATTTCTACTTGAACATATCGATGTAGAGAAACATAAAAAAAGTCCATAAGAGAATCATGGAGAAGAAAGATAGGTTATATGAAATTTAGACTAAGCAATATTTCAGTCATGATTATGACTGAAATCTAGAAAACAATAGACCAATAGACTATTTCTTTTTTTTTTTGAATTTTTAAAAGTCTATTTATTAGGGATAGTTTAGATATATCAAACTGCTTTTACATATATGAAGTGCCAATATTACTTATTGCTATATTTTTATCATTTGTCTCCATGCACCTGCTACTTTCACATGAAATGGTGACTATTGAAGTGATGACAGTACAGCAGGTACAGTCGGCCAGCCCAGGTTTGAACCCCAGCACTCCATATGAGCCCTGGGTCTCAGTAGATCTCTAAGCTCAGAGCCAGGAGTCAGCTCTGAGCACTATCAGCTATGACCTTCTCCTCCCAAAAAACAAACAAAATGGTAACTGCTACCTCTGGAGAATATAGAAAGTTTACTTTTTAAACTAGCCATAGAACAAGCTGCTCCTTCAGCCTCACAAAATTTTAATGGCTGCACAATGAAGAACAGAATTCTTGTATTCTGCTCTATTATTATTTGAACAAAAGTTTTGCAGCCATTCTAATTAACAGACATTGCTAAATTATGATGATGAGAGTATAGTATTTTCAGTGGAAAAGACAAGTTGTACTTGTTTCACAATTTTCAAAAAAAGATAAAAATAATCATATCTTAAAATTTTATAAATCTAGTTAAGACTCATAGAATAATGTTTGTTACCCTTATAAAATACATAGAGTAGATTTACAAAGCTACTTCTATTGGTTCTTCATAGTATGCATTTCAGGTTGATAACTTGTTCTAATTTTGTTGGGATTTATTCCAATAGACTATTTCTAAAGCAATGGATAATAATAGCATTTAGACTTGTATGGTCATAGAAACTATCCTTTAAAATTGAGAGAAAAATAAAATTTTAAGTAAAACCCAAATTCTCTATATAGTCAAAAATAATATGCATAATTAATAAGTAATTTATAACTTGTTCTTAATAAGCATATATTAATTCTACAACCAGAAGACAAAACAACCATACATGTTCAATACTTCATGAGATAGATAAAAATTACCTCTCATTTATAAATTCCTATGACACATGCCTGATACAAGCTCTGGTGCAGAATAAATGTTCTGTCAATATTTGTTAACTAAATAATCACTTCATGTACTGTTCTCCATTTACTTAATTCTTCTGTTTTGATTTATAGTTTTTTCTAAAGCCACTGAACATACAGAATCTTTTTTTAAAAAAAGATTATTAAAAATAGTTAAATTGACTTGTTGCAGTAGGAGAAAAAACAAGAACTTTAAAAAAACATAGTGTCAGTGTACATGGAAAGAGAGTTGCTGAATAGACAGTGGGAAAGAGAGATTTCAAGTGCCGCACCATAGACAGTAGCTCACATCTAATTCCATGACGGTCTATAAATATCTGTGGCAGCATAGAATTAAGAACACTGTGAAAACAAATGAGATGAGTTTTAACTATATTTTGAATTAAACTCCAATCAAATTTGAAGAGCAATAATGTGGTAGAAAAATTATATTGCTTGGTAATTAAGAGCATTGGGTTTTCATTTTGACTCTCAGTGGATCGGAGCTGATCACTTGTTCAATGAGTCTTGATTTACTGTTAATGAACTGGGCTGGAGTGATAGCACAGAGGATAGGGCATTTGTCTTGCATGCAACCGACCCGGGTTTGATCCCCAGCATCCTATATGGTGTTCCCAAGGAGATTTTGACCATTTGTATTTCTATAAGATTTTACTGCAAGGATGATTTTGATAATTGCTTTAGAAGTGAAAGGAATAATAATCATTATCAAGCACTGCTTTCCTACCAGTGCTATACTTGTTAACCCACTATCTGATTTAGTTCTCACAGCAATTTGAGGCAAGAACCATTCTAGAACTATTCTGAATCACATTTCTTAGAGAAAGAAATTGTGACTTATAGTAATTAGGTTAACTAGTTGAGGACAGACATTTGATAAACAGCAGAAATAGACAGGAAATCGTTTGATTTGGAGAATGCAATGATGCCCTCAACAAAGCTTTTCCTGGAGAAAGCACTCTAAACCCCAGCCCTGCCCCCACCACCCCAACCCTTGTGTTAGCTGAGCTGGGTGAGGCGGAGTTCATGAGCAAGGAGCACATTGATAACAACCAAAGGAACTTCAAGTGGATTAAAGATAAAAGGTAAAACTTGAAGGTTAATTGAAGAAAATGTCATGACCTCATATTCACTAAAAACCTCTTAGGACATAGACCAGTGGAACTCTGGAACTCTTCATATCAGCATCACTCTCAAGGTACAATTGTCTATGGTCCTCTTATAAGAAAGTCCTAGAGGGTGGCAGGAGATTGTAGCACAGCAGAGCTATATATAGTACAGCGGGTAGGATGTTTGCCTTGCAGACCCGGGTTCAATCGCTGGCCTCCCATATGGTTCCCCTATCACTGCCAGGAGTTAATTCCTGAGTGCAGAGCCGGGAGTAACCCCTGAGCATCGCTGGGGGTGATCCAAAAAGAAAAGAAAAAGAAGTCCTGGATATTTTTCAAAGCTAATAACAGACTGACGAGTTGTAGAAAATCAAGTAGGGATGATATTATCTTTCAAAAAATCTAAGTTCTCAATGGTGGGTATAAAAATAAAAAAAAGAGAACTTTAAAAATTAGTTATAAGGAACATATTACAAACAATCAGTTTCATAAGCTGATGAGTATCATAGCGGGTCAGCAGATGATGAGATTCCAGAAAGTAAATAAGACAACCCAAAAAACTTCCTTTCGTCTTGCGCAGTCCTCCGGGTTTTAGGGATTCCTAGTGAGATAACACTGGAATTTATTATAGACATCAATGTGCATAGTGTTTATAGTTTGAAGTAAAGTATACCCAAGCTAATTTAGAGTAATTTGTTTTTAGTTCTCTTTCCATATGGTCTTCATTAAGTTTTCTCAATTACTCCTTTTGTGATGTTTATTAAAGTTCGAATTAATGAGCTGCTCTAGCATTTATGTCTACATCAGCTTGACCTCAGTCAGTCTATTAACCGTGCCTCTTACACTCAGCCTTTGCTTGATGACAGAGTCCCAAGATTCCCAATAGCCCGGTGCTATCGGAGCTCACACAATGGAGTAACATTTTAAGGCTGGAGCGGGCTTATATATCCCCTGGTTACCAAGTTTCTGGGAAGCATCCTTTCCCTCTGTGCTTCATTTAATCTTCATTTAATCCTCATGTTCAAGTGAACAATATCCACTGCAAGGTAGCATTGCACTCACACAATGAGCAAATTACCTAGCAGCAATTTCCCAGGAGGTCTCCTGTCATTAAACGAGGCATGGATATATTTCTAATATTTTGATTTTGGGGCCTTGCTGTGTCCAAAGGGACTGCCCTTCTCTTGGTCAACTGATTGCTAGAGCAAGCAAAGTCCATGCTGACCCCCTAGTCAGAGCCCTCATCCCTCCACTCTCTTCTTCACTAATGCTTAAATACTTTGGGTCTAATAATTTTATTTTATCCAACCACCGGAGCCTATTCCAAATAGTCAATCCACAATCTGGTTACCCTGCCTTGACCATGTCTTCCTAGAGAGAATATGATGAAGCCTCTCGACCTTGTCCCACTCCTTCATCTCTTCCTCATCAAACTTGTTGCTTCCCTGTGTGTTCCTCTGTGCCATGAATGCATCCTCTCCTTCTCTTGGAAGCTTTGCACAGGCTAATCTCTCCACCTAGATCCCACCTGCTGAAATTTGACTCAATTTCTAGGCCCCTCCCAAGTACTAATGCTTATGGGATTGCTTATTAATCAGACTTGATGCCTCCTTCATGTCTTTCCACAGCTTCTCTGTTGTTGATTGAGAACACATTTTCTACCTCTAAATTACAAATCCTGGGGTTAAAAAAAAAAGACCAGACTCCCTACTTCCTTATGCCTAAGAATTTGTCTTACAGAGAATATTCTCTCATTTCCCCACTTATAACAAAATACATGTCTGACTACTTTAGAATGGAATTTCTTTCAAGCCGTTCTTTATCTTAACAACACACATAAAGTTTTTATTCAAATCTACACACAGTGTAGTAATTTTCATATATAAATGTTTAAATTGACTCTTGCGTAAAATTTAGACTTCAGAAACTGCCCTGTGGTTTATGGTTATGCTTTAGTTAGAATTTCTAGTACATGGCCCTTGAGATATTTATTTTCAGGTTGAGATATTTATTTTCAGGTAAGAGTAGTAGAAGTTTTAAAATGTTTATTATTGACTTGAGCAAATGTAATGTAATATAAAGTGACTTATTTGTTCCAAATGTCAAATAATTGAGAAAAACATAGTCTAGAGAGATAGACAGTTTGACTTAAGAAGTTTAAATTAGCATTTCAGAGAATTATTTGAAATAGCAGAAAATGTCTGAAATATACTGTACTTAAATTTGCTGATGTTTCCTCCAATGAGTTCCTTTCTTTGCATTCAATCTGAGAAGTGATTATGTTAATATACTTGCAATCAATTGCTCTAAAAACTTACAAACACAGAATCCCACAAAAGAATAAAAGGTATATTAGCCCATGAAGTTTTGGTCCATGTTTATTTTCAAGGTTACTTTATAATAAAAGCTGAAAAGACTTCATAAGTAACTGACATTTAGAACTAATATCTTATCTCGCTGCTGAGGAAGTATAATTCAGTTTTAATGAAAATGTCTAATGGAGAGTTCTAAAATGGCCTGGGAGAACACCGGGTTAATAAAATGCATTAAGAAATAGGTATATTTCTTAAATGGAGCACACAAATAAATAAAGGACCCCTCATTCTTAGCCAGTGCTGAAATAGATACGAGTGCTCAGGCACTTGAAGAAATAATTTCCTAAACATGTCTTATGAACCAAAGATGTTTAATGCTTCCCAAAGTAAATCTCTCCACAAGAATATAAAATATGTTATTATGATAATATAACAATAATGAAATCTAGATTAATATAGAATTAGATAAGTCTATAGAGAAATGTTTTCATGTAATAACCAAAACCTCTCCACAGTAACCTACACCTACAATCAAATCGATAACTACAAAGTGCATTTCTAACCAAGCAAGGCTAGCTGGGCACAGACCTCAATGGTTCCCTTTGCATCCTGGACATATCCAAACAAGAATCCTATTATCTGTAAAAGTCTTGAACCTTAGAATCTGTTGAATGGAGAAGCAAAATTAGGTCAGCACCAAATAAGCACACATCAGAATTTTTCTCTCTCTTATATAGAATCACCACCACAGCTTCTAAATCTGTCTACTAATCTAGCATTGTGTGGATTATTATGTTTTTCTCTTTTTGAATGTATTTGCTTATAGTTTTCCTTCCCGGCCTACTCACAAATCCCACAGAGATAAGATTTTTTTTCGTGACTTTGACAGAGTAATGGAATGCCTGGCAACCATCGCTCCTTTCTTAAGGCTTATCAAGCTACCCTGTTCCTTGCATCAGGGCTCTCTGCAACAGCTGCTCCATCATTTATGCTTGGCTGTCTTTCTGGTGCTGCCCTTATTCTGAATATTTTCTGTTGCACTTGACTGAAATTGCATATATGCAGTAAAATCACTGAACTGAGAAAGATCTGGCTGCCTGCAGTTCCTGCAAGGCAAACAGCATCCACGGGAGAATCTCATCATGAATCTGATGATATTTCAGTCACACTGTGACTGCACATGCAGGTTTAATCAACTTCGCCATGGATGAAATTCACAGTGGATCCCTTTTGTTTCACTTATCGTTAGAATGAATACACACAGGAAACTCATTTAGCTCCCACCATTTATCATTGGTTGCCATATTAAACATTGATTTTATTTTCTCAGGTCAAAAATAATGAAATCAATGGCAAGTTGCATTTATTTCTATATTTTTATTCAGATTCCCTGACAAATTTTAAACACTTCATGTTGCATTTAAGGATTAGGTTTGTGAGTTTATAGGTCCAGTGTCAGTAAAGGCTATCAGTTAATTGCACATGAAACTGCATTAAATTTTAAAGGGAGGGAGAGTAGTTATCATGAAACATGCATGGAGACATTGCATTATTTTATTTTATCATCCACTAACTCATTTGTTACTTGTTTTTCATTATTCATTTAGTTATACGAATGTGGCATTTAGTGTTTTTTATAACGATCAAAAGATCAAAATTAGAATTTGGCATGGATATGCAAAACTTTTAAAATGTAAAACTTCGTAATCTAGAAGTACTCATTATATTTGGAAGCATTAATTTGTATACTGGTAAAATGTTGGGCATTCACTGTGCATGACCCAAGCCCTGTATGAATCATTGTAGATTCTCTTTATTTTAGCCAACTGTGAACAGTTCTCACTTTAAGGACACTCATATTTAAGTGGGAATCATGCAGGCACAGACAAGGAGTACACTGGAAAAGAAACCATAGTTGAGGGCCTTCAACTCTGTTTATGGTTGTTACCTTCACTGTTGCTCTATTACGCTATGACTACACAAAGGACAGAGAAGGCAGAAATCAGAGAGATGAGAAATGTCAGTACAGAATGTTGAATATCGTAGTGCCATGAATGGGGGTGGATAATAAGTAACCAGGGAAAATTGTAAGGAGGAGCAAGATGTGAAAGGCTATAATGCCCACCTTTCCTCTTCAGTCACGGAAAGCCACTGGTGAAGTTATATATATGGTGACGTGTCAAAACAAAACAAAACAAACAAACAAACAAACAAAAAGAAACACTTTTTATGCTGTACATTATTTCATTGCTTAGTACAATTTAGTTTTGGGCAAATTAATAACAGCAACAACAATCCATGAATATTACAGTAAACACTATTTTTTCTATTTTGGTATTGAACTTACAGTGCTCATAACATTCATTGAGAATGTTGTAGACCTAGAAGTTGTAGACCTAGAAGTCCTGAGTCCAACTGCTTGTCAATGTTTTTGTAAACTGTGTAAGCAATTTGATTTCTTGGAGATCTATCCTAACAGGGGGATTATGATAGCATAATCCAAAACTATCTTACGGGACTAGAATGAGAACCAGGTTAAATAATGTTTATAAATCATTTTTGAAAGGAGTTGAAAATAAATACAACAGGTATTTTTTTAATGCCTCTTCATTTAGGCTGAATATATCATCTTAAACACTATTTTAATTGGTTAACATGGTGATGATTCATATAGAAATTATCTTATGAAAATATTTATGCAGTGTACATAAATGAATGGCATCATATGAATGGCATCTTTAGAATTGTGTAGTGCATTAGCTTCACAATAATATATAATATCTGTGCCAACATGGGAGTTGGAGAAAAGTGAAAATAGTGAAATTGCGGTGTGTGCAGAGATTTCAGTTCCGAATTTTCCAGAGCCAACAGACATGACTCGCTGAATACAGAGCCTGATAACGGTATGTTCTTTCAGCTCTTACTGGTACAAGAACTGTGAACACTAATCAAGATAATTCAATTCTAGGTGCTCTGGATTTTGTAGTCATAAGAAAGAAAATATTAACAATTCCTACCTCATAAGGTTATTATAAAATATATTTGTACTTCTCACAGTGGTCAGTAGAAGCACACATAAAATATTGGCTATTACTTATAAAGGAATAACAATTGGACTGACAATGTACTTTTATCTGACAAAAATAAATGTCAGATGGCAATACAGAAGGTTAGAGGGACAATAGCTATTAACCTGTCATTTGATAAGTCTAGATAAGTTATTAAGATTTTTTGAGATAAAAATATTTTTCAGATCAACCTAAGAAAGCATACAATTCATAAATTTTCACTAGAGTTATCCAAGGATATACTATATGAAAGAATGAATTTATAAAGTCTGAATAATAAGATAAAATATATTTAGAAGGGTTTACATCTTTATTAACTATACAACTCATAATTTTTGTGTTGAAAACAGGAAAAAAATTAAGTTAGATAAAAATCATAGTAAGGAAGGAGTGACTTTAACAAAAATAGCCAGAGCAGGCTAAAATCTATGTTATTTCTAGGAGGATATTGACATACAGAAAAATTTCAAGTATTATTAGAAATCACTTGTATCACTTGTCATCCCGTTGATCTTTGATTTGCTCGAGCGGGCGTCAGTAACATCTCCATTTGTCCCCATTGCATGCTAGTGTAGCCCAATGGTACATGCTTATTAGAAACATATAGCCTAAATATTTATATTTGAAATTTCAAAGTGATCTATCACACATAAAATACAAGATTCAGAATCCAAATTGCAGGGTAGCAATGAGAAGGTGGAGTAGAGGGAGGGTGGGAATTTTTTAAAAAATCAATAGAAAATCTGAGTAAGATGGTAGAAGCGAAGCATCATTGTTTGCAATAGCCTAAGTAAGGAAATATTAAAAATGGAATAAACAAATGTATGTTTAATTGATAAGCAAAAGAGACATTTACGTTAGTGAACTGGAGGAGTCATGTATCAACAGGCTAACTTAAAGAAAAGAGTATATACCAAGAATGATAATATTAATATAAATTTATAGTATAAAAACCTAGGGTGGGAAATGAAAAAAAAAGAACTAAAATTGAAAAAAAGGCCAAAAATGCCTAAAGTTAACATTTTTATAATTTTTGGTCAGTTTCTCCTTGCTTTTAATGAATATTTAAGCATTTTAAACGTAACTTCTTATGTGCCTACTATTCTTGTTTTTCTGGTTTTTTTTATTTCAAAATTCTTTGTAAAATATATAAGATCTGCTCTGTAGATTTAAAATTTTCATTTTTCTTCTGCCAGAGCTCTTGAACAAGAAAGAAATGGGGGATGGCTGCATTTAATATATGATAACTGCCTCCATATTCCAGGGAAATCTGTTTCTTTCTGACCATCTTAAATCTGTCAACAACTTCCAACCTCACTATAAGTCCGGTTCTGAGATGACAGCACAATCACAAACTCAATTATTTTGGCACAGGCCTTAGTTTAATTGGAGATCATACATTTTCAAATTACACCCCAATTTGGACTGTCCCTAACTGTCCAAAAATATTGGATTAATTGCTTAGCGATGCTTTTCTTAAACACAGAGTTAGTACTGATTACCTACCTCTTTGGTATGCTCACTGCTCACTGGTAAAGCTGATTAGTGACTCCCTAATCTATTCCTGGATTTCACATTTGGCACAGTTCATGTTCAACTACCTCTTAAAAATTCAAAGAATGTCAGAATTTGGAAAAAGAATTGTTTTAAAGACCTGCTATTCAATGAGTCTATTTAACAAAAGAACAAATTAAGTTTGAGAAGTTAAGTAAATTTCTAAAGGTCATACAAATCAGTGAAGGTAACTTTAGATTAAAGCTCTACTCTCGGGGCCGGAGCGATAGCACAGCGGGTAGGGCGTTTGCCTTGCACGCGGCCGACCCGGGTTCGATCCCCGGCATCCCATATGGTCCCCCAAGCACCGCCAGGAGTAGTTCCTGAGTGCAAAGCCAGGAGTAACCCCTGAGCATCGCTGGGTGTGGCCCAAAAAGCAAAAAATAAATAAATAAATAAAGCTCTACTCTCTTGATTTATGCTTCAACTGTCAAAATGTTAATGATAAGTTTTGCTTGTTTGTTATTTGGGTTAGTTAGGGTTCTCACGGCTTATTCCTAGCTCTGCGTTCAGGGATAACCCCCTAGCATTACTCTGGGGACTACATATGGTGCTGAGGATTGAACTCCAGTGGTTGCCTTACCTATTGTATTCTCTCTCCAGCCCTTTAACTGAATTTTTAAGAGACTATGGGAAATAGGAAAAGCCGGTGGTAGAAATATACTTCAGCTTTTCTGCTTTCCTTTCTGGCATGCTATTTCATATTTTTTAGGTCACAAGAAAACTGACACAATTGGGAAGTCATGTAAATAATAGTTTTAAATGATCAGATTTCCTGAAGAAATGCAAAATACATATACCACAAGATTCTTATTTTTTAATAATCTAGAATTTTCTCACTAAAATCTCCAACTTTTTCTACTATCCAAAGCAAACATAAAAAGCAAACAAAGGGGGCTGAAGTGATAGCACAGCGGGTAGGGCGTTTGCCTTGCACGTGGCCGACCCGGGTTGGGTTCGGTTCCCAGCATCCCATATGGTCCCCTGAACATTGCCGGGGGTGATTCCTGAGTGCAGAGCCAGGAGTGACCCCTGTGCATTGCCGGGTGTGACTCCCCCCAAAAAAGCAAAAAAAAAATAGCAAACAAAAATATCGCAGTTTATAAATACAATTATTAAGTACCGCTTTGAGTTCCCAACCTGCATAAATTTGGGAACATTTTAAATTTTTTGGTGGGGATGGTGAGTCGCAACTAGCAGCATTCAGGGTTTACTCTTTGCTCTATGTTGAGAGATCACTCCTGGCAGGGCTCAGGGGAGCATATGTGGTATCAGGGGTAGAACTCAACGGTCTGTGTGCTAGCCAGTGGCTTACCTGCTGTATGATTGCTTCAGTTCCATGGATGCAAATATTCTAAAATTTCAACAAACTGAATTCAATAGTGTATTAAAAGGACTGCACATTATGATCAAGTAGAATTTAATCCAGAGCTATGAATAATGGAAATCCATTAGTGAACTATATCACATCACCCAAAGGAGAGATGAAAATTACGGGATTGCATAATAGATGCATTGAAGGATTTTGACAAGATTCAACAATTGTTCAATGATAAAAAAAAATGAACCCTAACAACATAAGGCTGGGAGAACATGCTTGAACATAATAAAGTCCATGAACTGCAAACTCAGTTAATATCAGACTCAATGGTAAAAAACTGAAAGATTTTCCTCCAGAATCAGACAAAAGACAAGTTTCTCTACTCTTGCCACTATTCAATATTGTATTGAAATTTCTAGACATAGAAATTAGGCTTATTTTAATGAAGGTGTTTCTACATGGAAAAGTAGCTAAACTATCACAATTTTCAGAAGACAAAATAATATTTATCAAAAAGCTTAAAGCTCCACCGAACAAGTATTAGAAATAGAAAATCAACACAGGAAAGTTGTAGGCTAGAAAATCAAATATAACAAACTTTCTTGCATTTAGATATGCAAAAGTATGAACTAGTAGAGAAAGTTTTTAAATACCATTTACTATGGTATTAAAATATTTAAGTACCTAAGACTCAGAAAGGAGGTGAAAGACATTTTACATATAAAACTGTAAGTCACAAAAGAAACATAAAAAGACACAGGAAAATGAAAAGCTAACATTTAATCTATGTTCATAGATTTTTTAAAAAACTTGCCAGTTAGCATTGTTTAAAATGACCATTCTAGGGGGCTGAAGCTATAGTAGAGCAGGTAGGTTTGCCTTGCACAAGCTTGGCCTGGGTTCAATCCCTGACATCCCATATGGTCCCCAAGCACCCCAGGAGTAATTCTTGAATGCAGAGCCAGGAGTAACCCTTGAGCAAAACAAGCAAGCGGACAAGAATACAAGGGTCTTGAGCTTAAAAATAACATAAAATAAAAAGTCATTAGAAAATGTCCCTTTGACTTCAGTAGTTACAGAAAATGGAGGATTGGGTGAAAAAAATGTGCGAAATGACCATAATTAGGTTTTTCAGGCCATCTTGTTAATTAGTCTGCCCTGTATATAGGAACACATATTATTATTAAAATAATTATTTTATGTCAATTTGTCACCAGGTCTCCAAGTAATCTATTTTAGTTTCATGAGAATCAAGTTTTATTTCATTGTCACTGTCATCCTGTTGGCCATCAATTTGCTCAAGGGGGCACTTGTTACTGTTTTTGGCATATCAAATACGCCACAGGTAGCTTGCTAGGCTCTGCCGTGGGGGTGAGATACTCTCGGTAGTTGCTGGGCTCTCCAAGAGGTACAGAGGAATCAAACCCCAGTCAGCCCCTTGCAAGGCAAACCCCCTACCCACTGCACTATCTGTGCTTTGTTTATGGTCATCTGTGTGGGTTTTTTTGGTTGTTTTGTTTTGGTTTGGTTTTTTGCCTTTTGGGTCATGCCTGGCAATGCACAGGGTTACTCCTGGCTCTGCACTCAGGAATCACCCCTGGCGGTGCTCAGGGGACCATATCGGATGCTGGGAATCGAACCAGCCCCAATGTGAGTGTTTTTAAACTCTATAATATTTATGTTTTCCTAGAAATCAGAATACAAGGATGAAATTCCTAAGGAATTAGGATTAATTCACAATGGGGAGCAAACTTTCTTGCTAACTGTAGCATGTATAGCAAGATCTTTAGTTGTGAGCATTCTAAAGTCATTAACCAGGACTGGAGTGATAACACAGCGGGTAGGGTGTTTGCCTTGCACGCGGCCAACCTGGGTTCAATTCCCAGCATCCCATATGGTCCCCTGAGCACCGCCAGGAGTAATTCCTGAGTGCAGAGCCAGGACTAATCCCTGAGCTTCGCTGGGTGTGACCCAAAAAGTAAATAAATAAATAAACAAACAAATAAAGTCATTAACCATTTATTTTAAAAAGATAGAGATGTTTTGGGGCTGGAGCAATAGAACAGCAGATAGGGCATTTGCCTTGCATGCAGCCAACCCTGGTTCAATTCCCAGCATCCCATATGGTCCCCTGAGCACCACCAGGAGTAATTCCTGAGAGCAGATCCAGGAATAACCCCTGTGCATCGCCAGGTGTAACCCAAAAAGAAAACAAAAAAACATAGAGAAGTTTTCTTTCCATATGATGATTAGAGGCTATTTTTTTTTTATTTTATTGAATCACCATGAGACAGTTACAAGCTTTCATGTTTGGGTTACAATCTCACAATGATCAAACACCCATCCCTCCATCAGTGCACGTTCCCCACCACCAATATCCTGGGTATACCCCCCTCCCCCCTCCTCTGCCTCCATGGCAGACAATATTCCCCACACTCTCTCTCTACTTTTGGACATTATAGCTTGCAACACAAACACTGAGAGGTCATCATGTTTGGTCCATTATGTACTTTCGGCATGCATCTCCCATCCCAACTGGTTCCTCCAGTCATCATTTTCTTAGTGATCCCTTCTCTATTCCAACTGCCTTCTCTCCTCCACTCATGAAGCACTCTTCCAGCTATGGGGCAATCCCCGTGGCCCTTTTATCTACTGTCCTTGGGTGTCAGCCTCATGTGATGTTATTCTATACTCCACAAATGAGTGCAGTCCCTCTATGTCTGTCCCTCTCTTTCTGACTCATTTCACTTAGCATGATACTCTCCATGTTTATCCATTTAAAAGCCAATTTCATGACTTCCTCTCTCCTAACAGCTGCATAGTATTCCATTGTGTAGATTTACCAAATTTTCTTTAACCAGTCATCTGTTTTAGGACACTCGGGTTGTTTCCATATTTTGGCTATTGTGAACAGTGCTGCAATGAATATATAGGTACAGATGCCATTTCTACTATGCTCTTTTGCGTTCTCGGGATATATTCCCAGAAGTAGTATTGCAGGGTCATATGGAAGCTCAATTTCTAGTTTTGAAGGACTGTCCATATTGTTTTTCAGAAAGGCTGGACCAGTCGGCATTCCCACCAACAGTGAAGGAGGGTCCCTTTTCCTCCACATCCACGCCAGCACTGGTTGCTTTTGTTCTTTGGAATGTGTGCCAGTCTCTGTGGTGTGAGATGATATCTCATTGTTGTTTTGAATTGCATCTCCCTGATGTGGAGCATTTTTTCATGTGCCTTTTGACCACTTGTATTTCTTTTTTGAGGAAATTTCTATTTCTTTATTCTCCCCATTTTTTGATGGGGTTGGAGGTTTTTTTTCTTATACAATTCTACAAGTGTCTTGTATATCCTGGATATTAATCCCTTATCAGATGGGTATTGGGTAAATATTCTTTCCCATTCTATGGGCTCTTTCTGTATTTTTTTTTAAAAGAAATATTTTATTGAACCACCGTGAAAACAAGAAAAAAAAATACAAAGCTTTCAGGTTCAAGTCACAGTCAAACACTGATCAAACCACCATCCCTTCACCAGTGCACCCCTTCCACCACCAAGAACCCCAATACACCCCCCTCCCACCCCACCCCCCATCTAAGTAGCTGATGATATTCCCATTATTCTCTCTATATATTGAGTACATTTCATATTTCCATACAGAACTCACTATTGTTGATTGGAAATTTTCCCCAACAATCAGGCCTGCTGAATAAGCATCATCTAATAATTTCTCTTCCTTGGTAAAAGTGAAGACTTTGAGTCCGCGCGGCCGCAATTGCGGCCGCGCGGTTTTGGATTTCTAATATTTTAGCTCAGTTCACAGTCAAAATGCATGGCTGCAAGAATCTGCTCTGGTGCCAAAATGGGTTAGGAGACCTCAGGATCACAGTCAGTAGGCGGGAGGCTCTGCTTCTCGTGCCGCGGCTCTTGGTTCATCTCTGGGCGGAAGGCGCGCCGGGAACACCTCCCCTCCCAGGATCACCTACAGGCTACGTCACTAAAGAGAGTCCTACCTCCTGGTGGAGGGGTCTTAGAGGGTGGCTCTCACCGCGTGGCTGCTGCCGCTGCCGCCATTTTCGCTCAGAAAAATGGGGTGGAGAGGGAAAAAAAATCCCTCCCCGGGCTGCACGAGGTTGTAGTTCAGTTCACAGTCAAAATGCATGGCTGCAAGAATCTGCTCTGGTGCCAAAATGGGTTAGGAGACCTCAGGATCACAGTCAGTAGGCGGGAGGCTCTGCTTCTCGTGCCGCGGCTCTTGGTTCATCTCTGGGCGGAAGGCGCGCCGGGAACACCTCCCCTCCCAGGATCACCTACCGGGCTCTTTCTGTATTTTGGTCACTGTTTCTTCTGAAGTGCAGAAGCTTCTTAGTTCGATGTTGTCCCATTTTTTTATGTTTGCTTCCACTTGTATGGTCAGTGCTATTTCGTCCTTAAAGATGCTTTTAGCTTCAATGTCTTGGGGAGTTCTGCCTACATTTTATTCTATGAACCTTATATATTCATGTCTGATATTGAGGTCTTTAATCCACTTTGATCTGACTTTTGTGCCTGGCATTAGACAGAGGTCAGAGTTCAGTTTTTTGCAGGTAGCTATCCAGTTTTCCCAGCACCACTTGTTGAAGAGGCTTTCCTTGTTCCCCTTTGCATTTCTTGCTCCTTTGTCAAAGATTAAGTGGCCATATATTTGGGTGTCTGTGACAGGATATTCAACTCTGTTCCATTGGTCTGCAGGTCTGTTTTTATCCCAATACAATGTTGTTTTAATAACTACTGCTTTGTAGTAGATTTTGAACTTGGGGAAGGTGACGCCACCCATCTTCTTTTTTCCAAGGATTGCTTTAGCTATTCGTGGGGGTTTATTGTTCCATATAAATTTCATGAGTGTTTTGTCTATTTCTTTAAAAATGTCATGGGTATCCTGATAGGGACTGCATTAAATTTGTATAGTGCTTTGGGCAGTATTGCCATTTTGATAATGTTAATTCTCCCTCTCCATGAGCAGGGGATGTGTCTCCATTTCCTAGTGTCCTCCTTTATTTCTTGAAGTAGTGTTTTGTAATTTTCCCTGTATAGGTCCTTCACTCTTTGCTTAAGTTGACTCCAAGGTACTTGATTTTCTGAGGAACTATTGTGAATGGGATTGCTGTTTTAATGTCTCTTTCTTCTCTTTCATTATTTGTATATAAGAAAGCCATGGACTTTTGGGTGTTAATTTGGTAGTAGAGGCTATTTTTAAAATGATGCCAGATACCACAATAGTGACAGAACTTTGTTTTTTTACTTTATTATTTTTTTAGTGGAGTGTGCTATATGTCTCTATAACTTGTTCTGATGATGACAGAACCTGGAACTGCTATTGTTGCTCTTATTGCATAACTTACTGCCATTGGTCTTTTTATATGAACAAAATATATATGTGTACATATATAATTTAATTTTTTGAAACTTCAACTTTGCCGCCAACTTTAGAAAATGTATACCAGTTATACTTTGGCGGTTGGTATTATACAGAAATTAATAGTTGTATTGGTCTAGAAAACCATTGAATGTCATTTTTCCCCCAGCTGTAAAGGAGTAATGCACTATATTAAATATGTAAGATTTTATTTACATGAGTTTAATTACAGAAACTAATATTCTCTAAATAATGAGAGAATGAGAGTGAGTGGAGTGGGGGAGGAGAACTCTGCATCATTGGGTCCCAGGTTCTCCCATCTGCTTGATTCTACAGTTTAATATTCTCAATCACTTTACCTGTTTGTTTCCTTGAGCAGGAACCGGTCCCCTAATTTATTTACCTATTCAGAGCAAGAAAAAGTTTATTATCGGCTTCAGAAAGAGATGGGAGGAATAATCATGGTCCCTGCATAGTCCCATGCTCACACTTTAATGAATCGTTGCTGCCAAATGCAAAAGCTCTAGGACTAGTTAATCCCGTCTCTGTGTCCAAGAGGAAGGACTGCTTTGGAGAGCCTAGGTTGGGAAGCTTGTGGACAAAGAAGCTTGTGGACATCCAGTCACAACCTAGCCACTTCATTGACCATAAATTAATAGAATTAGCACAGTCACTGTTTCATTTCTAGCCCTCCTCCATTTACATACTCATAATTGCTTCCTTTTTCGTATACTAGACAGACACTAATATGAAAGGAGATTAAACAAATTACAACAGAAAACAAATTTAAGCACCCCAAATGGCCTGAGACTTGTAACACAGAAATTAATCTTAATGGTTAAATTGTGTATTTCAGATTTCAGTGCAGTTCATTGAAATACTTCTATAAGGAAAAAAAAATTAAGAGAAAATGACCTGAGGCTGGTAATGTTGCCTAAATTAAAAGACCTTAATCCATAGATCAAGACAGGACTTGATCACCTTTACGATTAACCTTTTTTTTCTTTGAAGTATCAGTCTTTAAACATTTAAAAATTCTTTTGGAAAAATCAAATCTAATGAGCTCTCTTGTTTAAAGATAAAAGACACATAATTTTAAAGATTGCCTCAAGAAGGCATCAATCATGACGATTATACTGGGTTTACTCATTTTCCTGCCTCTGTCAGTGAACGAGAACCAATATTCTGTTTAAATAGAGAGCAGACATACAAAAGCCTTAATTTTCTTTTTCCATGTAGTGTGTATAGTGAAGAAATCATTAAACAAAGTCCAAATCCCCTTCTAAATCAAAAGGCACATAAGCTTCATTATCTTGTTTCCTCTTTTCCATTCCACAGTGTTATTCCAGGGCTCTACCTGAAGGGCTTAGCTTACACAGAGAAAATCAAATACACACTCGTCTCAAGTCCCTAAATTAACAACCAGTGAGAAGAGGAAAAGAAAAACAAAAGCTGGCTTCCATTTGCCCAGCCTTCTGGCTCATCAGCCAAGAGACCGCTCTGGCTGCTCATTGGCGCTCCTGCCCTGATGACTTCTTCCCAGGAGAGAACCACAAAAAGAATCATTCACCCTCAAACTCTAATACTTGTAGCCCGGGGAAGGAAAAACAGATGAAAAAAATGGAATAGGACTTGCCTGAGAGCAACTCTGATTTCAGAGAGGATTGATGTCATGTAGTCTCAAGTTTTCTAAACCCAATTTAATAAATATACATGTTTGTAGGATGGCATTGTGTATTATCAGAACCATTTTAATACTTTTCAACTAGAAATGGAAGCAGAGTTTTCTATTATTGGCAAATTCTGTATTTCAGCAACTGCAGAGAAAGTAATTTATCCTATTTCTTTCCTGCACATTCAAGTTTTTATCATCACATATTTTAAATTTCTCTACCATTCTGTTTCAAAACTACATGTTTCAGTGATATAGGTACTTGAAGTTTAATATGGAAATTTTAAAATAATTAAGATTTGAAAAGGTCACAAAACTATGCCAGTAAACTAAAGTCACTTTAGATTCGTATTTAGCAATGCCAATCTAGGGTGATTAAATTGAATGGAACTGATTTAATTATTGATCTACTTCTTCTAAAATGTATAGTGGTGTGAGAGGTTGAGCAAAATGTTTACTGTTCTCAAGAATTGAAGATAATTGCCAATTCTGAGAACAAATGATACTACATTCCCCCAAATTCAACTCAAAGAATTTTTAGAGTTCATGTCTTAAAGTTTCCTGATTGACCTTGTCTCTGTTTGAAGCACACCCTCCATTTTTCTCCTTGATGGAGATGAGAGAGAAGGAAGGGTGAGGCAAGTGCCTCTATAGGAGAAGGCTGGGGAATAATTGCTCAGTAGTTGTGCATACCCCAGAGCCTTTCTGGGGGCTCAACTACCAGAACAGACCATTTAAAAATAATAATATTGCTTTCTCTACTTGAATAAAATTGTTTCAGAAATGATCACAAATTGAATGAACACACTTAATGATTGATAGAAAAAATGTGAACTTTGAAAAAATTGATTTTTGTAAACTATGCCAGTAAAAATAATTAAAAAAATATTTGTTGTTCTTAAATAAAGCAAATTATCTAGTTAAAAATACAAATTAAAATTAAAAATTAAAAATTAACAAGAGTAAATAGTAAGGTAAGAGAATATTTTAATTAATTTTTATTTTTTGCTATTTTTTTGCTTTTTGGGTCTCACCACGCAAGGGTTACTCCTGGCTCATGCACTCAGTAATTATTCCCGGTGGTGCTTGGGGGAACCATATGGGATGCTGGGAATTGAATCTGTGTCGGCTGCATGCAAGGCGAATGTCCTACCCGCTGTGCTATCGCTACAGCCCTATTTCAATTAATTATTGTAAGTTTTAGAAAAAGAGAAAAATTATGCCATCATGTTGGTCTAACCCACTATGATGATGTTTATTTCAGTTTCAAGTTTTAATTTTGTCAAAATGGATTTGTAAATTTCCATTAGTAGGTGCAAAGAAACTTGTTCACAATAATTCTACTGCAAATCTCCCACATGGTTTGTTGAAAAATCATCTTTTGGGGGCTCAGAGAGATAAAGATACTTGCCTGTACAGAGCCAACACAGTTAGGTTCCCATCACCACATGTGGTTTCTCAAGCCCCACCAGTAATTATCCTGAGTGCAGAGCCAGGAGTAAGCCCTAAGCATCACCAGGTAATTCTATTAAAATTTTCCAAACTTTTCTTCTGAAAATATCAGAGACACTTTATCCCTTGCTTTAGAACAAATTGGCCAGGTATTGGTAAAGTCAATCCTAGCCATTTTCATGTCTCTTAGCACAGGTAAGACCAGCACTTCTTATTTCTCTGGCGTTCCTCTTTAAAATTTCATCATTTTCCCCTATATAAGAATCCTTTTTTAAAAAAAAAAATCCTCTTATGTTACTGGAAGAACATTTTCTTTACCAGTATTGATTTGAATGATTAAAGGCTTGTAAATTTATTGTCAATAGACAGGTTAACAGAACAAAATTATTAAGCATGAATATTTTAGAAACATTTCAGATTCTATACTGGTTCATACACCAGTTTAATAAGAAAAGTTTGGTGCCTGGTTAAGTCTCAAAAATGGGGAAGGTTCTGGTGTGTTTGTTTATATAACTTTTTTGGAAATATCAGTACTCAAAGTCAATCTTTTTCTGTGACAACTAACTCAATCCAAACTGCTTTAGTCACTAAAGAAGTTCTAATAAGATTTTTTTCTACATCTGCTGTAACAAGAATGTTTTCACTTTGCTATCACTTAATGGGGTACTGTACTTTTAATGTTTTGTTTATTGCAAACAACAAGTTCAGGATTTCTGTGTAGATCACCAATTTCTGTTTAGATTACCAATCACACAATTTTTAAATTTGGGGTATTTTTTCCCCCACTGTATATTGTCTAGTTTTAATTGGGCTATTTGTAAATATTTTAAGATCTGATTTTATTTTAAATTTTACACCAGGTTAAAGGTACTCGGGGAATAAGAATGTTATGCCACAAAGAGAAGTTTCAAGTTCATCCTCTTGGGCACACCTTTCCTTCCTGCCACACTAGTGCTCTGAAGTGAACTTTTCAAACTTGCTTTGACAATGCAGATCCACAGTGAGTGTGCCATCCTAGCAAATGTGTCGCCTTTGAGAATGGAGTAAGGAAACTCTTTTCATTTAGACCAATGTTACCTGAGAATTAAATAAATGCATTCCCCCACCCTACACTCTCAAAAGAGACACTTATAAAGCAACACTTCCAAATTGAATGAACTTTGACAAAGGTCAAAGAATGCTCACGTAAATATGTAAAGATTAGGAGTAGTTTCTTTGCTTTATGCCCAACACTATGCTGTCACAGTCTCAAATATTATATTTTTGACCACGGCAGGTGATTATTCCCATCCATCACCAATAAGTTGTTTCAACATTACTTCTGGGGGTTCGTTAACAGTCATCATGATAGCAGAAAAAGTCCAAGAAATATTTCTTTATTTCAATGTTGCCATCTTCAATATGAACTTATCTGAACACTGAAATTTTTTTCTTTTAAAAATTTTCATATATATTTATTTTTGAGGTAATAAATGGAAATTAAGATTAAAACTTTAAGTGAGGAGCATAAACTCTAAACCAAGAAAATCACTCTGGTGGCTGGAGTGATAGCACAGCAGATAGGGCATTTGCCTTGCACGCTGCCAACCCGGGATTCCCAGCATCCCATATGGTCTCCTGAGCGACTCCAGGAGCAATTCCTGAGTGCATGAGCCAGGAGTAAGCCCTGTACATGGCCGAATGTAACCCAAAAAGAAAAAAAAAAAGAAAAATCACTCTTTCTTAATAACCAAGCATGTTTGACAAATTATGAGAATAGTCTAAGATCAGTCTTAGAGAGAGTCTTTTCCTAATGGGAAAAATCCCTGCAAGAGAGATGTCCATAGAGCCTAATTAGTAAAAAATTTTGAAAAAAAAATAGAAACTTGTATTTCTATACTTGGATAAAATAAGATTCCTCACCAGGTAATTGAAAACAATTGTATTTCAATTGGTTCAAAATGGATTAACACACTGTCCTATTGTGGCCACTTGATGAGAACCTAGAAGGTGTTTTCCAGATGATCTCATTCCAGTCACCCTTTGGTTCTTAGACATGTATGAGTTTGGCCTCTGACTTTCAGGAATTTACTCCCTTTACCATCATGGCTTTGATTTATCGCACATCATCTCAGAACCATAGAACTCAAGGGAAAACTATTTCTATTCTAAAACTATTTGCCTGGGTTCAATATGCACAAAGTTCTCTGAAAAATCTAACCAAAAGTTTTTGAATGGCAACTTGTACTTCATCAAATGACATGATTGCCCTTTCTGTTTTCCAAATTTCTGCTGCATTCTATTTCTTTTCCTTTTCATTTCTTCTTCTCTGTAGTTCCCCAGGACTGCCTCATAATTTTCTTGTGGTCTGATAATTGTAAAGTAGAGATGATTTCTTTTTATGTAAATGTCTCCCAAATTGTTAACATACTCGTCTCTCATTTAAATAATGACTAGAAATTGTTAAATTTGCATTATGGCTGCATAAAGCATTCTCTCATTGGAACAGGCTGTAAAAATCTTTTGATGCTATGATTATATTGAGCTAAGAAATTGCTTTTCCTGACTGTTTCTATTGGTGGAGGAAGGAGAAGAACATGGTATTTCAAAAGTGTTTTTATACATGGGTTCATTTCTCTCAAAAATGTGTAGCTATTGAGCCCTGTTGATTTTTTGTAACAAAGACTGCAGAATTTTTTAAAAGATGTAAGGCAAATAATATCATAGCTATAATTAGCTAGGAAAACTTGGAAAATTGTATATGAAAATTCAGATACTCAAGACAATATATTAGCTATAATTAGAGAGATAAGAGATACAATTCCTCATTTACCATTGTAAATGAAGACCTAGAAGAATTTTTTTTAAGGTTCTGATTTGTATGTAATCTTGGTTTTAAGTGCCCATCTACATTTTCTTTGAGATTTTATCCAATTCATACTTCCCATAATTTCCCCAGACCTCTGCTTAAATAGATTACAAAATGCACTCTTCTTATAAATAGAACAGCTAGCTGTTTGCAGGATGAGATAAGAAAGAGAGAGCCAACTGGACCTTGGGAACCTTTTCACAAGACCATGGAATAAAACTGTTTGTAGTATATCTATTACATTTATCACTCAGAACCTCAAACAAAATAATGATGATGAAAATCAATGAGTACACTTCTCAAGAAACAAGGAATTGAGCTCCCGTATGATCCAACACCTCTATCTACCCCAAGGATCCAAAAACTACTCAGAAAAAACACTTGGCCTTCTATGTTCATTGCAGCACTGTTCACAATAGTCAAAATCTGGAAGCAACCCATGTGCCCAAGAACAGATGACTGGATAAGAAATTATGGTCATAAATACAATGGAATACTATTTGACTTTAAGAAAAGATGAGATATGGGGCTGGAGCAATAGCACAGCCGGTAAGGCGTTTGCCTTGCATGCAGCCAATCTGGATTCGATTCCCAGCATCCCATATGGTCCCCCGAGCAACGCCAGGAGTAATTCTTGAGTGTATGAGCCAGGAGTAACCCCTGTGCATCGCTGGGTGTGACCCAAAAAACAAAAAAACAAAAAAAAGAAGAAAAGATGAAATCTTACAAACGTGCTGCTATATGGATGGATCTAGAGAGTATCATACTGAATGAAGTTAGTCAGGGGGAGAAGGACTGATGCAGAATGAACTCTCATTATGTGGTGTAGGATGACATTACTTTGTCCTCTCCCCCCTTGTCACGAGGAGCTTGTCCCGGTTTTTCCCGGAGTTTAGGCTTACCCCAGTCTCACCCATCAAGGTGTTCCCGAATCTCTCCCATGCCTTTGTTTAGCTATAATCACTTCTCCATGCTCTCTTCCCCAAAACAGTTAATCCGAGGTTTTCCCTTAATCTGACTCTGCTGATTTGTAAGGTCAGACCTTCCTAGGATACTGAATTTATATTATAAGTTAATATTGCCTTTCTCCTCCCATCTTTATGACTTTTGAATAATTTACTTTAAAGCTATGTCTTTTTTGTATAGACACAAGAAGACAATATTATGTTTTTGTAACTTGGGACTTAATTGGCTTCGAATATTATTCCCTCACGGGCATCTGCTTTCTCCACTTAAGCCTCAGTTGCCCTCAGTTCCTAGCACCCCAAAAGCAGGGTCCCGACGAGGGACGGGACGAATCCAGGGCAAGCGGTGAGTTATGTGCTACCCTGGCATCGAGATGGGCCTGGCCAAAGTGCCTAATTCTTAACTATAAGTTAAGAGCTTGATCATAGACAAATGCTGTCATGATCCAAAAGTAATGATGAGACTAGGACCCTGCTAGGGATAAGAAACACTGATCTGACCTGAGCACTGTAGTCTGAGATCGAGATGCCCCTGGAGAGCAATTCTATAAGCTTTAATGCATTTCTTATTGTGTCCATACAAAATGATTAATATTATGAATTCTTATATGTTTGCTGGCTGGGGAGAGGAGAAACACACTCATGGGACTCCGCCCTTGGGTGTATCCTCCTGCTGAAAGAGAATCTGTCCTAGGAGAAGCATCCCCTAAGGGAAAGGAACCTCAACCCTATTGATGGGGACCACACCTATGTGTACACCCCAACCCCCTCATGCTTGGGAGATTTAACTAGGCTGTAAGAGTGGGTTGGGGCCCAGATCCAGAGATCCAGAGAGACATTGAGAACTGGGAGAGAAGCAGAGAGAGAGAGAGAATGAAATAAACTGATCGAGCAACCAGTTTGGCCTTCTTCCTTCCGTCGCCTGCCCTTGACCCACAGCACACACAGCAGTTCCAGGGCGAAAAACGCGGGCGGTGAGACAGAGCCACCCGGAGAGCCTGCGAGTGCTTGCGCCCATCGGCAAGCTTTAGTTTTTTACAGCGATATAATGAATCATTGTAGAAGGTAACAAATGCCCAAAGGCAACAAAAACTGAGAACTGGTCTTCAGTAGGAAGCTGGTTATGGGAAGAAGAAGAGGATGGGGGTGGAGGGGGGAGAGACTCACTGGGACGTGGTGGAAGGAAGCAGAGACTCTGGAGGTTGTGATGCTGCAATGTTTTATATATAAAACCCTGAATGAACAAACTGCAATGCCTAAAATCAAATGTAAAAATAAAAATAATGATAGTCTCATGCTTGCAAAGCCTTTTTGCAGTTTATGCCATCTATCCAAATTTTAAAATTTATTTTTCTTCATGGGAATTCTGTGAAGTAGATATAATTTTTGCCATTTACCCAGAATTTAACCACAGCATTTCATTCATGGGAATTCTTTAACATTTTTTTAAAATTTTATTAATGAATCATGATTCACAGTTATTGATCGTTGAGTTTCAAAATGTCCTAGCAGAAATCCCATCACCAGTGTAAAACTGCAATTTTCTTTTTAATCTTTTTAAGTTCAAAAAATTTTAACAATATTTGAGTTGAAATTCCACTATCAGAATTTTTGGGGTAAGGTCGCTCAAGACTTGGCTCTGGGAGTCAACTTTCAGTTATTTATAATTTAGTATGTTTGAATTTATCAACTCCTTTTCTAAAATTAAGTCTTCAAATGTAAATAAATAAAGCTTAGAGACCAAAGACATTATGAGGATGCAAAATGCCCCCAAAGCAGGGGCTTAGATAGCACAAAATAAACTCACTTATACAAAATGTTGTGTATGGGAGCTCCACCTATTCTATGAGTGCATTCAGTATGTTGACACCAAACTGTCACTCTCTTAAAGAAAAATTTTAAATTGTAGCAGTAAAGACTTTATAGGTGTCTGCCAGTTAAATGTGAAATGTTGAGAGAGATTTCTGCTATTGCTGAAATTTTCATCTTCAGTTTTAGTTCTGTTTTAAAACTCTTTCTCTACTCTATGATTAAATGAACATTTTAATTCACTCATTAAATAATTCTATTCATTCAGATTTCGGTACTCCATGATTCACAGAAATTGCTTAATATAGGAATAAACATTTGCCTGGAAATCTGGGTGGATGCACTGTATTTTATGAGGACACTTATATGAACTTGCCAACAAAAGAAAATTCATATATAAGCTTTTCTCTCCAAATATATGCAGCCCTGGAGGAAATAATAACCAGTGTTCCCCTTACATTTGCAAGCATTTTTATATTGTTTTTAAACTATGCTAAAGAAAGAGAGTTATTGCATTTTTAATACAAAGATGAATAGAAACAAACAAATAAAATAAATAAATAAGTCAAACAAATAACTAAACCAACCAACTGTCTTTTTAAATGTCCAAATCTCCCCAATGTGGAGGACTAATAAACTTGATGTGCCAAAATTCCTCCTGGAAGCAGCTAGCCTTCACTTTCAGACCCGACTCTTCCTTGCCCAAGAAGTTGCATCCTACTTCTTTTATTTTCACTTTATTTTTGTCTCACACATTGGGAATCTACAAATTCCACATTGTGTCTGTGCCCAGTAATCCTAATCGCTATGATGGAAGTTGGAGGTTAGCGCTAATGAAAAGGGGAAGTGGAAAAAACATTGACTATGTTAATATACTAGAAGTTTGGGGGGAAATGCCTAACGGTTTTCTCTGTGGAAACAGATGTAAGCTTGGGATCAGATTTGCAGAAATGATTCAATTAATAGTCATGTATTTTTGCATCGCATATCATCTCAAGAATTTGTACGTTATTGTTGGTTGGTGATTAAAGAAGTAGCTTTAAATGTGAGCTCTTCTCAAATATAAAATACAATTAAAGACGACATCTTGAAGTCTGTGGCAAATGATTATCTTTTGAGAAAAACTGAATACACATACTATTTACATATAGATAACTCACCCTGCATGCATGCAGAATATATCTGTGCAGAATTTTAAAAGACAGGTGCTAATTTAATGGAGAAGTGAGGGCTCATTAGTTCCCTGAGGATTGATTCTCCAAGCCAGAATAGTGTATGCAGCTCCTACATAATCCGTAATGAATTGAATTTTTCTTCAGTATACCAAATTAGTGACTCTCTCTTTTGCTGCTTAAAAAGATATAGACATTTAAAGTGATAAATGTTTCAAAATTCTGTTAAGAATCCATAAAGTCATTAAGACTTCATGTGTGTGGGCTCTGCCATAGGAAAAGAATGAAAAAAGAGATTTATTCTGATAAAATCCGTTAGGCCAGGGTTTTACTTTGAGATCAGTGTACGGTTTGGCCATTTGCAGAATTTAATGGCTAATTCTGTGTGAGGTGCTTCCTGTCAGAGTGCTCTGTTGGCCCCTTATTTGTACCTGAGTGACCTACTCTCTAGTTTCCCTGTGGTAAGAGGATTTGCTCTTCATTACACTGACACAGTGATTGAATAGGGCCAAGAGAGATGCTGGCTGATAACTGGAAAGTGGACTAATGGATCTATAAAAAAACAGCTCCAGGTTTTTGTTCATGAATATGTGGCACTCAGGATCCAACCCTGCGATAGTCTTTTCTGGCACTTCAGTAAAAATGGATGCCATGGTAATTCAGGGTTTGGCGTCAGCATTTCTCAGAATTATCAATCATTTCAAATCCCCATATACCAGAGATTAAATGTTTCCAAAGCAATCTAGAAAATCTTAAATACATTCTATTTTGAGATAATTATAACTTCGACTCATTTACTATCACCAGAAGCGCCATAGGTATTCAACTAAGTCAACACTAGTGATTAACTCCCTACATTTAAAATGTACTCAAGAAAACAGACACAATTTGGTGGATAGATGGTGTGAAAAACCACGTTTTTCCTGGGAATGAATAGCTTAAAGTTATTCCACTATTGTCCTTCAAAGAATAAGGATTCATTGCATACTATCACATCAAATTAATATTAAGTTCTGTGGCTAAGGATGAGGAATCTGGGAATTGTTTATTATAGGAGAAAGGGCATATATCTCTTCCATATTAATATTATTCGAACTAGGGGGTTTGAAAGATAGCACAGCAGGTAAAGTGCTTACCTTGCTGGTGGCCAACCCAGGTTCAATTCCCTTCTCTGTATGTATGCCCCCCACCCCCTCCGCCCCCGACTCCACCCGCTCCCCGCCCCATCCACAACACTGCCAAGGAGTGATCCCTGAGCGCAGTCAGGAGTAAATCCTAAGAACAAGCATCTTTCTGGGGCTGCAAACGCTCTGCGGTGTCGTTGTTTGTTGCTGTCAGTAGGTGGCGCCAATTCTCTGGTGGCCATCAGTCCCTGACTATGGCCAGGGAGAGGAGCGCAGAGGTAGAACTGGGCAAAAATAGCACATTTCTGGGATGCTACTATTAGAGCCCCATCTCTCCCCAGCTGTTGCGTAGCTTACACATCTTAGAAAGTAAAGATGTTTTTAGATCTTTCTCTGTGTCTCTCTCACAGTCAAAGACCTCTCGTGCCTAGTGTCTTACTTGACTGTGGCTGAGCAAACTTCACTGGGCCGTTGGCCCAGCTGGCCCTCGGATCTTCACACCTTCGGCCAGGTATGCTTTCGAGAACCTTCTGCTGAGTCTACGCTGGTCCTAGCTCAACCATAAACTCTGAGCCCTGGTGACTCTGCCCTCTTCTTTTTTTTTTTTTTCTTTTTTTTTTTTTAGAGATTTTCTCCTAACCCCAGAGTGCAGATTTTTCTGGATCCTTAACTGAGGCTGCCCTCCCAACCCACAGGACAGAAAGACAGAAGACGGAGTTTCAGATCAGGAGCAGACTTCGAAGGGGGAAGGAATGAAATGGAAGATACTCGGGGAGAGAATGGAATTGGGGCGATCTGGGGCAGGTTTCACTCCACCTAGCATCATGAAATAGAGATGCCATGTTCAAAATCAGGATGTTCTCCTTATTTTCTTGTGAACCACGTTTTTTCTGGGAATGAGGACTGCAGAGAGAGAAGCCTGTTGGCTAAGTCCTTCTTGCAACGACCCACGTAATGTCACTCTCAATCACTCTCATTCATGAATTTAAGCAACTGGGTGACTTGGGACCTCTGGGGTCTCCAGTGTCCCTGACAGTTACACAGCCCAGTGATGTGAGATGCCCATCATAGTAACAACAACAACAAAGGGAAGGGACTGCTCCCCACCCCAAACCATAACGGACTAATTTGTCATAGATTTGTTCAATGTCTGTTTATTCAAGAACTAGCAATTAGGGGCTGGAGCGATAGCACAGCGGGTAGGGAGTTTGCCTTGCACGCGACCGACCCGAGTTCAATTCCCAGCATCCCATATGGTCCCCTGAGCACCGCCAGAGGTAATTCCTGAGTGCAGAGCCAGGATTAACCCCTGTGCATTGCCAGGTGTGACCCAAAAAGCAAAAAAAAAAAAAAAAAAAAAGTAGCAATTAAGTGATAGGTGCTAGAAATATTCATGGAGATAAAAAAAATAAGGATATCTTCTTATGGAACTTAAAACCTATCAACAGAACCACGATCACAATGATGATAATGGTGGTAAAAATGAAGATGATGAGGTTAATAGTAACTTAAAATATTTTAAATTTCAGGTATGAGTGTAAAACAAATGTGTATCATTTTTATAAAGAAAATTGGGAGATTTTGTGCCAGACTTAGCAATTCTCTGGGCTTTCTCCTGACTTGGTGCTCAGGGATCACTCTTGGCGGTGCTAGAGGGACCACATGCAGTGCCAGGTATGAAACCATGGTTGGTTGCATGTAAGGCAAGTCACTGACCCCCCAACTATCTCTTTCAGAAAATTATTTTTTAAACTAAAAAAGAAAACACCTTGTTAAGGTATATAAAAACAATAAATGGGGATATACCTGGATACCAATTATCACCTTTTAAAAGATGTTGATTCTATTTTGGGAAACCATGGTAAATAGCTAAAAACAATCATCTATTGTTTAAAAATATCTAACAAAATTTTCTAGAAAATGATGCCAGAGAATTTGACAAAATAGATTATATTTCTCAGAATTTAAAATGATCAGGGGAAGTGATGACTAAACAGTATTACATAAATGATTAATCATGGTGGGATAAAAATACTAAAATAGACTTTACATTTTATGTGAAATCACTTCTAGAGAGCTTTTTATATGTACTGAAAGTATGAGAGTACTTCTCTCTGTGTCTTCACTTGGCAGAAGGGGTGAAGGAGATCTTCCCGGATCTCTTTTTCTAAAGGCCATCAACCCATTTATTAATAGGATGAGAACTTTACCCTCACATTTTTCTGAAGGTCTCTCCACCAAATGTTATCACTCTGGGGATCAGGTCTCCACATAAAATGGGGGGTTGAGGTGGAGTATGGGAGCAGGTATCAACTATTATTAGTCCATAGAAGATTCTATTAGTCCATAGAAGATTTCTTAAGCTTTCATGACTTCCTGGAATTCCTGCGCAGCTCTCTGAACTTGGCAGAATCCTTCCAGCAGCAGATGCAGACCATTCTTTCTTTACCTGGGAGAGATTCCACACCAGCCTCGTCCAGAGCCTCCATCACTTCAATAGCTGCCGCAGCTTGCATCCTAAGGGAGCGAGAATGCCATGATTGACCAGGGAGTGATGAACAGCACCAGGAGGCTTGCAGGAACAGCATGAAAGGCCATATGGAGAGTCTTGGAGCCTCATTCCCCAGAGCCTTCTTGGGGCTCCTTTGCTAGGTGTATGAGGTGGCCCCTTTCCTGTCCCATCGAGATGAGTGTGTGAGACACAGGCCTAATTTTCACTTGACCACTCCTTTGACATTTTAAGCACATTATTCTTGTCTTCAGTACACAAAGTTTGTATTTTCTATTAACAAATAAAATTAAAATAAATCCCATTAAGCTGTGCTGTCAGGGCCTCACTTCAATGAGATTGTTTCTACTGAAACATTTAACTGAACATGGCTTATGCATTAACAATGTACTCATTCCCCAGTGAACTGGGAATCCAATATCTCCTTTTGAAGAAATCATTTATATGTATTTTGTGGGTTCATTAAATAAAACAAGTGAAACACATAGCAGCACAATATTACCAAAATACTTCACAGAATGCATGGTGATTCCTTTTCAGCTGATCTACTAATTAAGTTCATGTGCAATAAAGTAGTAGGGAAAAAAAGCCATTTCTTTCTGAATGAAATTCATTCTTTTCCATTTCAGAAATTAAAATAGGAAAATATTTAAGGCAAACGGCTTTCAAAACTAATCCCAGGGAGAGTTCTTAATATAGCAGGCTGTTGGAAACGTGGAGTTATTCCCTGCCAGGCCTTTCGTAAGCTCCAGCCTCCAACCCTCTTATCTGATTCTGAAACTGCCTCCGACATAATTGGGTTTTCTAAGACCTGTTTCTCTCACTGGACACAATTGTGAACAAAGGGGACTGAACTGGGAAAATAATTAATTTTAATGAGAGAGACACCGGGGGAGCGTGAGTGGGTTCCTCTGTTTTCTTTGATCTAAAATAATGAAATGTTCATGCAGCAAATAGAGCAGAAAGATTACAAACATCCAGTCCTAAACAGAAGTGGCACTTCTATGCAATCTAATGAAATCTCTTTCGACAAACCATGTTCACAACTGGGTTTGCTGAAGCATGACAGAACATCCTGGAGCTCTGTATTTTTAATCTTCATTTGTAGTGACTACAAAATATGCCCTGCCTAAAGGATTGGAAGAAGGTGTGCCCAGCTATTTCTATCTCTTTAGATTAAAAGTAGAATTTTCTTCCGTAGATCTTTAAAATCTTCTTTGCTTTCATTCTTTCGGATTTGTATGAAGACTTTTATCTGGAGTTTCTTCTGACATATGAAAGGGCCGTGAGCTTCCTAGGGAAGCAAAATGCTGTGTTTGTCATTGTACCCCAGCAGGTCTGGTGACGTTAGAGCACAGGCATTTAGTCAACATCGTTGGCACAAATGAACAGAGTCACTGGTAAGCCCACTGCTAAAATGGAACCAGTTTACATTTTGCTTTCTGTCTTTACAGTTTTCTATAAATATGATTATTTGAACTTCTTGGGAGAGACCGTTTAAGAATAGAAAACACACATCAGCATTGTAGTGACCCAGAAGGCTTTTTCTTGTTAAAAGGAAATGCCTCATTGGCCTGATGGTGGTTCCAGGCAGCCCTGTTACCAGTCATGACAGAGAGACCAGAATCCTTTCATCCTGTTGCTCTGTCCACCCGAGCATGCAGTTTCCATCATGGCCGGTCAGAGAGAAGAGAAGGAGGAGGAAGCAGAAGAATGGCTTTTACTGTCTTGACCTGGAATTAGAACCCCTCTCTACAGTGAATGGCAGGACAAGTTGTTCTGACCTCCACCACAGAAGCTGAACATGCTGAGGAGGAGACGCCTGTGAATGTCATGAGTGCACTGCACTCCAGCAGGAGGCTCTGCCCTTGGCATTGGAACCAAGTCTTGGGAATTGTGGTAACTTTCCATTGTCACCTATGTGGCTTACTGGAAGGGAAACTCCCAACAACTTACTTGCATTTCTGCTGACTTCAGGATATTTTGCTAGCAACAGATTACGTTTCCACAGAGAGTCTGCTAACTTTTACAGCAGAGATTGTCAACTGGTGGGGGGTATGTGTGTGTAATTTTTCCCCCCTACTCCCTATCCCGTTCCTGACATTTGTCAATAGGTGTTTGATTTATTAGAGTGGGAGGGGCTAGTAGGTTTCCTAGTGAGTCCAGATGGCCAGAAATGCTGCCAAGCACCCTACAATGCACAGGACAGCCCCTCAGAATGAGTAACTTTTTATCCTAAAAGTCCATATGACCACTGTTGAGAAACCTTGTTTCCAACTGCAATTGTATTCCTATATGAAACACACAAGTCTTTGTGCAAATTTTATATTTCCCATGGTAGTGATCCTTAACTTGGTACACTGTGATAAGAGCTTAAATATACTTCATTTCATTAATTATATTACCAAAAACTTGAAGGTGAGCCAAAGAAATAATATGTTGTCCTTGGTTAGTATTATTTGACCCAAGAGCACTAAGAATAAAAAAGATTAAGAAATTTCTCTAGCTAGACTGCTTCATGAGCGGAGGGGAGAAGGCAGATGGAATAGAGAAGGGATCACTAAGAAAATGATGGCTGGAGGAATCAGTTGGGATGGGAGATGCATGCTGAAAGTAGATAATGGACCAAACATGATGACCTCTCAGTGTCTGTGTTGCAAGCCATAATGCCCAAAAGTAGAGAGAGAGTATGGGGAATACTGTCTGCCATGGAGGCAGGGGAAGGGTGGGAAAGGCGGGGTATACCCGGGATATTGGTGGTGGGGAATGTGCACTGGTGGAGGGATGGGTGTTTAATCATTGTGATATTGTAACCCAAACATGAAAGCTTGTAACTATCTCACGGCGATTCAATAAAATTAAAAAAAAAAAAGAAATTTCTCTAGCTGCTAAATGCTAAGATCTTAATCAATTTTCTTTTATTTAAATTTGATTTTTTTATTGATGTATAAGTGATGCAGCATTATATTAGGCATACAAAATAATTAGGCATTTTAGGCATATAACATAATTATTTGGCATTTTTTATGTAGTACGATATGACTTCCACAATCTAATTGATATCTGCCTCACATTTTTTTCTTGTAACTTATAAAGATATGCTCTCTGAAACTTTCAGATACACAATCCAGTATTAACTAGAGTCACCACGCTATATATTCCACTCCACACCATTAGTTTTATAACTAGAAGTTTATTTTGCATTGCCCTTTTGCTAATTCAAAGGGCAATTTTCTTTATGAACCCAATTTTCTGACTCCCAGTAAAGTGATTATTCATCACTCAAAAGCTTCCCCAGGGCTGCGGGTCACTTTCCTGTGCTCACCACAGAGAGGAGGTAAGGGCAGCCTTAGATACAGAGATGATCCCTCAGTCACAGGTACACAGTCAAGTGAGAGAAAGGACCAAAGAAAAGAACAAAGAAACCTAATCAGAAGAAGAAGAAGAGACGCTCCTCTTCTTAAAATATATCTAGATAGGGTACCCTTCAAAAGTGGGTTCAGGGACCACCTTGCAATTTCAGAAGACAGCGTATCATTAAAGCCAAGGAAGAGGCTGGAGATATAGTACAGGGTTAAGGCCCTGTGTGTGGCCAACCCAGGTCTCCCTGAGACCTGCTAAATGTGATCCCTGAGCACAGAATCAAGAGTAGCCCCAGAGCACTGTCAGGTGTGTCTCCCCCGCTCCAAATAGAAAGAAAGCAAAGGAGAAAAAACTAGTAAGAGGTAGAGGTGTGTTTGAAATGTGCATCCTCGTGTAAAAACTGATTAATAATTGCTTAGACTGCCCTTTGGATCCGGCTGCGGAGCGAGCATGAAGGAAGAGCCCAAGGGAGCGCCCTTGGACTCCAGGCAGCCCACTGAACTAATTCTGGCATGGGACCAGAGACCCCATGGTGCGCTGAAACAGTGGGACCCGGGCATCCCCCAATTCTTTTAACCTGTCTGTCTCTCTCAACTCCTCCCTCCTGAACACAGCGCAGGACTTCTCTATCTTATGAGCACCATAAAAGGGTAAAAGTTTGTAGTGATGTTATTTCTGGTTGTACTTTCCCTGGACTTTATACAGAAACCCAAAACCGCGCGGCCACTGCCGCGGCCGCGCGACCTAATGTTATCTCAGCATCAGCAATATGTAATGGTTCGCTTTTAATGGGTCGGACTTTTGTGGGAGATCCTAACAAGAATAGTAAGTCTGTTGCTGAAATATTGAAGGCAATCAAAACGGTAGCCATCTCTCTAGACTAAACTAAGCTATATCCCCACGCCAGCTGAGAAGAGATTTTCTTCTTTCTCGGGAAGAAACGCGGCGTGTCGTCAACTACAGTGTGATGTCCATTAAGCAAACAGACCTGGTGGCGTAGGAATGGGATATAAGGGGAAAAATTATGTACATGGAACAGTGGGACGCTGGTGGAATCTCGAGCCGGAGCCGATACCAGCGCAAGACCTTTGATTCCAGAAACTGCTTCCAGACACTCTATTAGTCTATCAACTAAGCCAGAGCCCCACATCTGCTGATGACGGGAAATAACCATCCTTTTCGTTTTTTTTTCCCTTGTCAGGCAGCGTGGCGATTACTAAACAGGCGTGAACTCGGTGGCGCGGGGCAAGGGGGAAAAAGAAAAGTTATGTAACAAACAGCGGGACTTAATATCTCTATATTCTTAGCAGTGGAGAACTATCAAATGCCTCCTTGGCAATAGGACTGCTTTTCTTTTTTGGGGGAAACCCCAACAACGGTAGTGAGTTGTGTGTTGAAACATGGAATGTAATCGAGATAAGGCATAAACGAAGTGAAACTTATCAAGTACAAGAGTGGGGACTGGGGAGGTGGGAGGGGGCGGCAGGTATACTGGGGGGGTTGGTGATGGAGGATGGGCACTGGTGAAGGGAAGGGTGTTTGAGAATTGTATAACCGACATAATCCTGAGAACTATGTAACCCTCCACATGGTGATTCAATAAAATTTAAAAAAAAAAATTGCTTAGACTTTCCCAGACTGTTGACAGGCTTCGCTTGTTTTAAGAGAAGGCGGCTCAATCTTGGAACTGAGGGTAAAAGTAGAGCAAAGAACAAATCTGAATAGGTGGTGAGAGCTTAGAAATGGAGCCGATACTACAGCTTATTTTTCTGGCCTCTGGTCTATTACTGGTACCTGGAACTAATTTTCAATGACTTTATGAAACCATAATTCATTGAGCAAAAAAAAGGCCTCATAACATTTTATTAGAAATTAATACTCAAATAATCCCTTATGCTTTCCAATTTTGCAAAACATGTTGGTAGGGTTTCTCATACTAACAGCTAAACTGAAATTTCAAATCATCTTATTGACTTAGAGACTCATTTACTTTTTTTCTCTGCAGAGGGGGTAGGGCTGACATCTGTTAGTGCCAGGAGCTACTCTTGACACTGTGCTCAGGGGTCACTCCTGGGAGGGCTCTGGGGACCAGGTGATGCCCAGAGACTGCATTTAAGTTGACTGACTATAAGGCAAGCACCTTAACCTGGTTTCATCTCTCTGACCCTAGAAACTCATTTACATTTCAAACTAAACAAAACACAGCCAATGTTTTTTATGGATGGCTGCTTGTAGTTTTGATCCCAGAGTAAACTATATTTTAGATATTTATTTTTGCATAAATGAATCGGAATCATTCTTACTTTATAATTTAAAAATTATTTTTCATTTAGTTATTAACTTTGGGGGATTAGGATGTTTTTGTCTTCTCTTTATGGCATGCAACCTTAATTTTCCATACAAAATAGTAATATATTCTTTTGTTTTTTTGTGGTTTGGAATAACACTTGGCGATACTCAGGGCATAGTCCTGGCTCTTCTCAAGGTTTACTCTTGGGGGTGCTCTGGGCATCATATGTGGTGCCAGGGATAGAACTGGAGTGAGCCACATGCATGGCAAGTGTCTTAGTTGCTGCACTATCTCCTCAGCCCCCAAATAGTATATTATTTATTAAAATATTTGTGTAATAAAATTTAGTAAAACACAACTATTGTAAAAAAATTAACAATAGTATAGACAGTACATAAAGTGGAATGAAAATCAGGGAAGCTTGAGAACTGATGTAGCCACTCGAATATTCCATCTTTAGGGTGCGGGCACCTTGTTAGCACTGTAGGTAACACTCAGTCCATTTTCGGGGTACTTGCTACTGGAAGGTAGCTTTCACTGTCATGGCAACAGAAGGTGATTCTCAACCCTAGATGCACTTTACAAACTACCCAAAGAATTTACCCAGAATGATGATGTGTGGGTCCCCTCACTTCAGACTCTTTAAATTAGAATTACTGAGTGTGGGACCCAGAAATGGGTATTTTTTGAAAATCTCTTTCTAGTAAGCAGCCAGAATTAGGAACCCCAAACAAGAGAGCTGCTCACTTCTCTTCATGGAAAGTTCCCCAAGGCAAACTTTAAAATGGACATTTGGTATGTACGAATTTGCTAATGGATTCAGTGAAGAACAAATTTACATCCTGTACATTTAATTGTGATAGTTTTAACACCTTGTTCTGGACCAACTCTCCCCATCCTCACACTCATACAGTGACATTCTGCTCAGGCCAAAGCTGTCCCCATCCCTGAAGGCTGTTGTACCTGTCCCACTAAGTCTTGCTATCTGAATAATGACTGTAAGAGTGTTAGAAGAAAAGGCTTTCATCCACTGAGTTCTTGCTACATGCTGTTCTTTTCTGAAATGTGTCAATGATTAGCACATGCAACATTATGTACATATCTGGGGAGGAAAAAACCTATTTATATAACTTTCTTATAAAAGTCAAATTTTGCATATGCATTCTTTAGTGTTTTCTCTGGAAGCACAAAGAAAATTGTAAGAACAATGCACGAAATGTTTTATGAAAGTAAGTTGGTGACATGATGCCCCACCCCCCCCAAACACTTAATTATGTATTTCCTATGAACAAGGACATCCGCTTCTATAACTGCAATGCAGTCATCAAAGGCAGGAAGTTAGCATCAATACATTATTCATCTCAGATTCCATTCAAATTTCATCACTTGTCCTAAATGTCCTTTGTAGCAAAAGGAGTCAGTCCAGAGTTGCATATTGGATTCAGTTTCCTCCACTCTGGAAGAGTTCATCTGATTTCTTTTACCCTCATGATCTTGATGCTTTTGAAGATTTCAGGTCAGCTATTAAGTCAGATGTCTCTCAGATGAGGCTAGTCAGACATTTACCCATGATTAGATTCAGGTGTGCACTTTTGCAGTCACATGCTGCAAGATTTTACTTTATACCATTGCTGGTATTATCTTTGCTTGGTTAGGAGGATGTAAAATAGCTTCTACACTACAATGTCATTCTTTTTTTACTCTTTTGATATAGGCAGGCAGAGAGACAGAGAAGCTCCAGTCCCCGCAAGGTAATCCTGGGAACTAACAATATCAATAACCCTGAAGTTGCAAAAAGCCAACTTTGCAGAAAACAGGAGTGAAGGCCTAATAAAGCTTTTCACCCGCCAGCAGTAACAGACCCAGAGAAGGCTGAACCCCCATCAAGAGAAGCTCCAATCTGAGCAAAAGGCCAGGAAAGGAATTTCAAAAATCATTGTCCACTTCCAACACTGCCCCCGTTGGCAACCTCCTTAGCAACAGGCTTTTACCTAGCTAGAAGCTCCACATGGGGGCAGGTTGGACAAACCCTATAAAACCCACCTTGAACAAAGTGTCTTCCTATAAAAGCCACCTTGAACAAAGGAAGCGTGTGCATATGCTGCCAGAGCCCATATGCTGTTTGTGCTTATACATCCAAGCAAATGTGGTGCCCAACCACATATATCACAGGCATCTCCCCTCTTGAGATGTGTACTGAGGCTCTCTCCACTTTTGGACAAGTCAGACTTCTCCCTTGAGCGCATTAGTTTCACGCTCTTTCCCTCCTTGCCCTTCCTAAAAATCCTCCAAATAAAATCAGCTTTTATTTCACTGCTTGTCTACTCCCCAAATTCCTTTCTGCGAGGAAAACAGAACCTATAAACCCTGGGTAAGGCTTAGGACTGACTCTCCTTTCCTTCAATGAGCAGATTCTCACTCCATCCTGAGTTCTAGTCTTCCCAGCTGGCCCTGGGGTAGCAGAGGCAGATGGGGAGAAAGTGGCCGTCTATCTCTCTCTCTCTCTCTCTCTCTCTCCTCTTTGCCTCACTTAAGCCACCCTTGGAGGCCCACTGACTTCACTTTCAAATAAATATTTTGTGAAAATTTCTTTTAAAACCATGTATTTATTGCATTTTTCTTCAGACTTTCAACCCATGTATTCACTCATTTATTTAGTTATGGTCCTTTTGGATTCCTGTTTCTCTATTAGCTTATAACCCATTACTGTAATTATATATTATGATGTTCAAATTAACCTAGATGTGGTCCAAAGGAACCCATGCATGTTAGTTTCTATTTCACACATATCTTGATTATTTTTTAAGCACATGTTAACTTTTTCCCACATAAGATAATATTTACTTTTTAATTTCTATATCTCACCCCTGATATCATGCAAGGATCTTTGGTGCCTGTTAGAATAGAAAAATGTTTAAAAAATCACTATCCAGGCATAATATATGTCCATAGCTATTCAGAGCTACCATAGCTCCTAAGTATTCTCTGAGGACAGACCTATAATTTAAAAAATGTGCACACACATGAATAACCGTACATCACATGATTTTTATAACTATATTAACATACAAAGACCATATCAATATCTTCAATTCCAAATTAACACTACATCTTCTTCCTGCTCATGTCTGTAATTATGTTTCCAACACTGAGAATTCTGTCTTGCCTTATCCTCAGTTTACATTCGCTAATGTGATATTCTGCATCTACCCTCTTCCAATCAGTTGTTTGTGGACACCCTCCTCATAATGTTCAAACTCTGACACATAGCATTGCATCTCTCTGGGATGTCCACAATTTATTCTGGGTCACTTATGCTCCATAGCCTGTGCGTTACTTATTGCTCTAAAGCCCTGTGCCAAGCCCTGCACATTTTCCACACTGTGCAGATGTCATCTAGGTCCCCCCAGGTTCTGATAGCCCACAGGAATTGCCATCGTCACCCTCCTGACTTCCTTTCTCACCTATCTCCTCACTTGTACCTCTAGGCACTTGGACCTGCTTTACTCAGCCCCACCAAATGCTATACAAATGTTTCCATTTTGAAGGATTTGCCCGTGAAATTCCACTATTCTGTAGTCTACCACCAATAAATCTCTCCTGATACCCTTTGAACTGAAGTGTGTTATCATACACATTTTGATATTTCAAAAGAGGAAAACTTGTGCATATTTACACAAATATGCATGTATGTATATATGTATATATGGACACGTAATGCGATTCAGAGACGACCGCTGGACTAGAGCTGTTACCGACTGGATTCCATGGGACGTCAAAATACCGCATGGCCGCCCACCTACGAGATGGTCAGACTTCTTCGTCAAAATCCTGAATGAATGGTTTGAGGCTCTTCCTGTTCCTGGAGCGAGCAGATATCATTGGAGCGAGCAGATAGCATGCGACAGGGACAAATGGAGACATCACTGGCGCCTGCTCGAGCAAATCGAAGATCAACAGGATGACAAGTGATACAAGTGATGTGTATACATGTTGTTTAGCTTAAACTAAAGTTGAAGAAAAGTAAATTACTCCTACAAAAATAGTTAGGACATATGTTCTCATTCAGATTCAGAATTATTGGGACCAGAAGAGAGTCCAGTGGTTAAGGTACATGCCTAGCATGTATCTGATCTAGATTCCATCTCCATGTCACACTAAGCCTCACAAGGTGCATGCCTGGATACCCCAGCTCCTCTGACCCACCCGGAGTCCCCCAGCCAACACAGGCCTGAGCGGCATTACACCCTCCGGCCTTTGGGATCCAGTTTCCAGACACTTAATGTTGTGGTCAACAAGCCTCCTTGAGAACCATTTGGGAGGTTCTCCCTAAAACCTATGCTATTCCTTCAGCACTCAGTTTTTAATAGTGAATACAAAACTTTGCAAAAGAATCACATTTTCTCAGCTTGTGATGACAGATATTCCCATTTAATAACTAAACTGACTTCCAGAAACAGATTGTTGATCCCAGATATAACCGAAAGGATTAGATAATTTTAATTTATAATGGGACAAGAAAAATAACACATGAACAGTCTGTTTTGACTATAACAGTTGTCAAATCAATAATTAATTGTACTTGTGTCCCTTGATCTGAAAAAAAAAAAGGGATTTTTTTTTCAGAGGAGGGCAGAGGAAATGCCATGCTAATAATGGAAGGCCTAGGCCACTCTATCTCTGTCAAGGTTTGGAGGGAATCAGAGTGCCACAGACTGCCTTTGATCTCCAGCAGCTCTCACTCGGCGCATATTCCAGGAGACCCAGTGGTCTTCACAGCACATTAGCACTTCATGAGAAGCTGCTTCCTTCACAGGAAGCTCTGAGTACACCAGGCACCTCACAGAAGCTGCATTTCATTTACACTTACCAAGTACACACAGTACAGCTCTTCAGATTCCTCAGCAGTCAGACACAATTATCGAGCCATTATTTTCCACTTTCAGGGTGTGGTCAGGATAGAAATGTGAATTTTAACAATCCTTCGAAATGAAATGTAATAAGATAACAAGGAAATGTGTCACAGACACCCATTTTAAAAAAAAGAAAAAGAAAAAAGAAAACACCTTACTATCTTAAGTTTGTTTAATTTTCTAGTTTTTAACCAGCTAGCCAGAAATTTCCCAGGCTGTACTCTTGGGTGGCAAAAGAAATTTCTAGTCACAGTCTCACAGCTCAGACTCCCATTAGGTATGAGAAGATGTTCTGGATTTCTACAAATACTCACTCAGTCTACTCCAAGGCATGATAATAATTTTGCGACTATACAGATGAAAGTGAAACTATTATCATAAAAATGTTTCATTTGTGCAATTATTGTGAGTAGAACAAGGTTTTCTGTATAAATAAACTTTCAGAATAATAGAACTTTCATGATAAACAAAGTGTTCTATTTTAATGATATTTATCAGGATTATTTCTTTCATCATTCAAAAAATTGGGGGTCCATAAAGCAGTATAAGAATTATGCAGCTTAAAAACCTTAAAAAAGGAAACAAAGACATCATGATGTTTGAAAAATATGTTCAAAGGATCAGAGAGATAATACAGCAGGTATGGTGCTTGCCTTGCACATGGCCAACCCAGGCTCAATCCCTGGTACCACATACGATTCCTTGAGGAATCTGCCAGGAATCATCCCTGAGCACAGAGTCAGGAGTAAGCCCTGAGCACTTCCATGCATGACTCACTAAATAATGCAAAATGAAACAAAAATTCAAGATCCCACAATAGCCTGTGAGGAGCAAACTAAGGTGGAAGAGTCAATTTCAGCCCTCACATGTAGATTACAGTTTTGTCCACATTAGGCCAGAAGTGTGATTTCAGGGGTCACTGGAGTTCCTTATGGGAGGACAGGTCACTATGTAACACACTCACAAAAACAGGTAACAGGTTGATGGTAGAATTAAAGACAATAGTGGCTTACATGAAAGAATTTCTTCTCCTTCAAGTCTAATTAAACATCAGCTCCCTGTGAAAGGTTCTTGGCACTTCCTTCCTGTCCAAGAAAAAATTAATTACTGCACAGTATATTCTCTCCACCCTTTATCCTCGGTCTATCTTCTCCTGTCACTGTATGTTTCATAAGTACTCAGACTGAAGTATGGCTGAATTAAACATTTATCTTCAGTACACCTAGCAATGTTTACTATGTCATAGCACACAAAAGATAAATTAGTTGAGTAATTCAATAAATACATGACAAGCCAAAGAAAACTGACATATTCTGTGTCCTGATTTTTGGCCATGTTGTAAAAATAGTAATTTTTGTTACCCTTCCACATTCCAGCCAAAGTTCCATGAGAACTGGTGGTCTTATCTTCAGCTCAAACACCCAGAAAACTGAACTTTCATCACAAACCATAATACTTGTAACAAATAGCGAATGGATTCTTTGATTCTCACAAAAATAAATTATTGATTTCTTTCTTTTTAAAAACAAGTATTTACTAAGAACATGCCGTATACCTAGTGCTGTTAGAGATTCTGTGAATTCCACAAATTTCTTGTCCTGTTGAATCTTGCTTTCTGGTGGGGTCCAGCCAATTGATATATAGTATATATTGGTAATAACTGATAAAAAATCAATAATAGCAAGCTTATAGTTCATCTTTGAGAATGAGGGGATAGGCAAACTGTGAAAGTGAGACTTGCTTAATAAGATGTGTTGGCTGCCATTCTAAAAATTGTGGGTATCACACTAAACAGTCTTCTAAAACTGTAACAGTTCTGTGACAATGTTTTCCCTGTATTGCAAAAATATAAGTCACCTCATATTACTAGAAGTAGCAAACAAGTATATAAAAAATGTAACAGGTTGAGAACTATAGGTCCTGGAGACAAAACCAAGCAGATTCTGAGTCTCGAGACTCAAAAAAACACTTAGAATAGATAATACATGAGCTGACCTATGAAAAAGAAGTAGGTATGTTTCAGCTTGATAATGCAGAAACCAAGTAGAGTGGCAGTCAAGGCAAAATTATTTTCCAGTCTTTTGACTCGGTTACTTTACAGGATCATTCATGATGTGAAGTACAGGAGGGTCCGTAAGATATGGGTCTCTGGTCGTAAACATGGTTTAGTCCTGAAAACTATACACAGCTAAGTTGAAGGGTAGCAGAGAACTGATTAGCAATAAAAAATAGGACCCTCTCATAAAGGGCCCTCAGAGTCACTGTGAAGACAGCCTATATAATTATTGTGTATCATATGTGATATGCAATACATTCTAGATCAATATAAACATTACAAATACAGTATGAATAAGATCATAAAAATAAAATGAGGCCACAGGAAACCATGAGAAGATTAAGAACACTGATCATAAAAAATAGTGGGCAGAAATGGGGTCAAAATAAGACAAACATCTAGAATATTTATATGTTGACAATTACAATAATGTTCGATGAGGTTCTCAAGCAGGATATCGCATGAGAATGTAACAAAAATGATGGATAAGAGTGAGAGTGTCAAGGAAGACCTAAAGGCATGAGGCAAATAATTGCCTCTCACAGCACAAGTGAACGACACTTCATTTGAGGGCTTTGTCTTCTTTGTGCATCTTTTTCATCATTACAGCCCTGAAGAGCATGTTCTGGCTCATGAGCTTCAGTTTACATGATATTAGTTTGCGATTTTATTGACCAGTCAGCAGCAACTTGTCATTTAAATTCACTCATTTGCAATGAATTTTAAGTATAAAGAAGGCATTTCAGAGGTCAGTTTTACATTATAGCTTTAATTTGTTTATAAATTTGTATAGATTTCCAGAAAGGATGGGCACTGGGCTAAGAACACTGGCATGCCTGTATTTTCCTCCAGGTCCTTTTTTTTTTTTTTTTTTTTTGGCAGTGTGGGTGGTACATCCAGCAGTGCTTAGGGGCTATTCCTGGCTCTGTGCTTGGGAATTACTCCTGGCTAGCTGTGGGATGCTGGGGATTGAACTCGGGTCAGCTGGTTACAAGGCAAACACCCTACACACTGTACTATCTTTCTGGCCTCTTGGCTTTTTTTAATCATCATCATCATCCCGTTGATCATCGATTTTCTCGAGCAGTCTCAGTAACGTCTCCATTTGTCCTAGCCCTGAGATTTTAGAAGCTTCTCTTTACTCGTCCTTCCCAACAGTGCCACATTGGAGGCTCTTTCAGGGTCAGGGGAATGAGACCCAGCATTGTTACTGGTTTTGGCATATGAATACGCTACGGGGAGCTTGCCAGACTCTCCCATGTGGACAGGAAACTCTCAGTAGCTTGCCAGGTTCTCCGAGAGGGAGAACTAGGCTACAAGATGTCTCCTTTTGGGAGTTTGGTTTTATAGTCTCTGGATGTTGGCCCTTGGTGGGATTACACAGCGCCAGGAGGCAGTTTCTGGGTGTGACCGCCTGGTTACTGGATAATAGGGGATCTAGGTAGAAGAGGCCCAGTCTTGATCCAAGCCTGCTCTCAGCCCTGGGTCCCACACACCTGGGTTCCTTCATGCATGAGGCTCATCTGAACGTGTGGAGAGGGCCTTTGAGCATGGCTGTGGCTGGACAAATAGTTGTTATTATTTGACAGGTGTTTTAAAATCTTTAAAAACTATCATTAACTTTCAAAAAATTTATACTCTATATTTCATTCACTGTAGTCTATTGACTAACCGTGAATAATGGTTTAAAGCTGCTGCAAATGTGATCTTACTGTCAGAAAATATTTGATAAATTCAATTCATTTTTTTTGTTGTTTGGAGGCCACACCCAGTGGTGCTCAGGGCTTACTCCTGGCTCTGCGCTCAGGAATCATTCCTGGGGGAAACCCAGGGGACTATATAAAGGGACCATATGCGATGTCGGGTATCAAGCCCTCATTGGCCACATATAAGCGAGGGAAATGCTTTACGTGCTGTACTATCTCTCCAGCCCTACACAAAATTAATTTTTAAGTTAATTTGATTTTATTAATTAATTAGAATTTATTTTAACCAATTCATTAAATTAAAATCAATAAATTGTAATTAATGCAATTAATTAAAATCAATGTAGTTTTAATTAATTAAATTAATTTAGATTATGAGCTTCATTATTTATGTTTTATAACAACAGAACAAAACTCTGGAACAGTTATTCAAATGGAAACAAAGTTGATGATAAGTGAAGTACTTTGCTGTGTTTTTCTGTGTGTGCACATGTGTATATAGAGTTACATTGAGTTATCAGATTAATAAATCCTTTTGATATTAACATTTTCTAAAATCTGCCTTAATATATGCACATCTTAAATATATGAGCAGTTGTTAAATTCATACTTCAAACATAAACAGACTTATTTCCCATTTATTGAGTTTCTGTTAGGTGTCAGATATCATACTTGGCTCTAGAAGTTCTTCCTTTTAAAAATTTTTTTCCACTTTTTCTAAAATGAAAAACAAAAGCACCTTAACAGTTTGTTAAGCATTTTGTTTATTTTTGTTTATGAAATCCCTAGCACCACTATTTCTTCCTAATCTGGGAAGGCTTTTTTTAAAGTGAGAATTTTTTTACAACAACACATAAGAAACTCATTTTTGTATATTTGTGTGTATCTCTGTGCTTGGGGGGTCACATTCAGGAGTTAATCTCAGTTCTGTCCTCAGGAGTCATTCAGGGCAGTGCTCAATGGTCCATGTAGACCATGCAAGGGGTTAAACCTGGACTTCCAGCAAAAAAAAGCCTGTGCTGCATTCCTTTAAGCTATCACTCTAATCTAAACTAATTCTTTTCTTCTTTTTTCTGTGTTGGGGGCAAGGTACACCAAGTGTGCTCAAGGCTCTATGATAAGGGATCACTCCTGGAAGACACAGGGGTCCGTATGAGGTACCAGGGATCAAACTAGTTAGCTGCATGCAATGTCTCTCGTGTCTCTCCAGCCCTCAAACTCATTTTCTTTACCTATGCAATTGTGTATGTTAGCTTATGTGTGTGTGTGTGCACGCATATGTGTGTGTGCGTGTGCGTGCGTGTGCGTATTCCTAGGAATTGAATCCAGAACTTCACATATGTGAGGCAAGTATACTATGACTGGGCTACATCCCCAGCCCTCTTTACCTACGTAATTGCTGGAAATAGGAATTTAGGATTCTAAGTATTGCCCAAATCTCTGTCCACAGCCTGCCCTACCTCACCCCTCTGAATCTGTTCTGAAAGGAACATTGATAAAGATGGAACAACAGCAACAAACAAAACCATTAAAAAAGCTCTGTAAAAGCCAGGGAGGTGACTCAGATTTAGGGCACATGCCTTGCAAGCAGAGATCTTAGGTTTGGTCACCAGTACTGCAACAAGTATATAAAAAAATTAAAATACAAAACAAATTCTCTGGAATTATTTTAGAAACAATAAATCTTGAATAAACAGATTTCTCTTCATTTTAAATACCAATCACCAACCTAATCACTCAGTAAGGTAAATTAAGGAAGCAAGCAAATGTAATCCATCTGCTCTCTAGCATACATTTTGACATTTAATGTGGGAAAAAAAAACACTTAAAGAAGTAAAAGCATCTTCCTGAGGGAAGTCACATGACCTCTACCTCCCTCAAATGCTCCTTTTTATACCAAAGACCCATTTGTTTGCTCTTAACAGCAAATATCTCACTCCATCTTCCGAAAGACCACCTGCACCAGCCCAGTGCTTTATAAAGACTGAAGCACTCTATCAGCTAATGGTAATGCAAGAGCCTTCATGAGACTGATGAAACTGGATTGCTAAAAAAAAACATCAGAGGAATGTCAGTTCCTTAAATGGATCAGCTCAGGTTGATGACGATATTACAGTTCCCTTCTATCCCAGAAAAAGATCTAATTCCAATTTTCCCTATGAAAAACTTTCTCAAAAGTACCCAAGGAAGAAAATAAAATACTTATTAACTGCTGTGGACCAGCCATCCGTCAAAATTCTTCAGCCAGCAGGTCACTGTCCAAGATTCCAAGGTCCTGGCCCCTCCTGTGAGGCAGCACAGTCTTTGTCATGGATGGGAGGTCAGAAAATTACCTGAGATGTGAAGCGCCTGCTCATCATTTTCATTGCTTATCCTCTAGAACGTTTCTCCCAGTTTAATAGAAATGTATTTGAGGTGCTCACCCCAACCAGCCCACCGATGGGAGTGGTACCTGTTGCGTGGAAAGGACAGGGCTAACTCAGTCACCTTCACCGACAACACCAATGGAAGTCAGATTTCATTGTATAGCAGAATCATTTGGGTGGTCACATCCTGGACTATTTCATTTTGTTAGTTTGAAATGAGATTTTTTAAATTTTTTCATTTTGGGTCACACCCGGCAATGCACAAAGGTCACTCCTGTCTTTGCACTCAGGAATCACCCTGGCGGTGCTCAGGGGACCATATGGGATGCTGAGAATCGAACCCTGGTTGGCCCCTGTTGGATATCGTTGGTTTGTCCTTTCTCCCTTGCCACAGAGTTTAGCTTTATCTGGTAACAATCTTTAAACAATTCTAGACTACATCGGTATGTCCTGCTCCCCTTGCCACTAGGAGCTTAGGTATATCAGTCACGCCCATCAAGGTGCTCCCGAGTCACTCCCGTTCCTTTGTTTATCCGTAATCACTTCTATGTTCCCTTCCCCAACTAGTCATTCAGCTCCTCCCCTAATCAGACTCTATTAATTTGTAAGGTCAGACCTTGCTAGGACAGTGTACTTGTATTATAAATTAGTATTGCCTTTCTCCACTCCTTATGTCTTTTGAATAGTTTACTTTAAAGCAATATCCTTTTTGTATGGACAAAGAAAGACAATTGTTAATATGCTTTGGTTACATGGGATTTAATTGGCTTCAAATATTATTCACTCCCGGGCATCTGCTTTCTTGACTTAAGCCTCAGCTGCCCTTACTTCCTAGCACCCCCAAAAGCAGGGTCCCGATGAGGGATGGACCCAGGGAAAGCGGTGAGTTGTGTGCTACCCTGGCATCGACATGGGCCTGGTCAAAGCGCCTAATGCTTAACTTTATGTTAAGAGGTTGGTCATGGACATTTCATGTCATGATCCAAAAGCAACGACGAGACTAGGACCCTGCTAGGGATAGGAAAGACTAACCTGGCCTGAGCACTGTAGTCTGAGATCGAGATGACCCCAGAAGAGCAATTCTATAAGCTTAATGCATCTCTTGCTATGTCCATATAAAATGATTAATAATATGAATACTTATATGTTAGTTGGTCAAGGAGAGGAGAAACACACCCATGGGATTCCACTCTTGGCAGGGTATCCTGCTGAAAGAGTATCTGTCCTAGAAGGAGCATCCCCTAAGGGATAGAACTTTACCCCCTATTGCCCTATTGATTGTGACCACACCTATGTGTAAGCCCTGATCCCTGATGTGGGGGATTTAAGGTGGCTGTATGAGGGGGTTTGGGAAAGAAGCAGAGAGAAAGACGGGAGTGTATAGAGAGAGGATTGGAATAAACTGCGATTGAGACCAACCAGCTTGGCTCCGTTCCTTCCTTCACCTGCCTCATCATCGCCATCAACCTCCCCGGGGTGGGGAAGTGGCTAGAGACTACCAAACGCGGGTGGCGGGAGAGACAGAGTGCCGCTGCCCTGTGCCCAGTGCCCGCGGTGTGCTCGCGTGGCCCTCTCACTTTCTTTTTTGTGTGTGTGTTTTACACAGGCCCCGTGCAAGGCAAACACCCTACCCTCTGTGCTATCGCTCCAGCCCCCTGAAATGAGTTTTTATTCCTAACAAGTTTTCTAGAGAAGCTAAGGCTGCTGATCTGAGATCACTCTTAAAGAGCCACATCCTGGGTCGAAGAGATAGCTCAAAAGGTAAAGGCAACCTGCCTTGCATGCAACTATCCTGGGTTCTATCTGCGGCCCCCTGTATGGTCCCCTGAACCCCGTCAAGGCTGATCAGAGCACTGAGTCAGCCGTAGGACCTAAGGAGAGCTGGGTGTGCCCTGTTCCCCAAAATAGAATCAAACGCTTCCTGCACTCTTTCTACGATCCTCTTAGGTAAAAGTTGGTGGCCTGTGGAACAAAGCTTCCTGGTTTCTGCTTGTCCATCTTTTGGGGGGTCCTTTTTGTTTCCAATCCTCATTGGCTGAATTTATCCCTCTTCAGCCTTCAACTCACTGTCAGCTCTTGTTCTTATCACTGACAGCTCTTGTTCTTGGCTTCATCCCCCTACCACAATATCTTTCCTTTTCTTTCCTGTCCCATCTTCCTTCCACTTTTCTAAAGCTCATATGAAATCCCACTCTCTTCTCAGAGATCATTCTAACCAGGTGTAATCCTTATTTACCCTCTTTTTAAAAAAATTCCATTCATTTTTGTGATTTGGCAGGTTTTACATGAATCAGACTATCTCTTCTTAATTGCTATTGCTGAGCAGGAACTATGTATAAAGTTGTAGTGGTACTTAATGTCTCAATATGTGTGAGGCCTTGTATTAACTCATCTTTTATCATTATTTTCCTCCTCTTACTAGCAAGAAAAACAGCAGCTGCAAGAGTGCACACCTTGTTAAGAGTCACAGAGATAGTGCTTGGGAAGGCCAGGTTTCAAGATCCCTGGCCACTCACATCCCAACTTACTGTGAATCACCACTAAGTATCTCATTGGAAAGTATTTAGCACAGCACTTGCAGCATCACTTTCTCAGGACTCTGCACGTTTTCATGGCCCCCAAAGGCCATGTATTCAAGTCGATGGTGTTTAACCTTTCTACACCTACAGATAGGCAGTGGTCTATGGAGACCCATGAAAATTGAAAATCACTGTCAGTTAAGTGCAATTAATTTTTCATGGGCTAGCAGAGAATTGGGCTGGAGCGATAGCACAGCAGTAGGGCATTCGCCTTTCATGCGGCCAACCCATGTTCAATTCCTTCACCCTTCTCAGAGAGCCTGGAAGCTACCGAGAGTATCGAGCCTGCTCGGTAGAGCCTGGCAAGCTATCCGTGGCATATTAGATATGCCAAAAACAGTAACAGTAAGTCTCACAATGAGTGACGTTACTGGTGCCCGCTCGAACAAATCGATGAGCAAAGGGATGACAGTGACAGTGACAGCAGAAAATTGTTGTAGACACAGAAATAAAGGCTTTAACCTAAGTGAATCCTGGGAGGTGACTTTAACCTAAGTGAATCCTTGGGAGAGGAGAGCAAAGGATCCCACAAACTGCACGTATAATAAGCAGGATGGAGTCAGGTACTGATGTGAACAAAATCTTCCTCAAAAATGAAGGTGAGGTATGTGTGGCAAATACCAAGCCCGGAGAACTAGGACCTCAGTTCCTTCCCTGCTATTTATAGAACCATATTTTTGTATTCATTTACTAAGTAGAATGTCATTAACAGCCTTTCAGCTTACCACCTCCATCTACACAAATGGTCCCTTTTCAATGTTGTATACTAATGTGTTGGAGTGATAGGGCAAGAGTGACTAAATAATCCTTTAGGTTAGTTCTGACCTTTAGTCAGAACTTTTATTGTTCTCATAATACTCCCCACCCTTGGTTATTTTATTAGAGAATAGCAGAGCTATAACCTTGAGGATGTACCCAAATATGCTTCTCAGGGTCTCTGAACCTCCCAGTGCTCTCTGTGTGTGTGTGTGTGTGTGTGTGTGTGTGTGTGTGTTTCAGAAGATACAAGAATCTAGGCTGTTACCAAAATCCCTGCACTAGAAAGATAAAATATCTTTCTGCAGTCTCTGGGAACTTAGGCTTACGGTACATATCTCTTTTTTAAGCAAAAGATTAGGCTTTTTCTAGGAACACAGATGGTCTTGGTAAATGATACAAAGGTTTTGTCTAGCTACTTTTAGCTCCTGGTCAATTAACTGCTCTTCCCTCTTTATCTCAGGCTCATCTTAGAAAATGAGGGTTGCTCAATGTGCTGATCATTAGGAGCAAACTGTGTAGTATGGATGTGTGTGTAAATTTAGAAACACTGCCGATTTCCTTCAAACCACTTTCTTCCCTCCCAAAACAAAAGGATGAACACTTGCTAATTGCTTAGTCGAAATTGTGTCTGTCATTTCGTTATGTATCTGAGATGACTGTAAGCAAATGTGGAGTTTTGTTTTTTTTTTTTTTTTACTGAATTGTATTGGTTTTTAGAGCTGCATATTTCAGAAAGCAAATCTCAGGCTTCCAAAGGAAGTACCAGTGAGATCGATGCTGCTATATCTGGCTCCAGCGTCATAACCCAGGTGCCTGAGTGAATTCTGAGCAAGAAATAATTTAATAGAAAAATTTTACTTCCAAAAATACAGACACTCCACCAATTAACTCAACAGCAAATGTTTTCTGCCAGATTGATCTTGCTTTTGAAGTAATTCAGTTTATAATTTTTCTTTGCTTTTGTGTTAGTTTTATTTTTTCTATTAATGTATGCTAGGGGGAAGAGGAAGGTTTTGAATGGGTGGTAAGCAATTTGGCTTCATGATTACATGTACCCAACACCAATCCATTCTTTTCTGGGTCTAGGAGAAAAACCAAAACACTATTCCTGCAGAAGTTTTCCCCTCATATGCTTCTGATTAGAATTGGCCGTTGATAGACTGTCCCATGATAGGCCTAAGGAAGGAAAGAAAAAAGTTTTCCTGAGTGCCAGCTGTAAGCAGTAACTCAAGTCCCCAGCATCTGTGAGGGTGTTCCCGAGAAATAACCACCAGAGGCATCTTCTTCATTTCAATAGTCCCCAACCTAATGATCTTCACTTACTCCCTCATTCTACTCTCTTGACTGAAAAAAATCTAGAAGGGCTTCTATTTTTCTACTTGAAGACTGACTACGTCAGAGGAAAAACAATTTGTTCTCTTATGCCCCTCTTTCTTAAACATAAAAATTGATAAGAATATTAGTGAGAAAATATTTCTTTAATTTTCATAACTCCTATCTTAGGAGTTACAGTTGTAGGAAAAGTCCAGTTGGGGCTTCAGTTGTTAGCCCTGCATCTAGAAACTCAAGTTCTTTACCTCATTGCAGGAAATAATTCAAAGGTAAGACAGAGAAATAAGGTGAAGAAAGCAGTTTATGAAATCAATGTATATATTCACGAATGAGAGTGCAGACAAAACCTAAGGAATGTCTTATCTATGCCTAAAATCCAATCATGAGTAACTTGGAATCTCACAATGACTTAACAAAATAAAATAAAAAATGAAAAAATATTTTTAAAAATAGAATACACCATGAGTTCCATAAAAAAGAATATCATTTCTAAGTAAGATAGGCTGTATGTTAAACTAGAAGTTACACTCAAGAGTCTTAGTATCCTGGAAATAGTAGTGCCATTTCTACAAATATTTCTAGGTTATAAATGTAAATTCATGGTATTTTAGAGAAGAAAGAGGAACTAATGTGATGATTTCTCAGAGTGAAAGCAACATCCAGATTATAACTCTATGTGATAGCTCTCTGAGGTTGCCCTGACACTTATAAAAAGTTATGGCATGTGGAAGTGTAATTTTTATAATGTAAATATTGTCATGAACACAGAATGAGAGTAGAGTTATATATCAGTCACTTTGCTCTTTCATAAGGCTCTAACTGGTTTTAGGCCTTATTGTTTTTTACCTTTTGATGACCAGCATTTGTTATTTGTTTACTTCTAATGGCAGAAATATTATAGATTTTGTGAGGGAGAAAACCTGATGAAAGGTGGGAACTGATCATACATGGAAAGAGAGGTGGATGATTTTGGCATATTAAAGAATGGGGTACAATAATAATTAGTCCTTATATTTTTAAATATATTGTAATATATTTGTGTATAACCTAATATTTGTTTAAGGATGTTATAGCTACTAAACTTTGCAGTGTCTGGACAAGGGAATATTTTCCCACGAGAGACGAAGTTTTTTTGTTCCCTTGCCATCTAGATCTGTCATACAAGACATTTACACTGGCCACTTTCTCATCTCACTATTACCTGAGAACACATATCAGATGAAGATCACCAGCATTCAACAGTGTCAAATAAAGTAGAGATAATAATGGTCACACTTGCATAAAAATGTATGTGAAAACTCAGTAACTCAAAGTCTATGTCACTGGAAGACTCATTTGGGAAATCTGTTGGAAGTCAGAACACTAATGAAGTCTTTCCAAAATCTAAGGGAACACACCCAGTAGGTAGCCTTCCTGGAGAAGTGCTGTCCTCCATGGTTGCATTTGTCAGCTGCCCACTATGCCATTTCCTGGGGACAGCACCAGCACCAATACTTGTGCCTGGGGCAATGAACACAGAGATTCAGTGTTTAATTTTCTGCTGTTTCCTGCACATTCACAGGGGTATTGCCAGGAAGAATTTGTTTTTTGTTTGTTTGTTTGTTTTTGTTTTTGCTTTTTGGGTCACACCTGATTATGCACGGCGGTCACTCCTGGCTCTGCACTCAGGAATTGCCCCTGGCGGTGCTCAGGGGAACATATGGGATGCTGGGAATTGAACCCAGGTCGGCCACATACAAGGCAAACGCCCTACCCATTGTGCTATCGCTCCAGCCAGCCAAGAAGAATTTGAGGGTGAATATAATGACTGCGAATAGTTCCAAAAATATTTGAGTTTCGGGGGATGGAAAACATGGCTCGAACTCTCTTACATGATACAGAATAGAATGTATCTGTACCATCAGCTGCCCATGTTCCTCCCAGCTTCTGCTCTGCTCCTTCAGCGTTGATTCCGTGTCCAGGCTCTGCTTATGGAAGCAGGCTGACTGCAGCATGCCCAAGTCAGACGTCTAGGACTGAGCCAATAGCAGGTGGCAAAAAAGGGATCATGACTTCTGGTATTTGTTTTCTACAAAGTAAAGAAAACTCTTCTTAACCTTCTTACACTACCGCCAGATGAGGAGTACAAGCCTGCCCAGAACACTCTCACTGGATTGAGAGTGGGGCCACGAGGTTGACTTGGTGCACTCAGGATTTAGTCCTCAGCTGGAGAGAAGTTCTTTCTTTGGGTCATGCTGAAGTGAGTGGGTGTCTGCTACAGAGGCTTCAGAAGAAGAAATAGAGAGGGCATGTCTTTTAAGAAAGTGACCAAATGTTCACTTACTATAAAGTCAACCAGAATCCTGAGAGTCACTGCTGTTTATGAAAACTATAGAACTGTAGGGCACACACCTTATTTTCTATCATCACACTCAACTGTCCTTGAACTCCATTGGATTCTACTAAGTTTGCAATACATTATGTCTGAAATTCTATATTCAGTCCTGATTTTAATGAGAGGAATACATCTACCACAACAGAGTCTTGATGAGAAAAGAAGCTCAACTCTTCTGCTTTTTTCCCCCCCTCAGGGCTTACTTCTTTTTTTTTAAATTTATTTATTTTTAATTAGTGAATCACCGTGAGGGTACAGTTACAGATTTATACACTTTTGTGCTTATGCTTCCCTCATACAAAGTTCAGGAACCCATCCCTTCACCAGTGCCCATTCTCCACCACCAGTAAACCCAGGATCCCTCCCACCCTTCCAATCCCATCTCCCCCCACCCCACCCTGCCACTGTGGCAGGGCATTCCCTTCTGTTCTCTCTAATTAGCTATTGTGGTTTGCAATAAAGGTGTTGAGTGGCCACTGTGCTCAGTCTCTAGCACTCATTCAGCCCGAAACACCCTTCCCCCACATGGCCTTTGACTACATTATAGTTGGTGATCCCTTCTCTGAGTTGCCCTTTCCCCAGAATGTGAGGCCAGCCTCCAAACCATGGAGTCAACCTCTTGGTACTTATTTCTACAATTCTTGGGTGTTAGTCTCCCACTCTGTTATTCTATATACCACAGATGAGTGCAATCTTTCTATGTCTGTCTCTCTCTTTCTGACTCATTTCACTCAGCATGAAACTTTCATTGCCGATCCACCTATAGGCAAAATTCATGATTTCCTTTTTTCTTTTTGGGGTTTTTTTTTTGGGTCACACATGGCGATGCACAGGGGTTACTCCTGGCTCGTGCACTCAGGAATTATTCCCGGCAGTGCTCAGGGGAACCATATGGGATGCTGGGAATCCGGGTCGGCCGCGTGCAAGGCAAATGCCCTACCCGCTGTGCTATCACTCCAGCCCCTGATTTCCTTTTTTCTAACAGCTGAATAGTATTCCATTGTATAGATGTACCAAAGTTTCCTCAACCAGTCATCCGTTCTAGGGCATTCGGGTTTTTTCCAGATTCTGGCTATTGTAAACAGTGCTTCGATAAATATATAAGTGCAGATGTCGTTTCGACTATACTTTTTTGCCTCTCTGGGATATATTCCTGGTATTGCTGGTATTGCTGGGTCAAATGGGAGCTCAATATCCAATTTTTTGAGAATCGTCCATATTGTTTTCCAGAAGGGCTGAACCAGTCGGCATTCTCACCAGCAGTGTAGAAGGGTCCCTTTCTCCCCACATCCTCTCCAACAGCGGTTGCTTTTGTTCTTTTGGATGTGTGCTAGTCTCTGTGGTGTGAGGTGGTATCTCGTGGTTGTTTTGATCTGCATCTCTCTGATGATTAGTGATGTAGAGCACTTTTTCATGTGCCTTTTGGCCATTCATATTTCTTCCTTGGTAAAGTTTCTGTTCATTTCTTCACCCCATTTTTTGATGGGGTTGGATGTTTTCTTCTTGTAGAGTTCAACCAGTACTTTATATAGCGTTGATATCAACCCCTTATCTGATGGGTATTGTGTAAATATCCTTTCCCATTCTGTGGATAGTCTTTGTATTCTGGTCACTGTATCTTTTGTGGTGCAGAAGCTTTTTAGTTTAATGTAGTCCCATTTTCAACTCTTCTGTTTTGAGGTCACAGAGATAGAATTCTGTTTTCAGTAATTTCCACAAAATGACTTTCAGCCTTCTAGTTCCCACACAAATCACCTAATTCTGGGAGAATGCTGATGAACTAAAAATGAAATAATTCCCTTGATGAACTTGCTGATTGAGTCAGTCTGTCATTTGAGCATTTTTCTTTATTTTTTCGGAAGAAGGCGGGTATTACTGGGTTTTTGCCATTATTGTTCTTAGAGATAGTTGAGTTCCAGACATGGCAAAGTTTTATGTTCCAGGATAGATAAACGATTAAAAAAAGTATCAACCACCAATAATACACTTATATTACACTTACTTTTTCATAGAAAAGACAAAGGACAGTACTAGCAGACTAGGGACTGATTTGGTGTTTACTAGATATTATTACATTTTCTTCCATAGCAGAGATTCTATAGTAAAATGTCTTTTAAAAATCTCTGAATTAGAAGCTAGAACAATAGTACAGTGAGTTGGGAGTTTGCCTTGCATGAGGCCAGCACAGATTCAACCCCGGAATCCCACAGTCTCCCAAGCCGGTGAGGAGTGATTTCTGAGCACAAAGACAGGAGTAACCCCTGAGCATTGGCGCTGTGACCCAGACATCTAAAAAAAAACTCTTCTGGATTAAAGCAGGGATGCTCAAATCACACTTAACTGTTGATCATAGAAATTGCAAGAACAGGGAAGGAAAGAAGCTGTTCTGGGGAGTTGGGGGTTATGTAAGAAAAGATAAATGGAAGGTAACAAGGGCACGTGCCAAGATCCTCGAGCACATTGATGGTGCAGAGGTGTACTATATGGATGTGTCTGAACTGCAGAGCCAACAAATTCTGTAAGCATGAAACCTGAACTATAGCAATCAAGCTTATAAAGGTGCCTGTCAAGAAGCCAGACTGGATCACTGGCGAATTCTTCCAAACATTTAAAGAAGACTTGATGCCAGTTCTCCTCAAGCTTTTCCAGGAAATTGAAAAGACAGGAACCCTTCCGAACAGTTTCTACGAGGCACATATCTCCCTAATACCAAAAGCAAACAAAGACACCACTAACAAAGAAAACTATAGACCAATATCCTTGATGAACACCGATGCGAAGATCCTCAACAAAATACTAGCAAATAGAATCCAACAACTCATCAAAAAGATCATACACCATGACCAAGTGGGATTCATCCCGGGGATGCAAGGATGGCTTAACATTCGGAAATCAATCAACATAATCCATCATATCAACAAAAGTAAAGATAAGAACCATATGATCATATCAATAGATGCAGAGAAAGCATTTGACAAGATCCAACACCCATTCATGATAAAAACTCTCACCAAAATGGGTTTTGGAGGAACTTTCCTCAAGATAGTCAAAGCCATCTACCACGAACCTATGGCAAGCATTATCATCAATGGAGAAAAACTAAGGGCCGGCCTTTCCTCTAAGATCGGGGACTAGGCAAGGATGCCCACTCTCACCACTTCTCTTTAATATAGTACTGGAAGTATTAGCAATAGCCATCAGGCAAGAAAAAGATATTAAGGGGATTCAGGAAGATTGGAAAGGAAGATTGGAAAGGAAGAAATCAAGCTCTCACTATTCGCAGACGATATGATACTATACCTAGAGAAGCCTAAAAGCTCTAGTAATAAACTCTTAGAAATAATTGGCCTGTACAGTAAAGTCGCAGGCTATAAAATCAATACCCAAAAATCCATGGCCTTCCTATTTGCAAACAATGAGACAGAGGAAAGGGACATGAAAAAAGCAATCCCGTTCACAATCGTGCCCCAGAAAATCAAATACCTTGGAATCAGCTTAACTAAAGAAGTAAAGGATCTCTACAAAGAAAACTATAAAACGCTACTCCATGAAATAAAAGAGGACATGAGGAAATGGAAACATATCCCCTGCTCATGGATAGGGAGAACCAATGTTGTCAAAATGGCAATACTCCCCAAAGCATTATACAGATTCAACGCGATCCCTATAAGGATACCCATGTCATTCTTCAAAGAAATGGATCAAACAATCCTGAAATTTATATGGAGCAATAAACGCCCACGGATAGCTAAAACAATTCTTGGGAAAAAGATGATGGGAGGCATCACCCTCCCTAACCTTAAACTCTACTACAAAGCGGTAACAATTAAAACAGCATGGTACTGGAACAAAGGCAGAGCCGAGCCGAAGACCAATGGAACAGGGTGGAATATCCCTACACACAACCTCAAGTGTATGATCATCTAATCTTTGATAAGGGAGCAAGAGATGTGAAGTGGAGCAAGGAAAGCCTGTTTAACAAATGGTGCTGGCACAACTGGACAACCACATGCAAAAGAATGGGCTTAGACCTTGACCTGAAACCATGCACAAAAGTAAGATCAAAACGGATTAAAGACCTCGACATCAGACCACAAACCATAAGGTACATTGAAGACAAGGTCAGCAAAACCCTCCACGATATTGAAGATAAAGTTATCTTCAAAGATGACACGGAACTAAGCAATCTAGTAAAAACAGATCAACAAATGGAACTACATTAAACTAAAAAGCTTCTGCACTGCAAGAGATACAGTGACCAGAATACAAAGACTATCTACAGAATGGGAAAGGATATTTACACAATACCCATCAGATAAGGGGTTGATATCAACGGTATATAAAGCACTGGTTGAACTCTACAAGAAGAAAACATCCAACCCCATCAAAAAATGGGGTGAAGAAATGAACAGAAACTTTACCAAGGAAGAGATACAAAAGGCCAAAAGGCACATGAAAAAGTGCTCTACATCACTAATCATCAGAGAGATGCAGATCAAAACAACCACGAGATACCACCTCACACCACAGAGACTAGCACACATCCAAAAGAACAAAAGCAACCGCTGTTGGAGAGGATCTGGGGAGAAAGAGGTTGAGCTCCCATTTGACCCAGCAATACCACTGCTTTGAATATATCCCAGAGGAGCAAAAAAGTATAGTCAAAATGACATCTGCACTTATATGTTCATTGTAGCACTGTTTACAATAGCCAGAATCTGGAAAAAAACCTGAGTGCCCTAGAACAGATGACCGGTTGAAGAAACTTTGGTACATCTATACAATGGAATACTATGCAGCTGTTAGAAAAAATGAGGTCATGAAGTTTGCATATAAGTGGATCAGCAAGGAAAGTATCATGCTAAGTGAAATGAGTCAGAAAGAGAGAGACAGACACAGAAAGATTGCACTCATCTGTGGAATATAGAATAGTAGAATAGGAGACTGACACCCAAGAATAGTAGAAATAAGTACCAGGAAGTTGACTCCATGGCTTGGAGGCTGGTCTCTCATTCTGGGCAACTCAGAGAAGGGAACACCAAGTAAAATGTGGTCGGAAGTCATGCGGGGGAAGGGTGATGCGTGCCGAATGTAGACTAGAGACTGAACACAATGGCCACTCAACACCTTTATTGCAAACCACAACACCTAATCAGAGAGAGAGAACAAAAGGGAATACCCTGCCATAGTGGCAGTGTGGGGTGGGGGGGGAGACGGGACTGGGGAGGGTGGGAGAGATGCTGGGTTTACTGGTGGTAGAGGATGGGCACTGGTGAAGGGATGGGTTCTCGAACTTTGTATGGGGGAAACATGAGCACAATAATGTATAATTCATTTCAATTCTTAATGTAATTTTATTAGATCAGTTAAGTCCAGATGAAAAAAAAAAAGAAGCCAGACTGGGGATAAGAGGTAACCTGGGATACTGGAGGAGGGAAGTCACCACTGTTTGTGTATTGGTGTTGAAATATTGTATACCTGAAATTCAAAATATATCTAGATAAATTATGATGCCTTAATATTTTATAAAGATACAAGTTTGAAAGAAAAAAACTGGCCTGTCAATTTCATAACTTGTCAGTACTTTTGATTTTGGTATCAAAAATTGTGGCAAATATCCAAAGGAAACATTATATTTAATATTTTCCAAGGTATTTGACCACAAAATACAAAATGAAATATGATTGGGCTAATGTGCAGAATCCACTTTGGGAAATATTATGCAGACACTTCATGTCACAGCTAAGCACAGAGGGGCTCTTCAGTAAAAGGATTTGTGTAAAGTCACCTCTTCACCAGGATCTTTCAGAAAACAATTCTCAAAAAGAATTTAAAATTTGGCCCAGAGAGATAATGCAGGGATTAAGGCACTTGCCTTGCACATGGTCAACCCCAGTGGATCTTTGGCATCAGACATGGTCTTTTAAGCACTGCTTGGAGTGATCCCTATACACAGAAGTAGGAGTAAACCCTGAGCATCCCTCCTCATTTAAAAAAAATATATAAAGACATAAATAATGAACTAAATATAGGCAGGATTAGGGGAGACCACAAGGATGAGATACTCTGGGACGAACAGCAATTAGAATCTACAGACACCCCAAAACTGAAGGAGGGAAAGTTAGCAATTGTGCTAATGGAGCTCTACTAAGAGCCAATGTCAGAATGGAGAGGCTGCTGCAGTGTGGTAGGAAAGAGGAGGAAGAGTACATTCCCTCATCCTCCTTCTCCCCTCATCCTCCCATTCTCCACTGCTTCAACCTCAAACAGGTTGAAGTTAGCAGAAAGACAGCTGAGATCCTCAGCAAGCAGTTAATAGAGGTCAATCTCCAGAGCCCAGAACTGAGCCCAGAAGGATAGATAGTTACCTATGGAACAAGCAAAGAATACCCATAGCAAGATATGTGTGTGTGTTTGTGAGTGTGTTAAATATTTACTCAATATATTTTGTTAACACTTGTGTTTGTGTAATATGATTTAATGCAATGTGACAGGTCCATTATATCTCAATAACATTGGGGAAAACTGCAGTGTAATGTAAAATAGAACAAAGGTAAAAGCAAAAAATGTTAGGCAATGCTTCTCAAAGTGTATCTGGGTATCACTGAGTGTCCCCAAGGCCCTTTCAGCTCTCAAAAGTAAATTTATAAGAATCCTAGGCATATATATTTTATCTCTGTTTTTGTTCTCTCACAATTAAAGGCAGCATTTTTTCCAGAATCCCCTTGATGTGTGGTGATGGCACTGTTTTGATGGCTAATGAAATGTCTGCTTCTCAGGATTTAATCCAGGATTCTTGGGATTAAAAATTTCAGTCTTAACCGAAAAGAAATTCCTCCACTTAATCTAAAAGAAATTCTTAGAATCATAATTCTTCCCAGGACTGAATCAGAAGAGAACAGAAAATCTGAACAGATCAATTAAAGCAAAAATTGAAACACTAATCAAGTCTACCCCCAAATAAAAGAATAAGACCAGATCATTTCACCAGTGAGTTATTTTACAGAGCCATCTAAGAGGATCTTTCATCTGTCTTTCTCAAGCACGTCCAAAAGATTGAAGAAGAGAGAATTTTCCAAACATATTTTATGATGCCAGAAGGTTGACATTTTAAATCTTAGGAGCCGTCTTTCTAATACCTTGTTAATAATCATGGCTGTTTGAGATGAGACACAAAATAGATCCCCAGATGCAAGAGGAGTGATGACACAGAATAAGAGAAGGTACAGCCAGGTTAGGAAACCCTTGGAAGGAAAGCAGAGAGCCTCAGAGACAGACTTTACCAACTTTTTGCTGATAGTAAAAATAAGTATTTTCCCAATAACCTTTAGAAAGTGAAAAATACAAAATTCCACTTTTGATTTTCATCATGTCCTATAGTTTATGTAATTTTAAAAATTGAAGTGACATTGCATTTTAACACAGTATCAGTTGTGTGGGGCAGGGAGAAGGTTTAAGAACTGGAGTACATGCTTTGCATGTAGGAGACTGTCTTTTTTTTTTCTTTTTGGGCCACACCTGGCGATGCACAGGGGTTATTCCTGGCTCTGCACTCAGGAATTACTCCTGGCAGTGCTCAGGAGACCATATGGAGCTGGGAATCGAACCCGGGTCAGCCGTGTGTAAGGCAAACACGCCCTGATCTGATGTGCTATCACTCCAGCACCTACGAGACTGTCTTTGAGTCCTTTCATCCTTGATTATGATTCCCCCCAGCATCATTGGGAGTGACCCTTAAGAGTAGCGCCTGATCACTATTGGGTGTGACCGCCAAACCAAAAATAAATAGAATAAAGATTTTAAGTGTCAGTAGTTTCAAGTGTTCATCATTGAAAATCAGCACGTGTATATATTCCATTAAGTTCACCACTAGAGATCCAATTCTATCTTTCACCAGATAGAAGTTTTCTTTCTCCAAACTTTACCCGCCACATTCCCTTCCCTTACTGGTAATCATTGTGCTCATAGACAAAAAGTTTGCTATTTTTTTATGTAGTTTCAGGTACTTATTCTCCTTCTTCTTTGTAAAAGAGTATGAGTGAAATCATACTGGGTTTATCTATCTTATTTACATATGATACCTAAGCATGATTACCTCTAGGGCCATTCCTCTTGTTGCAAATGACAGATTTCATCTTTTCCAATAATTTAATGGCATTTTATTGTGTATATGTACCATGTTTTCTTTATCCATCTGTCAGTTTGGGGACACTTAACTTCCAATTTTTTGGCTGTAAATAATGCTGTGATTAACATGAGAGTCAATATCTTTGAATTTGTGTTTTCTAGGAAAATACTCCAAAGTGGAGTAACTAGACTATATGAAATTTCATTTTCAGGTTTTTGAAGAATCTACTTACTGTTTTATACTATGACTGTATTGATTTATATTCCCACAAAAAGCATGTTTAAGGGTTCCTATTTCTCCATACTCACTCCAGGACTTGGTTTTATTTGGGTGGGGGGAGGAGGTGGGTGGTTTGGGCCACACAACCTGTGAAGATCCTTAGGGGTTAGTCCTGACTCTGTGTGCAATGCTCAAGCGACAATATGTAGTGTCAGGGATTGAACAACTGACTATCACACAGCAAGGTAAATGTCTTAACTCTGTGCTGACTCTGCTGTCTTTTATTTTTTACTTTTTTTTTTTTTTTTTTTTTTTGCTTTTTGGGTCACACCTGGCGATGCACAAGGGTTACTCCTGGCTTTGCACTCAGGAATTACCCCTGGCGGTGCTCAGGGGACCATATGGGATGCTGGGATTTGAACCCGGGTCGGCCGTGTGCAAGGCAAATGCCCTACCCACTGTGCTATCTCTCCAGCCCCTGACTCTGCTGTCTTATATACTGTTATTGAAATTAGTCTGGATGCATTTGTCACTTCATTCTCCTTTTCCACTTTATTATCCTCTGCCACTTCCTTATCTTTCTCTTTGTTGTCTAATATAGTTTAGATGTATGTATTCAATCAAATAGATGCACAAGTACTTGCCAAATATTATAGGGTTATCAACTACCAACATCCATTTTGGTGATAAACCCTGATAATGTTTTTAAAATCTGTAACAAAATAAATTCATGATAAGTCATAATTTAGAACTTGAATTAATAGATATAGTACCATGTTAGCTTAAAATAATGTATTAATGGTCTATTTTAAATATCAATTAAATGGGACAAGTGAGAATATGATACAATTTTAGAAGAGCAAAAGCAAAGCAGCAGTCTTTCTAGTACTTCAATTTACAGGTGAAATTAATCTATTGACTGTTTCTTTTTCAACACAAAATACTTTTATGTGCTTCTATGACTATCAAAAATTTCTAAAAGCTACTCTAAGATTGGTTATCTAGTGATTATTGTAGTTCCTCCATTAAAATGTGCTTTTCAGAACGGCACCCATGGGGCTAAAGATAGGTAAGTCTGTTATAACAAAGCAGCAACCATAATTAAATTATTGTGCTCCTGCTCCTCAAGCTGTAATTTGAAAGGATGGAAGCTTAATTTTTCCATCAACAAAGTCAATTTCATCCAAGCTATTCTTCAAAAGACCACATGCATTTAAGAATTACATGTTTAAGCTAATCAACAGAAAATGGAATTTAAAGCCCTCATCACAATAACATGGAGAATTTTTAATTTATGAAACATTCTCACTATAGAAACTTAAGTCTATTTGAAAGGTCTCCAGAAGCCATCAGAGCCCAGAGGTATAAAATACCCACTGTGTGAGCTTAAGTCAAAGAAATTACTAATAAATTAAAGTAAATAACTGAACTGTCCTCTCTGTGGCTTATCTGTTCACCCTCGCAAGGAAAAAAAAAGTTAGCATTAATTGGTATGCTCAACACTCTCTCAAAGGAACAGGCACTTAGAGCAATTAAGTCAGATGTGAAAATACAGCTCCGTATTGAAAGCTGACAGCAGGACTTGGGTACAATATACATGTAATGAGTGGCTGAGGATTTTAATGGATGGAGTCTTGGAGACTAATGGACAATTAATGTAAAATAGATGACATCCCTTGGAGATGACAGTCATTTAAAAGGCGCTTCACCTGCTGCTCAAACAAATGTGGCTAAAATGAAAAGATAAAAGAACCATGGTCCTATTTAATTGGGCTTAGAGAAAGGCTGTGTGTCTCTGCTTTCTCCTTAAATAATTTTAAGAAAACAGATCAGTGTTTTAACAGATCCTCAGAACTGGAGCTGTAAGTCAATTTCACAATCTCCTGACATCCAGAGTGATGGACAATGGCTAGCTGTGTATGCTGAACCATTTTCCACTGAGCTGTCCAGGAGACTACCTTTGTTTATAGAAGGGGAAAAGGACAGGGCATAGAATGATGTTATATTCTAGCTTTTTGAAAGCCTCTAAACTTTCCCATCGCAAGAACTGCAGTAAATATATATGGAAGCATCTCTTACAAATTTTATACTTTTTTTCACTTTTTTGTTGAATTACTCTGAGATAGACCCTTAAAGACATCTCATACTATTCATAACAAAGCAATACAAAATAAATTATCTAGCATCTGCCTGCGGGGCAGGCTTGAATGATGGTGGGAAACTTTGAAATAATGGTTGTGGGAAGGTGTAGTGGTGGTGGGATTGGTGTTGAAGTATTGAATGTAATCAATTATTATGAACAGCTTTATGAAAATAAAACTGAAAAATTAAAAATATATATTTAGAATATAGTACTAAAACCAGCCATCTCACTGTGCTTCCCAAAGTCAGGGTCCAGTGTGAGCTGAACAGCCACAGCCACATCTTTCTGATACTCAAGAAAGCATAGGCAGCAGGTCCTCAAATCACATTTTATTACAATATTTTTGATTCTACAAGCTTGTGCCCATGTGGAGTTTGCACACTTCATAGGCTCTGCAGTTTCTTTCTCTATACCAAGGATGTTTGTACTGGGTTCATTAACATGTGTGAATTATTTTAATTTATAAAGAAACTGTGGTATATGTACTCAATGGAGTACTATGTCAATGAAAATATATGAAATTGTGCCTTTTGGGACAAAATAAAATAAACTTTTCTTTTTCAGTGACTCACTGTGATGGAGTCACATACTTACAAACTTTTGTGCTTACATTTCAGTCATACAATGATCAAATACCCATCCCTCCACCAGTGCCCATTCTCCACCACCAATTTTCCCATTATCTCTCCCACCACCCTCCCCATCCCCCATCCCTGCCTCTGTGGCTGGGCATTCCCCTTTATTCTCTCTCTCCTTTTGGGTGTTGTGGTTTGCAATACAGGTATTAAGTGGTCATCATGTTCAGTCTATGATATACTTTCAGCACACGTCTCTCATCCTGAGCAGGCTCTCCAAGCATCCTTTACTTTTTGTTCCCTTCTCTATCTAAGCTGCCTTTTCCCCCACCATGTGAGGCTGGCTTCCAAGCCATTAAGAATAAACTTTTAAGAAAATTCTCAGGTTGCTGATTTGGGAGGTTGGTTTTTTTTTGGGTCACACGGTGCTGCTCAGGGCTTATTCCTGGTTCTGCATGGCAGCGATCATTCCTGGTGGGCGCAGGGAGCCATATGGGGTGCTGGGGATAAAAACAGGGAAACAGGGTCAGCTGTGTGCAAGACAAAAGCCCTAGCCTCATACTATCTCTCAGGTCCCATTAATTTCGAAGTTTTTGTTTATATCAATGTACATATTTTCAATATCCTCCTATAACATAGAATCATCTTTAAGTGATTATGCTGTCACTGTCATTGTCACTGTCATCCTATTGCTCATTGATTTGCTCGAGCGGGCACCAGTAACGTCTCCATTGTGAGATTTGTTGTTACTGTGTTTGGCATATTGGACACGTCATGGGTAGCTTGCCAGGCTCTACCCTGCGGGCGTGATACTCTCTGTAGTTTGCCGGGTCGGCTTTGTGCAAGGCAAATGCCCTACCGCAGTGCTATCGCTCCAGCCCTTGCTCCAGTGATTATGCTAAGTTAAAAGAAAGTAAAGAGAGTAGTAGACAATCATCGGATGGTCTCAGCACCAGTGAAATCTGAATAAACTGAAAGAAACAAGCAGACTGTAAACAACAAGTGAATTATATTTTAAAAATTCTAGTGGTTGCTGGAGGGAAAAGGGAAGCAGGTGAGTGAGGAGTAGAGGAATCATTTTTGGTCATAGAGTAGTGCTGGGCCTGTGGTGTAGGGTGTGATCTGAGACAAATATAAAGGTGTGAAGCTCCAATCTGGAGATTCTTTAATATTATAAATAATAATGAAGCATCAGTCAGCACTGCCAGTCTGAGTTAGTTATATGCTGTGATGAAAGAAAGTCCTGTTTGTTGTTGTTCTTGTTTTGCTTTTAGGGTCACATCCGGCGATGCCCAGGGGTTACTCCTGGCTCTGCACTCAGGAATTACTCCTGGCGGTGCTTGGCGGACCATATGGGATGCTGGGAATTGAATCCGGGTCAGCCGTGTGCAAGGCAAACGCCCTACCCGCTATGCTATCACTCCAGCCCTGAAAGTCCTATTCTTGCCTCAGGCTGGAGTCAGGGTAGTTTCTAGCCACCAAACCTGGAACTGATTGTAAGTAGATGAATGAATACAAAATACTGTTTGATATTAGAAGTATTTTGATTCTTTATTTAGAAATTTAGTGAAAAAAAATTTTAACCGGGGGCTGGAGTGATAGCACAGCAGGTAGGGCGTTTGCCTTACACGCGGCCGACCCGGGTTCTAATCCCAGCATCCCATATGGTCCCCTGAGCACCGCCAGGGGTAAATCCTGAGTGAAGAGCCAGGAGTAACCCCTGTGCATCGCCGGGTGTGACCCAAAAACCAAAAAAAAAAAAAAAAATTTAAACAGAAGTATGTGGTAAGAAAATAATTCTGATATCCATTAGTCTAGAGTTTAGCTTCAAGTCAGTTTCCATGAACTTAAGATTTACTGCATCTGAATTGTTTAGAAAGAAAAAACCGTTGATCCATAGAAACAGCATTACAACAATATTTATATTGCTATGTGATGCTCCCAAAGTCTATTAAATTTCAAATGAGACTTAACACACATCACCCTTGGTCCCTGAAGAAGAAAGTATGGTATTCTATTATCTTTCTTAGTGGGAAGTCAGATTGTACTGAGCCATAATTTTGAGCTCTACATTAATCCTTGACAATTTTATCTACTAAGGGTCAGTGTTTAATCCTGACGAATTCAGTACCTTTGGGTGATTTAAGTCCCTAGGCATTGCACCATTATCTCCATTCTAAATGTACTCATTTTAGCTATTCTTGTTAATTCTGCTCTCATTTTTCTTCCACTTACCCAAATAGTATATCTCAACTAGAAATTAGAGGCAAGCCACCTTCATAGGTATTTCACAACTTTGGATGACCATCTAGATTCTGCCAGAAATTTTACATGCTTTTCTTTTCTTTTCTTTTTTTAAAAAGACTACTTCTAATATCATCTACATCTCTAATTAAAATAATTTCTTTGGCAAAAATCAAGTAAAGAGTTCAGATAGTTGAGCCAACCCATTTCAAAGTATCTAAGTTAAAATTGCCCTCATATAACAAAGGAAATGTCCAGGAATCTTTGTTTTGTAGCAAAAATTAGAAATCCACAAGAAAGTCAAGGAAAAATTAGTATTGTGTAGTATACTCATACAGAATAATATCACACAGCAATTGTTCGTGTGCAATAGAAACTGACAAAGGGAAGTCATATCCTGGGACTGGATGTCCTGACAAGAGTTGCTCTACATAGTGTGTGGGTTCTGTCTTTCCAACCCAAGTGACCATACAACATATGGCTCATGTGTTAGAAATTAGAAATTCACGTGATTCATGTGGTATTTACTTAAACATAGGTAGACCAGAAACAATTCATTATTTTCTTCATATCAGATTAATTCTAATTGCCATCATCTATGCCATTGCTTTTGCAAGAAATCCATTTTGTTAATTGGGTCTTTTTCTCTTCCCAGGGTTTACACAAATATCCTGAAGGCCTACGTGGAGCCTAGAATAAGCATATCTCTGGGCCCTTCATAGATGCTGCTGATCTTGCTATACAAAGCTCATCCAAAAAGCCAGTTCTCTTAAGAAGTTCAGACCCTACAGGCCTTGATGTTTCTCCCGGATTGGGGGAAAAGGTTCTTCCCGTGTTTTCAAACTTTCTAAATTCCCCTGACTGATACATTCACCTATCACCTCTCCACACTATACACACTCAGCTCTCTGGCAAACCTTCTCAGTCAGTCCAGATTCCAGGATTTTGAAAGACAAAGGTTTCCAGGCTGCAGAAAGAACCATTATCTTAAAGAAATCCTCAGCATGCAGCGCTGGCCTGTAGCCTAAGCTTAGGGATGAAATGCCAATTCCCAGACTTGCTGAATCAGACACCCTGGGAGTATGGCCCAGCCTGCTGGGTCTTAAGCCTTCCTGAGACTTTAAATGTAACGTGGGCTTTCTGCTTTGAGCAAACAACCACGCAGAAGCGAAAGAGCTGCACATCCTGGCTAACTCCTTTAAATGGGAAGAACAGATAACTGAGGTGAAAACAAAACCACTCTCATTCTTTCAGATCATTCTACAGCCACAAAACAACAAAATACACACTTTGTATGATTCTCTCTCCCACTTGATAAGATCCAGCGTAAAGCACAGTCTAGACTTATAAAGGATGGAGAATGCCTGAGAACCGATCTGATTCACGTCTCCCAATAATCCTCACCCCGCCTCACAGATTTATGAATTCAGGAGGCTTTATCCTGGGAAAAAAAGAGCATGCTGAGAAATAAAGATCAAGTGTTCAGAGGAGGCTGATCCACATTTCCATAGGGTGCAAAAACATGAGAGCAGCCTTAGAATTTCAATTGGGCCTCCTCTTAAAAGGATTTTTATACCAACCAAATAGTATCAGCACATAACTTCCAAGGAGTCAAGAATTCTGAGTTAAGAATGCAATACCTTCGCAAAACACCTTTCCAACACGTTCTAGATAAGCACTCATTTTATCACCTTGCCTTGTAACTTTGTTTTAAGATTGGATCCAGTTAAAAGTGGAGAGTCAGCATTTCATTGTGAAGACCAACTAAATGTCACCACTTTTCTGATTCATCCTCTTGCTGCACCAGATACTGCCAACACATTTCAGACCTGAAGTTTTCTGAAATGCTCCTTCTTTTCCAGGTCATTGTAAGAATCAAGCATCAAAACATAATTATGTGTCTGTAAAAACTTTTAAGGCCTGCTCTGAGTGACTTTTTTTATAATAGTGAGGTTTCCAAATGACAAGCAACAGAGGATGATTTTCTGAGCCCTTGGCAACTGAGAGCAGCTTCGAGGGCCCATTAGTCACCTTACAAAATTATACCGAGTCTTTAGGTCGCCTAAGGTAGTGACAACTTAGCAATAAATCAAAAGATTATGCTTCATGCAGTCATGTTTTAAAACTATATTTTAATCACTAAGACTACTAAACTGTTTTGAACTTCTAAGAATATAGTCATAGAATAATTTTTTTAAATGTTAATTAAAAGTCAAATGGAGAGTTAGCCTCCTAGTTTTAACAAAATCCAGGTCAGTAGTCAATTGAGACCCTGAGTAAGGTCACACGGCTTGATTTCAAAGCAGCAGGACATGGACTCACAATCCCAGTTTACTTCTAACAGCAGATCTCACTTAAACCCAATCTTGATTTTTCACTGGCCCCAAAGTCAGCCCGTTACCTTCTAACACATGACTGCCACCTAACGATGACAATGGCTATTGCTGCTTTTGCAAAGACAAGCAAGGAAAAGAACTCATGGTTTTAGGTTACTGAGCATCCACTGTTCCTAAGGTACTTTACTTAAATGATCTTAGTTAATCTTTACATTACAAATTAGAATTTTTTAACCATGAGGAAATGAGTGTCAAATGAAGAAACCCAGGTTCACACAAACTTGCTCCAGGTTCCATAGATAGCTTCCTCACATTCTGAGTACTGTCACTTTGGCTGGGTTGCAATCCCTAGCTGTAGGCAGTCCTCTGCAATTTAATTTAGTCCTCAGGCTGCAGTGATTGTTTCTGGAAGAGCCAATAATATACACTCATAGTTTCACTAGGACCAGTCTGGGAGATGTGGCTTTGTTGTTTGTTTGTTGGTTGGTTTTGTTTGTTTATTGGGATTTTTTTTTCTTTTCCATCCAGGTAGGTAGTGAAAAAAAAAAAAAGATGTGAGCCTGGAAACTGCTGATACACCACAAAGTGTCCCTGAGAACCAAGTAAAAACAGAGCAAGAATGAAATATGTAACAACATGGATGGAACCAGACTACATGCTGAGTAAAGTTAGTTGGAAGGAATGGGATCATCATCATCATCATCATCATCATCATCATCATCATCATCATCATCATCATCATCATCATCATTGTTGATCATCAAATTTTCGAGTGGTCCCAGTAACATCTCCATTCGTCCTAGCCCTGAGATTTTTGAAGCCTCTCTTTACACGTCCTTTCCAATGGTGCCACATTGGAGGCTCATTCAGGGTCAGGGGATTGAAATCCATCATTGATGCTGGTTTTGGCATATGAATATGCCATGGGGAATTTATGAGGCTTTCCCATGTGGGCAGGAAACTCTCGGTAGCTTGCCAGGTTCTCCTAGAGGGATAAGTATACTATAAGATGTCTTCCGGGAGCTTGGTGTTATAGTCTCCAGATATTAGCTGTTGATGGGATTACACAGCACAAGGGGCAGTCCCTGAGTGTTACCGCCTAGCTTCTGGAAAATGGGGAATCTGGGCAGAAGAGGCCCAGTCACGATCTGAGCAGGCTTGGAGGTCTCAGCCCCAGGTCCCACACACCTGGGTTCCTCTGCTAGTTCCTCCATGCATGAGGCTCATCCAAACCTGTGGAGAGGGGCCTTGAACATGGCTGTGGCTAGGCTCCAGAGGTCTTTGGGCAAGGGAGCTCTGCTTGGGGCGGGGGATGAGAGGGGGGTGGAAACCGAGGTCCACCCTCTCTGAGGGACCCCAGGGAAGTCAATGGGATAGATACAGAATAATATCTCTCATATGTGAGATTTTAGAAATACAAAACACGTTAGCAGCAAAGGTCTAAAGGCAGCATAATGGGAGAACTGATTCACACAATTGATTTGGAGGGGGCTCGTTGAAAGGGAAAGATGTTGGGGTACTTGAAAGAATAAGTGGGTACATTGTGGGTGTGGTGTTTGAATTACTTGCATGGTTGGTGAACCATTATTTGGTTTTTTGTGTGTGTATGTGTGTGTCACACCCGGTGATGCACAGGGGTTACTCCTGGCTCTTGCACTCAGGAATTACTCCTGGCGATGCTCGAGGGACCATATGGGATGCTGGGAATCGAAGTTGGGTCCGCGTGCAAGGCAAACAGCGTAACCACTGTGCTATCGCTCCAGCTCTGGTGAATCATTATTTGTAAATCACAGAATTTCAATTTCAAAACTAGTTCCAAAAAAGAAATAAGAAATGAAACTGAACTCTATGACATCCCTGTTCCCTCAACTCTAGCATTATTTTAATATGTCTCTGTGCTCTGTTTAAACTGAGACTTAATAAATATCTGTTTAAGGATTAAGCTACTTTTAGATTTTATTTAGATTTATATTGTCCCTACTCTTGCAAGTTACCTTCAAAACTGTTTTTCAAAAACTGTGGTTCTGTTTTTCCAATGATGAAGCTTTACTAAAAACATAGTTTGGAAATATTTAAACATAATTTTTAAATGTGTTTACATAAATTAAAAACACAAAATGTTCAGAAATATTTTACTTTTTTCCTTTTTTTGCTTTTTTTGGGTCACACCCAGCAATGCTTAGGGGCTACTCCTGGCTCTGCACTCAGGAATTACTCCTGACGGTGCTTGGGGGACCACATGGGATGCTGGGAATCGAACCCGGGTCAGCCTCGTGCAAGGCAAATGCCCTACCCGCTGTGCTATCTCTCCAGCCCCAATATTTTACTTTTTATCCTAAATCTAAATATCAATCTCCATCAGTCTATGTCCTAAGTTAATTAATTCATTCATTAAGGAAGGAACTGCACCTAGCTTTGGAACTTGTGAAGTCTTGCCATCAGTCCAGAATTATTGTATGAATATGTCAAAGAAATATAGTGAGCTGTGTCAAATGAGACATATTCCCTTGAGAATATCACATATTTATTTATAGTAAGGTCAAGATAAATGTCTCAGGAAAGGTAATTCTACAAATAATGTTTTTAAAAATTTTAAATTTTTTCTTTTGAGGGGCAGAAGAGATAGTACAGTGGGTAGGGCTATTGCCTTGCTGAAGCCAACATATCTGCTTCTCAGCACCCCATATGGTCCCCTGAGCCCTGTCAGGAGTGATCCCTGAGCACAGGGCATAAGTCCTGGGAAGCGCTTGTGTGCCCCCTCTCTAATACATACATCTGGGGATAACAGGAAAAATTGACTTGTCAAAATCATATATCTTTTAAAAGTGTTCAGTTCTAAATTTTGTACATCTTATTCAATTTCATTATCATATTTAAAATAGATTGTTTTTATGCTGTTTTCAAAACCAAAGAGAACTTCTTGTAAGGTAAAGTATTTATAGCTTTAGTGACAAAATGAATTAACTTGGTCCCAGGGACAGTACCACAGATGTAGTTTATTATTTGTACTTTCAAAGATTGTCTACATTAGTCTCAGGGTTGATGGTCTGACTGTTCAAATGCTTGCCTCAAGCATTTGGGGAGGTAGCTCAAAGGGCTTGGGGCACGTGCCTGATCAATCCTCGGCATCACATGACTTTCCTAGCATCATGAGTTACTCTAGTGGCCCCCAGCACTGCCGAGGAGGAGGCCCCCCAAAATTAAAAATGAAAAACTGCTCAAATTTTTATCACAGAACTATTTAATAAATATATTCCAACTTCAGAAAAGGAAGTATTTTAAATTATTTGAAGACCCTATAATAGCGGGAGAAAGATATTTTGCAAGCACTATAAGGCAATTGAATAAATACTGGTTAAGTGCTATTTTTACTGATTTATTTTGCAATGTTTAAAACTCTTCAAAAGTTTTAAACTTTTGGCGTTTGCCTTGCACGCGGCCGACCCGGGTTCAAATCCCAGCATCCCATATGGTCCCCTGAGCACCGCCAGGGGTAATTCCTGAGTGCAGAGCCAGGAGTAACCCCTGTGCATCGCCAGGTGTGACCCAAAAAAGCAAAAAAAAAAAAAGTTTTAAACTTTTAAACTAAGACAGCTCTAACTTATAACTTCTCTCCCCTTTTCATACCACCCTTGGTTTTACTAAGTTCTCTAAGGAAACTTGGTAGCAGCTGAAGAAACATTGATCTGGGTCTGTCTCCTGCCACTTCCACTCATTTTCATCCTCAACTCTATTTTCTCAAACACAGCAAGTTTATCCCGCGCTTTGTATTTGACTTTTTAAGATTTTCTTTCACTTTTTCAACATTTTCTCTTGCAAACCAACTACTATCTTCCAGGAATTGTGCTCAAGCATTCTGATACTCTGCTGAACAAGAAATCCCAAATATCCAGCATTTATATTCTAATGGAGGAATACCTAAATAGACAAGAGATTAACCAAAATGGAAGTGAGTGTGATAAAGAATTAAGGGTGACAGTGATATAGAGAGTGGCTAGAAGCATCAGGTATCATTAGAAAAGTGGTGAGGCAATGCCTCATTGAGAAACTGGTATTTGAGTCATAATTTAAACCATCAGAAATTTAAAGAGAATATTTTATGATCCAATTTTTTAAGTAATTTTATGTAATTGAAAAAAATAAGCAAGGGAGTGAAAGCAAAGAGCTAATGGCAGGCAATTGGGATTATTCCAACAAGAAATTATGGTGGCTAGGGCTAAAATTGTCCATTATTAGTCCAAAAGAGTAACACTGGACACTAAGAGAGAAAATGATCACATCGATGCATATTTTGGAGACAGACAGAACAAATTATTGGATTAGATCTAATAGATAAAGAATCAAGGACTATGCCTACATTTTTTGAGCCAGGCAGGCCCTCAGGGAAGAGGTAAGGCCCGAGATCTAATTTTAAGAGTCAGCTATGTGAAGATAGATAGCACTTGGCCAAGAAATAGTGTGCATCTGAACCTGATTAGGACCCTGGTTAGATCCTGACACTCTGTCTGCTCTCCTGAGTAACCCCCATGATTGACCCCTGAGCACAGAGCTAGGAGCAAGCCCTGAGCTTGAGTGCGGCTCAAAAACTAAAAAAGGAAAAAAAAATAAAAGAGAACATGTAAAGTACTGAGTGAAGTAAAACAATTAACCAAAGAATGAACCTTACATTGTGTTTTGGGACTCAAGAACTTAAAATTCAGGCACAGTAAAGAAATACAAGATAAAAAGAAAATGTGGATGACTAACCTCAGAGAAAGACTGCAGCTGAGTCACTACAGGGAGGCCTGGTCTCTGTGCTGAGGTCACTGGAGCCTGTCAGGATGGGGCCAGACCCAGTTCCACAGTTCCAAATTTCACAGTGCAGATGACCCAGTAGAAGCACAAAAAATTGATGGGAAAGATGCACAGAAGCCCACTGAGTTTAATAAGCGAAAACAGTAACAGGAAGCCCTAGCAGCTAACAACTCCATAAATCCTCAATGACTTCAGGAACACTATTGTGAGATACATCTTGAAACTAGCAATATAAAGTAAATTAATTTGTGCTTGCTAAGGGGGCAGAGGTGGGGGGTGGGTGAAAAACCAGAGACACTGGTGGAGGGAAGGTCACATGGGTGGTGTGACTGGTGTTGGAACATCGACTGCCTGAAACAACTGTATTATGAAAAACTTTGTCAATCATGGCATTTAAATACAGTTTCAAAGATTTTTTAAAAAGAAAGAATATGTGGCAAAAATAATAGATCCTGGTGCAAAACAAATTCCCACACATAACCCAGTGACAAAAGAAGTAAATAGCAATTAGGACGGATATTCTCAAGACCAAGCCTCAGGAGTGCACAGAAACACCTGCCAAGACGCCGAAAATCTTGGCCAATGATTCATGAACACCAAGAAAATTCAATGAATTCTGCACTTTTTAAAAGCCTACAGGTATTGTAATAGATAAACTTAGGGAGGACAACCCTTTCTTTTTCAGTTTGCTTTACGCCACACCTCCCAGTGCTCAGGGCTTATACCTGGCTCTGTGCTCAGGGAGCACTCCTGGAGGGGCTGTAGGGACCATATGTGGCGACAGAGATTGAAACAGGGAAACAGGGTAGACTGTGTGCAAGGCAAGTGCCTTAGCAACAGTACTATAGATCTCACCCCATGTTTTGGTTTTGTTTTTGTTTTTTTCTTTCTGGGTCACACCTGGCAATGCACAGGGTTTACTCCTGGCTCATGCACTCAGGAATTACTCCTGGCAGTGCTCAGGGGACCATATGGGATGCTGGGAATTGACCCCGGGTCGGCCGCGTGCAAGGCAAACACTCTACCTGCTATGCTATCGCTCCAGCCCCAGATCCCCATGTTTTAAAAGCTACACTTTGCAGGACAAAATGTTATAAGTTTTGGAAACACAGCTATTGCTTAGAGTCAAATGGTCATTGATACCAGAGGTTGCACCAACAGTAGGGTAGCTAGATCAGAAGATACCAGCTTCAACTGCTACATTCAAAATCAATACCTTCTTTTTCCTGTGGGTCCTCTCAGGATTTCCATAGAACATATTAAACACCAAATACAGAAATATCAATTTAAAAAAAAAAACATGGTGAGTTCCCCTACTCTTGTTCCTTCCATTTTTTTTTTGGGTAGTCAAATTCAACTAGCATCATTGATTATCCATAAGATAAAGTTGAATAATGTTAGGTCACAACAAAAATAATGAATTTTTCTGTTTCTTTTGTTCCCAGGAATGTTTTTGAACCAAAGAAACTTGCAAATACGCAAACTCTTACCAGACACTAGCTCTATAGCTGAGGGGTATTAGAAAGTTCATATTTGAAAAGTATGAAGGGTTTTATTGCACCTCCTTTTCTTTATGTCATTGGGAAGCTTTTTTCCTAATACAGTGGACTGGAGCGAATAGCACAGCGAGTAGGACATTTGCCTTGCATGCGTCAACCCAGGTCCGATTCCTCTGCCCCTCTCAGAGAGCCTGGCAAGCTACCGAGAGTATCCCACCCGCATGGCAGAGCCTGGCAAGCTACCTGTGGCGTATTCGATATGTCAAAACCAGTTCCAAATCTCAGTGGAGACGTTACAGGTGCCCACTTGACAGTGCTACAGACAGTGCTACAGTCAATCCTTATTACACAGATAGAATTTATAAATTACATAATAAAATTTACATGTAATCCTAAATCAGTATTCTTGGAACTTTCACAGTTATTCATGGACAAACACAGCACAATAAAAGTTTTTGTTATCTTATGCACATATTCCCAGCTCAAGTCAAATAAGGCCACTTCTTGCTTCAGTTTTTTACTATAAGGAGATTTCCTTTTGGTGATATATTTAGAGCGACATTTTCACATATTTGTGCATTCTGTTGTTGGTTCTATTTTTGTTGGTGACTAAATTTCTGGGAAGTGTATTGTTTAATGCTGTCTTTTGTATCTAATAATCACAAGAAGAATAAGATATGTCTCCTGCAAAGAAAATACCTTACAGAGAAAATATCTATATTAGAGTAAATTTAGACATGAGTTGCTGTGCTTCTAAGCTTAGGTTCAATGTTAAAGATTCAACAATATATTATTAAATAAGTTGTTGGTAAACAAAAATAGGTGCAGAAGGATGTGTAGTTAACAAAAATATTATAACAAGTGGCTCTTAGGAATCTGACCCCCACCCCCACCCCCGCCCGTAAGCAATGGTTCTGAATGATCAGATTCAGTACTTGTGATGACTTTGTAGAGTATAATCACCATAAATAATGAGAATCAAGGTGCTACTGGAAAGTCATAAAGGAAAGGTGATAAAGAAAAGTGATAAAGGAAAGTCTGCAGTTAGGAAGTCTCCAATTCTTTTTAGATTTTTGAGCCATACCTGGTGGTTCTCAGGGCTTATTACTTCTGACTCTGTGCTAAGCGATGGAGCTGATGGAGCTTAGAGGACCATGTGTTGTGGCAGGGCTCAAACCCAGATCTGCCACATGCAAAGCAAGTGCCTTACCAACTGTACTATCTCTCTAACCCGAGGAAGACCCAACCTCTATTTTTTTCAATGTTGAAGTACTGCTATTTATTCAGCCATTGATTAAGCTGATTGACCAACCTCTATTTGAAGGTGAATAATGTCTCTGGATATGTATATATCTAGATAGAAAGTGCTGGAAACCTTACATAGCAGATCACCTTCCTTTTAATATGACAAAACAAATTAATGAGAAGCATAAAAACATCTAAGAAAGCAAACATTTAAAATAATGCATAACTAGGGGGCTGGAGCAATAGCACGGCAGGTAGGGCATTCGCCTTGCATGCGGCCGACCGGGGTTAGATTTCCAGCATCCCATATGGTCCCCTGAGCACCGCCAGGAGTATTTCCTGAGTGCAAAACCAGGAGTAACGCCTGAGCATTGCTGGATGTGACCCAAAAATAAAACAAACAAACAAACAAACAAATAAATAAATAAAATATTGCATACCTAGTCCCATCTCTCCTCAGTAAGAAAAAATATAGATAGATGAGGGAAGAAAAAAACAAAACTCCTTTATAAAAACTACTATATATATAAAGCCACAAAAAAGGAACAAAAGAAGAAAACATTTAAAACAAATTCTGGAAGATCATATGAATATTAAATGTTCAAAGATTGAGATTATACATAGTTATTTTGATGCTAAATAATATTAAAAATTATAACTTAAATGCACAAAATATTAAATATCACTTCACTTATACTCACAGAATTATGAGAAACATTTACTTCATTCTCTTATTTTGGAAACTTTCAGTAGATATAATTAGCAATACAAACACAGTCACTGTCACTGTCATCCTGTTGCTCATCGATTTGTTTGAGTGGGCACTAATAACATCTCTCATTGAGAGACTTATTGTTACTGTTTTTGGCATATCCAATATGACACAGGTAGTTTGCCAGGCTCTGCCCTGTGGACGAGATACTCTCGGTAGCTTGCCAGGCTCTCCAAGAGAGGTGGAGGAATCGAACACAGGTCAGCTGCGTGCAAGGCAAACGCCCTACCGCTGTGCTATTGATCCAGCCCACAAACACAGTAACATTTTAAAAGACTACTTTCCTTGAGATAATATTGATCTACAGCAAATCTCTAAAACTATATGTAGCATATTATAATGTTTATTGTATAAAGATTACAAAAGAGAAGATAGTATTAAAGTATTTGACATTGCAACCTTCACTACAATATAAAAGGTAATTTAACCTTTCATGTAGTTACTGCTACGTGGATAGATCTGGAGGGCATCATGCTGAGTGAAGTCAGTCAGAGGGAGGAGAAAGACACAAAATAATCTCTCTCATGTGTAGGATTTAAAGAATCACTCTAAGGGAATAACAACAGAAACTGAGGACTAGTCTTCAGTCTGAAGCTTACCCAGGGGAGGAGGAGTGGGGGGTATTAAGATGAAGGGGAGGGACACTGGGATCATGGTGAGGGAAGTGGACACTCTGAGGAGGGTGCGGTGTTGGGCTGTGTTATGTCTGAAACCCTACCTTTAACAGTATTGGTAAACCATGATGCTTAAAAGTTTTTTAATTAAGAGATAATTTTTATTTTATATGTGCTGTTCTTAGTTTTCTATACTTTCCATAATAAAAATGTTGTCTTTTACCATTAAAAACCAATCATAAATTATAATTGGTGTATTTTAAGTGCTTTTTTTTCTTTTTTGGGTCACACCCAGCAATGCACAGGGGTTACTCCTGGCTCATGCACTCAGGAATTACTACTGGTGGTGCTTGGAGGACCAGATGGGATGTCGTGAATTGAACCCAGGTTGGTCATATGCAAGACAAATGCCCTACCCGCTGTGCTATTGCTCCAGCCCTTAAGTGTTCTTTTAATTTGAGGCACCATGATATACAATGCTGCTAATGATAGGGTTTCTTGCATACAGCCTTCCAATACCACATCCTCTGCCACAATGTCTAGCTTCCCATTCCCGCTATTGTCTCTGGGTCTCCTTCTGACCCTTTCCCCACCCCTACCCTGTACATCCCTTTCACAGACACCTTCCCTTTGGTAAGCACATTTCTATAAACCAGTTCTCAGACTTGATTATATTTGGCCGTTTATTACCCCTTACTATGGATCTTTATATACCACATTAAACAGTTTATTGTTTAAACCAAGAAAGAATTCACATTTGCTTTATATAAATAGCTATATTTTTACCATTTAACATTTCAAATAATATCACTTCCCGACCCATGCCAGCTGTCTTCACTAGGGTGACTTGGAGGGGGGCTTTTGAGTTTCCCTCTCTGACCCAGTAGAATTCTGGCAGCTGAAACCTCCAGAACCCAACTGCAGCCATGCTGAAGGCTGCTGTCCAGAGGCTAGGACGAGTCTTACCCTCGAGAGAGCCTGCAGAAAAGCTCAGAGAGGTGGGACTTATGACTGAGATTTCCACGCTCGAGTGGAATGGGACTGGGCCTCCTCCCACTAGCTCCCTAGTTTTCCAGTAGCTTGGCAGTCACGCCCACAAACTTCCCCCAGGCGCCATATAATCTCATCAACAGCCAAGATCCAGACTCTGAAATAAAGCTCCCAGAAGAGAGCAACATACACCTCTAAAAAATTTAAAAATTTTTAAATTCAAATAATTCACATCTCTTTAACTTTGAAATATCTGAGTGAAATACAAATTATAGTCACATCTCCATCTTCTAATAACAAATGGCAACATAAACGAGTCCATGCAGATGATACAAAAACAGTCTTTGTTTTGAGTATGATGCAATTTCATGAAGAAAATATATTTCTCTAGTGCCGAATGTCAAAATGAGATGCCTTGTGGGGAGCGAGGGGGCGGGCAACTCCATTCTAGCACGCAGATGGAGGAGGCCGTCAGTTTCCAAGTGACAGTGAATGCTGGGAATACTCACAAAGTAGATAACCTTGGCATATATCATAAATCATGGTATAAACTTAAGGGAATAAAGACAAAGCAGAGAGAAAATAGTCTAAACCCACATGCCATGAAGATAAATATATGCACCCAGTTACTTAATATCTCATTGCTTGCAGTAAGTGGCCTTCAGCAGTTGCATAAATGATCTTAATAGGCCAAGGGATGTTATTTTTAATAATAAAGTGGTACATATTTTGGCATCTATTTAGGACCCAGTGTTGAGCCTTATGAAGAGCATAAAAAATAATTCACAGTTATTATTAATCCCTCATTTTATGTTAATTACAAATTCATTAATTTGTACTAACGTTTAACATTAATCCTTTAAAATATATACTTTGGGGCTGGAGTGATAACTCTGAAGGTAGGGCATTTGTGTTGCACTTAGCCAACCCAGGTGCAATTCTCAGCATCCTTTATGGTCCCCTGAGAACTGCCAGGAGTAATTCTTGAGTGCAAAACCAGGAGTAACCTCTGTGCATCTCCGGGTGTGACTAAAAAAGCAAAAATAAATAAATTAATTAATTAATAAAAATAAAATAAAATATATACTTTTAGATTTTCTATTATTATTTTAATTTTGTGTGGTTTTTGTCTTTTAGGTTTCTTAGAGCCACACTGGTGGTGCTCAGGGGTTACTCCTTCTGTGTTCAGAGATCAGTCCTGGCAGTGCTTGGGGAACCAAATGCAGTGCCAGGAATGGAAGCTCAGTAGGCTGAATGCAAGACAAGTGTTTCAAGTGTTATATTATCTTTCCTCCCATCATTCAATTCTTTTAAAATAATAGTAGGGTAGTTTTCTGTCACTTTTTATTTATTTAAAAACAATTCATTTGTGGGACCCTCTGTGACTGAAGACTTTGATTCCAGAGACCTTCTAACACATTTTGGCATTCAGCACAGCTTCTTACAGCAATGCACTGGGACTGTGAGCTGGGCTACAACTCCGCGCTGCCCAAGGATGGATCTTTCCTCTCCACCCTGTTTTTCTGCACGGAAAATGACGGCGGCAGCAATATCCACATGGCAGGAGCCACTTTCTAAGACTCTTAACTCAGAAGTATAAAGTTTTTACACTTTGGGGCTCCTATGTAATCATGGGAAGTGGGTGTTACCAGCACACCCTCTGCCCAGATAAATTCGGAGCTTCTGAGAGCGAAACGGACCCTCTGTGCCTAAAGACTTTGATTCCAGAGACCTTCTAACACATTTTGGCATCCAGCGCAGCTTCTTACAGCAATGCACTGGGACTGTGAGATGGGCTATGCAATTTCTGGCAGAATTTTCTCTGGACTTTACACCGAAATCCAAAACCGCGCGGACGCAGCATCGGTCTTAACATCTCTTAATTGTCAGCAGTGTGAAACTGTTCCTTTTGAGCAGGTCTGACCTTAGGGGGAAACTCCAAATAATACCAGTGAGTTTTTTTTTGAAATATTGAAGGTAATCAAAGTAGCAGCCATTTCTCTAGACTGTGAACTAAGGAACAGCCCCACGCAAGCCGAGAAGAGGAAATATCCCTCTTTCCCAGTTGTTTTCCATTTTCGGGGAGAAACGCAGCATGGCGTCCACCATACTATGAGGCTCAGGAAAGGGGATGAGGGGAAAAAAAGGAAAAGGAAAAAGAAAAGAAAAGAGTTATGTACTTGGAGCAGTGGGGCTACATATCTCTTCATCCTAAGCAATGGAAAACTAATTATCAAATGCTTCGTTGGTAGTAGGGCTGTCTTTCTTGGGGGAAACTCCAACAACAATAGTGAGTTTTGTGTTGAAATATGGAATGTAATCAAGGTAAAGAGAAAATGAAGTGAAATTCATCAGTTATGCAGTTGGGGGTGGGGGGGGTGGGGGCGGGAGGTATACTGGGGTTTTTGGTGGTGGAATATGGGCACTGGTGAAGGGATGAGTGTTTGAATATTGTATAAGTGAGACATAAGCCTGAGAGCTTTGTCACTTTCCACATGGTGATTCAATTAACAAAAAAAGTTCCAGGGAACACATTTTCATACTCAAAAAAAAAAAAAACAATTCATTTGAGGGTTGAGGATGTCTCAACAGATATGACACTTGCTTTCCATGCAGCCTACCAGGGTTCAATCTCTGCCATCTAATATTGTCTCTAATCCTTGTGATTACTCCCTGAGTACAGAACCAGAAATAAACATTAAGCACTGCCAGATGTACCAAAACAAAAAACAAAAGCACTTCATCTGAGGGGATCAAGACATAGTATTTGTTCTGGTTCATGACCTGGGTTCAGTTCCTGATTCTGGCACCAAATGGTCCCCTGAGACATCACCAGTTGCGCCTTATTGGGTTGTTCCAGGTGACCCCAAAATCATAGGGCTTGAGTAACATCGCATCATCAGGACCTAGGGCTGATCCTCCAGTCTTATTGGCTGATAATCACAAGTGGAGCTCCAGACCTCTGAGCATTTCTTGGCGAACATGCCTTTGCCCCACCTAAACCAAACACACACACACACACACACACACACACACACACAAAATCCTCATAATATCTAGGTTGTTAAACCATAACTTGTTGGCCTTTGATTTGTTTCTCCATTTCTGTTGATTACTTTCCCTTCTCTGTTTTTTTTTCTTTCATGGCCTCCTTGTATTGTGTTTGTTTGTTCCTTCCAGGATAAAATCACAGACATATCTGCAAAAAATCTTCACTCAACAAGTGTCATCCATTCTACCAAGTTACAGGTGATGAGTGACTTGTGGACATTGGAGGTAGATGTTACATCGAGCTTTCAAGGTCTCTTGGGCAATACTGGTGCTAGTTTTAGTGAATTAGCTCTTAAGACTGTGAAGAATTGGAGCATCCAAAATCCAAAGTGTTAGGCTGGTAGGTCAGAGACCCAAGCAGAAGTGTAGTTATAACTCCAACAAAATCTGCTGGGAGAATTCCCATGTCTTCAGGAAGCTCAATTATTTTCATTAAGACTCTCAGTTAACTGGATGAGGCTCCACCCATCCTCTATAAGGAGGGCAGTCTGCTTTAATTAAAATCTCTCAGGTGTTAATAACTCACTTAAGTGTTAGTGTTCATGTATAACTACATCCTGTGTCTTGGAATCTGTGACTACTGTGGGCTGACTTGACAAATGAACTTGCTGGTATGATTAAGGACCTGGAAATGGTCAATTTACCAGGTGAGTTCAATGAAACCTTCTAAGAGAGGAAGGAGGGCTAGTGGTAGAGCACTCCAGGGAAGGTGAAAGACAGTCAGACTCAATACTTGTCCTGCTGGCATGCAGAACAGAAGAGGAGGTTGGCTTAAAGGCAAGTTGGCTGCACATGGACACAGAATCTTCCCCAGAACCTCAGGAAGGAACCAGCCCAGCTAGCACCTTAACTTAAGACTGATTTTGCTTTTCTAAAGAAGCCTGAGTTATCTGGGTTGTAAATATATTGATAACTAAAACAGGCAACCCTTATGATCTCAATCTGGATGACAGCAAAGGAAGGAGGACTAAAAATCATTAGTATGCATCTGGGGCATAATGAGGAGAAAAGTAGAATGAATAATATCAGGATTTTTACTCTGCGTGTTCCGCCAATGGACTGGAACTGGTTTTCCAAAATCCTCTTTGTCAGAAAGTTGTTAAAGTTACCTGGGATAGGGTCTCGAGGCCCCTCAGTTTTCTTCAGAAACATGAGATAGACCTTTTTGTTCCTTATAACAGTTACCTCACACTGTAACTGTTATAAAGAACAAAAGGGTCTGTGTCATTTCTAAAGAAAATGAGGGAATTGTTATAAGGTGCAAAATCTCATGTTTCTAAAAAAAACTGAGGGGTCTAGAGACCCCAACCATAAATTTTTCTATTCTTTTTATTTCTACCTAGCTCCAGCAGGCCTTGTGAGTATTGTTTATTCTGCTGAGGCTAGGAAGAATAAAATAGAAAAATTTATGGTTGCTTCTGACTTAATGGAACTCCAAGCCAGGCTGCTTTCACTCGGGTACCCCAGAGGGGTGTCGGTAAGAACCCTCCCCGCCCCAAGGGACCCAGCCCTGGCCACCGACCTCCCTATCCAACCACTGCCACGCTCCAGGACACTTTCCGGATGGTCTGGCCAAGCCTCACGCATGAATGAAGTCCCACAGAACCCAATAATGTGGAACTTCATGACCTTGGACTCTGGACTAAATAAGACAAGGAAGCAGAGATCCTCTGCCTGCTATCCCCCAATCTCCTGGGGCCCAGTGATCACACCCATAAGCCACACCCTGCCACAACCAGCCTCCTCATTGGCCACCCTCCAGATCTCAACAGCTGCCCCTCCCAGATGGGAGTATAAAATGAGGACCCCATAGCCAAGACTCCGTGTTTTCACTCGGGTGCCCTAAAGGGAGTGGTAAGAACTCTCCCTGCCCCAAGGGACCCAGCAACAGCAGCCTACCTCCACTACCCAACTGCTACCATGCTCCAGGCAGCTTCCCGGACACATTATAAGATGCTTCCTACCCATTTTCCGTGAATAATATATATATATATGTAGATAGATAGATAGATAGATAGATAGATAGATAGATAGATAGATAGATAGATAGATAGATAGATAGATAGATAGACCTCTCAGAGAGTCCGGCAAGCTACCAAGAGTATCCTACCCACATGGGCAGAGACTGGCAAGCTACCAGTGGTGTATTCAATATACCAAAAACAGTAACGATAGATTTCATTCCCCTGACCCTGAAAGAGCCTCCAATCATTGGGAAAGATGAATAAGGAGAGGCTGCTAAAATCTCAGGGCTGGGAGGAACAGAGACGTTATTGGTGCCCACTTGAGTACATTGACGAACAATGGGATGACAGTGATACAGTGATACAGTGATCTGACTTAATATAGTTAAAAGTATTGCTGAGGAGACCAAGGGAGAGAGTTCAAATGGATGGGGACACATTCCTTGCAAGTATAAGGCTCCATTGTATCTCTGACATTGTATGGTCCTCCCCAAGCACTGCTGGAGAGTCCCCCCACCCCCCAAAAACAAAGAATACTCAAGGAAAAATGTGTACTTAACATGTGGTTGCTAGAGTTTTGTTGGAGATCATGAGCTTGGAAACTAGAAAACCATTTTTACTTCTGTGTAAAACATGCTTTGGGAACATCATTTGTTCAGAAGTTGTGGTACAGTTTGATTAACTTCCCTTCTTAGGACAAAAGGCTACCATTTAATGTAAAATCCTCACGAGGCTCTTTGGGACTGAGTGATTCAAGCAGCAATATTTATTTCATTTCAGTTCCACTTGAGTTTATGGATTCTTTCATCTGGGAAATAAACAATCAAGAGGAAGCAGGGAGCAGCCATAGAGGCAATAACCCTATCTTCCGGGTCTTTGCTGTAAATCGTGGAAAGGGATGTGGTCTAAATTGCTCTTATTTGTAAATGTTTCTAGGCTATTCCTTATGTGAAAAAAATTACTTTTTCATCTTGGAACTCCCTTTTCTTTCATTAAGCTGAGACAGAAGACCAGTGGCTAGCAATAAAGGAAATTATACTAAACCATTGGAAAAAATTCCCAGGAGACTAGCTAAATGAAAATATATTGGGTTTTGTAATCAGCATGAGCTGAAATGGTGTTCCTATTATCTGTAAGATATTTAGACCCTGCAGACCAAGAACGTTAGCACTTGCTGGATATTCATAGCTGTAGGGAAGACAGCTGTGATTGATGATTCAGCAGCACCCCAGGTACATGGAACAAGAAGTTCACTGGCATTTCTATTTACAAAACAAAATATATCAGGCAATAAATAATTACATCGATCTTTTTTTCATACTAATTCTTTCATTAATCATCTAAGCCATTTTTCTAATCCCCAAAAGCTACAAAAAGTTCCCAGATATAGAGAGAAAGGGTTGATTTGTGATAAGGGTAGAAAAGAACAGTCTTTCACTTCTTTTACTTCTTCCAAAACTTAAAGCATGTTTAAAGTTTGTAATTTACATTTTTTTATTTCTTGAACTAGGAATATCTGATTATCATTCAAATATCTGTCATGCAAAGTGCTATGGTCTGAATATGTGTATGATGCTCCCCAAATTCATGCAGTTAGCTGGAGCATTTGAGAGGTGATTAGCTCATGTTTAGGTTCTGAGGTCTCTGTTTTTAGGGGCAGAATTAATGCCACATAAAAGAGGCTCTAGGGAGAGTCCTTATCCCTTCCACCAGCGATAATAGTAGGTCAGATAAAATCATCAGTTATATAAATCCTTTGTGCTCGTAGTGTTTTAGCAGAACCAGCTAACTTTTGGGTCTTTGTGGATGGTGTGTGAAATAGCAGGCCAACCACCAGATGTCTTCAGAGCATGGCCCTTTTATTGAACAGCTCTTTACTCCACGGTTCATGTGGGTAGATATGTTTCTACAGGCTGCAACAGCTCCAGAAACAGGAGACTTTCTGCAACCTCGGGGTCTACTTGCCACTCACCACTGCCAGATTCTCACTTCTTCTTGCCAGTCTCCAGAGTACTCCTTTAACTGCCCATCCTCCACTCTGCATTGTCTTCTTTCCTTCAGTCTCCATCATCTATTGAATCTCTCCATTGTTGGTCCACTCCATGTGTCTGCCTACATCTGCATCATTTGTTCACACCATCATCTTCCCAGCCACTCTCTTTGCAGTGGTGTACGTGTACATATGCATATATTACCTATCTTCTCCCTTAGTTGTTTCTGCTATCTGATTTGCTATATCAATGTAAGTGAGGTTTAAAATGACCAATAACATCATCTTTATTACCTTTCTTCATTTTCTCTGTGACAATTCATTTTCCATGAATTGGATTAGCAAGTAATAGATTGTCTACTTATTATTTCTAAAAGTTTATCTCTGAGTGAATTATTGGTTTTATTGTGCCCTAAAAGTTTTTGGTACAATTTACTTTTTTGTAGCCTAAAACATGACTATTTTATTTCTCATCTTTTTTTATTGTCCATCAACTTTTGAGCAAAAACTAATAGAAAAGTGATAAATATTTTGAAGAATTTTCTACATCCCTTCCATATTTTTATATAGCTTCTGCTAGAGAAACTGAGTTATTAATTCTCTATTTGTAAGCAATTTGAATGAATGAAAAAATAATTCTAATTCCTTTTATCACCAAAGTGAGAATTTTTTATTTTATTTTTATTTTTATTTTATTTTATTTAATGAATTACCATAAGTACAGTTACAGACTTAGAAACTTTCATGCTTACATTTCAGTCATACAATGATCAAGTACCCATCCCTCCACCAGTGCTCATTCTCCACCACCGATGTTCCCAGTATCCTTCCCTCCCTTCCATGCCTCCCCCCCACTTTTGTGGCAGGTGAATCCCTTTTACTCTCTCTCTTCTTTAGGGCGTTGTGGTTTGCAGTGCAGGTATTAAGTGGCCATCATCATGTTCGGTCTATAGTCTACTTTCAGCGTGCATCTCCCATCCCGAGTGGGCCCTCCAAGTATCCTTTACTTGGTGGTCTATCTCTGTCTGAGCTACCATTTCCCCCAGCATATGAGGCCGGCTTCCAAGCCGTGCAGCAATCCTCCTGGTCCTTATTTCTACTATCCTTGGGTGTTAGTCTCCCATTCTGTTACTTTATATTCCACAAATGAGTGCAGTCCTTCTATGTCTGTCCCTTTCTTTCCGACTCATTTCACTTAGCATGATACTCTGCATGTTGATCCACTTATATGCAAATTTCATGACTTTATCTTTAAAAGTGAGAAATTTTTAAATGAAAAATTGTATACATACATAAAATTCTGTCCTGTAATAGCATAGTGTACAGAATGGTGTAGTAATAGTAAACCTATTGCCCATATCTAGTAAACTGAACCTACGAATCACTCTTACCTTCTCTGTACTCAGAGATTCAGTGCTACTACTAGTAGTGAACCATGTTCTTACATTTTCTTTTGAAAAATAGTACAAAATGCTGCAATTTACTTCCTGGAAGGAAAGCCCAATAGCTGTAAAATACCAAATTAATAATTTCTGGTAATAAAGGAAACTTTTTATTTGATGAGATGAGAAAGCACAACACATATTACATATTTGCATTCCTTAAAAATTCAACATTTTTAAAGGACAGGTCTTGGTCCTCATCCTATAATTGCTATGTGTCACATAATAGATAATAAATATTTTCGATGACATTTTGTTATGACCCAGAACATATTTTGCTGATTCAAAAAAATAACACAAATGATTTTTATTTGATTAAAACAAAAATTTAAAACTGCCTAAAGCACTTCCACTTATAACAGCTTTGCTTCATTATTGTCATGCGATTACTTTGTTGAGTTCAGTGTATTAATGGAGTGCTACCTGATATCTGTTTGTCACTTCATTTTGTACATAGTCAATCATTATTTCAACAGTTCTTGTAAAGAGGATAAGACACATTTGTTTTTCATTTTGATAGTTTTTCCATTCTTTCTGCAATAATGAATTAAATTCAATAGTTAATTCACATAAAATTTTTATTTAGAAACCTCGATGTTCACTATGATCACTGGAAGAAAAAAAACATTTTCACTTAGAAAGAATTTATAGTTGTTAATTATTATCACTCCAGAGATAGTTTTTAATTGCCTTTACTCTTTAAAATGGTGGTTCACTGTGATTGGTTTGATTTGCATATAGTACAAGTAAACACAGCTTCCTTGTACTCTGTATAGACTTCAAGAATTTTGAGAATTTTCAGTGCAGTCATTCAGTCTGAAAATTTGTCTATGTAAATTATGTCTGTCTTATTAAAAATAGTTATAATTAATGAAATCTTTGATGTTGGTAGGGCTCATCAATATCTTAATATAAATAAACCATTGACAAGTTTTCTCAAAATATCTGAGACTTATCTTTTTAGTTTACATTCTGTTAAATTCCCTTTATGTAGTCATAGGATAATAATTTTGAAAAGAAAATAAACACTATCATTTAACGTTGCTAAAACATATTGCCTTTTGTTTCAACCCAGTGAAGACATAATTGCTAAAAACTCAACCTATTTACCCAGAGCAGCCAAGGATTATCTGGGGAGTTTGATTCAACTTAAAAATTTTTCTCTTTTTTTTCACTTCATCCTTTTTCGTTTCTTTACTGAAGTATACTAAAATTTTCTTTATGATACATTGTTTTTGATATTCTTGTTATTTTTGTTCTTTTTCTTAGCTTCATTTTTCTCATTAAATATTTATATTTTGCCCCCCTCCAGAATAGATTTTAAGCCTTGAGAAGTATAAACTTCTCATTTCACTCTGTGATAATTTTCAGTGGTCTCACTGTCAACGTAATATGTTTCCTCATACAGATCTACTTTCAAGACAATATATGAGTCCAACTATACAGCTGTTAGAAAAGATGAAGTCATGAAATTTGCTTACAAGTGGATGGCCATAGAGAGTATCATGCTAAGTGAAATGAGTCAGAAGGAGAGGGACAGACATAGAATTAATTGCACTCATTTGTGGAATATAAAATATAATATAGACTAACACCCAAGGATGGTAGAGACCAGGGCCAGGAAGATTGTTCCACAGGTGGAAGCTTGCCTTATGAGCTGGGGGAGAAGGCAGCTGAGATAAAGAAGGGATCGCTAAGTTTAAGATGGTTGAAGGGATCATTCAGGATGGGAGATGTGTGCTGAAAGTAGATAAAGGACCAAACATGATGACATCTCATTATCTGTATTGCAACCATAATACACATAAATAGAGAGAGAGTAATAGGAAAATTGTCTACCATAGAGGCAGTGGGAGGGGCTGAGGGGGGGAAGGGATACTGGGGACATTGGTGGTGGAAAATGTACACTGGTAGAGGGATAGATGTTCAATCATTGTATGACTGAAACTCAAACATGAAAGTTTTGTAACTGTAGTTAATGGTGATTCAATTTTTAAAAGGTGGGAGGAGAAAAAAAAAGGGAAATAAGGGGAAAAAAAGAAGGGGAAAAAAGGAAGATGAAAAAAATGATTCCATATAGTAAAAAGCAAAAAACATGCAGCCTAACACATATTCTGGATGCATGTGTACAGCTACTACTCTATTCTACTACATGCAATAATTCTTAATAACTCTCTCCTGCATGATGCCCATAAAAAAATTGATGAATGATTTAAAATCATGTTTTGAATTCTTGCTGATAAAAAATGTGGAGCCGGCATTATCAAGAAAAAAATCTTTTACTTGCAATTATGCATGACTGTTTATTGGAAGAAATTTTATCAGCCCAGTTGCAGATCCTTACTTTTGAAGAACTACTTATCCTATGTGACTCTCAGACTAGTGGCAGGTAGATAGGGCATCTTTATGTCGAAGCCTAATCTCTGGTCCTATAAGTATTGCTTCTTGTGTGAGTTAGCATCCTCATTATGGTACTACTTGAGATTATTCCTAGACCTAAAAACCCAGGAACAACTCCATAAGTAACCCTGAGCTATAAAGTATGCTCAACTAAACCGAAAATGTTTCCTTGGTTTACTTTTCTATTTCCCAAAACTTAGGTCATTCTAAAACTTCTGATATCTAAGTGTAATCGGATGATTATGCTTGAATAGATGTGGCTCACTGCCGGCAGTTTCTATCTTTGTCATCTACACACCAACAACCAACTACGATAAAGAAATTGAGAAGTTCTACATGGAGCTGGAGAAGTTCTATAAAGACAACACATTCTACAAGATCATTGTCGGTGATTTCAATGCCAAGATAGGACCAAGAAGAATGCCCTAAGAACTCCACATTGAAACCCATGGCCTAGAATGAAACGAACAGGGTGAGAGACTGTCTGAGGTCATCATGTCAACGAAGACCATTTATGGTAACTCACAGTTCCAAAAGGCTGAATCTAAACATTGGACACTGGAGTCTCCCGGTGGATAGTTCCACAACAAAACTGACCACATCATATTCAGTCAAAGGTTTAGCCTGACCAATGTCGCTGTTGTCCCAAAATTTCAAACAGGATCTGACCACCGTCTCCTTCATGCAAAATTCTACTTCACAGAGCAAAGTTTAAGTTTAAGAAGAGAACTCCCAGAATGACCACCAACTTGGAGCTCTTTGATACTATTGCGGTAAGGTGGGAAGATGCCGTCATTGACAACATCAACAAGGAATACAATCAACTGGTTCACCAAAACTCTTTGAGAATGTCATGCGACGACTGGAATGGGAAGGAATGGGAGTGAAGATAGACAGTCGGCAACTACACCACCTTCGATTCTCTGATGACATTGTTCTAATAACACCAAACATTAGTCAAGTGGCACAAATGCTGGCCAACTTCGACAGGGAGTGTGGAAAGGTCAGACTACAGCTGAATCTTACCAAGACAATGTTCATGAAAAATGAACTAGTCCTTGATGTTCCATTTGCTCTCAACAGGATGAACATCTTTCTGAATACAGCAGCTATGTGTGCCTGGGTCAAGAACTCAATATGAGGAATGACTTGGTGCCAGAACTGCGCAGGAGGAAGAGAACAGCGTGGAACGCCTTCAAGAGTTTCGAAGAAGTGGTTAAGAGGATGAAGAACCTCTGGCTCCAAGCACATCTTTTCTTTCTTTTTTTAAATTTAATTTTATTTATTTATTTTAAATTTATTATAACTTTTTTCTTTTTGGGTCACACCCAGAATTGCACAGGGGTTATTTCTGGCTCATGCACTCAGGAAATACTTTTGGCGATGCTTGGGGGACTATATAGGATGCTGGGAATTGAACTCAGGTTGTCCATGCACAAGGCAAACGCCCTACCTGCTGTGCTATTGCTCCAGCCCTGCTTGGGTTACTTTAATGGGAAGCCATTATGAGTATGGTCCAGTGACTGTTCATGGCTGATCCCCCCCTCCCTCCTCAATGTCTTGCTTATTTACCTGGGAATATATTTCCCATGGAGGGTAAGTATGTGTTTGATTTTTTTTAATTTATTTTTTAATTGAGCCACCGTGAGAACAGTTACAAGGCTTTTAGGATCGAGTCTCAGTCATTCTATGCTCAAACACCCATCTCTTCACCAGTGCACATGTTCCAACACCAAAAACCCTAGCATATCCCCCCTCCCACTCCTCTGCCTGTGTGGCAGATGATTTTCACTTTACTCTTTCCTTACTTTGATTACATTCATTTTTTGACAGGAAACTCACTATCATTATTTGAAGTTTTTTCTCCAACAGTCAGACCTGTTGGAATAGCATCATTAGATTGTGTGTTTTCTATTGTTGGTAACAACGAGCATATGATGTTGCATGGTCGCGAAAGCGGCCACCCAGTTTTGGAATTCTGGAATTCCGGTATTAAGTCCAGAGGTATTTCTGCCAGCAGCCACTACATTTCGAGATTGGTTTCTGTGGCGCTGGGATTATGACTGTTCAGGAGTGGAGGAGCTCTGGGCAACCGCTGCCTCCCCCATCACAAGATTCCCCATACATCCCATCCCATTACTGCAAACTCCTTTGGTTCTGAACAGTGGTGGTGGCCCTGCTCTCGCAGGGGGGAAAAGGCCAACGGACAGAAACCCTTCCCCTCCTGGGGCTGTACAGGGCCGTAGCTTAGTTCAGAGTCCAGGAGTATATCTGCCAGCAGCCGCTGCATTCTGAGATTGTTTTCTGTGCCTCTGGGATAATGGATGCTCAGGGGTGGCGGAGCCATTCCTGAGCATATTTTTTGTATATCAGGAAAGGACAAGTGGCAGCGTGGTTTGGGGATGTCTCAGTCTGCACACCGGAGCCGTGTTAGTTAGAAGCTCGGTGTCGCCAGGGCTCTATCTGGAGAAGGCGTGCTGGCTGTACCTTCTCTGTCTGGCACCCTGGTGTTATTGGCCCGGTCTGGGGTCAGGATCATTCTCCAGCTTCGGTGCCTGCTGGAACAGCCCAGATTCTTCCAAGTGCATCTTTTCAACTCCACCATTCTTCCTGCACTAACGTATGCCTCAGAGACCTGGGCCCTATGAAAACAGGATGAGAACGCTATTTGGATGTCCTAAAGAGGAATCAAAAGAGCTATGCTTGGAGTATAACGTTTTACTCAAGTGAGAGAAGGAATCCGGAGTTCCGACTTCCTTCAACGATCAAGAATCAGGGATGCTTTCTCATTTGCCAAGACGTCAAAGATCATATGGGCTGGACATGTAATGCGATTTGGAGATGACTGCTGAACTAGAGCTGTTACTGACTGGATTCCACGGGATGTCAAAAGACCACATGACTGCCCACCTACAAGATGGTCAGACTTCCTTGTCAAAACCCTGAATGAATGGTTTGAGGCTCTTCGTGTTCTTGGAGCGAATAGATACCATTGGGCTACAGATATGCGACAGGGATGAATGGAGATGTTACTGGCACCCGGTTGAGCAAATCAAAGTTCAACGGGATGACAAGTGATACAGTGATCTAGGTCTGAGCAGGAAAAAGAAACCTGGAAAGTGACAATTGTCATCTCTGGTGAAAATTTTACTTTTGCAAATTTGACCAAAGCTCATGATTTGTGAATACATTTTGAAGATTTTTCCCAGGCCTTAAAAATGGCCAAAGAAACTAGGGGTTCTGATGTATCATTAATTTTGTATAAAATCTACTTTCAACACCACCAGCAATTACATTACAGTAAATCATAGATTATTGATCACTCTTTACTGATAATATCCAATGAATAAAAAATCAGATAGACTATGTCATAATTAAGTAACTAAGTCTAATAGTAATATCAAACTAATAATAATACATATTTTTAAATAAGTTAATAATAGTGCACACACTTGGAGATCAGGACTGTTTCATCTTCATATTAGTTCTATGAGATATAGGTACTATCACCATCCTTGATTTAGAGATGAGAAAACAGGCAGAGAGAATAAGTGATTTGCTTACTGTCAGTCTTAGGAGTGGATCAAGGACAAATTTAGTGAGAAATATTAAGTCAAAGATCCATGTGTGTCTTTTGTCCAGGAGGTAGAATAAATGGGGCAAAGACCTGGATGTAGTGGTACTGAGTTTTGACTCTCTAAGGACTAAAGAGTACCTTAAATTCACTTAAGTACCATCTATAGTTAACTGTTCGATCAGAGGACTTTTGACTTTGTAGAAATATTGACAGAGTTTTTTTAACTTTTCAAGAGTATATAGACATATGGATTTTCTTCTGTAGTTTGCAATTTCATTTAAAAATAATTTTTAAAAACAGTGAGTCAAAAAAACTTAAGTTGCCAGCACTGCTCTAAAGTCAAAATAGTCAGCTATGGCAGTTCTTTGCAAAATCAGAATATAATTTTCATTCCTACCCTCTTTTTTTTCATTTCATTAAACATTTGATAGTTTGTTACTTTAGCTGGTAGCACAGTTACCTAGCATTATGCTTGTTGCACAAAAGCTTCTTAGTAAATATCTCTTTTTAAACAAACAAATCAGGTTTGTAATATTCCCTAAAGAAGCAAAATTTGTGCTCTCAAATGGGGATGCTTTGGGAGGGACAACAGATGTGAAAGTAACCAAGCAGCAACATTTAATTGGTAGGTGGCAATTTATGTGGTGCAATCTTTTATTTAATCATATACTCTAAATATATTTCCCCTATAGTTACTCAGTTGTTCAAATATCAGATTTCCCTAGGAGCAAAGTAATAATAGATAAAATAAAGTGCTAATCAAAATCCGTAATTAATAGTCACAAGCATTCCAGTTCCCTATGCTCCATCCCACTTGACTCTCTAACTGTATGAAAATGTAATTGCTTTCTAAAACCACACAGCCAGCTAATTCATCAGGGTCACCAACAACCTTTGCTTCAGTTATGTTGCACTTTAGAAGTCAGCATTGGGTAACTGGAGCAACAATACATTGGATGAGGTGTTTGCCTTACACACAGACAACCCAGGTTTGATCCTCTGCACTTAATATGGTTCCCCGAGCATGCCAGGAGTGATATCTGGGCACAGAGCCAGGAATAAGCCCCTAAGCATTGCCGAGTGTGTCCCAAAAGCCATTAACCATCCCCCTCCTTCTATTTTATTTCTCTTTATTTTTTGTCTACTAGTTTAATGATAATAGCCTGTATCACTGTCATACCGTTGTTCATTGATTTACTCGAGCGGGCACCAGTAATGTCTCCATTCGTGCCAGCCCTGAGATTTTAGAAGCCTCTCTTTACTTGTCTTTTCCAATGATTGGAGGCTCTTTCGGGGTCAGGGGAATGAGACCTATTATTGTTTCTGTATTTGGCATATCGAATATGCCACGGGGACCTTGCCAGTCTTTTCCATGCATTTCGTGTATTCCGTGTCTACACATTAAGTTCTCTAAAATAAGTTGAATCAATATTTATATGTCTATATTAGGTTAAAGCATGTTAACCATGTTAAAATGATGTTGATTTATTTTGTCTTCCTGATCCACCTTTTACTGAGAAAAATATTAACTCTTCAAACATGATCAAGGATTTGAAAAGCTTTTATAATTTTGTTAATGTTTGCTTCAGGAAGATTCAGTCAAGTGTGTACTAAGTTCAAGTTCAAAACTATTATCTTCTTAGTTAATTGTTCTTTTTTATCATTAAGTTCATATCCCACTTTTCAAAAAAATAAGGTTTTTTTGTTTACTGTCAATAATTTCTTTCTCACATTGTATCTTGATATTCTATAATACTTTGATTCCAATGTTATTTTTCTGCAGTTCAGCTACATTTACCCACCATTTCATACCCCTAAATTTGGTTTTGTACCACTTCCTTCCAACCTCAGTGCTCTCTTCTGAGTATATCCTTCATGTAGCAGCTATTGAGCTATTCTTTGATAGAAATGTTTCACCACTGAATGTCTTAATGGCTCCTGCCAAAATAGAACAATCTTCACACTGTTTTCTATATGAACACTGTTTTGTAAGCATATCCAGCAGCTCTTCATAACAAACAATACAAAATACATTCTTTTGGTTGTGTTTTAGGACAGGGATTGGGGCTTAGGATGGAAACATCCAAATTTGGTGATGGGAAGGTGTAATGGTGGTGGGATTGGTGTGTGAAGAGAAATGTTTTGAGGATTTTAGAAGGGTTGGGGGCCACTGGTTTTAGAAAAAAGAACAAGGTCTGGAGCTATAGTACAGTGGGTAGGGTGTTTGCCTTGCACATGGTTCACTCGGGTTCAATCCCTGGCACCTCATATGGTTCCCTGAGCATCACCAGTTGCGACCCAAAAGCCAAAAAAAAAAGGAAAGGAAAGAACAGAAAGTTTGTTTTTCCATTTTTCCATGTATGCAATGTGTGTCATTTGATTGATTTCTTTTGCTAATCATATCAATGGAATTAGGGTATGTTTGAACCCCGTTTTCAAGATAAAGAATTTGAGTCCTTGAACAAACAAACACTGCTTACGTGGGGAGGGGTGGGGGAGCTGTGTCTGTCCTTGGCACTTAGCATTATGATAGTCAGTGATGGCATCTGATGTGAGCCTGGGGTCATCCCGCTTGCACATACTGTTCCTGAGACCGCCCTTCCTTCCAGGGGATGGCATCCAGCGTCACCCTGGGGTGGTAGAGAAGTGCCCTTAGGCCTCCCTGTGAGGTTAACACTCTTCACTCCCTTCCCCTTTTTGGCAGTTCCCTGACTGGCCTTCATGGGTGCAGGGATATGCCTCACAGCTTTCTAGTAGGCTGACACTTTCGAGAAGAACCAGAGTCTTGAAGTTTTGTAGATACCAATTCCAGGTCAAGGGTCACATTCTTTTGTCACCCTTAACCTTATTGGCCCCACTGCATTGGTGAGAGCTGTGGGTTTGAAATAGCTTCACTGCATCTTCTCTACTTCGGAAGGAAGCTCTCGAGGCAGTGAGCAAGGCAGCACAGTGCCACATGGTCCCAGCCCCAGAGCCGCTAGGTGGGCTGGGGAGCAGTGATGGACCATTGCAGGTGAAGCCAAAAGCCATTGAGTTGTTCTTTAATTTCAGGCTCCTAGGACATGAGACATATTCTCCTGAGATGCCTCTAGTAATTTTATTTTTGATTTATTTTAGGTAACCTGGTTTACAGTATTTTTAATGACATTGTTTTGAACATAGCATGATCCCTTACCACACCCACACCCCAGAGTGACCAGTTCCCTCGACCATTGCCCTCGTGTCCTGCACCTCCACTGCCCACTGCTTTATACCCCTCAGATGAGAAAGTTCATTGTGTCTCTCTCTGACCTTCACTTAGCATGATGCTCTCCACCCATGTAGCAGCAAATTTTATAAGCCTATCTTTTTTAATAATTAATTATTTTTTTAATAAGTTCGGGCTAGAGCGATAGCACAGTAGATAAAGTATTTGGCTTGCACGCAGCCGACCTGGGTTCGATTCCTCCACCCTTCTCAGAGAGCCTGGCAAGATACCAAGAGTATCTCACCTGCACGGCAGAGCCAGGCAAGCTACCTATGGTGTATTCGATATGCCAAAAACAGTAACAAAAAGTTTCACAATGGAGACGTTACTGGTGCCCACTCAAGCAAATATGACAGTGACAGTGATTTTATAAGTTACTTCACAATATTTGATTACAATTAATAGCCTCATGATAAATGGTTACTCCCAGAAATTCTAGTAAGCTGACCTTATCTACATCTGGCTGTTCTGATTTCTGCTCTCACGGTGTCTGTGTACATCACCGGAACCCATAAACACGGTTCCATAAACAGCTAGTCTTTTGGACGTGGAAGACAGAGGGGAAATTCCCCTCCTTTCTATCCCTTTTCTTTTGCCAACTGGCCCTGATCCTCACTGCTGTCATTTGTGTTTCGGTCTGTTCTGTTTCTTTACTCCAAGCCTTGATGGGCACGTCTGGAGCCTTGCCAGACAACTCAGGAGTTTCTGGCCTCCAGTGTCTATCCCCTATGGCAGAAAACTCAATCTATTTAGAGAGTGTTAATTAAGTGAATTATATTTGGTCAGGTATTTAGAAACAAAAAAAAAATAAAAAGAGGAATGAGAAAGCTGAGTAAGTGATATGCAAATTTTTTTCTAGAAAGTTTAACCAAAAGAATCTGTCTGAAAGGGTTTTTCCTCTAGTTTTTTAGCTTGGTTTTTCTTCACTAAATTTGTGTGAATACACTTGCTCCTTAGTGATATGATTCTCATTCCAAATATGTTCATAAACTTGCAAAATGCAGAGAACTGAGATGAATATAAAAACTGTAAGTCTTATGTACAGAACTATTTGAGAAAATGTTGTTTACTTAGAAATAGAGTTCTAGAAAGTATGTCTGCCATCTGTAGTCCAGATTATGATGTTCATGATGCTGAATTAAACATTTAGAAATAAAGCCTAATGGATGTTTTTGTTTTCAAGGATAAGGCAAATGAAATATTGTTGCCTTACTCTTAATGCATAAAATAGCCAGGATGGCATCATGTATTCATCACAGATGATAAAATCAATGATCTTGTGCTTTTTAAGTTTACGTCTTGGCACGATTTCTATACAGGCTATGGTGCATACTAGTAATGTGATAAAACATAGAGACAAAGCCAGAAGTTTAAAAGCATTATGATCATCATTACTTGCTCTTTAATGAGGATTCATGTGCTAACATAGATTGATCATTTTACATATTGCTATTCACAAGCATGATTCTACATCTTTTAATTAGTCCATCATCAATATCCCCATTCCAAAAACTAGGGAAAGACTCTAGTATTTAAAGAATTAAAGAATGTCCCAATTTTCTTTCTTGTATATCCCTTTTCTTATGAATCTTTCTACTTCTAGTAATAAAAAACAGCTGTTCAATCAGGCTGCAAATACTCTGGGCTGAGTGAGCGCAGAGAAATGACTGAACTTAGTGAATTCAAGACTGCATTAGGATAATTGGATTACTGAAAGCAGTTTCAGGGCTAGATGAAGAATATGTACTTATTAAAAGCAAGTTAAGAATAGTGCAACCCACAAATACTGGACAATCTCATTCATCTGTTAGTTTAAGGTAACAAAGGATCTTAAGACAAGGGAACAGAAAAAGTACCAAAAGCCATGAGCCTGGATTACAGAACTGAGAATGCCAAGTTGAGGGTGTGGGGGAGGAGCTGTGAGGGAGTTAATTATGAGGAGGACTGAAGGTAATATTGAGGACATTGGTCAAAGATTTAGGACATTGTGGTGGTGGAGAGGTGATGTAACTGTATACAGAAAAACCATGGTATTGATACTATTAAAAGCATTTACCCCAACTATAATAATGAAAATTTTAAAATGAGTTTGCTAAGGGGTTGGGGTAGGGCATGGGAGGGTACCTTGGGACATCGGTGGAGAAGTACTGACACTCGTGGTGTGATATTGGAACATGGTACCCCTAACCTCTATTATTCTATTTTATTTTTATAAAGTTGCAGAGAGTCTCTTGCCTGCATGCCTGGCTGTCTTCCCCAGGGCTTCTCGGAGGGGATGGGCTCCAGCTTCCCTCCCCACCCCGAGCAGAGCTCCCGGCAGCCGAAGACCACTGGAACCTAGCCATAGTCATGCTCAAGGCCCCTCTCCACACGTTCGGACAAGCCTCACGCATGAAGATATCGGCAGAGGAACCCAGGTGTATGTAATCCCATCAACGGTCAAGATCCATAGACTTAAAAGCAAGCTCCCAGAAGCTCCCAGATATCTTATAACCTGCTTTTCCCTCTGTGAGAAACTAGCAAGCTACTGAGAGTTTCCTGCCCACGTGGAACAGCCTTGCAAGCTTCCCGTGGTGTATTCATATGCTAAAGTCAGTAACAAGCTGGATCTCATTTCCCTGACCCCGAAAGAGCCTCCAGTGCAGCATTGTTGGGAAGGCCTAATGGAGAGAGGCTTCTAAAATCGCAGGGATAGGACGAATGGAGAGGTTACTGAGCCCGCTCGAGAAATCAACGATCAACAGGATTTTATGATTTGTGATTATAAAGTTGCTCACAATATTTGGTTACATTTAATATTCTTACACCAATCACATCACCATTACACCTTTCCACCACCATATTTCAGATGTTTCCAATCCGATCCCCAAATCCTGACCCCAAAGCAGAACCAAAATAATTTATTTTGTGTTGCTTATTATGAATATTCCTCTAAAAATGATCCCAAAAAGGTTTCTTAGAGGAAAGTGTGTGAAGATTGTATTTTACCCAAGAGCCATTAAACCCGTCTATAAAAGATTAGTAACATGTTGTTAAAGGTTGGGCCTTGTGTGGTTATATATATTTGTGTATATGTGTGTGTGCGTGTGTATAAATGTGTTTCCCCCTAAGATTGGTTGCCTTCTACTTTAAAGCCCATCAAATGCGGTATGCTGCTCTTGGTATATCAGTGGTGTAAAGCATGAGATGTCCCAGAATAGATTCACTCCTGGGTGAGGCCCATCAGAGTGTGTGGAGAGCGTCTGTGAGCATGATGAGGGTTGAGTTCTGGAGGAATTGGGCTGCCAGGGCTGGCTCTGATGGGGCACAGAGGGGCCTCATTCACCCCTCTCTGGGTTGCCTGAATGAAACAGCCTGGTGCAGGGTCTAGAGGCATGTCTATGGCGTATCATAGACATGTGCTCTCTTCCCTAACCTATATTATTAACAGCATTGTAAATCATGGTGTTCAATAACAATTTAAAAAAAAAAACAAGCTTAAACTCTAAAAAGGATAAAAATGAAAAAAAGAACTCTTGCCAGTTGACTCCAAAGTCAGCTTCTATAGTAACATGAGAGAAAAATCATAAAACTATTGGCAATTTTTCATGTCAGTTGTGTTCATTATCAAAAGTATACTATGCTCTCTTGGACTGGAGCGATAGCACAGCGGATAGGGCATTTACCACACACGTGGCCAATTCGGGTTTGATTCCTCCACCCCTCTTGGAGAGCCCGGCAAGCTACCAAGAGTATCCCGCCCACATGGCAGAGCCTGGCAAGCTACCCGTGGTGTATTTGATATGCCAAAAAACAGTAACAACAAGTCTCACAATGGAGATGTTACTGGTGCCCACTCGAACAAATCGATGAACAAAGGGACGACAGCGCAGTGCTAGAGTCACTATGCTCTCAATTAAGTAAATATAATATTAAACATGAATGCAAATAAATAATCAAATCTTCACACAGTGATAGCATGCTCTTAGCTTCAAATCAGTTTCACTTATAAACATTTACTGTGCACTGTTCCTCAGTACAACATCCCTGTTCCAAAAGTGGGCCTGCTCTGGCATCAATGATGATTGTAGAGGCAAACCAGAATCCCATTAGAAAGTAGTTCCAAGAAAGCAATAAATGTAGCAAAAAGGTACCAAAGCCAGGGTTTCTCTGATAATGCTGTTCATAATCTTTGACTAGTTATCCATTCATTTGATAGTATGAATTGAGCACTTTTTAAAACCAAGGTAGGCTTTCTGGAACAGTGAGGTACTTGCCTTCAGGAACCCAGGGCCTAATACACATAAGGAAAATAACTGGGTAAGGGAGGGGAGGCAAATGGAAACACAGAGAAGGAAAATGAAAAAATTAAGGGAGGCATGATGTCATAAAAAAATACAAGTGACTTGGACTAAAAAGTTGCTTTGGGGAACTTCACAACAAGAGAATACTAGTGTGCACATAGCCCCTTAACTTACCATGTACTGGAGAAGCTAAAAAGAAGCATACCCTGGGAGAGGCAACATCACACTTCTTCAGGTGGGCAAAGTTGTGAGCAGGTAGGACCTATAAATGGCAGAGCAATGGGAATTGGAACATATCCAGTATAGGAAATGACCTTGCCAGTGAGAAGCACATCCTGACAGAAGTTGATCTGCTCCAGGTGAGTGTCTCCCAGTCCTTCCTGTCAGCAGCTCCATGCTAGACTGCCTGAAGACATCTGCCCTCACTTTCAGAATGGTGTTTGGGGAGGAGGAGGGAATTATAAGAAAAGGAGGCCAATGCTGGGTGTCCATGGAAATAAAGATGGAGTAACAGCCACCCTGATGCAAAGAGCTGTTTCTGAGTTAATTAGAAATAAAAAGGGACACAAATTATAGGGAACAGATGGGAAGCGTTGCCACTCAGTTGCTGATAAGATTTTTCGGTTGGTGCCTGAGACTGGGGCTAGAGCTCGAGATGGTGATTAAATTCTCTTCCAATTCCTGAACAAATATTTTTAATATCAGGCAACTGAGAAGTAAACTGAAAAGACGTTATTAGAAATAAGTGTCTATGTGTAATAATTTGCATTTACTTTGCCTGGAAGATGACATTTTATCATCTGTATTCATTGCTTCTGAAAGTGCTAAACTAAATCCTATATTTCTTCATGTTAAATTGAAGTCTGTAGTCATCAAAATGCTGACAAGTTGAGTTATTGGCTATTTTCAGGGCCCAAGCAAAGACTTTCCCATTAATAACATTCAACGTGTGTGCTGATGGGAGGGAATTATTTAAAACTATCGAATGTGTTATTAAAACTTATCTTGTGTGCCGTAAGGAAGGTACTTTTGACTTATTGGGGCAAATAAGAGTTTCAGGAAGTTGACAAATGACAAATAATATTACTGATAATAAATTAAAAAATCTAACAGTACAATTCCACATTAGCTCAGTTATGTCTTTTAGTTTTTCTCCCTCTCCTCTTTACCTCTTCCATTTTACAACAAGTATTCTTACCATTATCATCAAAAAAATTAGAGGTGAGATCATAAAAGGAAAGCTCAAGCTAAGAAATTTGTGTTAAGCAATGGAAAACAAATTATCAAATGCTTCCTTTCCAGCAGGTCTGACTTTGGGGTTGGGGGGGGGACTCCAAACAATAATAGTGAGTTTTTTGTTGAAATATTGAATGTAATCAAAGTAAGGAGAAAGTAAAGTGAAATTTATTGGCTACACAGGCGGGGTGGGGGACTGGAGGGCTTAGGGGGTGGGGGGGGAGGTTTACTGTGGTTCTTGGTGGTGGAATATGTGCACTGGTGAAGGGATGGGTGTTCGAGCATTGTGTAACCAAGACTTAAGCCTGAAAGTTTTGTAACTTTCCACATAGTGATTCAATAATAAATAAATAAATAAAAAGAAATTTGTGTTAAATATTAGTCATCAGAATAAGTTAAACGTACCCACCAGAAAAAGAATCAAGATCATTTCCTTGATTCCATACTAAATATCCTATAAATTCTATAAGTAAGAAACCCAGAGGGGCTGGAGCAATAGCACAGAGGGTAGGGCGTTTGCCTTGCATGCGGCCAACCCAGGTTCAATTCCCAGCATCCCATATGGTCCCCTGAGTACCGCCAGGAGTGATTCCTGAGTGTAGAGCCAGGAGTAACCCCTGTGCAGAGTCAGGTGTGACCTAAAAAGAAGAAGAAGAAGAAGAAGAAAGAAACCCAGAAACTCCCCCTGCCCCCCTGGGCAAGTAACTTTAAGAGAAGAAAGCTTTTTAAAGCTATGATTTTTAGTATAATTGTAATAGCACAGTGAAAAATATAGTGTAAATTTATGAAGTACAGGAAGTCTTATTAGGCAAATGAAAACCTCAGACTTCCTTTCTAGGTTGTTATTGCCTAAGCAGTCTTCTAATCTCTTCTACTTAATCACTTCAATATGAATTACTTGGACACATCGTCTGTAAGTGATAACACAAGTTACAGATATATTCCATATCTTCACAACATACGAACACACATACACAGTCCAAGTATGAATGGGGTGAGGATGCTGCTCTTATGTGTCACTTAGCCACACAGTAGACATAGCTCCTAAACTTTCCAGTACTAGATGTTAGAATTGACTCATGAGCATTTGTATTTTCTGTTCTCACAGAAGTATCTTCTAGTAAGTGAAGAAATATTTGAAAAAGTAGATAGCTGTATAATAAGTAGTTCTGTGGAAACTATTTGGAGAGCAGTGCTGTTGAATTACTCAGAATGGAGGGATTTTTCTTATTCAGTCAGAGAAGATGTCATAGTTCATGTCTTAAAGGGCTGGGATTTGCCACACAAGGAAGGAGGAAATGCCTGAAACTGATACACGTTCATTTTATTTTTTATAATTTTTCACTAATTACTTATTTTTAATATATATTTCCAAAATAAATGCCAAAGAACACAATAAAGAGATAAGGGTATAGTACAAGGGTTAAGGTACATGTCTTGCATGAGGCTGACCCTGCTTTTATCCAATTACTATATACGGTCCTCTAGCACCACCAAAGGTCATTCCTGAGTACAAAGCCTGAAATTTCCCCTCAGCCTGGCTGAGTGTGGCTCAACCCACCCACCTTTCAAACACAATGAAAAGATATCCTGAATATCATTCCACAGACCACATAGAAGAGCTTTCTTAACTACAAATTCACAAAACATTCTTCTAAGATCTTGTATTTGTTTGTTACTACAGTTGTGACTATTTTATCCTTTCTATTACACGTGTGTGGTTATCTTGTTACAGCAACAAGAAGAGATCACTGGTATATGAAATGAAGATGAAATTTGCTCAAAGGAACAGATATTCCCAGAATTAGTCATTTGGTGGAATAATGAGACCTCATATAAGAAAAAGAAATTTTGTAAGAATTTTTTTTAAATGTCCTTTACTTTGGGGCCAGAAATCTAAACCAGGTAGATTCCTGGAACATTTCTGATACTGAGATGAGGATTAGGGATAATTAATGTAACAAGTATATGGATTTCTACCTGGTCAGAGAGAAAAAAGAGCTAAGGATATTCTGGAAGAGGCTGGTGCCTGATCACTATGCAAATTTTTCTCTGTGTTGCGTTTCTGTTCCATTTTCCTCAAATCATCATTAAATAAAGTCTTACTTAAGGGCACAGCTCAGTTTCAGCTGTGCTATGGGTAATTAGGGAAGGCCTTTCCCTTGCTTCCAACATACCAATAAATGAGACAGCAGTGTCCTCCTACGCAGAGGTCACCAATAAAGTACGACCAAGTCTGCTAAGTGTCAGAGAATGGGAATTTGAAGATCTCACAGGGCAATGCTGTAATTGATTCAGATAGTTCTTTCCTGTCTGCCATATAAGCGATACCAGAATAAGCACCAGAAATAGCCACTGTCACTGGCCTTTCTTCCCGATCACAGTGAGAGGCAAGGGGCCATTTCACTGTGCATTTGAAACCTTTCACAGGGGCTACTCAGTAGGAAGCAAGTGCCTATGCGCACCTTGTCATCATAAGCGCCCATGCTGTAACAGCAAGGCTTTCACGTAAGGCTGCAGTACAGACTGACCAAGCATCTCAGTGGCATATGGCAGAAGAATTGATTTCTTTTTTATGCTACATGCCTCATGCAGGTCTACTCTACATCTGCTCAAAGTCATCCTTTCCTGATTCAGACAGAGGGGGGAACGATCACCTGAAATGTAACCAATCATTTATGGTAGAGGGAGCAAGCATGACAAAAAGCCCGGTGTGGTGATATCTTAAGGTGACATGCATGACTTCTCTTCCCCACCCAAAGCAAATTCTCCATGTGTAGGAAAAAAAGACAAGAGAGAATGTGAGATTCCCACACATCCCACACATTCCCCTGGAAATGCTTCGAGCCCTTTGCAGAAGAACATGCTCTTTCTTTAACTGAGCAAACAGTGACTGAGCAAACAACTTATAAAGTACATTCAATAGGCTGTTAGCTTTCTGGACAAGAGCAATTCTGTTAGAGGGGCTTGAGTGTAAGTTGAGAAGACAAAGAAAAGTGAAGAAATGGTCAAGAAGAGATGATAAGTGAAGCACACATATGAAAGGGAGATACCAGAAATGAAGGAGAGAATCATGGCAGTAAGGACCAGACAGCCTGAAGGACTTAAGAGGGTCAGTAATGACTTGTACAAGGGTCCAACTTCTATGCTGTCCAATTTGCCACTGTTGTTCATTTCTCTAGGTCCTGAGTGGCTAATTAATGCAAAGAAGAAAGACCCCTGGAAAAGAGGAGGCATAGAGGAGAGTAGAAAGTTGTGGGGAAACCAAAGACCCTTGAATGTGGACTATCAACAAATGAGAACATGAACTGGAAAACAGTAAGAAACAAAGCAAAATGGAAGCCACCCATGGAGAGTCAGATTTCAAAATCTGCATAAACTGGGAAAGATGCTGCAGCAAGTCGAAGTTGCTAGTTTTTGTTTTTAGTCCTAGAAACACCAGACTTTTCCCCTGCTGCACCAGGTCTGATAAGCCTGCAAAGCTTACACTCAAGATTTTATACGAGTCGCAGGGAAGAGAATTGCCAGTTAGAAATGGGTTATCCCAGGGCTCCTAGTGCATGGTTTGATGGTTGTCTGGGGCCAGTGGGTGGGCACTCAGCTCCCCAATCTGGTGTCTCTATGATCATCCTTAGACTCATGCCCAGTTTTTCAGATTCCATACAGTTCATGACTTTGAGAATGTGCTGAGCCTGCTGTAACAGGAGATACAACTGTATTCCAGAGAACCTTGCTCTGACCCTCAAAGAAAATCACTTGCAAGTGTTTTTTCTCCAAGTCTTTACAGCTTCACAAATTTAATACTAAAAATACTGTTTTAATGTAGCTAGAGTTGCTTTCAGTAGAACTTTGCTAGCAGAGGCTACAGCTCCCCACCCTCCCCCACCCCCCTGCATCTCTATTAAATGGTAAGCTGTCTTTTTTACACAAAAGTCATGAAACTCTTTAACAGAAATTCTCTGCATGAGAACTTCTGCATCCTCTGAGTGGGATGCATTTGCCAGGGATAGTAGCAAGCTACTCCTCAAGAAAAACTGCCCCATCCTTACATCTTGAAATGACAGTGGCAGTGCTCTCTCTCTCTCTCTCTCTCTCTCTCTCTCTCTCTCTCTCTCTCTCTCTATCTATCTATCTTTCTCTCTCTCACACACACACACAGAAGTATGTAGTCCTCTATTATCATTTTTTTCTGAATCAGTTGTGAAACCTTTTAAATAATCTCCATGAAATAGGAGTAGTTTTCTAAGAGCATACACTCATTGTTAACAAACAAGAATCCTTAGAGTATAGTCAGTGAGTTAAATTCCTTCCCATGTTTGGCAACTAGCTTCCCTTTTATTTTTATCCCAGCTACAAATATATTACTTACTAAAATTCTGTCATGTTTTAAACAAGAAAGCCACAGCCTAATCAAAGCTTTTGTGTAAAAAAAACTAGGAGTCAGCCGAGTGGATTCCCAGCGTGGCAAACCCCAGTGTCTAAGTAGAACACATGCTTGATTCAACCTCACATGCCTTCTGGGGCAGACACCTTTGTGAAGTACATAGTCTGCAACACTGTACAGGTCTGTAGGATAACATTGGTTTGTCCTTTCTGCCTTGACTCAGGGAGCTTGGGTTTATTGGGTTACTCCCATCACAGTGCTTCCTTTCCTGTGTTTATTTGTAACCTCTTTCTTTGTGCTCTGTTGACTTGCAAATATTGTTTTTCTTTTCTCCTTAAGTCCTTTGCATAGTTAATTCAGAGCAATGTCCTTTTTGTGTGGACACAAGATGACAGTTAATGCTATGCTTTTGTAACTTGGGAGTTAATTGACTCTGAAGGATATTTTCCTCCTGGACATCTGTTCTCTCAACTTAAGCCTCAGTTGCCCTTAGTTCCTAGCACCCCAAAAGCAGGGTCCCGATGAGGGACTGGATAGACCCAGGGCAAGTGCTGAGCTATGTGCTACCCTGGCATCAAAATGGGCCTGGCCAAAGCGCCATAATACTTAACTATAAATTAAGAGCATGGTCATGGACAAATTCAGTCATGATCCAAAAAGTAATAACTTCTTCACCTTTTTCAGATTCGGGTCCTGCTAGGGTCAGGAATGATTAATCCAGCCTGAGCACTGTAGTCTGAGTCTGTGGCAAGATGTCCCCAGAGAGTCACCCTACAAGCTCAATCTATTTCTTACTGTGTCCATACAAAATAACTAATATTAAGAAGTAGAATTAAGATGTTAATTAAGATGTTAAGTAAGTCATTGGACTGAGGAAAGGAGAAAAACACTTTAATTGGTATTTTGCCCATGAGCACAGGAAGGGCTTTCTTATGTTGATTTTGCTACTGGATGGAATGTAACATCTATCCCCAATGCAGTGGAGTTGGAGAGAGATGAGAGGGTTGGAAAGAGATGAGAGAGAGAGAGCAGGGCAGCAAGATGGAGCATTGAGAGACTAGCAAGGGGGACAGAGGGAGAAGAATGCAGAAGAAGATTGAGAAGTAGGCGCGCCGAAAGAGACTTGCTGTGAGATGGAGCGCAGGAGATGATCGGGAGAGACAGGAGGAGATGGGAATGAGGGCCAGTGTGGGACTAGAATGGGGAGCTCAGAGAGGCTGGAACAGGGGTGTGGGGATAATGGAATAAACGGCAACTGATCACCAACCAACTGGCTTGCCCCTCGCTTCCTCTTCATCTGCCTATAGCTCAGGCTGCCCTGGCTGGGGAAGTGGCCTGAGACAACCACACCTGGGCAGCAAGAGGGAGAGCCGCTGAGGCCTTCCCTAGCCGCCCTGGAGATTATTCACAGGTCGAAGCTTCCATGTTCCTACATGTCTCTTTAGAGCCATTTGATTGATTCGGGGAAGTTTTCTCACGCAATCCAGGTCACTCAGAAATCTTCAATAAAGATTTTTCTTTTCCCAATTAGACTCAAGAAAGTAAGACCTTCTCTGTTAGTGAAAGTCAAAAGATGAATTTTGTGAGCTGTCAGTGATTAATATTCTTGTCATTTAGAAAAAGCCAACAATATTGTGGGGAACTAGAACGTATCAAACAAGCACAATGCAAGAGATGGGGAAACATTCCATCAGTACCTAAGTTCCAAGTTCCCAAGGGTGCCTGAGACCCTTCAAGTGGTGGGTGGTTTTCGTGGCTCAGCCCTCCCTAGGATTCCATGAGTCACACACATCTCTTTAATTTCTGTTCCTTTGAGTTGGGTTCACATCAGGATAACTCGAGAGTCATTAAAAAAAATACAACTGCACTGAAATGAAAAAGTATTGCAATAATAGAACAATCTTAGTTTAGCCCTAACTCCATAGCTAACATTCAATGACCTTAAGTAGGTAATATTTTCTTTGAACACAGTTTTCTATCTGTAAGTGTGGAGAATTATATTTGAGGCAGGTAAGATGAAAAATAATATAAAATGATATTATAAAACAATTTGATGAACTCTATAATTCTACTCAATTATAAAAGATTAAAAATTTAAGAAATGGATTCAAGTTTTCTCCTCAAGCATTCTAAGATGTCGATATTTTAACAACTAAGAGAGAAGTGTGAATTTGAGAACTGATGTCTTCAATTCAAATGCAATAGACATTATATGTCAGGGCTGGAGCGATAGTATAGTGGTAAGGCACTTGCCTTGCACATGACTGGCCTGGATTCAATCCCCGGCATCCCACATGGAACCCCATCAGGGGTAATTCCTGGGTGCAGAGCCAGGAGTAAGTCCTGAGAACTGCTAGGTGTACAATGCCAGATATGGTCCCCAGACAAAAGACAAACAAAAAACACACAATGGGCAGGACAATAGTGCAGAGACTAGGTATTTGCATTGCTTGCAGACAACCTGAGTTTGAACCCTGGCATCCCATATTGGTATTCCAAGCCTGCCAGGAGTGATTCTGAGTGCAGAGCCAGGAGTAGGTCCTGAGCATTGTCAGGTGTGACCCCCCCACCCCAAACATTAGATACTCTATGTCCTAAAAAAGATTTTTCCCCCTTTGGAATCAATAAAACTACTTTTATTTTGATCAGAAAATAAAAGAATCCTATAAACAGTTTCTTTTTGGTGAATTAGTCCTCATACAAAATTCCTTCTTTCTGTTCAGAAAGACTGTCAGAATTTGATTGTGCCCCAAGCTCAGCCTGGGAAAATGGCATTTTTTAAAATTACAGATCAAATCTTGGCTTGATGTTTAAAACATTAGCCTGCATGCAACAAAGGAAGCCTCAGATCCAACCATCTGTTTTCTTAGCATACTTGCATTTGCTAAGTAGATATTTTAACAATATGACTGAATATATCTGTGGATCATTTCAGTCAGAGAGTGGACTGATCAAATGAGAGAGTGGCCTGATTCCCCTGACACACACACACACACACACACACACACACACACACACACACACACACAAGCATTGCCTCTTCTAACACCTTTGCAATATAATTAAAGAAGAGGCTCAGCAGGATAAATTCAAGTAAAAGAATAAAAATATGAGACAAAATGACGAAAATAGGAACTTGAACCTAGCACTCTAGCATCCTGTTTCTATTTAAATTTGGAGCATCACCATCTTTTTTCTGTCATATGCTTCTTCCTTAACCTCAACATCTGAAAAGAAGTAACCAAAGGTATTGGGAATCGGAGAGCCCAGGTATGTGACTTGGCCATTTCCAAGACTGACTCCAAACCTGCTCAGAGAAGCTCCTTATTGTGGTTTCATGACTCTGGTGGACACTACTGTTTACTTCTTAGCAACACTATCCCTTGCTTTTTTGCTAATAAAACCTAGGTTTTTGCTCAAGTCTGAATATATCTAACCTTAGGGGATATCTGGGGTGATTGATCTCTGTCTAACTCTTTGCTAACAGAGGTGGTAGATCGACCTAGTTCTGGCCAAAGTGATGTCAGGGAAGTTTGCTTGTATGCCTGGAGGGAAAAGGTTTATCCCAGATGAAAGGGGTCCAATCCCACACCAGGGTCCATGCTTTCAACTCAGCTCTGCCTTTCTCTTTGGCTTCTGTCAGAATTTGCCTGAGGATGAGATGCTTGAAGCCCTGCAGTCCATTAGGTTTTGCATGACAGGAGGTCAAAACCAAATAAAAGACTCATTGAGTACCCACAATTCTTAACTGAAGGCTTACACAGGAAGTTCCCACTTCAGTCTGCACTTCTTGCTACATGAATAATTAAATTAAAATACCACTTTAGTTAAAATACCATTAGTTAATTTTCATTGTTACTTACAATGAATATCACCCTAACTAATAAGAAAGTTTCCCATAAAGAATTTTACCCCAGGTGGGTGGCACCGGCCCCGCCTGCCGCCAAGATGTGATCCGCAGCTGCATGAGCATGACTCCAGATGCCAGCTAAATTTTTTGGCAAGGGCAGCTCCTGGCAGAATGTCTCCAGACTGAGAACTAAGCCTCGGCCCCATGCCCGCCCAGGAGGGGAAAGGTATTTTTCTCTCTCGCCTCTTCCTTGCCGGGGGTGGTGACCGCCATATTATGACAACCACAGATGGGGTTTACAAGCTTGCAATGGTCCAATATCTAGAAGAAATCTCGCTGGACCTAGTTGCTAAAGTACAGAAATCCAAAACCGCACGACCTCATATCTCTTCACAACAGGTCTGACTCTAGTGGGGTACTCCTAACAATAATAGTGAGGTTTGTGTTGAGATATTGAATGTAACCAAAGTAAATAGAAAGTAAAGTGAAATTTATCAGTTACAAGGCGGGGCGGGGGTGCAGGGAAGCGGGATGGGAGGTGTACTGTGGGTTATTTTTTTTTTGGTGGTGGGATATGGGCACTGGTGAAGAGATGGTTGTTTCAGCATTGTGTGGCTGAGGCTTAAGCCTGAAAGTATTGTAATTTTCCACATGGTGATTCAATAAAATAAAATTCTTAAATTAAAAAAAAAAGAATTTTACCCCATACTTTCCTTTCAACAAATGTTACACATTTAGAATAACATCAGAGCTGAAAGCCACACTACCATTGACTAGCTGATGATAAAATAAGTAATTTGGAAGCGATTACTTTGTTCAAGGAGTCAAGTCCCATTAGTGCAAAAGACAATGAGTAAGGAAAAAGATGCTTCAAACATTTACATGTCAGCAAGAAGAACTTTGTCAAAATCATTTCCTAGGAGTAGATTTGTAGACAGAGACCATGAAGCACTAGGAGCCTGAGGCCAGAAACCATCTTTAAGAACAGGAAACTAGAGTCTCCATGACTACTTCTCTTCAATTTTTCTAAAGTCAGACCTGAAGTAAAATTTTCCACAAAAGATGGGGAAATGGATTTCTCATCTCATGAGAGAGGGGAAAATGCATTTCTCAAATTTGCTTTCTAGGAATACACAAACAAAAGACATTTTAAAGGATCTGAGGACTCTGGCTTCAATGCAGCTGAGATTGACAGTCCCTACTCCAGAAGTCAGAGATAAAAGGCATTAGCAAGGGAGAGGCCACTAGGTTCTTATAACTCTGAAAGAGATTTTTTTGGGAGGGTCTTATGGGACACACTCGGCACTGCTCAAGTTACTCCTGGCTCTGCACTCAGAAATTACTCCTGGTGGTGCTTGGGGGACCATATAGGATGCCAGACATCAGTCTCTAGTTGACTACATGCAAGGCAAGCACCTGATCCACTGTACTATTGCTCTGGCCCCACAGGATGAGGTTTTTGAGAGTTGAAATACTATTAGGAACAGGAAGTTACAATGTAACCCTTGCAATCTCAACTTCCATAACTCAATTCTTTTTTATAGATAAAACCTGACTGTTAGTTTGAAACATTGTCATACAAGATTTTTCTGGGAATTTTAACAATTTCTTGCCCCTAATAATTTCCTTTCCTCCCCCCCTCTCAGAGAGCACGGCAAGCTACCGAGAGTATCTCGCCCACAAGGCAGAGCTTGGCAAGCTACCCGTGGCGTATTTGATATGCCAAAAACAGTAACAACAAGTCTCACAGTGGAAACGTTACTGGTGCCCGCTCAAGCAAATCGATGAGCAACGGGATGACAGTGACAGTGGCAGTTATTAATCTCCTCAAATTTTTATTCCCAAACATTTTTTAATCATAGAAAATATACCCTTTTAATTTAATTAAAAATAAAAAATAATTTGTTTACCTCTTTTTCTGTCCCTAGATTGCACTTTTCCTAGTTCTGTTTAGCAAAGTGTATAGAAAACAACAGACATTTGATCAGGGTGCCTGATCAATACCTTCAGGTTTGTGTGCCTGAAGGAATTCAGAAAACTTATAAAAACAAAAGATTTTTTAAAAACCCAGGGTTTTAGAAAAACTCACTTTTAAAATACTTTTTTATGACTCCAAAATCTAATTCCACAAATATGTTTTCAATATAAACTTTAAACTATTCATTTCTTTTCATGTAAAAGGGAAGCCTGTTGTTTTCTAAGAATGCTGACTTTTTTAATTTCAGTTTTATTATTTACTATAATGAGGGACAGAAGGAATACAAGCTGCTTCTCCATTAACACATATGATAGAACCACACCTACGTGTTCTGTTTGTCACTACAAACTTCTTTGCTTTGCTACATAGGTCATATAAGACATTTGGTAGATTTTCATAGTTCAGCTAGAATAATTTAAAAGGCTGATGTAACCAAAGTAAGTAAAGAATAAATGTCTTTCTTCATTTGCTATTACATGGAATAAATGTAAGTCATGGCTTAGTTTCTTTGTTCATTTGATGAGTGATTTATGATTTAATGATGTTGCTAGCCTGTTTCAGGGGCTGCTGGAATTGCATGCAGCTCTGGAAATAATTGAGGAGTCTGTCATTGAAACTCCCTGGAAATGTCCTCATTAGCAACATAATTTAGCAAAGATGATATTGATGTTGCCGTACCAATTCCAGGTCGAGCACACATTGCATTCCAGTAAATCATCTCCTACATTCCCTCTGCTATGGTTGCGCTGTGATTTTTTTACTCAGAAATACTAAGAGGAAATAATTTAAGTAGAATTTCTGTTCAAATTTCTTGAAGCAGATCATTATAAAATTCCATTGCAATGGTCAAAGGGAGTCCTAAGAGAATGCCAAAAGATTATCAGAGTTGAAATTTCTGATCACGGGTGCTGATATAATTTGTACCTTAGAAATCCTCACCCTGGAGAATTAACTGGGAAAAAATAAAATAAAAGAAATTTGACCTAAGTTCTAATTTTTTAAATTTAATCATTAATTCAGTATTTATATATATATATTAAGTATGTATTTGATACCAAGCATCATTGTTAATGTGGGTAACTTTATAGACAACGAATACAAATCCTTCTCTTCTTGGCCTTAGTTTATTATAATAAATCAAAGACGAATATTTAATGTTATTGAGTAATCATGAAGTCCTATGTTGAAAAATAATAAGTGATAAGGAGATGAGGTGATATTTTAAACAGGGGCATTTCTGGGCAAGGAAGTAGATGAATGTGGAAGCCAGACTGAGGCTTTCCAGAGGAAAAGTTTCCAGGCTGAAGGAGCAGCAAGGGCAAAGGACACACATGAAGCAGACCCCTAAATGGAATGAAATGAACAGCAAGGAAGCCAATGTGATGAGGTGCAAGTCAACTATGGACAGAAGGATATCTGGGGGCACAAACTTGTAGGACTTAGAGGCCCATATCAGATTTTAGGGTTGGTCCTAAATATCAATAAGAAGACTCTGAGTTCTTGCAAAAGTGTGACACAGTCATACCTGCCTTCTAAAAGCAGCACTCCGGAGACCAGTAGTCCAACTATGTGATTTGGGAGACTGGCCAACCCAGAAAACACTATAGAGTGGTTTCTATCTTCTCTTTACTGAATCAAGGGTACCTTTCTCAGCCTGTGGTTTATGTCCTGCTGTGGCCACTGAAAATATTTCTGTTTTCAGGAAGAAAATATTCCTTATAAAACCTAGCTTTAAAAGCTACATTTTGATGTCACATATGGAAACATCCACAATAATGTCTCTGCCAAACATCTGCCTGTTGTCTGTCGTCTACAAGTTATTCACTCGAGTCATCCTGAATAGGATTGGTAGAACACTAGACGAAGGACAACCATGTGAGCAAGCCGGGTTCTGAAAAGGATTCAACATGATCGACCTTATCCACACGGTGACCAAGCTCATTGAGGTTTCACAAGAGTTCAAGATGCCGCTCTTTCTAACTTTCATTGATTTAAAGAAGGCCTTTGATTCTTTTGAGACTGAAGTGGTCATAGAAGCCCTAGACAAACAGGGCATTCAAACTCAGTACATAGGATCCTCTGTGAGATGTATTACGGAGTCAACACCAGGATCTCACCATTCTACAAGGAAGTGATCATTGACGTAAAGAGAGGGGTTCGGCAGGGCGACACTATTCACTGAAACTCTTCAGTGCCACCCTCGAGAACATCATGTGATGACTAGAATGGAAAGAAATGGGAGTGAAGATAGATGGTCTGCAACTACACCACCTCCTCTTCGCTGATGACATCATTCTAATAACACCAAATATTAGCCAAGCGGCACAAATGCTGGCCGACTTCGATGGTGACTGTGGAAAGGTCAGACTACAGCTGAATCTCACAAAGACAATGTTCATGAGAAACGGACTAGTTCCTGACGTTCCATTTGCTCTCTAAAGAATGAACATCCCCGAATGCAGCAACTATGTGTTCCTAGGTCGGGAACTTAACATGATGAATGACCTGGCACCTGAGCTGAGCAGGAGGAAGAGAATGGCATGGAACGCCTTCAAGAGTGTTGAAGAAGTTGTTAAGAGGATGAAGAACCTCTGGCTCTGGGCACATCTTTTCGACTCCACCATTCTTCCTGCACTAACATACCCCTCAGAGACCTGGGCCCTATGAAAACAGGATAAGAACACTATTCGGGTATCCCAAAGAGAAATTGAAAGAGCTATGCTTGGAATATCACATTTCACTCAAGTGAGAGAAGGAATCCGGAGTTCTGATCTCCATCGAGCATTGAGAATCAGGGACACTATCTCATTTGCCAAAGCATCAAAAATCAGATGGGCGAGACACATAATGCGATTTGGAGATGACCACTGGACTAGAGCTGTTATGGACTGGATTCCATGGGACGTCAAAAGAATGAGTGGCTGCCCACCTAGGAGATGGTCAGACTTCTTTGTCAAGACCCTGAACGAACAGTTTGAGACTCTTCGTGTTCCTGGAGTGAGCAGATGCCATTGGGCTACACTAGTGCGCGAATGGACATGTTACTGGTGCCCGCTTGAGCAAATCAATGAGTAATGGGATGACAAGTGATACAAGTGATATGAAAACATCAACATTGATAGGTATAGCAGAAATCTGGTCTTCAGGCATATACTCAAGATAAACCAGCTGTAGTTAAGATTTAATGGGAGCAGAGAAACTCTGATAAATTATGACAAGTGTGTGCACAAATATAAAGAGAATTAACTGTGGGCCAAAGCAGGTTAGGTACTTGCCTTGCACATGGCAAACATAGTTCAATCCCCAGTACCCTATATGGTCCCTTGACTCCACCAGAAATGATCCCTGAGAGGAGTAAGTCACAAGAATCATTAAATGTATCCCCTAAAACAAAACAAAACAAAAAATAGATTTAAAGAGAACAATTGCTTTGTAGGAGAAGGAGTGGTAGAAGAAATTATACATATTGAGCAGATTGAGTTTTGAAGTTATGTCAGAATAATAAAATGGCCACACTCAGTCAAAATTAAGTCAATAGAACATTTCTTCTTTGTTCTTTTTTTTTTTTGATCACATTTGGCAATGCTCAGGTGTTACTACTGGCTCTGCACTCAGGAATTACTCCTGGAAGTGCTCAGGGGACCATATGGGATACCAGGGATCAAACCCAGGTCAGCCACAAGCAAGGAAAACATCCTACCCACTCGTCCCAATAGAGTTCCTAACCAAGACTGACCCATGTCCTGATTTTATATAATTTCCCTACAACAAGAGCTTTGGAAATGCTGAGGTAGATGTGATAAACAATATTGTTGAGAGGAAGAGGGGGAGAGAGAGAGAGAGATAGAGAGAGAGGAAAGAGAGAAAGTAAAGAGAGGCAGGTGAGGTGGGAGGGAGAGAATCAGCACAGTAAAATGTTTCCGTGACTATTCTCGTTATTCTTGATTCTCTAAAGGCCAAAGAATATGGGCATGAGCCCAGAACACAGGTGATCCCAAAATCAGTCCCTTAAATACCCTATATTATATATGAAACAGACTTTCCCAGTTGCCTGCCAGATGGTACTGGGAAAGAAACAAAGGAAAAGAAGAAATAGGGTGACTGAGAGTTATAGTACAGTGGACAGGGCACTTGTCTTAGATATGGCTGACCCAGTTCGCTCCCCAGCATGCCATGTGGTCTGCCAAGCATGTGATTCCTGGGTGTACAAGCCAAGAGCAACCCCTGAACATCTCCAATTTGTAGAAAAAAACAAAATCAAAAGAAGAGGAAATGGAAGTCTTCATAACAGACATCACTGTCCCTACTATAGCACTACAGCAGACCACAGGCTCCGTTAGTTTAACAGGGTCATTTTTAATTGAATCACAATGAGATACACAGTTACAAAATTGTTCATGATTGAGTTTCAGTCATACAATGTTCTAATACAGTCTCTCTCCTCTGTCCAAGGAGGAGCCCGGCCGCACCTCCAGTCTGCCTCTATGGCAGGCACTTCTCTGGAACTTTTATCAACCCAAGATCTGGAAACTTTCATCCAGATGAAACGCAAAAACAAGGCTACTTGAGGTGAAACTGATGTTAGAAAAGAGTTGCTGCAGCCAGAGTGCATGCGAGTTAGTGGCAGAGTCCTGGACAGAGTGCAGGACCAGCTGCTAAGTGTGTGCCTCAAGACTGGAGGACCAAGTAGCAGCAGTTTATATACAGGGTCCTGCCCGACAGTACAGAGTCTGAACCTGGATTTTGCCCGGTGGGCCACTAGTTGAGGGGCCTGTCAAAATTAAGGACTTTGAAGAAATTCATATAGCCAAAAGGCACAGGAAAAAATGCTCTCTATCTCAATCATCAGAAAGACGCAAATCAAAACAACAATGAGATGTCATCTCACACCTCAAAGACTGGCACACATCCAAAAGAACAAGAACAACCAGTGTTGGCACGGATGTGGGAAGAAAGGAACTCTCATTTATTGTTGGTAGGAATGCCGACTTGTCCAGTCTTTGGAAAACAATAAGGACACTCCTCAGAAAACTATAAATTGAGCTCCTATTTGACCTAGCAATACCACTTCTGGGAATATACCCTGAGTGTTCAAAAACACACAGCAGAAATGCCATCTACACTTCCATGCTTGTTGAAGTCACAATAGCCAAAATTTGGAAACAACCTGAGTGTCCGAGAACAGAAAAGAAGTATGGTACATCTACACACACCTACAAAATGGAATAGTATGCAGCTGGTAGGAAAATGGAGTAATTAAACTTGATTATAAATGGGTGGACGTGGAGAGTATCATACTGAGAAAAGTGACTCCGAAGGAGAGGGATAAAGAATGACTGCACTCATTTGTGGAATATGAAAAAAAAAGTATGAGACTAATATCCAAGCCTAGGAAAAACAGGATCCAGGAGACTGGTGAATGATTGAAATCTCACAAGTGTTTGAGGGGCAAAGGGAAGTTTGTATAGAGAAGGAACCACCATGACAATAATAGTTGGAAATGATCACTCTGGACAAGAACTGAGTGTTAAAAATAGGTAAAGGAATATACATAAAAACCTTTCAATATCTATATTGCAAACCATAATGCCCAAAATGTGAGAGAGAAAGACAGAGACAGAGAGAGAGATGCTCAGCATTTGCTTGAGCGGGCACCAGTAATATCTCCATTGTGAGACTTGTTACTCTTTTTGGCATATCAAATACACCACAGGGAGCTTGCCAGGCTATGCCATGTGAAAAAAATTTTTTTAATTAAAAAATAAAATTAAAGACTTTGATCTCATCAATGATCAAGTTTGCCTAGCACCATTATTCAAAACAGTATGAAATGGTATTGGAACTCACCTATCACAAACATTCTTTGAATTGATCAATTCTGATAAATGTGTATGGCTATCTGAGAAAGAAAATCTGAATTACTAGTTTCTTTTTTTCCTGGAAATTTGGATTAAGAAATTGGATCGAGGTATGGACATACCTTTAGTTAAAGATTGAGATTCAAGTTTTATAAATTCATCCAAAAATTATTTTATAAATCCTTCTTAACTACTTTGGGGTTAGGAGAGATAGTATAGGCGGTAAGACACTTGCCTTGCATGAAGTCAACCCTAGTTAGATACTGGGCACCACATATGGTACCTCAAACCCCAGCAGAGTGATCCCTGAGTTCAGAACACCACTGGGAGTGGCCCCAAAAGCCCTAAACAAAACAAAACAAAACAAAAAAACACTACTTTGTGAAGAACCCAAAGTTCTTAGAATCTATGACTTTCACTTTTTCCAGTCAACCCCGCACAATTTTTGATTTTCTTTCCTGCTTCATCTCCTCAGAATCCACTTTCTTCTTGTCTACGCCCATACACAGGTCTTATTCCACAGAAACTGCCCCCACACCACCAGCTGTCTCTTGCCATGACTAATTGAGGTGCAGTTTTGAGTTTTTTGTTTGTTTGTTTTGTGGCCACACCCGGCGGAGCTCAGGGGTTATTACTCCTGGCTCTGCACTCAGGAATTATTCCTGGCAGGGCTCAGGGGTCATATGGGTTGCTGAGGATGGAACCCAGGACAGCAGAGTGCAAGGCCAACTCTACTTTTTGTATTAACGCTCTAGCCCCAAGATGCAGTTTTTAAACCCATGATATTTTTTATTATTCTTATTGAGAGTCCTATAATTACCATACCATGCTGGCATCACCACTTGCCTGAAGCCTAACCTCTGAATGACGTGCCTAGTCACAGAACAGAGGATCACTGTTGAAAATGTCACCCCATTCCACTGCACTGATATGTACCCTTATGAAGGTCAAGAAGAAATTCAAATATCAGGATTGAGCTCCTGAGCAATCCTGTCATTTCTATTGATCACCTAATGAGAACTTATGGCATTTAACAGTAAAGTTACACATTTACATGAGGGAACAACTTCCACAGCCTCATGCTGACTCTTCCCATAGTGGCTGAGGCACTGGGGATTGAGGAGAGGCTGGGCGCTTTAGTTCTGCAAGTTCATCATTACCAAGTGATACAAATAAAGGCTTTCACTAGTAAGCATAAAACTCCAGCAAGTTGAATGTAAAGGCCAAAAAAAAGGAAAACGAAACTTTAGTCTGATGGATTTACGTGGATTTTGCCTCTCATTTTTGCCTGGCAACCTGCAGCTAGAATGTTTAATAGCAACTATAAAAAAACAAATAAGGAGGATAAATAGGAGCATAGAAACTGTCACACAGTGACAAACTATTAACACCTTAAAAAGAAGCAGAGAAGTGTATCACGTACTTGAAACGGGTGAGAATCGTGTCATCTACCGAGTTTAATTTATAGCCATGAAAGGAAATGAAAATTCCCAAGAAACCACGGCAACTGTTCTTGGCAGGCACTGTTCTTGGCGACCTTGCAGTTGTTGAAGGAGTTTTAGAGCATTTCCTATTTTTTTTTATTAATCCAGAGTATGAAAAATGGAAAATTAAAAAAAAAAGGCTCCTATCAACAGCCTCCCTCCATCCCGCCCCACAGTTGAGGATTTTGAGGATTTAGGCTCCAAAGCCCAGAGAACCGTGGAGACCTTCATCATCTGAGAAAGTCCCTGCTGACTTTCTTTTTAATCCAAATTAGAAAGCATCCCCCGAGAGGTTCTGCAGTCCCCATCCTGCCTGGCTGGCCTCAAGGTTCCTGCCTGCTGGGCGCCTGCCTAGACCTTACCTGCTTCTCTCACCTCTGAGACTCGGCTGCTGCGGAACAGTCAGAAAAGGACGGATGTCCCTCTACCTCAGCATCCTCTGCTGCAGGATGAAGTGGTGAATAATAACAGCTTTATGAAGAGTACTGGAAGACTCAAGGAGTCAAAACCCCGGGAGCAGAGAGTAAGGCCGGGAGTCCTCCTGTGCGTCTGTGAGCTCGGTGGCTGCTCCTTCCTGAACACAAAGCTGGCAGAGGGCAGGACCTTGTCCTCACCTGAGGCACTTATGCTGAAGCGAAGCCCTCCGGCTGACACCCCTCCACCCCCAGGAGACCCACTGCGGGTGCAGCTGCAGGCCCCTAGGCTTCCGGTGCGGGGCTAGGGTTCTGGGTGGGTGGGTGGGTGGGTGGGTGTCTTGTGTCTTGTGTTTCTCTCTACAGCCTCTTACAAATGACTCTGCTTGGGCAGTTTGGCTTAGGTGCTTAGTTAGCACTCACAGAAATGCCGTGTACGGCTGAAACACAGAGAAAATTAATACTGCTTCTTTAATTTGTTTGAAAGAGAGTGGGGGTGCTCCAAGCCTTGCTCAGGGGCCCAAGGACCATTACCAGCAATTCTCGGCCTATGATTACATGCAAAGGCCTAAAGTTGTGGTGTTCAGGGTCTGCAGTGCTGGGGGAACACCAGGGCCACCCCAGCAGCGGCACTCATGACAGTCCAAAGAATATAAAGCACAGGAGGCATTAAACTGGGGTTCAGCTCCTCACCCCCATACTGTCACCCTTCCTTCTGAAGCTCATATCATTAATGAGATCTTATCCATCAAATCTGCTTCCTCTTGACTCAAGCACACCATCCAGAAACAATATTTGGCATGTATTTCAATTATATGAAAATGAATTGTTTAAGGGCTGGAGCAATAGCGCAGCGGGTAGGGCGTTTGCCTTGCATGCAGCCGACCCGGGTTCAATTCCTCTGCCCCTCTCGGAGAGCCTGGCAAGCTACTGAGAGTATCTCGCCCGCATGGCAGAGCCTGGCAAGCTACCCATGGCATATTCAATATGCCAAAAACAGTAACAACAAGTCTCACAATGGAGATGTTACTGGTGCCCACCTGAACAAATCAATGAGCAATGGGATGACAGTGACAGTGGCAGTGAATTGCTTAAAAACCCAACTAGGGGGACCAGAGAGATGGTACAGCAAAGCCCAACTCTAAGCACAGGAGCCTAGGAAAGATTCCACAGGGGCCCAGTGAGAATCCAAGAGTCCAAGAAACCTGTTCAGTTCCTGCAGAGCCTGTGTTTTAGAAGCAAGCACAGTACCATCAGGAAACTAAAGGGCGACTCGGAGACTACAGAAGGATGAGCGCTCTGAACCATCTCTCTGAAGCACTGTTCCTCAGCTTTCCTCAGCCCTTAGGCTGGGCTCACATGTGCATTTGGAAACATTCTTCAGGTTCCGCAAGTGTCTCCTGACTTCTTTAGGACCTTCCCTTTTGTGTTTTCACTTTTCTCTTCCAGAAATTCCCATTGAGTCTGCCTTGTTCGTGGCAGCCTCCATCGCCTTGTTTCTTTTCTATTTTCCTACTACAACTCTTTAAGCGTTTCTTTGCCTTTTATTTTGTATTACTCTTTGGTCTATTGCCTAAAAGTTATCTCCTAGCAATTTATTCACTTTTTCCCTTTCGGCTCGCAAAGTTTAGCTTCATGAGTTCTCATCTCCTAGTTTCATGGCTGTCAAGTCATCCTTGACACCCATGTCTCATCATTCTCTCAGGAATTTAATTATAGGGTATTGGGGGTTCTTCCTTCTTTATCTAGAATTCCTAAGCTTCTTGAGTTTCTTTTAGTCTTTTCCCTTTTTGTGTCTCTTTTATATGACAAGCTTCCCTTGACCTCTGCCATCGTCATTTCTCATGAATAGGCAAGCTCTCAAACCCTTGAGATCAGAAGGAAGGATTGGAGAAAGACAGGCGCTGTGTCCTGATAATCCTGGCTGTGGGGTTATAGACAGACATGGCCACTGTATTAAGTGAACCTCAACTATAATTGTTGTGTGTTTGTCCCTCTGCCCCATGTGGCCTCCCTTGTGAGGAGTCTCAGTGATCATCAATTTTTACAAGAACAGAGTTGACCTGGCACTGAGCAGATGATTGGCAACTCTACTGAACTTTCACTGACTCCCCTTCTTCCAGCCTCTGGTCTCACCATTCCCAGACTGAATAATCTCTTCTCTGGAAACTTCAGAAAGTTATTCATAACTCTCCAGAAAATTCTAGAATTCACAGTGAATAGCTTATTCAATAGGATAATTGTTAAAGGGCTGCAAATCAGACCTTATGTACATTTTAGAACAGGATAAAAGGGATGAAAGGCAGTTTTAAAATGTACAAGGACTTTGTTAACAAAAGCCTAGTAATGCAGGCTGATATTTCCAATGCACATCCATCCAATGCATTGCAAAACAGAGCAGAGCTAAGAATAGAGACTTTCATGGCTGCTCTTGTCCTGCACCCCTGGGACAGACTATTTGAGTAAGTTATTTAAATCTGACCAGTAAAAGTTGGGAGTTGGTGGGCCACCAAGATAGCACAGGTAGATGTCTTACATGCAGTTGGCCCTGGTTTGATCCTGACATGCATGGTCCCCCAAGTATTGCCAGGTGCAGTCCTGGGGGCCCTAGTGGACAAGAATTCTTGAGAAGAAGCCCCCAAGTCTTCTGAGCACCACTTGAGAAGCACCTCAAACCAAAAATTAAACATAATTAGGACACTTGAGTGTAGGCTTTTTCATTATTTTCCAGCTTAAGAATCATCTACTTTATTCCAGTAGAATAAATCTATCTCTTTCTTATTCCTGAGGAAAGTTGGTATGAGTCACGCACCTCTGTCATAGGTGATACTTCAGGACATTGAAGTGACAGGAGATAAACACTTTGAATCATAAGTAACCCTAACCTCTCCCACTTGATGTGGTCTGGGATGACAAATGAGTCAGCAGTGTTGTCTGCAAGTTATTTGAATTTTTCTTTTAGGCATAAGAAGATAATATCTGTAAAAAAGTTTTAAGATTTATTAAGATAGAATTTCACATCCCCAAACCTGTATTATGTATTTAAAAAATGAGTGAGCAAGCTGGTTTGTGTGGCTGGGGATGAAAATGAATGTGTAATCAAACACTGTTTATGAAATGCAGCTGCAGAAATCATGTGGATACTGGAGCTGGGATCTGGAAGGTTGTTGCTAATGTTCAGCTTACACGTACATGTCTACACATAACTATGACCTTGGGATTTCTCCCTGAAAATGCCTGAGATTGTACTTCAACACTATCTTTGTATGCTGAGAAATGTCCTTGCAATCTGTCTTAGAAGACACTGGGAAAGACTTCAGCTAAAAAGTAAAAATGCAGGCAGAATGTATTAATCCTTTGAAAAAACATTTGCCCTTCAACAAGCGTTAAGTCCTTCACTCTGAGCCACTTTATGATATGAACTTTCTCATTTAGAAATGCTTTTGTCTGCAATTCATAGGGCATCAGCTACTCCATGGCTCCCTGATGCCCTTACAGAAGTATCCACAGAAGCCACAAAGGTAACAGAGGAATCTTACTTATTTGGGTGAATGGACACCTGTCATCTTTCCAGGAACTCAGCAAGTGAGACAGTTTGCGAGTGATAAAAGATGTCATGAGGCTGTTTGTCCAACCTTATCAGAGGATGCCACAGATCCATTTCTCATCTGTTTTCTTGATCCTAGTGGAATTTGGATAATTCCTTCCTTTGGATATGGTTGCAGATTCTGAAACTGTTTGGAGTCTCGAGATGGCTTCTCACAAAAGAAACCCACTGCTTATGTTGTTCATAATCTGTACCTTTGGGTTTGGTGAAGTCTTTGGGATAGACAAAGGTAACTGACACCACATGCATATTGCTTATGCTGTCTGTATAAGTAGTAGGTTGTCTAAATCCACTTAGGCTTTTTGTCTCCTTACCTACTAAATCTACATCAGTCTGAATGTCTAGTAATATTATAAATGGCCACCCCACTTCTGTTTGTGACCACTTGATTGCTTGGTAGAAACCTAACCAACAGGAGCTTCAGAAAGAGACCATATTTATTTTCTTCATAGGCCAAAAGTCTAGAAAGTAGCAACTTCTATGTGAAGTGACAGGATGTCAAGACAAATGTCACTGAAAATGAAACTAAAACTTTAGTCTCCTTCTGAACACAATGGCCACTCAACACCTTTATTGCACACCACAACACCTAATTAGAGAGAAAGAACAAAAGGGAATACCCTGCCACAGTGGCAGGGTGGGGTGGGGGGAGATGGGATTGTGGAGTGGAAGGGATGCTGGGTTTATTTGTGGTGGAGAATGGGCACTGGTAAAGGGACGGGTTCTTGAACTTTGTATGAGGGAAACATGAGCACAAAAATGTATAAATCTGTAACTGTAAAAAAAAAAGAAAAAAATAAAAAAGAAAAAATGTTTATATCTCATGCTGATTTTCTTAATTATTTCAAAATGATGTTTATGTAATTGTTTGTATTAACAGTACTTTAGTGTCTGATTAGCTTATGGAGGAAAGATAAGAATAATAAAGAAGTGTAATAACTTGCAAAAAAAAAGTCACTCGGGCAGCGGGATTGGTGCTGGAACATTAAAAATCAATAATTGTATTTTGAACAACTTTGTGAGCCCTGGTATTTAAATAAAGGGAAAAAAGTAAAAAAAAAAATTAAAAAAAAACTTTACTCTCCTTGATCACGATATCACTGATGCAGTTCCAGTTACCACATCTGCATTCTAGACAAGAAGAAGCCATGAAAGAAAGCACCAATTATCTTTTTTTAAGGAAAGCAATACTTTTCTAGAACCTGTCCCAACAGTCCTTATTGTGCATAGACTCTGCTCATTGGGATCTGATAGGGCCGTACTACCCTAAACTTCAAGGGAGGCCATATGTCCAATCTTGAAAGAAGGAACTAAATTAGCATACTTGAATGTGACCATACTAAGCTAGTTGCCATGTAACTCTTGGAACCGCCATTTTTCATGTCTTAGCCAGATAGGCGTTCTACTGAAGAAAAAGAGAAAAATGGGTTGGATAGGCAACTGGTGTGTCACTTGAATTAAGCTGGGTAAGTCCAAACTTTCCCAGCTTTGGTAAACCAGTCAATAGCAGACTCCACTACCTCTCCTTTCATTAACTGAAGCTCACATTTGAATGGACCAATGAAGAGATGGTTATTAGAATCATTGTGAAGACAATCTCCAGTTCTGCAAAAACAGTAATATTGGAAAAACCTAAAAGAGAAATCTATTGCAATTGTCACAAAGACTAGATACATGAGTCTGTGAAATCCTTTTCTTTCTTTTCGTCACTACAGATGTGAAATGTCAGACTAAACATCACATAGAAGAGAATGTCATTAAGTGGACACAGAATCTGAAGCCATCGAGAGCTTTGAAGAATTCCAACTGTAGTAAGTTTCCTTCAGGTAAGAGTCTACATTCCCTGTTATTTGAATAAGAGAACATTGGAGTTGTTGCCTTTATATTGGCAAATTGATACAACAAAAAAAGTCAACCTATCACAGGTTAGAGAGATAGTACAGTGGACAGAACTTGCTTTGCATGCAACCAACACAGGGTTGAGCCCCAAAATTCCATAGTGGCCCCTGGGCTCTGCCAGGAGTGATCCCTGAATGCAGAGTCAGATGTAAGCCCTGAGCACTACTGGATATGACCAGGAGAAAAAAACAGTCAACCCATCTAGAGAAGAGAGTTGGACATACTCCTTCAGAAAGTAGGCTAAAAGGACTTACCTCTACCCTGAACTAGATTAAATAAATAAAATGTAGTACCTTCAGCGGGTAGGACATTTGCCTTGCACGCAGCCAACCCGGGTTCGATTCCCAGCATCCCATATGGTCCCCTGAGCACCGCCAGGAGTAATTCCTGAGTGCAGAGCCAGGATTAACCCCTGTGCATCGCCAGGTATGACCCAAAAAGCAAAAAAAAAAAAAAAAAAAGTAGTGCCTTCTTACAACAGAAGAAGGTAAAAACAATGAGAATACCTTCTGTGTTGTGCTCTGAGAAACAATCCACATAGTCCTGTAAAACAATGACCATAGTGTAGTACTTCTTGTGTCATAAAGGCAAGAGTCATCACTGTCATCGCTATCACCCTGTTGCTCATCAATTTGCTCAAGTGGGCACCAGTAATGTCTCCATTGTGAGACTTGTTGTTACTGTGTTTAGCATATCGAATACGCCATGGGTAGCTTGCCAGGCTCTGCCGTGTTGGCAAGATACTCTCGGTAGCTTGCCAGGCTCTCCAAGAGGGATGGAGGAACTGAACCTGGGTCGGCCGCATGCAAGGCAAACGCCCTACCCACTGTGCTATTGCTCTAGCCCAAAGGGAAGGGTAAGAATATGAATTTGTTTTAACCTGTAACTCCACAAAATACTAGAAGTGATTACTGTAAATAGAGGGGAGAGAATAGGTTGAATTGAGCAGAAGAAGCATTTTCATTATATCACTTTTTTGTTATTAAAAACTATGAATTATTATGCATTCAACATACTTTTAATTAAATTTCTACATATTGTACATATTTAATTTTTTATTTACTTTTTTCGGGGTCTTGGGGGGTCACAGCAGGCAATGCTCAGGGCTTTGTCCTGGCTCTTTGTTGAGGGATCATTTCTGACAGTTCTTGAGGAGATGGTATGTGGTGCCAGGCATTAAACCCAAATTGTCTGCATACAAAGAAAGCTTCTTATCTGATGCACTATCTCTCCTGCCCACACATAGTTTTTAGAGCCAGATTATGTGTCTTTGAATCACTCCCTCACCTACTACATCAGTGAATTGGGGCACATTTCTTAACCTCCTTGAAGAATTTGATGAGTTAATGAGGGCAAAGAAATCAAACCTGAAATAGAGTGAGTTCCATGTGTTTGGCCTGTTATTAATACTGCATTTAATATTAATTTTAGAGACCTCTTGGTAACCGTTTAGTGATAAGATTTCTGGAATCTTTCCAATACTCCTTGGGAAGGTTGATACTTATAACCTGTGTCTGATTTTCAAATATATTAAAATAATGCCAAGAGAAATAAAGTGAGTCATGTGAGATGGCACTGAGTCAGAGCCAAGTGTCAGTGCAGAACAGACACATGGGCATTGCCAGCTTACCCATGCCACACAGGTGGGAACACAAGACTCATTCAGTGATGCCTGCTCCTTTCTAGCAAATCAAAAAGAGTTTCTAACAAAGAGGCCAGGATGCAGTTCAAGTGATAGAGCACATGCCTTGCATGCAGATTGCCCTAGGTTCCATCCTTGGAACTAAGTGGCCTCAGGACACCATCAATAGTGGTCCAGCCCTCACAGCAACTTCAGCCAAAGAGAATATTATAAATCTGATAACTGTTATGAATAAATGCAATAATAGGGGGCTGGAGCAATAGTACAGTGGTAGGGTGTTTGCCTTGCAAGGGGCCAACCTGGGTTCAATCCCCAGCATCCCATATGGTCCCCAGAGCAGCGCCCAGAGTAATTCCTGAGTGCAGAGCCAGGAGTAAGCCCTGAGCATCGCCTAGTGTGACCGCCTCCCCTCAAAAAAGACAAAAACAAAACAAAAAAATGCAATAACTGTATACAAACACACAAGCTCTTTCAAGATGTGCAAAATAGCTGCGAAACTCAGCCCTGAAAGTAAATCTTTCCATTTACAATGAAAGAAAGAAATGGGTGAAACTAAAGTCGTCAGAACTGGGGATTCTGTTTATAGAACTGAGCCGGAGGTGGGGGACAAGGGGAAGAGGGAGGTCCTTGGCATATTGGCGGAGGGAAACAGACACTCTGGTGCTGGGTGTGGTATTGCGACAATATATGCATGAAAGTATCATTAGCGGTATTGTAAATTATGATACCTAAAAAATAGTATTTAAAAAAGGTGAATATGTGAAATCTTCCTGATTTTCTAGATGCCTGGAAAATGGGGCTGGAAATTTCTAGGGAATAACTTTAAATAAACCCATGCAGCAAGACCTACTGCAGTGTTTGTAGTCACATCTGAACATGCCCCCTGGACAGAGTTTATAGATATATTTGGGGCGTGGGGAATTGGGCCACACCTGGAGATGCTCAGGACTTACTCCTTGCTCTGAGCTCAGGGGTCACTCCTGGCAGTGCTCAGAGAACCGTAAATGATGCCAGGGATCAAACCCAGGTCGGTGACATGCCAGGCAAGAGCCCTACCAACTGTGCTTTCTCCAAACCCCATAGTCTATATTTTCAAATAAAGAATTACTGACACAGAAACGATTTTAGCAGAACATTGTGAGTGAATTCACCAACTCTTTTTCCTTGGCTTTCTGTTGCCTTTTTCTATGGAAAAATATACTCACAGCTTTTTGATATTTGGGTTATAGGATAATACCAATTCAAGACAACACAAAGAAACAGCTGAGTGTTTTTCCTTTCTAATCAAAAAAGCACATTGTAAGGAAATTGTGCCCCCTGCTGATTTAATTTCATATTAATGTCATCAGCTTAAATTCTTTTCAGAAATCTCTCCTGCAGGCCTGAAGGGCAGTGCTGCCTTCAAGGTCAGTTAACAGAAATGTGCTTTCAGCGCTAATGGAGATTCTCCCCACAACTGCTTGGCATGATATTGATTCTGGGAGGAAGCAACAGAGCAGTGCTTCCTTTGTGAATCCTGTAAATATCTTTGTTCCGAGCTCCCACTCAGGTTTCCTGTACCTTTGTCAACCCTGTAAGGAAAGCTGGCAGAACGAAAGCTGGTGGCAGGCTACTCTCAGTTTCAGTCGGATGCAGAGGACATCTGAATTCTGTTCCAGCTGCTAGGAGAAACATACCATGCTCAGAATGACTGAGTTAATTCAGTCCAAGAATACCATTATTATCAATGCAGAGCAATCACGGTCTTGTGTTCCAGGTGCTTGGAAGTGAGTTTATTAAGTTGGTATGAACTACCTGTTATGATTCTAAGTGCACCCTTTGAGAGGGCTGCAGCTTAGACAAGGGGTTACCATGGAAAGTAGCAAATCCGAGCCAGCTTCCCTCTCCTGAGCTCATATTTTTATCTTCCCTGCTTTATTCCCACCTTTGCCTAGTGCCTGTCAAACAGGGTATTTTCCAAGAGTCAAACCAGGCTGCTCACACATGCAAGGCCGGTGCTTTATCACCGAGCCGCCTCCCTAGCTGGAAAAGAGGTTTAATGATGCAATGACCTTGGGGAAAATCATGGAGGTGTTCTGAGGTTGGCAGCCACGCCTCATGCCTCTCCAAGTCAAAGCCACAAACTGCGTTCCGTCCCTGTTTTCCTGCCAACTGTGAAGAGAGCAGCCTCTTCTGTCTAAGAGCAGCAAAACTTGTGCATTGTTCAAGTGACAGAAAGTGAAAATTGAGTTTCCCCGCCCCCAACCCCCTCTTCCCCGCAGTCCTTTGATCATTAGTGACGGCTGCCAAATTTAGCGAATAAAAGTACAGGACATTCCATAAAATGTGAATCTCATATAAGCACGGGATGATTAAGTAGCTGTGTTTTTTGTTTACCCGAAATTAAGTTTTAACTGGAACTCTGCATTTTCTCTAGCAACCTTAGAGTTTTTCACCAGTGAGGTGGAACCAACTCAGACGTTCTACATAGACCCCGTTGACTGCTGAGACCGCGGGCGCCTCTCCCGACTCTGCTCATCCTCGCCCTCTAGCGGCCCACGGAGACATCACATCCGCCCTTACTCCAGTCAGCTGGGCCGCACTCCCACAGACTTGAGGGAGTTGGTGCTTGGATTTGTTGAGTTTAAAACTGGCTAAATCTTGTTTGCAAAGCGAGAGGCTGGCATAAGTAAGCCACCCTGTTTCCAGTAGCATAAATGAAATTTCGCTTGTTCCCAGAGTGGTAACAAGGCAGGGGTCTGGGTGTGGATATGGAGTGGGGAAGAAAGGGCCCTGGAGCCTAGATTATAGAAATGAGGATAGGGAAGGAAATACACCAAGGGGAAAGTGAGAAGAGACAGAGGAAGAGTAGGGGGGGACAGGTGTGGCCTGCAGCTCCGTACTAAGGTGACAAGGGTAAATTTTAGTGTTCATCAGTCTCCCTGAAGTTATCAAGCACAAATCTAAGGCAAGCAACCATCTGGCTTTGTGTTTTCAAAACAGAACTCCTACAAGTTTCTCCTTTTTTACCAGATTCCCTTTCTTGAAGACATGCCACATACATAATGTTGCACTTCTGCTGCCTAGTACCCTTCATCTCACAGAGTGGGGATGGCAGATGCTCACATCTGAGACATCAGCAACTCACCCTTTTCAGAAAAATGCCTAAGGAGGGGCTTTGAGACAAGAAAAATCTCACAGTTGCTCCAGACTTCAACAGAAAGATGGCAACAAACTCCATGATAATGATTTCAGTCAATGCTAACAACCTCAATATAACAATTAAGAGACAGAGTGACAGGGTGGATTACAAAAGTGAATCCAGTCTTCTACTGCCTGTAAGAAACACATTTGAATAGTTACTGTAAACACAGGCTCAAAGTCAAAAGTTGGAAGACAATATTTCAAGCAAACAGTAGAACTCTCAATAAGAATAACAAACAATACACTGGGATTTAGAACCGCACCTAGGGTGAGAACCATAGTACAGAAGATAAGGAACTTGCCTTGCATGCGGCTTACCTGGGGTCAGTCCTGGCACCCCATATGGGTCCCCAAGCACTGCCAGGAGTAATTCCTGAACTCAGAGCCAGGAGAAACCCCTGAGCATAGTCGTGGGTGGCCCCCAAAAAACAAGAACTGGAAAAAATTAGTAAATGAATATGAAACATATTATAGAATACTATCATGATGAATAGCATCACTGAACAGTGTGTTAACAGACACAGGAATGGAGATGATTTTAGCAGCATCATCTTTTAATATTTTCATTTATGAGAAAACTAATCATAGGCAACAAATCATATATATATATGTGTGTATATATATATATATATATACGACTCTCAGAGAGCCCGGCAAGCTACCAAGAGTATCCCACCTGCATGGGCAAAGCCTGGCAAGCTACCCATAGCATATTCGATATGCCAAAAACAGTAACGATAGGTCTCATTTCCCTGACCCTGAAAGAGCCTCCAATCATTGGGAAAGACGAGTAAGGAGAGGCTGCTAAAATCTCAGGGCTGACTGTAATAGAGACATTATTGGTACCCACTTAAGTAAATCGACGAACAAATGGGATGACAGTGATACAGTGATACAGTTATGAGAAAACTAAAACTTTCTGAATAGACTAGAATGAGCTTAATTATACCTTTAACTTGAAGTAAACGTCCAACCCCATTTTGTTGAATCAGGTCATGAGCTAGAAGTATTATTAGAACAACCGAAAAAGGATAGTTTAAGGCCTTTGCCTACGTGTTCTGTCCTTCCCTTCTTACAATCTTTTGTGTTTTCATAGTTACATAAATCTTGGGTCATTAAATTTACTCCTCCTTGATTATTTGTACCATTCATACTTTTAGATAATTACTATTTCCTTCCTTAGTCATCACCCATGGTATATATTATTTTATCTTTATCATATCTCTGTGAAAGAAACTATGTACACCCTTTGGAGAAGAAACCGAAACATTATTAATTTGTCCCTCATAATTAAGTTATCTGGAGCATGATTTTTACAGCTTCTTGGGATTCTGTATTTTGTTTGTTTGTTTGTTTCTATAAAACTCTTGACTTTTATTGCTGACATGTCATCTGCTCAAATATCTCTGATTAAATCTTTTGGTTGGGCAGGTGAGTAGCTGATATATGACTAACAGGCAGTTATCCTTCAGGAAACTCGGGATTGTGTAAGCATGATGCCTGATTCATACCTGCTGCTGCAATGTGTAATAATAGAGCAACAACAAAGAGTAGAGATGATGAAAGCCAAGTCGTGGCAACTGGTTTTCTAACTCAATAAGCCTACAGGGAAATTATGACCTGGTAAGACAAATAGCTCTCAAAAATCATTCCAGAAATTCCAAGCAGTGATGTGGTTTCCTTTAATAGTTTCAGTGAAGAGATTGTGTTAATTGCTGCTGTTCTTCAAAGTTTGCTCCTTTATTTCTATACATTCCTTATGAGGCTGTAAACATCCTTCAATTTGTGTTCAACAATGAATTTTTTAACCCCCTTTTATATGCTAGGAGTGAAACATAAATATCATTAAGCGGAAACAGACACAAGTCTCTTCCATTATCACAAGTACTGTATGATCTCACTTAATAATGAGCAGGAGCACCAGAGTAGAGGTTTGACACCTTGATGTGTCAAAAAATCACAACACCTGCCACCCAAGGTTTAATGCCATATCTATGATCAGATTGATCTCCTGTATCTTTCCTCCCACCTACTTCCTGTCATCACTCTAATCATTTTATTTTTCACAGAGTCTAAGGGTTGTTTTTGTTATGATTTACTTGTTTATTCACTTGGGTTATTTGTTTTACACTTGAAAGAAACCATCTGGTAATTGTCTTGCACTCTCTGATGTAATTCCTTCATATAATAACCTAAAGTTCCATCTAGGTTGTCCCTAAACACAATATTTCATGTTTTAGATAGTTGAGAGTATATATACCACAACTTAATAAATCATTTGGGGTCAAAAGGTTTTTTTGTGAGATGCTCAGATGGAGATGCCACCTGTCAGTATATCGTTAGCAATGAAGTATAACCCGGCATTAGTGCATCAGAAGGAACTGATATACCTTCAAGGGAAATACCATTCGTACTTTTCAGGGAAATGCCATTTCTGCTAGTGAAACAGGATCACTTTCCATGCAAGGGCCCAGAGATAATAAACTTTGTTTAACTGGCTTTGACCTCAACATATACAAGTCTTTGTTCAGATTGCTGGCAAGGCTGGGAGAAAGACCCTGCATGGGAAGTGGGGTGGGCTCAGACCCTCTTTCATAGATCCAGCCAGGCAAGGCAGGATCCCTGAACAAAAATGTTCTTTTTCCCTACTATTTTCTAACTTTTGAAAGTTTTAATGTGTACTGTGAATCTACAAGGCACACGAGCAGAGGACTGAATGTCTGAATACTAGTTTTGCAGGCTTGAGTCTGAGACTTGACCTTGTGACTGCTGTCTGGGTTTTTAGGGACATGTATGTTGGATCCTCATATTTTTTGTATTGGTAAAATAGAGGCCACAGAACTATATTCTCTGCTTGGCACATATGAGAATTGAATGGGATACTGAAAAGCAAGGATACTTATAAAACTACTTAGCCCTGTGGCTTGAACTTAACAAGTTGTCAAAAAGTGGAAGCTCTTATTAAGTAATAATCTGGTTTTTCTAGAAGTGTACTCAGAAGGTGAAGGCCTCCTTAGGCTATCAGCTGGGATGAGCTGAAGGAAAGCTAGCCACAAGACTGAAAATGGCTTGTGACTCAGTTCTGAACCAGACAGCTGCTGAGGACTCCACAGGGAAATGCTTAGGTGATGTTTCTCCTAGCAAGTGAAATGAGAAGAATCAGAGCTATCATTGTAATCCCAAAGCCTGTCTCTCAAAGTTGACATCTTTAGATTTATATTGAAGGAAACACACCTGGGCAGAGACTATGGACTACTAACTCTCTGGTCAAATACCTTCAGAATATGCTACAAGGGCAAAAGCTCAGGTGGTCATCTCCCAGTTTTTCCCTAGTTTATTTGATCTTTGCCTTCTCTCTTCTTCATTTTGCCTACAGTGATGCTACCATCAGCAAAAACGTGTTTTAGCTTGGATATTTGTTCCATAAAACAGGAGTTTTCTTGTATTACATCCCCACAATCTAAGGAAGAAAAGAGCCATACTGGGAACCCTCTATCTATTTTATGTACCATAGAAACCCTCTGCACCCACCTTCTCAGAATCATCATCATCATCATCATCATCATCATCATCATCATCATCATCATCATCATCATCCTGTTATTCATTGAATTTCTTAAGCAGTCTCAATAACATCTCCATTTGTCCTAACCCTGAGATTTTAGAAGCCTCTCTTTACTCGTCTTTACAATGGTGCTGCATTGGAGGCTCTTTCAGGGTCAGGGAAATGAGACCCATCATTGTTACTGGTTTTGGCATATGAATACACCATAAGGAGTTTTCGAGGCTCTCCCATGTGGACAGGAAACTCTCGGTAGCTTGCCAGGTTCTCCCAGAGAGAGAACAAGGCTATAAGATGCTTGCAGGAGCTTGGTTTTATAGTATCTGATGTTGGCCATTGGTGGAATTACATGGTGCCGGGGGCAGTCCCTGGGTGTGACCGCCTAGCTACTGGAAAATGGGGAATCTGGGAGGAAGAGGTCCAGTCCCGATCCAAGCACGCTTGGAAGTCTCAGCCCCGGGTCCCACACACCTGGGTTCTTCTGCCGGTTCCTTCTTGTGCGAGGCTCGTCCGAACATGTGGAGAGGGGCCTTGAGCATGGCTGTGTCTAGGCTCTGGAGGTCTTCGACCTTGGGAGCTCTGCTTGGGGTGGGGAGGGAAACTGAAGCTCACCCCCTCTGAGGGGCCCCAGGGAAGACAGCCAGGCTCGGGGACAAGAGATTCTCTTCTCAGAAAGTATACTAAGATAGTCTTGTGTGGCTGTGTCTTTTGCAGCATTATCATTCTTAAAAAATTCCCCTCTTGTTATTGCAAAAGATATTGGGAAATGCATCTGGTGAAGGGATGGGTGTTTGAACATTAAAAGAATGAAATCCAATCATGAACAACTTTGTAACTGTATCTCACTGTGATTCAGTTAAAAATATAAATAAATAAAATAATTTTTTAATTTTAATATTTTTAAAAAGATGCACACATGCATTTTAAAATTGTGTATAGGACTTGTGATATGCAGTGCAGGGGCACAGATCCTAACACTTCCCTTCAGATGTGTGAACCCACCCTTTCCAGGAATGATGAATAGTGACTTCGAATCTGTGACACAATATCTCAGGTAGGATCCCTAATATTTTCATGAGGAGTAGCCAGGTTTCAGGAAACTTGGCATTGTAAGGTGATGTAGTCATTTTGTTGAAGGCTTAGCATAATTATTTCAAACAGGTCACTAGAATTTAATTGATTTTTTGGACGGAGTCCAGAAGAAACAAGCTAAGTGTTTTTAAGTGTTTTGCATTAACCAGAAAATAGTTTGAATGATTTTCAGCAGTGTTATAAACACTTTCAAGGGAAAAATGTAATTTTAGGAGTGACTTAAAGAAAATGCAAATAATTTTGTTCTCTGAAAATAATCATTGCCAACAATAAAGAGAGTTGATATCATATATCTTTAATTTTTTAATCATTGGTTTGCTGTGAAAAATAATTGCTAAAACCAATTTTGGTTGTCTTATTTTTATTATTTATAATTTTTCCATTTAAGACTTTCAGTAAAAATTCTTGCTTGTTATACCATGAGAGCACATGCTGTACTATGTAAAAACTAGTAATTAAGCTATTGAGTCATTAGAAATTAGGTGGAGCTTAGCAAAAATTTCAGTTTCATAAGATTGAAGGAATTTAGAGAAGGAATTTAATTACCGAAAAGGAAAGAAAAGAATAATTTTCCAGATACCTTTCTTTAGTTTCTCGCTAAATTATGATTAAATGAGTCTTGCTTTCTTATTCTTTTCAAAACTACTTCACTTATTTGTAAACATGTGATTAATTATTACGTCATGGTTTTCATGGTTTCATCTTTGCCTCTTTGTTAAATGAGTGTGGATGTACACAGGCCAACCAGAATTTAAAACCCAGTCACTCCAACTCCTGTTGTCTGTTTGACCACACCTCACAATAGGAACCTGGAAATGCCAGTTTTACAAGACCTAGTCAAAAATGTCCACACCTCAGAAACAGATCCTCACAATATCCCATCTCTTTCCTCTTTCCTGTGCACCTATTATTTTCTCTTCGTTCTATAGCAGTGTAGCCCGTTGTTCATTGATTTCCTCGAGCGGGCACCAGTAACGTCTCCATTGTGAGACTTGTTGTTACTGTTTTTGGCATAATTTAAGTAACCATTATTGTGGGTTTTGTTACTTGCAACCAAATATTCCTGATGTGGTAGTTTTGCATTTCACTGGAAGAATATCCCTGTTCCCTAAGATTCCGTCTTGTTAATCTGAAAAACAAACAAAAACTTATTTTTAATTGTGAGGATATTTATTTAAAAAGTTGATATTTTATGGGAATAAAATTTATATCCTTGAGTTACAATGACAATGTTGAAACAGTTGTAGCAGGCAATTGAATCTGTAAAATTAATAACAGTAGTTAGTATTTTCCATTTACTCATTATGCTTCAGGTATGTCGATTTTATTTCCAATTACCTGAAGCAAACTGTTTATTCTTCTTTTAGTCCATGGCTGCAGCCAAAGCTATCAATTGACTCCTGAGATGAATTCTTTTATTATTGACATTAGCCACTATTAGACACATCACAGCAGACATTTTAATATCTTACTTGGGGCCAGGCCTGGGGTTAGGGCCACACTAGTGGTGCTCAGAACCTACTCCTGGCTCTGTGCTAGGGGATCACTCCTGAGGGGCTCAGGGTACCACATGGGGTTCCAGGAATCGAACCTGGGTCAGCCACACACAAGGTAAGCACCCTACCCACAGCAGCCATTTTAAACATCAGCTTTTGTCAGATAGTGAGATCTTAATATCTATTTAAAGACATGCTAGGTATTGCCTCATTTCTTCCTGTCTGCTAGAATTTTCCATCTGCTAGAATTACAACTCAGGAGACTGTTGATTAGCCTCCCTGTCTCCATGTTCCTAGACTTTTCATGGTCATGGTCTCACTCTGAGCAGGTAGAGTTGTAACAATGTCTTTCAACTCACTGGGTTCCTGCTTCCACCACCTTGTGGTGATGGGTGGGGGATGGGATCAATGATTAAACAAGGTACTCAAAATCAAACCAGGAAGTCTTTTCCTTGATAAGCACTGTGGATTTACTTGATGATGTTTCAAATACAATTTTTTGTTTTAGATAAACTTCAAGTTCAGTACGCCCTATAAGTATACCTAAAGTTTAATATGAATTATAATATTATTTAAGCCAGGAGGGCCAAAGGAATAATCCGAACATTTCTATTACAAATCTATCAATAACTGGGTAACTGTTGATACACCTGTTTAGTGCATTGTGTAGCATCCCTTGATCAATGGGTTCACGCCTATGGATCATTCTCCTAGAAGCAACATAAACTAGTAGAACTGAATTCAAACTTGCCTAGCAAGACAAACTCTGTAATCATCCTTTATGGAGCGCAAACACCGTGTTAGAATTGCATACATTAATAATTACAATATGACTTTGTTCAACTTGGCCTCAGACAACTTATATTTCAAAGTGTTTAGTTTTGTCAATGTTTCTGAATACTTATTAATACTCTTTCCTAGTAATATGTTAGCATTTGGGTACTTGACAAAAGCTACATACTAAGGAATGCATTAAAAATTTAGTATACTCTCTAGCACCATATCAACAATTGCATTCCAGCAACATTATCTCTAGAAATGTGTACCTAATTGTAAAGCCCACTTTACCCACTGTTTTCAAAGTTCTTTGAATTCTAGGATGTTCTTTATTTTTTTTCTTTTTGGGTCACACCTGGTGATGCACAGGGATTACTCCTGACTCTGTACTCAGGAATTGGTCCTGGAGGTCTTCAGGGGACCATATGGGATGCTGGGACTCGAACCCAGGTCGGCCGAGTACAAGGCAAATGCCCTACCTTCTGTGCTATCACTCCAGCCCCTCAGATGTTCTTATATTAAACTATAACCTCATTTTCAGTGGATATGAAACACACTGACAAATTATTTCTTTGGATTTACTACTTTGTCTACTTCTTCCACACATACTAATGGCTTCTAACTGTTAAAGGTGACATTAAGGACCAGGAAAGCAGCAACCTGAACGGAGTTGTGTTCATGTGTTGGTCCCAAGTCAAGTTATTCCTGTTTAAATCCTGATTGTTTTTATATTCATAGTTGAAATAAAATGCTTTTCAGTGAAATAAAATAGCTTGATTTACAGAAATTTACTTAAAGAAATAGGAGAATAGAAAGCAAGATGCATCTTCAAGAGAGAACACCGTCTTCTCCAGAGAGGCAAAGCTGAGCGCACACATCAAACATTTACTCTCCTGAGTCTTCAGGGTGATGATGAGCCTCAAAGATCTTCACAAAGTTGACTTTCTAGTGGGGCTTCTTCCAGACTGCCTTGGCCTGGAGCTCCCTGCATGCTGAAAAGTTTATCAGGGTGTTTTCACAGGGAAAAAAAACCTGGGACTCTTGATGGTACTTTCATATTCTTTTATTTAGTTTTTGTTTGTTTGTTTTTTGTTTGTTTGTTTGTTTTTTTTTTTTTGCTTTTTGGGTCACACCCAGCGATGCTCAGGGGTTACTCCTGGCTTTGCACTCAGGAATTACTCCTGGCGGTGCTTGGGGGACCATATGGGATGCCGGGGATCGAACCCGGGTCGGCCGCGTGCAAGGCAAACGCCCTACCCGCTGTGCTATCGCTCCGGCCCCCCGTTTTTGTTTGTTTTTTGATGCCACACCCAGAGATGCTCAGGGCTTATTCCTGGCTGTGGGCTCAGAGATCACTCCTGGCATTCAGAGACCATGCCTGACACTCAGGAATCAATCCTGGAGGAACTTGAGGACCCAACTTAAGGTTCAGTTAGATGTCTATCTGTTAGCATTCCATCTGCTGTACTATCACAATTACCCCTATTTGGCAGGGGTGGAGGGAGGGGTTGGGGGTGGGGGTAGGGAACTATATATATGAGGCCAGGTGGGCCCGCTGGCCCCTGTGGGAGAAGGGGGATCAGAGGTGCCCACTGAGGTGACAGGGACAAACAGACAAGGTTTACTCACGGGCAGCCCACTGGGGCCTTTATCCCCTGATGCATCCTTCTCAGGGCTTGCTCCTGACTCTGCAATTAGGGATCACTACTGACAGGCTTGGAATCACTCTAGCAGGCTTGGAGAACCATATGGGGTGCTGGAGAATTAGCCCTGGTCAACCTTATGTAAAGCAAACCTTTCCATATTCTTTTCAAGAATTTTAGATTATTTTGAAGCTTCTTCTTTTCAGGGGTGGGGTAAGAGGGGCAGGTATCCACACTTCTCTGGGTGATGACCCCAGTTTCTGCATCTGGGTGGTAGCTCACGTAACTTTTTTAAATATAGGAGTACTGCTATTTATTCAACCATTGATTAAGCTGATTGAATTGGGCATCAACTCCACATTACTTTTTTAAAAAATTTTTTAAACTGGATATCCATGAGATAGACCATTACAAAGTAGTTAATAATTAACTTTCATTCATGCAATGATCCAGCACCCATCCCTCCACCAGTGTATATTTCCCATCACCAATGTCCCCCGTTTCCCCACCACCATCCCCCAGCACCTCAGCCCCCACCCCCAGGCTCCCTCTATGGGAGAACTTTTCTTCTTGCTCTCTCTCCTTTTCCTTTTGTGCAATATGGTTTGCAATACAGGTGCTAAGAGATCATGGTGTTTGTTCAGGTAATTCAGTATTTTTATCAGGATGGTAAGGCTGGAGTAACATTTCAATTGGGTGGCATCTTTGGGGTGTGGTGTGACTGCCAAGGCTTCCAGAAGTACAGGAAGGTGGGGAAAGGTAGCCCATCACAACTCCAAGAAAGCCTGGAGATTTCAGTCACAAATCCCGCATACCAGAATTTTCAACAGATTATATCTTGGTGAGGTCTGTCCTGAGACAGTGGAGTCAGGTGGGGGGTGGGTATTATGTCGATTTTGGATGGTGGAAGAAAGCAGCTGCCAGGGGCTCTGCTTGGGTGGGCACAGGCCTGCTTCCCTCTGATTTACCCCAGTCTTTTCAGCCGTGCATGGGTCCAAGATTAACTGCAGCTTTTGATCTCTTTTGAGATTTATCTATGGGTCTCTGAAATAAGGCCAATAAATGAGCTTATATAGCTGAACTGGAGGTGGTTTGTGGGTATGTCTCCCACATACCTAACTTCTGGCTGTTAATTTCTTGGTAAACTTGGTCCCAAGTTGTTAGGGTCCATCCAAAGGCACAGTAGCAATTTGGGGTATCAGGAAGTCTGAAGGTACCATTAGGCTTCTGACGCACTCTCCCCACAGGTACAGGTTGAATTGCTTGCGGCACCATATCCCTACAAATTATTTTTAAATAAAATTTCTTCCCAGATTCTTTTCCATGAACACATTTTCACCAATCTATTCTTTAATCAATATATATAATAGTAATATATCCTACTAACACTGTATCAAGAATTTGTAATATAGTGTCATATCTATGACTGTACTGGCTATTATAAATGTTAAATGTAAATCCATGTGTGTCCAAATAGGAAAATATTATTCAAACATCTGTCTAAAGATTTGGGTCAAATTTATATGAGCTCTCAACTTTTATCTAGCTCTCAATTTTAATACTGTTTATATTATAATTATTTGTGTCTTTTCCTATCTTCTACATGAGTCATTGGCTTCTTGACAGATTTGGATATATGTTTTATTATATTTCTGAGGCTAGCACAGTAATTGATAAAGTATTTTATTATGTATTTGTCAGATACATTTAATAGTAATCCCATTGCTCATTGATTTGTTCAGGCGGGCACCAGTAATGTCTCCATTGTGAGACTTGTTGTTACTGTTTTTGGCATATTGAATATGCCATGGGTAGCTTGCCAGGTTCTGCCGCGCGGGCTCGATACTCTTGGTAGCTTGCCGGGCTCTCCGAGAGGGGCGAAGGAATCAAACTCAGGTCAGCCGAGTGAAAGGTGAATGCCCAACTGCTGTGCTATTGCTCCAGCCTATAAAGTACAACTACTGGCTTAAAATATTAAAATTAAAGGATAAAGTATTGCAATTTTGATTTATATAATAACCTTTCCAGCATATATAAATTGTTATAATTTAATCATCACTAATTATGTTCAGAAGTTTTTAAAAGTGACAATAGTCACTTGAAATTGTGCTGTCATTTAATAAAGGTAATGTCTGTTTCTTAAGACGCACTTACATCATGATTTTCTCTATTTTCTATGTATATATGAAACTTTCAGACAATGATGGGCATATACAGAAATAAAAGTTCTGGATCAACATTAAAGCAATGTTGGGGAGCCAAAGAGATTTACTTCAAGTAAGGAGCTTGCCTTGCATGAGACCAATCTAGATTTGATCGTCAGCATCCCATCTGGTCCCCAGGTAATGTCAGGAGTGATTCCTAAGTGCAAAGCCAGGAGTAACCCCTGAGCATCACCAGGTGTGGCCCAAACCTCTCCCCCCCAATAAATTAATTAATTAATTAGTATAGTTGGGGCAAGGTATGTAGTTCATTAGGACAGTACTTGTTTTGCCTGTGTAAGGCCCTGGGTTCAATTATTGACTCCACACACAAATCTAACATTAAAACAACACGGTGATTTATACTAAACAGTAAATATATTTAGTATATATTTGGTACATATATTTATATATAGCATATATATTTAGTAAATATATTTAGTATCACTGTCACTGTCACTATCACCCCATTGCTCATCGATTTCTTCGAGCGGGCACCAGTAACGTCTCTCATTGTGAGATTTATTGTTACTGTTTTTGGCATATCCAATACACCACGGGTAGCTTGCCAGGCTCTGCTGTGCGGGCGCGATACTCTCGGTAGCTTGCCGGGCTCTCCAAGAGGGGCAGAGGAATCGATATGCTCTTGAAAAATGAACTAGTCCCTGACACTCCATTTGCTCTCAATGGAACAAACATCTCTGAATGCAGCAGCTATATGTACCTGGGTCGATAAATCAACATGAGGAACATCTTGGTGCCAGAACTGCGCAGGAGGAAGAGAGCAGCATGGAACGCCTTCAAGAGTCTGGAAGAAGTGGTTAAGAGGATGAAGAACTTCCGACCCCGGACACATCTTTTCAATTCCACCGTCCTTCCTGCACTAACATACGCCTCAGAGACCTGGGCCCTACGCAAACAGGATGAGAATGCTATTAGGGTATCCCAAAGAGGAATCGAAAGAGCTATGCTAGGAGTATCATGTCTCACTCAAGTGAGAGAAGGAATCCGGAGTTCCGACCTCCATAGATGGTCAAGAATCAGGGATGCTGTCTCGTTTGCCAAGACATCAAAAATCAGATGGGTCGATCATGTAATGCGATTCAGAGACGACCGTTGGATTAGAGCTGTTACCGACTGGATTCCATGGGATGTCAAAAGACTGCATGGCCTCCCACCAACGAGATGGTCAGACTTCTTCGTCAAGACCCTGAATGAACGATTTGAGGCTCTTCTTGTTCCTGGAGCAAGCAGATACCATTGGGCTACACTAGCACGAGACAGGGACAAATGGGGATGTTACTGGCGCCCACTCGAGCAAATCGAAGATCAATGGGATGACAAGTGATACGAGTGATACAAGTAAATATATGCTCTTTTCCTATTTCCTAGAAACCATTCCACACACAAAATGGTAAAAAAAAATCCTACTGAGGACTAGAATTAAAAACCAAGTGATAAACCCTCCAATCTATGGATGACATCAGGTACATGAAGTCAAGATTATCTCTTCAGAAATGGTGTTGGGAAAACTGGATAGCAACACACAAAAGCTAAAATTGTATCTGTATCACATATGTTACACAATAGTTAATACAAGTGGATCAAAGAACTCAACATTAGACCCGAACCTATGAAAAAAAGTTGAGGAAAATATATGCAGAAAATTATAGAATTTTGACCTTAAAGGTATTCTCAACAATAGAAAACATGATACAAACTAAAATAAACAAATAGGAGTATGCCAAATTTTTAATTATTCATGTCAAAAGAAACATGGGCTAAAATTAAGACACCCTATTGAACGAAATAAAATATTTGCAAACAATATGTCAGATAAAGAGTCAAAATCCATGATATGCAAAGCACTCACAAAGATCAACAATAATAAATCCAATAACTCCATAAAAAATAGGGGAAATAATCAAACAATTCTCTGAGAAAGACACACAGATGGCCATTAGGCACATTAAAAAAAGTGTTTCATTGTCACTTATTACTAAAGAAATCCAAGTCAGGATGACGATATTATCACTAGTGGAAATCGCACATATAAAAAAATAAATAAAACTGGGAACAATCTGTGTTGGCAGGGATATGGTGAAAAAGGAACTCTTGAGCACTAAACTCTTAAGGGAATGATGTCTGGTTTAACCCCGATGGAAAAAAGTTTGGAGACTTCTCCAAAACTAAGAATAGAGCCCCATATGACCCAGCAATTTCACTTCTTGAAGTGTACCCCCCAAAACAAAAGGTGTAAACTTCTGTCTTCATTGCAGCTTTTAGTAAAGTAGCCAGGTTATAGAAACAACCCAAATGTCCAGTGACAGATGAATAAAGAAGTTGTACACACACACACACACACACACACACAGAATGTAAGAAAAGGTGAAATCTTGAAATTTAATACAACTTGGATGGAATTGGACGGTATTATGGTAAGCAAAATATATCAGAGGGAGAAGGACAAATACTGGATTATCTCACTTAACTATGGTCTATAGAGAAAAAAGGGACTAGGCAGTATCAAATGACAACAAACATTTGGCCTTGGATCACAAAACTGAGGTTGCCAAGCAGTAGGTGGAGAAGAAAGAGGTGAACTAGCAGTAACTTAAGTTCAGTGATGGAGAATCTGGGGTACTTTCATAGTGTTGAAATAAATTTGTACATCAAAACTATAAATGTTGGGGGTCGAAGCAATAGTTCAGCAGGTAGAGTTCTTGCCTTGCACACGGCTGAAATAGGTTTGATTCCCAGCACCCCAAATGGCCATATGGTTCCCTGGGTCCTACCCACTATTTTAACTATACCACCTAAACTATAATAATAAAAGCAAATAGATATTTTAAAGTAAATTTCAAATAAATAAAACAGTGGGAGACCATTACACACCAAGTATGGCTGAAACCCCAAACAATCACAATACCAAATTCTGGCAGGGAGGTGGGGCATAGGGAACTCTTATTCATTGCTGGTAAGAGTATATTTGTAGTTATTTTGTCAGAGGGACCTCCGAAGCAGACACCAGAGCTACACCCAACAGAGCTGAGGAGGTTATATGGTATTGGGGATAGAATCTGAGGCCTAGTGCATGCCAAGCCTGCACTCTAGCCTTTTTAAACACATTTTGGTGGTTTCTTAAAGAAGCAAACATGTTCTCCCAATAACTAACCATTACATTTCTGTACATATATTCTAATGAGCTGGAAGCATATGTTTAGAAAATGCATAAATGTTTATAAAAGTTTTATCCATAACTACACTGACATTCAAACTGTAGGCAATTTATTGATGTATACAGAGTTGGACATGGTATTAGCAACATTCATTAATCCAGGGATCCATGACAGGACCCTCTGGATTTAAAGTTGTTAATTTCTATTATTGTCACAGTGCCTGACCATGAGCCCTTAATCTGATTATCTCTGCTACCATCCTAGCCAGAGCTATTTCAGTCCTGTCCTATAGTAAGTATAAATTAATTCCTAATATAAAACAATAACAAGTAACCTTGGTTTATAAGTAACCAATAAATTTTATTGTGCTATTAAATAAACTTAGAAATGCATTTGTATTTGATTAAGAAATTATTTATTTCATCAGTGATTTTCTTTGCTTAAACAAATTATAGTATACTAATATACAATCTACAATAGCAGGATAGCAGTGGTACAATTAAAACTCTAATAACTCTTTAATTGAAGTTTCCCTGGCCCTAGAGGTTTTATCATTTGCATCTCATAAATATTTTTCAAGGAGGCCCCAAATTTAGAGTATCTCTGTAACATGCCTGCGATAAATTATAGAAACATTAGTGATTCTCTTAAATAATAGTGCTCTTATATAGGATTTTTACTAAGTAACTAATTAATATGATGTATTGTTATATTAAAATGATTAATATATGAAATTCACAAAAAGTTTACATAATTATCCAACAATAGCAAAAACATTTTAGAAGTAGCTTTAAGGAAAACAAAATCATGATTTGTTTTAAATAATAAATAGTTTATTTCTTTGGCGATAAAAGAAATCTTTTAGGGAAATGAACATAGGAACAGATTGTAGATAACTTGCAATTAGAAAAAAAAGCATAGAGCCAAAATTGTTTTTATTTTTATGATCATGGAAAGAATGCTAATTTCAAACTACGTAACCCTCCCTATCACTGTCACCAAAAAAGAGAAATAAATAAAAGCACTTCTACCAAATCTGAGGATAAATGAAATGTAAAGAAGATGCCAAAAAAAATAAAAAGAATATGCATCAAATTTGCATCAAGTAATTCCTAATTTTTGTTACTAGGAGAGAAGGGCACCAGACCTGGGTCATATCCAGTGGTGCTGAAATTGGGGCTACTCCAGGCACTATGCTTGGTGGCCACTCCAGGTGTGCAAGGAACCTACGTAGTGTAGAGAATCAAATCAGTAAATGTTCAAGTTTCTAACGATAGCAACATTCAGATCTGAATTCCTCATTTGCTTCTTAAATGTCTTCAAGGAACCAGAAGATAGCACAGTGGTTAGGGTTTGATTCCTGGAACCACATGGTCTGCTGAACTCTGCCAGAGTGACCATGGAAGACCCCAGCACCACCAGGATGGTGCCGCTACCCCAGAAGCACATGTCCTGTGCATTTGACATCTCTGGGTCCTTGCATTAAGCTAACTGCCCTGCTGGCTGAAAATCTCCAGCCTTCACTCCAACCTTCTGAGCACAGTTTGGGAGGACTCCAAAAAACATTGTCTTCAAAAATGTCTTTTCTGGAAACATTAAAGAGCCCTCTGACTACAGATATAGAAAGAGGAGTGTGGGAGAGAGTATAGATGTAGGGCACTTGTCTTCCAGATGACCAATCTGGGCTAATTCAGAAACACGTGGCTCTCCATGCACCATCAAGAACCATGCCTGAGTGGAGAGGAGGAGTTAGCCCTGAGCACAGCCAGGTGTGAGCAAAAACAAACAAATAAATAAACGAAGGTTTTTCAAGTCAAGTGGAGAAGTATTAATTGCTCAGAAACACATTTCCAAAAGAAGGAAGTGAAAAACAATGATCAAATTATTTCACTCTCTGTGTAATAAAAATTACTAAAGCAAATGAACGAAATAACTAAACTAAGTCCTAGACTGAGTAAAAAGTGTGGTGGTTCCAGAGGGATAGAAAAGGAGGTAGGAGGAACAAGTAGGAGAACTTTTTCTTTTAAGGATGGGACAGTACTAGAATTTTGTTGGTTACAATCACACAAACAGAGGCATAAAATTAACCCCCTGAACCTCCATAATATTGTAAAACCAATGATAAGTCAAAATATAAAAGGAAAAAAAGAACAGCTATAATAGCATATTGGACCCACACAGATAATTGAATATTAGCTATTCATCTCAAAATCTTCAGCTTAACTATGCTACAATTTTTTAAAGGCAGGTAATACTTATAAATTCTGAAGAGTAACCTCTGATATATTTCAGGCTACCATTTTGTCCATCACATACCATCTTACCCACTGAACTATCTCTCTGGCTCCTATATCTCATTTTAATAAATCTATATTTTCATTAAATAACTTATTGAATTATTAAATTACTTATTGCTGTTGAATTAAGTCTCCAAATTAAGAGTCATGGTAAGGACATCTATATTAATAATTTTAGTCAAGTTTAAAATTACATTTCTGTTTGCATTGTTAACCTTATCCAAAGATATTTCTACACATTTTTATAAAGTAAAAATGAGATATTTCTATCATTGGAAGCAATATCTTTCCAAAGTAAATTTATATGGTCCCTATAGACCATAGGGTATTCTAATTTTCCTTATATAGCTTATGGCACTGAAAGAATAGAAAGGAGGCATTAGGAAGATGTCTTCAGAAGGTAACTGTCTTGGTTGAGGTCATTTACAGGATCTCAGCAGAAAAGAATTCTCATCTGGCAGGGAAGGAAGGGCTACTGTTTTTGAACAGGGACCATCAGAGGGCTGTAGAAATTCAGGACTGGGGATTTAGCAGGAAGGGCGAGTGTGCATCTTAGCATGCAGGAAGCCAGGGTTGGTCCATCATCCAACCTCAGCACTACTAGAAGTGACCACACAAAGTGCAGAGAGAAGATTGAGTACCAACTGGTGGGTCCCTTCTTCACCCCCCCAAAACAGAGGTTCTCAAACTCATCCGAATTCACCCCAATGTCCCCTTTGGGATCTTTGGACCATTCTCTGAGTCCCAGCCTTTCCCAATTTATGCCAGGTTAACTATTAAGTTGTGATTCTCCGATTCATTTTACATCAAGCTTTTTAATCTTATTTGCAGATCTCCCAAGTTCTCTGGGAGCAGTATTGGCAGCTCTTGATTCCTTTGCTCTGCTTTGCTCCAACAATACAGCAACTAATTCATCTGTTTGATGTTTCGCCACATGGAAAACAACATACTATTTCCCTCTGATCATAAAAGCCATCACTAAGAGCAAACTCAATAAGGGCAAGTAACCAATTCCAAGTCATCGTATTTGGGAGCCTAGTTTCTAATCAAATTGGAGGTCTGTAAACTTAATTGCCACATGAAAAAGGTACCATTTGAGGTATTTTGAGCAGAAAATTCTTTCACTCAAAGGAGTAGATGCTTATAGAACGAAAGCAACCAATTTCCAAGACCTGGTTGGCAAAGTAGAGGAATGGAAGGCAGTAGGCCACCTCTTTTCAAATTCATATGATCACATCTGCCAAAATTGCTATCACAGTGACCACTGTCTGCTTTCACGCAACTAGTGCTGAGAGTGGAATGTGTAGTTCAGTTGTGACCAGCACTTAAATCCATTAAAAAAAAAAAAAACCTATAAAATTTATTACTATAGGAGGACAGCATTGACCTCTCTTGCTTTCCACAAATTTCATGAGAGAAAATGGTAAAAACTTCAATTTGTAAAGGACTCTTAAGAAACATCAATTTCACTCTTCCAGACTCTAGTACTAAGGGAAGGCAGGAGAGACAGCATGTAATGGGACTGGGAATAGATTCCTATCCAAGTGAAAACCTAATACATTAATCTAAAATGGGGCTGAATTGCTGGAACAGCTACTATTTGTTTGTTTTGTTTTGTTTTGGTCTACACTTGCTGTGCTGTGCGGATCAGAGCTTACTCCGGGCTCTGAGCACAGTGATCACTCCTTGTGGGACTCAGGGGGTCACATGTGGTGCTGGGATTTTAATCCAGATAGGCTCTGTGCAAGGCAAGTACCCTGTACTATCTTGCCTGGCCCTAGAATAGTATTTAGGGGAGACTGTAATATATAAAACCCGCCAGAAGCAGCGGTGGCGCAGACCCTGGGCGAATTCCTAGGAGGCGACTGTGCAGGATTCAAACTCTGCGAAACTCCGCCCACAGAAAGGCGAAGGGTGTGCCTTTTCCAGAGGCCGACTGCTAACGCGGCTGCCAGTTATACTCCCCCTGTATAGACCATAGTATAAAAATTCCAAAACAATTATAATAGCAAATTAGAAAATTTTTCCCAAATTTACCTGGCCATTTCCTGCTTATCTCACAAGTTCCCAGTTTCCAAAGCAAAGAGCTGATTCCATGTTTATAAAGACTGAGTAATATTTAAGCATAATAAAAACACGTAAATGTTGAATACTGTTTTGAAGAGCTGCTATTCGTTTGTTACTTGATAACATCCTTATTAAATATTTATTCTAAGAATTGAACTCAGCAACAGATATCTAACTGCATGTGTATGCTTGATAACATACATAATACTAAATACAGTTTACTTAGAAATGTGTACACATTCTTGATTCCAAGATTTATTCATGAAATTAGAACAAAAACCACTTGCAAAGGTGAGGAGCGAATGTCACTAATATGATGCTATGCAAAACTTACAATCTATCCACCCTTTTATTATGAAATATCTCAGCAATTATTCTTGAAAGACTGGTTCTAAAGGCTTCCTCATAGGGTGGAGAACGTAGTTTACATATAATGCATCAGGGATCACAAGAAGGAATTTTAACTTTTTTTCTTCTTCCCCATAGCAAATGTAAAGGGGAAATTTTAAGGCTGGAAAAATAGTACATACAGCAGGGAAGACATTTGCCTTGCACAAGTCCATCATGGGGTTCAATCCCCAGTATCATAGATGGTGCCCGGAGCCCTGCCAGTAATGATCCCTTAGCACAGAGCCAGGAGTAAGTCCTGAGCATCAAAGACTGTGGCAAAAAAAAAAAAAAAAAAGACCAAACCAAAATAACCTAAATTTTATACCGGCATTTTAAAAATTGCAGATACCTGAAGGCTAGCAGCGAAGATGCAGATGAACTAACAATATTCTTTACAGCTTTCTTATTTTATTGGAAAATAGAAAATAATTTCAGAATCCTTTATACTGAGAAATAGCTGCTATACCTTCCAAGATTTTTAGTTTTAGAATGGCTTTTAAGTTGGACTCATTCTGTGGAGATACTCAATTATAAGTGACCTGATGGTTGCATTGGATTATAATAATTAGAAAGATAGATATCATGTGATGCATTTCAACATGCATTTATGCTCAAAGAGAATGCCACTTTAAGGCCACTGTCACGATGAACACCACTTCACTATGATAAAAGGAACAATTTTAAATCCAAGTTGAACTTCCTCTTAAGACCAAGACCATCATTTGGTCTCCATAGGACAAGATGTCCAAGGGGCAAGGGTATGAAGCACACATGTGGACATGTTCACAATCCTTTATGTCATAAAATTAAAAGAACAAGAGAAAAACAGAAATCTCAGTTTTGGCTTTTCCCCTTGCTGGTAGAACAAAATTTTAATTTCTCATAGGACTTAGAGAAGCCTAGAATTGTAAGCCAAAAGAACATGAAGTTCAAAGTTCCAAACAGGGACCGGGAAGATGGTATTTGAGTGGTAGAGCATTTGCCTAGTCCAATACAAGGTCCTGAGTTTGATCTCCAGTACTGAATGACCCCGGGCACTACTGGGTATGGTTCCTATTTGAAATTTTTAAAAAGAGAGAGAGTTCAAACTCCTCAGATATGCACATTTAGACACATTATAACTAACATGCCAAAATTCAAGGATAAAAATCCTAAAAACAGCATGAAAAAAAGCAGTCACATATAAGGCAATATCCATAAGATTATCAGTAAATCTCTCTCCAGAAACTCCACAGGCCAGAAGGAAGTTGGTATGATATATTACACAGTGCTGAAAGAAAAAGACCTCTTAGCAAAAAAACTCATGAAGTGAGGCTATCACTTAGATTTGAAAGAGTAACAAAACTTTTAGACAAATTTAAACAAAGTTTAACTTTTAGACAACGTTAAAGAGATTTACCATCAGTAATCCAGTACTCTAAGAAATAGTTAAAGGAGTTCTATAAAAGGAAATGAAACCTATTTGGAAGTGGTAAGGAACCTAAAAATCATATAATGTGGAATAACCAACAAGTACACTTTTATTATAAAATTTATTTATTCTTGGTATCTCCACTCTGTTTAGAGAATTTTAAACTTCAGATACTGCATTTTTTTTTTTTTTGCTTTTTGGGTCACACCCAGCGATGCTCAGGGGTTACTCCTGGCTTTGCACTCAGGAATTACTTCTGGCAGTGCTTGGGGGACCATATGGGATGCCGGGGATCAAACCCGGGTCGGCCGCGTGCAAGGCAAACGCCCTACCTGCTGTGCTATCGCTCCGGCCCCAGATACTGCATTTTTCTAAATTTATTTCTAGTTCCTTTTACATAAACTGCTTCTCTCTATTCAAAGTGCATATAAATTGTTATATTTTCCATTCCATCACTATAGTCATAATTTATAGTCAAAATAATATAGACATTTAGTATTATTTTATATAAGTATTATCAATTTTTTACTCAAATCTGAATTATTTTCTTTTAAGAACAGGTCATGATGTCTTATCTTTCCTTGAATAATTTTGTATTGTACCTCCAGAATATTTTAGATATACTATCCTGGGTCTCTAGGTTCTATTTTATTCCTATGACAAAAATGTTGTTTTTCAAAACAATACAAAAATGTTATTTTCAGATTATAGCTCAGAATCAATCTGCAAAGTCTGTCTCAAATTTCTTTCTCTTTCTTTTTGGGTTGCACCTTGCAATGCTCAGGGGTTACTCCTTACTCTGCACTCAGGAATTGCTCTTGGTGGTGCTTGGGGAACCATATGGGATGCCGGGGATTGAATTGGGTCAGCCATGTACAAGGCCCAACCTGCTATACTATAACTCCAGCCCCGAGCTCAAATTTGTTATTTTATCACTGATTTGGATGCTTTATTATGACCTGTGCAATTTAGAAGTCAGTAAATTATATCTGTGCATATAACTCTGAATATGCATAGTAAACATACAATTTTTAGTAAACTTTCCACTATTCTTGCTTCCTAGCTAACTGCTAAAGTCAGATATTTCTAATCATCATTCTTCACATACATGATTGTTAGTTTTAAGTATTTTAGATGCCAAAACAGTAAAGACAGAAAAGCAAAGGAATAACATAGTGCTATAATATACTATTAAATACTTTAGTTTTTAAAAGATGTCCTTTGGGGGCCCTAGAGAGATAATACAGTGGGCAAGGCTTTGCCTTGCATGCAGCTGACCCTAGTTCAATCCCTGAAAGCCTTATGGTTCCCTGAGGCCTGCAAAAAGTTATCCCTGGGCTCAGAGCCAGGAGTAAGCCCTAAGCACCACCAGGTGTGGCCCCAAACAAACAACAAAAATATGTACCTTTTGATTCACAGCAGTATCTTTTCCCCATGATCAATTTAAGAAAATAGATTATGAGGAACTTACAATTTACAATCCTACTATGATTTGCAGTGTTTGGAAATGAAGACTATGTTTCTATTTCTCTTTTTTCACGACTGTTCTTAATTTCACTTTCATCTACCTAAAATACTCAAGACTATACATGGATTCCTCAGAAACCACATTATGGACTTTTTTTAAAATTAAAGCTTAGGGGCTGGAGCAATAGCACAGCAGGTAGGGCATTTGCCTTGCACATGGCCGACCCGGGTTCGATTCCCAGCATCCCATATGATCCCCTGAGCACTGCCAGGAGTTAATACCTGAGTGTATGAGCCAGGAGTAACCCCTGTGTATTGCCAGGTGTGACCCAAAAAGCCAAAAAAAAAAAAATTTAAAGCTTAATTTTTGAAATGATAGATGTAGGAATAATTTAGAAAAAATAGCATTTTTTGTCTGAATTCTCTTTAATCTGCCTAGATTACAAAGACAATTTTTTTTTTGCTTTTTTGGGTTACACCCGGCGATGCTCAGGGGTTACTCCTGGCTCTGCAGTCAGGAATTACCCCTGGAGATGCTCAGGGGACCATATGGGATGCTGGGAATCAAACCCGGGTTGACTGCGTGCAAGGAAAATGCCCTACGCGCCATGCTAAGGCTCCAGCCCCTACAAATACAATTTTTAATGTGAAAATAAGCCACCATTAAAACTGAGCCTTTTTACTGGAAATCTGAGATAATCACATAGTTGTTTCTTTTCTACTTAGAGTGGGAGCAGAAAAGAAATTTGAACAGTAGTTGAACAAATAAGCATCTAATTTGTATTACAATAAAATGATTAACAAAAAATAATTTTCCCATAGCAGTATATTTATTGTGCTGAAATCAGGTAGCAGGGGATAGATAGTTCTGGGGAAATCAATACAGAATATTCACAAAGATTTACAATTCTCTAGTCATAACAAACTGAGCAGCAAAAACAAAAGTACTGAATTCTCTTAGATGAAACTATTATGTAATTTAAATTATTCTTATGACTGCATGCTTTTGGGGGGGCAAAGTATGTAAATTTCATATACAATAAATATCTTACAGAATGTTCTGAAAGAAGTTGTCTGAACAAGAGTTTTACATCTTGCACACACAGTTCTGACATGTTGAGATATTTAGAATTATTCATGCTTTTCTGGCCACATATTCTGTCTATAATGATCCCTGTGCAAAATCTCCTATGATTTAGCCTACGCAATATGACACAGCACAAATTCTACCTCTTAATATATTTCTAGTCATCAATCTTCATTACTTGAAATACTTCATCTTTAAGAGGAAATTTAATTTTATCATTTTGACAACTCTCACTTTTATTCACTTTGTGTCTCAACAAGTAACACCTTGTAACAATCAAGCACTGAATTTCATGATCTTTAGCACCAAGGAGTCAGGAATATTGCACCAAAATAGGTTTATACTTCACATCGAGTTAATAAATAAGATCCTTCAACTTTATCACAAGGAAAATATCGCTTTAAAATTAAACACTTTAAAAGAGGAGAGTTTCACAGGACAGTTTGGTGTATGTTATTTGTAAAAAAGCAGGGAAAATGCTAATGTATCAGAAAGTCAGTATTAAAGGTTACATCAAAGGACTCCTTGATTTTTTTAAATTAAAATTTATTTAATTTTAAACGTGTTTTTCCAACAGAAGAGGTAGGTATTATTTCCACACGTGAAAAAAAATCAGTAACAGCCACAAATCATAACAAAGAAAGTCTGATAAAAATCAACATACTCTCTTCTAAAAGTACATAAATATAATTATTTTATGATGTTACTAATAAAGACAGAAGTTGTTTTTCATGTTCCAATCAGACAATTTTGATTTCCATAATATTACTCCTCAAAATAACTTCTCAAAGTAACATAAGTATTGAAATGCAATCGTTTCATGTTCCAATTAGACATTTTTGATTTCCATAATATTAATTTCTCAAAGTAACAGGAGTACTGAAAGGCTGCCTTTTCATCACAAAAATTGTTTACCACAGTGATTTGTGCCACAAGTCACAGGGACCTTTGGGTCACCAGAAAGGATTTTGCTGTAATTCTTATCTACACCCACACCGTCATCATCAAGCCTTTAAGAGTCTACAGAAATCAGCAGATTTAAAAATTTTTAATTACAACCAAAGGGGTATTATTCAAACAAAAGGTGGAGAGGTTAAGACTATTCCAGTCAGCAAATGAATTCAAATGTGCAAAATTTGAAGTATTTGCATTTCTTCCTTTGGATCAAAAAATGTAAAGTAACTGATAGCTGATCAGTAATTTAGCCCAAAAACTTTTTTTTTCTTCACGAAGACTGTAATTCTGTAATCACCAGCTGAACAATGGCTTTAAAAGAAACATGGAAAATCTCATGCATGCGACAAACAGATGTGAGCAAAAGGAGCGTCTCCAAAGTCACATAATGATTGCTTTGGTCTGGACAACACCAAAGCTAATAAAAAAAAAAGTTAAAATAAAAACTTCATAAATAAAATATCTGGGCACTGTATTGAACACTTTACTCAGTCTAAGTTACTAATACGTAGAGCACATTTGCCTTTTTCTCCACACCCCCAACCCTCATTTGTTTCTGTTTTCCCTGAAATTTTATACGAAATGGGAGCTTCCTCACTGTCAACAGTTAAGGCCCAGTTCAATTTACTCTCCTTTTGCTTTTCCATCTTTCTGCTTCTTTTCTGATTTGCTCACACCATTTGCTGAAATACCATTCATAGCTGTTTTTCCAGTTTTCGACTTCTTCGGCTCATTGTATGTCCGGACGTAGAAGTTAAGGAAGAGGACTATGAAGCTGATGGCGTAGACAATGAGAGCCCAGTGCATCCACTTGGGGAAGGGGCAGTCAGTGTACAGAGACAGAGCCGTGTGCCCAATGGTCACGTGGAACTGAACCTAAAAGGCAAAAGGCAGGATTCACTGATTAGAAACAGTAAACAACTTCTAGTAACAGGAGCTTTAGTCTACCTGCCACACTGTCCAAAGTTGAGTACTTCTCTAACACCCACACCTGGTTCCTCATTCTGGACACTACTCAAATGCTATACCCTCAGCAGATTTCTTACATCTGGGAACTAAAGCACCCAACTGACCCTTTCAATTCCATTTAGCAGTTTTGTGTGAGATTGTTTCTTTGTCAGAGTTTGAACTACCAGAAACAGTCTTCTGTAGCTGCTGATTTCAGCTTTTCAGGAGAACGTCATTCCAGAGCAGACAGCTCTGTTAACTGGGGTCCTTAACAGGGATCCTAGAATCAATAAATAGATACTGAATAATGCTCCCTAATGAGAAGCATTATCAAGCAGAATAGCTGGATTGCAGTCTCTTCAGTATTTGTTCTCTTTCCACATATTAGAGTTATTTCTTTCTACAAAATTGTTGGCAAGTTGGCAAATGAATTGAAAATCAACTGACCACAACTGTTCATTATTTGTTTCCTACATAATAGCAGATAGGTAAATATGCATTTGAATTAACACTATCTCTTTAAAATCTAAACATTTTGGTAAAATTTAGTAGCTAGTTAAGAAAAAACACAAAACTCCCAAATCACTTATATTCTGATTTTTGAATTAATGATTCTCGAATTCTAAATTTCCTAGTGTTACCAAGGGTTAACTTTTCACAGAATCAACTTACATTATTGTTGTGAGAATTGCTTTTTTAAAAATACTCTTTACAAAATGACTGCCCTATTTGGGAGAATAATTATAGTTTCTCTTTTAAAATTATTATTACTGATATTTAGCATTATCTTATGCTAATAATTTATTTCATGTAAATCCAAAATTATTTCACACTGAACAACTTTTAAGGCAGCCCAGGGTAAAATCAAGATTTTAAAGAATTGGCAGTTCACAATGGTTCTTAGAAGCTGCCTCATTGAAAAAGGATGTGTGCATGACTGAGATGAGCAGAGTCAAGAAGAGTCAAATGTAAGCTCTGAAAAAAGCAGAAATAGCTCATGCAATTTCTGTTACCTCTTCATTTCCTTCATATATTTTACTAAATACTAAAGAAAAATAAATGACACAAACTGTATAAACAGCTTACACCAAACACTAGAGGTAGTTTCCTGTAGTCTTTCAGATACAAATGAATCCTTCACACCCAGCATTCCCCAGAAGTTGTGAGTCCTGTTTGGTTAGCCAACTGTTTGGCAACTTAAAGCTGAGATGGACAGTATTTCCAAATGTGACTGCACTGATAACACCGTGTACATGCTATGATTAAAGCAAATTATAATAAATGCCAAGGTCTGAAAAATAGCTACCAGGTTTGTTTTAGATATCCAGTTGATTATTAGGCTTGAGCATAGCTCTGAGTGTGATACCAATGCTACAAAAAGTCCTCTTCGGGTGTTAATTTTTTTCTGGCCTAACGATTAGAATTTGAAAGTACCTAGCTCTGCTTTCTAAGAATGTGGGGTAGGAACTCTTCCCTGGTCTTTATTTTTCCCCTTTATCTCACCCTTCTTTAGCTTAATTCCTTTGCTTCAATTTCTATATTCTAGGGGGCCAGAATGACAGTATAGTGAGCAGGATGCCACCCCCAGGACCTCATACAGTCCACAGAATCCTGCCAGGAGTAATTCTTGAGCACAGAGCTAGTAGTAAGCCCTGAGCATATCTTGGTGTAGCACCCAATTTTTAAACACTTATATTCTAGATGTACAACATAGGTTAATAAGTACTGAAAAATGGAATATAAAACAGAAAATTCAAGAAAGGATAAAATTAAAGGAAGTAACACACTGAGAGGAAAAATACTGTAACATTTTTCCAGTCACAAGAGTTAATGTACTTTGTGGTATGTTAAGGTCATAAATCTAGTTCAAAAGAGTAATTCTCTGATCAAGGAAAAAACTATGTCTGACCTTTTAAAATATATTTGAAACACCAATGGCTATGACTTGTAGGCTGATGAATAGAGAACTCAGTACCAAGAAGTCTCAACTTCCACAATTGGAGCAAGTCAACATTATAGTGAAAACTGTCCAAAATGACATTGTTGCTTTCCCATGAATAAATTTAGCAGTTTCATGATGCATCAGAAGAAATTTTAGAAGCATTTAGAAGCATGACTCACCAGCTGCAGCATGGTCAGGTATCGTTTCCACCAAAGATACTTCTGAATCCAAGGGCCAAGTGCAGTCAGCCCATAGTATGAGTACATAATCACGTGAATGAAGGAATTCATCTGGGCTCCGAAAAATGCTTTAGGGAAAACAAGAAAAATGGTAAGATAGAGAAAATGTGTCAGGGAATAAACCATTTGAACATAAATTAATCTACATCATTTTCTAACGTTTAATCTTGAGTACAAATCGGGGAGGAAAAAAATTATAATGTAGTAGTGGCACAATGTTAAAGTCTTCTCTTCCTATCTTGCAGGTATTTTAAAAGTTTAGGAATTATCATACAGATATAGGTTCTCTTCAAAAACCAAGAGCTAGAGAAGAGGGAAGTTTTTTGGTGGGTACCCCACTAGCTTAAGCAGACCCTAATATGTAAGTAATGACTACCATAATTTTCATTCTATTATTCTTGGGGGGGAAAAAGGTCAGGGAACATAAAAGCAAATTTATAAATGTCTGATGGCTGCCTTTAAATGTAACAAAATATGTACCTAGAATAAAACTAAACTAACTTATTAGGTTTTTACATCATCTTAAAAGAAAAAAAATCAAGATAAACTATGAAAATGATATGTGCCCAGTTTCCTCATCAGAGGAATATTCTGTTTCTAACTCAGTGATACTATGAATCATCTTTAATCTACAGGAACCTAAAAAATTGGAGGCAGAAACGGCCTGACCCAAGTATGATTCTAGATTCCTTTTAATATTAAGCAGCATTTTATGCAATTTCCTTTGAGTAAAAAACAACACAAGCTTATTAAAGTCTCCTTTAGAATGGGAGTGAGTTTGGACTAAAGATGAAGTCTTCACACGCTGGAGTTACATTTTGGTATTGTTTAGATTACAATCATTAAAAAAGCTCCATATCAAAATACTATTTACTACATTAGATTTAGTTTGTGCTAATCTCTAGGACAATTTTTTATGTGTTAAAGAAATCATGTATTTTAAAAAAAAGGCTTTACTGCCTTCAATTTTTTTTTAAAAACGGAAACACCTAAGATAACTATGAAAGTAAATTAAATTATAAAGAAACAAAAATTTCTAGGTGCTCATTAGTTTTAGTTATTTTAAAAAAAAATATTCAAGATCCAGTACATTTACACAACTTAACACATGCTGATGCTTCTGAAAATGCTCACCTTGACCCCCTGCGACCCACTTAATTCCAATCCACCACAACGTAAACATGGTACAGTGATGATATACATGAAGGAAAGAAACTTGGTTGTTTTTCTTCCTCAAAATAAAAAACACTGTGTCCAAATATTCAATTCCTTTAGATACAAAATACCACCAAAGCGCAGCAGCTATCTGTTTAACAGAAAGGAAAAGAAAGTTATAAGCACCAGAAATACTACCACACCACATGATTTTTGATTCACTGTACATAGATATAAATTATCTTGGCTGCACAAAATGCACCAAGGCATGAAATTCATTTTTGTCCAGGAGGGTGTGAAACCTAATCATCTATCAATAGAGAAAAATGGGAGAGCCCAAAGTTGTATATAACAGTGTCAACAATTTACAGAAAAATCTCAGCCTGTTATGAAGCCGAATATCACAAAGAACCTTGTGATATAAATGCTGGCTTCAGAGATAATAAATACACCTGAACTGCTATTTTCCAATTTTCTAGAGAAACTGAGACATTTATTTTCTAATGGTATTTCTGTTCTCAGCCTTGCCTCTATATTCTATTCATATATTTTTGCAAGTAGGTTTGTTTGCACGGCAACTATCAGATCCCTGGTTTCTGTTAGACCTTCCTCTCTCTTGGTTTAACATGTGCAGCAAAGCATCCAGTGATAGCAGTTTGCATTAATATTTAAAATGATAAACTGTAACAAAAACAACAAATAATTCCTAGGCCATAAATATAATCCTGCTTTCATAAGTCTTTCCTCTTCCTTGGCTCTTGTAAAGACAGCAGATGGTGCAGAAAGATTACATTGCAGCTTGAGATTAAGAACCCAAGGAGTCAGTGAGAGGTGACCTCTGAACAAACGTTTTAAAATATTTCATGATTCCTAATGTAATGGTAAATGAAATTCAGTTTTTTTATGTCAAACATTTCTACAGTATATATTTTATGTACACATAACAAAGAACATAGTACATAACTAAAATATATTTATAAATCTGTGTGTCTGGGTTTGGCAATAAAATTATAGAGAAAGTAAAATTCTCAGGTTCATTCACACTTGGGTGTTATAGAGTTGATGTCCAATACACATTTGCTGAGTTAATAGAACTAACAATGGCAAAGAAAAGAATAATAAATCATCTAATGAGGAAATAATGATATGAGCATAAAATAGTAAGAACATTATATGGTTTTTGTTGTTGTTTTGAGGTTTTGGGGGGCTGGGGGTACACAGCAGTACTCACGGATTACTCCTGGTTCTGTGCTCAGGGATCACTCCTGGAAGTTCTCAAGGGACCATATGAGGAGGCTGGGAGTGAACCTGGGTGGGCTGCATGCAAGGCAAACACCCTACCCACTGTACGATTTCTACAGCCCCTATTCAATTTGGTTCTTATTTTTACATTGATCAAACCCAATGTCATAAAACTATGTTTTCTAAGGTAATATCTACATATTGGTCCTACACACACCACATATAAGACATACGCATGTGTGTATCTTATAATTTATCTTAGAATTTTTATTTTTGCTTTGGGGGTCACACACAGTGGTACAGGGCTTACTTGTGGCTCTTCACTCAGGGATCACTGCAGGCAGGGCTCAAGTGACCATATGAAATGCTAGAAACTGCACCTGGACCAGCTGTATGCAAGGAAAGCACCCTACCCTCTGGGCCAATGCTCTAGCCCTGTTTTATAATTTTTAATATGAACCACAGCATAAAAAAGTAGTTCAATAGCTAAGATTACTATTTTTTCCACTTGAATAAAAGTGATTCTATTGATGTATATGACTGAAAAAAAACTTATCATTGTATTACTAATGATTTATTTTCTGTAAAAACCATAAAAATTGAGTGTACCTTTACAAATTGTGTTATAATTTGCTAAACATTAGTCTAATACGTAGATTTTTGTAATAAATATATTTCTTGACCAAATACAAAAATCTAAAATATTAATTTATAATAAACATGGAATTTTAAAATGTTCATTCATACCAAAAAATAACAAGTAACAAGAAAAGTATGGATTTTCATTTATGTACTTTTAAACAAAATCAAAGATTTACTGACTCAGACCAATCCTGCCTACTTTTACTATTATACTAAAGTAATGCACAATTTTATATAAAATAACCACAGATTTAGGCTTGTAAAATTAAGTTCACTTCTATTGATAAACAGCATTTTTAATGTACTTACCCTAACTTCATGAACATTGTCAGAATAATCCACACTCTGGCAAATATAACTATATCCTGCATTGTAAGATCCCATGAATAACTGTGAGAAGAAAGGGAATAACATTTAAAAATTAGTAACTAGAGCATTAAAAACATTAAATCTAAAATGAAACCTTTCATATCATTTTAAAAATTGTTGTGTAGAAATTTTCAGGTATGTTGCATATCTAATTTGTTGGAGCTTCTACAAGTTACTGTCAAATTTTTAAAGCTTAAATATAAATTTAAAATCACAGGTAACTTTTAGAAAACATTAACTCTACTTCATAATATTAAGAGAATTTTCATTACTATGGGACAGATACAATAGTTTGATTTCTAAACTTGACCTAGAGTGACTTATTTCTAATAAATTGGGCAAAACATACAAATAAATTAAAATTTGTTTTATGAAGCTAAATTCTGAAGGGTATCAACTAAAGTTCGTTAAAGGGTGGGAATAATGCTTGTATTTATCATTAGTTCTTTTCCTTAGGATTACACAAGATTTTAATGAGGAAATCTCTTGGGAAAAATTTTCTCATCATTTTATTAATTAAAATATGGCAAAGTTATGGGAGCTGAAGCAATAGTACAGCGGGTAGGGCGTTTGCCTTGCACGCGGCCGACCCGGGTTCGATTCCCAGCATCCCATATGGTCCCCCGAGCACTGCCAGGAGTAATTCCTGAGTGCATAAGCCAGGAGTAACCCCTGTGCATCGCTTGTTGTGACCCCCCAAAAAATAAATAAGTTTAAAAAATATATATGGCAAAGTCAATCCACCTTTAGTATTTCCTTTCATAAAATCATGGACCATTTGCCCCCTACAAAGACACAGCTGTGTAACAGTTAACTCATTTTAGTTTCAACCAAAAATACAGTAAGATGTCACAAAAGTCATAGTATTTAACATGAAGTCGGCATTTTAAATCTGCATACTCTGATCAGTTACGAAATCTGATTATTACAGAACAAAGTTTTTAAAACAAAAACAAAAACTCTGCTGCTGCCTAATATGTACCAAACTCTATGGGGAAAACATTTTCTCTTATCTGTGATACCCTATAAAATGGGGAATTTTATAGATGGGGAAAATGAGAACTCAGAGAAGTTAAGTAACTTTTAAAGTCAGCTAATAAGAGTAATTTTACCTTTTTTTAAAAAAAAAAATAAAGGGCTGTGCTGGAGCCATGCCCCATACTGCTGGGGCGTTACTCCCAACAGTACTTGGGGGACCATAAAGTACTGGAGAGTAAACCAGCAACAGTTGTTAGCAAGGTAAGCACCTTAACGCCCCGCACTGTTTCTCCAGACCATAAAGGTTATTTTAGGATCTGTCTGCTTCAAACTTTCATTTTTTTTTTAACCAGTGAGAGTAACCTCAGGGTTCAAAGACAGAAGGAGCCCCCAGCACTGGCACTGGATATGGTCCGAAAACAAAACAAAAAAGTTCAAACTAAAATTTCCATTTTAGAGCCAGAGAGATCCTTGAGCACAGAGCTAGGAGCCTGATGAGCACGGCTGGACATAGCCCAAAAAAATAACTCATATTTTATGGATGCTTTAAATTTCTGCTATTCATGAATAGAAAATGTGAGTAATTTGGTATATCACACAATGGTTTTTACATATGCTTATGTTTTAATTTCCAGTAATTCAGGAGGATGATAACAACAACACTTTAATACACCTACCTCTCTGAAGATATAAAAGTTAAGCAAAACCATTCCAAAATTATAGAAAATGAGCACTAAGCGCATCTGGAAAGGTTCTCGGTCCTTCATCCATTTTGGACCCAGCCACACAAACAGAAGATAAAGAGTACTTATGCAGAGTGTAGGGACCGGAGACTGCATCAGAGGCCAATCTTCTACTCGTTTATCTACAGACAGAGCAAGAGAGCACAATGTTCATTAAGCAATAGTATTCACACATGGCATAAAAAAACAAAGAAATGAGACCAATTCTTTTGAGTAGTTTTTGAAACCAAAACTTCATTAGATATGGTACATACACGTCCCAAATATGTCTTATAAAGAACCTAGGGAACAAAGACAAAGAATATAGCTCACTGGAAATACAGAACAAGCTTGAAATGAAAAATGAATGAGAGATTTCCGGAGCAGACAGTAAATGTCAAAAAGCAAAGGAGAAATTATATCTGCACAAGTATGTTCATTGCAGCCTTGTTCACAATAGCCAGAATCTGGAAACAACCGGAGTGCTTGAGAATAGACCACTGGTTAAAGAAACTTTGGTACATCTACACAATGGAATACTACGCAGCTGTTAGGAAAGATGAAACCATGAAATTTGCTTATGAGTGGATGGTCACGGAGAGTATCATGCTGTGAAATGAGTCAGAAAGAGAGGGACAGACATAGAAGGAATGCACTCATTTGTGGAATATAAAATAACATAATATGAGACTGACACCCAAAGCCAGTAGAGACAAGGGTCAGGAAGATTGCTCCATGGTTGGAAGCCTTGTCTTATGAGTTGGGGGAGAAGGCAGCTGGGATGGAGAAGGGATCACTAAGTTAGTGATGATTGGAGGGATCATTCAGGATGGGAGATGTGTTCTAAAAGTAAAGGACCAAATGTGATAGCCTCTCAGTATCTATATTGCAAACCATAATTCCAAAAGCAGAGAGAGAGAGTATGGGGGAAATTGTCTGCCACAGAGGCAGGGGGAGGGTTGGGATGGGGAGATTGATGGTGGAAAATGTGCACTGGTGGAGGGGATGGGTGTTCAATCCACTCAAACATCAACGCTTTGTAACTGTATCTCACAGTGACTCAATTTTTTTTTTTTTTTTTGCTTTTTGGGTCACACCCAGCGATGTTCAGGGGTTACTCCTGGCTTTGCACTCAGGAATTGCTCCTGGCAGTGCTTGGGGGACCATATGGGATGCTGGGGATCAAACCTGGGTTGGCCGTGTGCAAGGCAAACGCCCTACCCACTGTGCTATCGCTCCGGCCCCCGATTCAATATTTTTTTTTAAAAAAAGGAAAGTAAATGTCTTTTTTTCTTCATTTTATGTTTGTTTTTGGGCCACACCTAGTGGTGCTCAGGGCTTACTCCTGGCTCCGTGCTCAGGAATTACTCTCAGTGGTGCTTGGCGAATCATATGGGATGCTGTGGATCAAAACCAGGTTGGCCATATGCAAAGCATATGCAGTGCCCACTGTACTATTGTTATGACCCTAGAAAGCAAATGTTTTAAGGAGAAAACTGTCTTCAATAACATGACAAATTCTGTACAGCAGGTAGGTCACTTGCCTTGCATGTGGCCAACCCAGGCTCAATTCCCTGAGCCCTGCCTAGAGTCATTCCTGAGCACAGAGTCAGGAGTAACCCCCGAGCCTTGCCAGAAGTGGTCCAAAAACTTAAACACAACAAAAAAACAAACATGATAAATTCTATCACTGCAGTTTGGAAGTCGAACCATTCTATGCCTTACATATGAAAGAATGAGTGAGATAAAGAAGTGCTGGTAGAAGCCATTCCATGGAGTATTTTTGGATAGTAATGACCAGAGCATATTTATCTTTGGGGGATTAAGATCATTGAAGTTCTATAATCTACCAAAAATTTTCTAGACTTTTTTTCCTTGAAAACTACTCCATTATTTTGGCCCATATAACCAATGTATATGCTTTTCCCTAAAACTGTAAATAATTTCTCTTATGTACATGTAAATATGCAATATTTAAGGTTTGAGGTTTGTGTATGTGTTTTGGGGTCACACTCAATAGTGCTCAGGCCTTACTCCTTGCTCTGTGCTCAGGGATCACTCCTGGTTGTTCTTGGGGATCATATGTAGTGCTAAAATCAAACAAGGGTCAGTGGCTAACAAGAAGTGCCTTACCCAGTACTCTCTTTAGTCTAGTATTTCAGTGTATTTGAAATACCTATTAATTGTCATCTATACAATCCTAAATTAATTTTAACAGTAGAACTTTCTCTACTGTAAAATTTAAAACATTTAAAATTTAAAACATTTGCCACTTTGAAATATTTCTAAGAGAAATCTAAATAGACATGGGACTAACAAAACTCAATTTTCTCATAAATTATAAAAACATATTAAAACTAATTTTTCTGTTTCTAACAGACAAAAGCCTTAAATGTTGGAAATCAAGTGCCTAGTTTATTTTTCACATAAAAATACACAATTTGAGGAATATAATGTTTTAGTTAAAAAAAATTCTATCAGCCAGTTTCTAAAATCAAGAGTATATGAATTTAACTCAGTTGTTTATTACAGTGTCCTCTTATTTAAATAGTGCCAGTTTTACTAAAATTATGTACACAAAATAACTCTGGATTAGATCATTATGTTTCAAAATACTTCGTTTCAGGGCCAGAGAGGTAGAGCACTTGCCTTGGATCTGACTGACAGAGGTTCAGTTCCTGGCACCCCAAACACCAGGTCCCCCAAATCCTGCCATAAGGAATCCCTGAGCAGAGTCAGGAGTGAGCCCTTGGAGTGATAGCACAGTGTATAGGGTGTTTGCCTTGCACGCGGCTGACCCGGGTTCGATTCCCAGCATCCCATATGGTCCCTGAGCACCGCCAGGAGTAATTTCTGAGTGCAGAGCCAGGAGTAACCCCTGTGCATTGCTGGGTTTGACCCAAAAAGCAAAAAAAAAAAAAAAAGTGTGAGCCCTGAGCACTGCCGTATGTGGCTCTGAAACTGTCCCCCACAAAATTGGGCAAATTATTTGGGAAAAAATAATCAAGAACAACCAACTTTATTTCATAGTTCACAGAGAAGGCTATTATCTAAAGCATGAACATTATGGCTATATTCAAATGAAAACATATTTCAGAGTTAAAGATAAACTAAAATATTTAAAAGATGGGGGAAAGAGAGAGAGGGAGAGAGTGAGAAGGAGAGAGAGAGAGAGAGAGAGAGAGAGCGAGAGAGAGAGTACACAACCCTCTCACAAAGATAGAGTGTTCTGGAAAATGAGCAGTGCCCTTCGTGGAAAGCACTACACATCATGGTCTTACTGCTATATCATTCCCTTTAGTGTCATCAGTCAGCCTGCTACAAACATATCTTTCTGTATCCAAGCCTCCAAAACATGCTATAATTATCTAATGCTTCTTTATAGTATAGTTTTTTTAAAAAATATAATGTCTCTCCTAAACTCTAGTCCTGCTCTCCTCAAATCATAACTTAGAGGAGTTCTAGCCCCAAGTTTTTACCATGAGATAGAAAACTAAAAGCAAAAGGGCTCTGCTACGGGGTACCACATATGTATAATGACTGGAAGCTGAGCTCATCTGTAGGAGATTCTCATTTCTAACATCATAACTCTTTCTTATCACACAGGGAATTAGAAGATTCTAATGTAAATTCTAAAGTGGTCAAAATATTTCCCTGAAATTGAGAACCAATATTTTTTAATGGCATAAGCAACTATACCAGTTATTTGCTCATTCAACAGAGAAATTTAGAATAAAAATGGGAGAAAACTAGAGAAAGAGAGAGGTAGGGGGAGGGGAGGAGGAAGAGAGAGGAGGAGCAGGGGAAGGGAGGGAAGAGAAGAGGGGAGAAAGACAAGCTGCCCATTTAAAACACTGGCGGAGGTAAAAGGCCAGATGGAAAGGTAAAATGTGGGATGAAGGAAGAACTGAAGGAAGCATCCTCTGTTCCTCAGTGAAACCCGGCAGTACAGTTACTGATACTCAACATTTCCTCAATGTCCAGCAACCTTTTCCCATGAGTCTCCTCTATGTTGAATCTAAATGGCTTTCTTCAGGAAAAAAAAAATAAAGTCCTCACATCTATGCTCAAAAATGCAAGTCTAGCATTCATTTAAGGACATGTTTCACACCATATCTTCTCAAATTAGCTCTTCCAGGTCACAAGGGCCAGAGAGAGATAAAACATTCCACCTCCAAAGCTTACTCTGGAAGTTGTAACTGCCGCAACCTGCACTACAGCATAACACCTCCCACCTCTCGGGAATATCTGCATGAAACTTCTACACGCCTTTGCAGCTGAGCTTACTAAATTTATCTGCATTAATAGTTCCTTTAGTATTTCCATCAAGATTCTTATATCCTGCATTTTTATATGTCTCACTCTCCACTATGAAATATATAACACACAGTCACATGAATATATATGGGATCATATCTTTATAAAGATAAAGGTCATGTGTTATAAGTTTCCCCCATCATAAACTTGTAAAAAAAGGAAGGCTTTTATAGTAAAGAAATCCCAGGTGTTATATGTCTTTTATATAACCTAAAAATAATGAATTAACCAATTTTTCATTAATTTAAAGGTTATAATAACATTTACACTGCCTTTCTTCTGTGCACAATGTGGTTATGTTGTTTTGCTTCCCTCCCCCCCAATATTACTTAGAAACAGCTTACATATATGATAATGTGTACAATCATGAGATTTTAAGCATACTGTAAAGTTATTACTACAGTAGGCTGAGACAGCACTTTCCCATGTAGATACAATAAAAAAGATGGTGGTGGAGGCGCTGGACATGGAAGGGGGAGGAGGAAAAGAGAAAAGATCCTATCCCGAGGATATAAGAACACTCTCAAAAGGGCATATGCACACCATCATTCATTGCTGCACTTAATACAATAGCCAATATATGGAATCAACCTAGATTTCCAACAACAGATGAATGGATAATGAAAATGTGATGTACATGTACACAATGGAATACTATGGAGCTTCAAGGAATGATGAAATCATGCAATTTGCTGCAATCTGGTTGGAACAGGAAGATAACATGTTGAGTGAAGCAAGTCAGATGAAGAAAGACAAACACAGGATGATCTCACTTATCTGTGGTATATAAAATCCTGGATGAGGAATGTACTGCAGTTAAGGGGGGGTGGGATGCTTAGATCACCTTGACCCTAGTGTTTATAGAGGAGAACAAAGAAGGAAAGAAATCAGGTGGGAAGAAAAGAATGGGAAGTCGTAGGTGAACAGGCATCAGGGCTTCAGTTTTACGGTGATATGAGTGAGTGATATAACCACATATCAAAACACAGACAACAAAACTGAACACAAGAGGTCTAAGCTGCAACCTCTGAAACTCTGTAACCTAACTGTCAAATTGACAGGTAGGGATAGAAGGGAGGGAATATGGGAACACTGTGGTGGGATTGGTGTTGAAATATTATATGCCTAAAACTCAACTATCAATAACTTTGTAAATCACAGTTCTTTAATAAAAATATTTTTTAAAAAATTAAGAAGTGATTTTAAGAAGAAAGAAAATATTCTTAGAATAAGAACTCTTAGAATTTACTCTCAACAGTCTTTGTCGCATAGCAATGCTACTTATAGCCAACATGTTGCGTCTTATATCCCTAGTACTGAGTTTTCTTATAATTGAAAGTCTGCACACTTGACTCACCTCCCTCCACTGCCCTTTCCCTCAACCTCCACTTCTGGTAACCACAGTCTGGTCTTTTTTTGTTTGTTTGTTTGTTTGTTTGTACTTTGGGTCATACTCAGTGATGCTCAGCAGTTACTTCTGGCTCTGCACTCAGAATTACTCCTGGCGGTGCTTGGGGGACCATATGGGATGTCGGGGATCGAACCCAGGTTGACCACATGCAAGGCAAATGCCCTACCTGCTGTACTATCACTCCGGCCCCAGTCTGATCTCTTTTACTATGAGTTTGCGTTTTCTTTTTTCTTTTTAATAGCATGTTTTAAAAATAAATGATACACTCTATATATCTGTCATACTAAACACAAATGTAAATTATACATGGAGAGTGAAAGAAGATACACCCTTAGTATTCTGTGAATATTCCAACCCTATATATATGGTTTAAATATTGGCCTGAACCCTATTTCTCTTGTCACTACTGAAGTCAAATTTTGTCACTAAGATCCAAGTAAATTTTACTTAATAGTCTTAATAACTCTCTATTTTAAAAGCTTCGGGGTGGGAATCAAGATGACACAAATACAGACTAGTCCATCTGTTTGTCAAATTGTCTTATTTTATATTTTATACTATTAATATATTTATTAGCATGTTTATGCCTTCATGTCATAATGATTTTGATCTCATTTAAGGCCTATTTATTAGAAATTTTAAGCCATTCCTCTTACACATAAACCTTTAACTAGAGTTGTAGAATTGTAGAAATGATCTCTCAGAACTGAGATTCAGTGAAGTCAAGAGACTTTTTAGAGAAGGTGGAGGAAGAGCCTCATGGAACCTAATGGTTATTCAAGAACCACTCAGTCATCATGCCCATTAATTTTAAGGTATACACTGCCCGACAACTTCTTCCTAAATTCTAGGTATAAATGATACCTATAATTCTGTAGGACAGAATTCTGACTATCACTCATGTTCTTCCAAGGGAAAGAAAATCAGAGAATAAAGTGTCCTTGAAGAAAGAACAGAAGATACTCAAACCAATCTCACACTCTCAAAGGTGCTGTATCTGGCAGACCTGGTCTAGGATCACAAATGCTCTGGAAGCCAAAGCACAGAGTAGTGGGGAAGGACAAAAGATGCCTAGCCTTCGGAAAAAAAAAAGAAGTCTCGTTGAAGTCTCGTCAGCAGAGCAAAGAGATTTCTTCCTTATTTCCTGAACACAAAATTAGAACCAATAAAATCTTTAGAAAGAAAAACTATCCCTAAATTCAGAAATTTTAAACTACTAGGTCTTCTGTTTCGGCCCCAAGAAACAGAAACGGGCTGGAGCGATAGCACAGCTGGTAGGGCGTTTGCCTTGCACGTGGCCAACTCTGGTTCAATTCCTCCGCCCCTCTCCTGGCAAGCTACCGAGAGTATCCTGCCCGCAGGGCAGAGCCTGGCAAGCTACCCGTGGCGTATTCCATATGCCAAAAACAGTAACAAGTCTCACAATGGAGACATTACTGGTGCCTGCTCTAGCAAATCAATTTATAACAGGATGACAGTGCTACAGTGCTACAGGTCTTTCTCTAAGTAAGGAGAACTTAGATGAAAGTAAGATGAAAACTCTCTCCTACTTTAAACAAACCTGAAAACCATAATACAGCAAAATAAACTCAGGAGCAAGACTTTAAGAAAAAGAAATACAAGTTCAAATTACAGACACAAATGGGCTAACTCCTTTTTGGGAAATAGTATCCATTTAGACCAATTGAAATTTCATAAAGCTTATTCTAGATAGAATTAACTTATCCAAACATCTCAGTGTGGCCAGCAAATTTTATGCATTGCAAGGGCACAACTGTATGTTTGTCAAGACTCAAAAGCTGAAAGGACTCACGCAGGGCCAGAGCACTTGCTTTGCATGCCAGGAACCTACGTCCAATACCCAGCCCCATACGGTTGCCCAGGCACTGCCAGGAGCAGCCTCTGAGCACTGCTGGGTATGGCCCAAACTACCAACAGCAAAAAGCATAAGGCTTTCACTTAATTTTACTATGTGTAAATTAGACCTTCATTAAAAATGAGAGGAAAATAACTGTTCAGCAGAAATAGAACTTTCCTTAAAGCCCTACACCAGTCGTTTTTTTTTGTCTGAGCCTGACTTACATCTTTAAAACACATGGTGGTGGGGCCAGAAGAAACTTTCCAGTGTTGGATCTCCTATCTCTTCTGAACAGAGTGATTTGGGGAAAATTTTGTTTTGTTTTGTTTTGTTTTAGCCCTGGACTTCTAAGAAATAGCAGCTATAAAATTTCCTCCCTGTTTCAATCTTTTATACTGGGAGATCAAAGTATAAAAACATCCCTTGGTGCTGCTAATGAAGAAAACTGTAAAGCTGTTTCCTTTGGTATGGGTGCGGGGGGGGGGCAGATTGGAGGAGGGAATACTAGCAGAGTATGTATGTAAGTTTTAACAGTAACTTTGGCCAAAATCACACTTTGCTAACAGTTCTACAAGCTGAATATCCACTAGAAAACTACAGATAGTTCTGGAGATCAGAGAGCAAGTACAGCAGACTTTCCTTGCATGGGGCTGACCTGGGTTCAATCCCTGGTACCCCGTATGGTCCCCCCAAGCACTGCCAGGAGTGATCCTGAGCACCATCAGGTGTGGCCCCAAAACACAGTAAAAATACCGCTAGTTTTGAATTTATTTCCTTTTGCTAAATGATAATAGGTTCTAGTCTTTGTCATGAAACTTGGCAAATACTTATATAATTTATTTTGAATAAACCTTTTTGTGGGGTTAAGTCACACCCTATGATACACAGTGATAGTTTGGAGGCTAATCTGAGCTTTGCCCTGGCACTGCCCAGTGGACCCTGGCATGTCAGAGATGGCTGCGGTCAGCCATATGCAAGAAAAGAGCCTACTCCTGTACGTCTCTCTGGCCCTTAGATACACTTTATATTTTATGTTCTCAGCTACTCCAATATATGGAAGTCTACTTTATCTTCTCTGGCTAAGAAATACCCTTTTACATTTGTTATTAATAGTTGTGTATAGGCGTTAAGAAACTTTCCTTGCATGCAGCTGACCCTAATTAAAAATAAGAGGTCAGTAATAATAATTTTTCAGTATTATTTTAAAATTTGTTATTATTAGTAGTGTATAGAGGTTAACTTTCCTTGCATGCAGCTGACCCTAATTCAATCTCCAGCACCACAGTCCCAAGCACCAGGAGGAGGGAGGAATCTCGAAGCACAGAGCCAGGAGACCATGTGTGACCCAAAAAAACAAGAGGAAAAAAAAATCACTTGACATATCTCTATAATATATACATATATTTATATTTTATTAATTTCATATTACAGCCCTTACCTTTGAGCATTTCAGATGTTTAACTTTACAATCTTTATAAGGAGATAATGACTGTTCTGATTTACTATTCTAAATAGTAATACTATGTAAGAATGATAAGATAAAATAAGAAAAAATGCATAGGCTAGCAGTGGCTTTACTACTTAGCTAACTTGATGGGGAGGCAAAAACACTGGAGTGATTCCTGAGTGCAGAGCCTGGAGAAAGGTATGAACCAAAAATAAAAAATAAAACAAAAGGCAAAGCAACATGTTTAGACCCACTTCCAATATAGTATCCATCTGCAAGACAGATGCTTCTCAAGTACTTCCAAACATATGACAATAATAAAGCTAATCAGACTTAGAGGGGAGATCCCCTAAGTTTTAGGTAAGACTGCAAAGCAAAATACGCCTTTAAATATAAAAAAAATGATGATTTCTGGTAGTAACATTACAATACACAAAATTGTGGTTTTTAAAAATTGTGGTTTAGAAGAAAGCATATAAATGTATCTTTTTTATTTTCTTTGCTTTTTTTGTTTGTTTTTCTTTTTTGGGTCACTCCTGGCTCTGCACTCAGGAATCACCCCTGGTGGTGCTCAGAGGACCATATGGGATGCTGGGAATCGAACCCAGGTCGGCTGCATGCAAGGCAAATGCCCTACCCACTGTGCTATCTCTCCAGCCCCTAAATGTATCATTTTAAATACACAGTTAAATGAAGATGCAGCTCAGAAAAGTTCATTTATGTGGCCTTTGATTAATCCCTAGTGTGTACACACACAAACACACATGCACTACACACACACACCAAAAAAAAAACACATACATGCCATTCAAACATGCTAAGTATATTCACATGGTTGTTTCCCTTCCAGAACTGTTTCCTGCTGCCAACTGAAACTCCATAACCATCAAACAACTTCCATCTGCTCCTCCCTCCTGCCCACTAGAGACCATGACTCCACCCCAGGTAAGTCTGTCTTTTTGTGATTGGCTTATTGTACCTAGAATAATGTCCTCAAGGTTCATCTGTGTTGTGACACATTTCAAAATTTCCCTCCTTTTTGAAAGCTGAAAAATATCCCTTGATATGTATCCACTATATTTTGTTTATCCATTTACCCATCAGTGGGCATCCAGCAATTCATAGAGTTACTTCCACCTCTTCACTACTTTGAATAAAGCTGCTACAAACTTTGGTGTGCAAAAATATCTACACATCTTTAATAGTTCATATTTATGCCAAGTTTCTACTTGATAGAAGTGAAAACAAAGAAACTCCATCAAATACTCCAGCTCAAAATTATAAATGCCTTTATGTAAAGGAAAATGTATTACAAAAGATTCTTAAAATTTTGGGGATGGAGTGATAGCACAGCGGGAAGGGCATTTGCCTTGCACGTGGCTGACCCAGGTTTGATTCCTAGCATCCCATATGGTCCCCTGAGTACTGCCAGGAGTAATTCCTGAGCGCAGAGCCAGGAGTAACCCCTGTGCACAGCCGGGTGTGACCTCCAAAATAAATAATTAAATAAATTTTTTTAAAAATTTTAACTCACGCTTCCAATTTAGGAATTCAAAAAATATCTATACTTGAAAGGGTTTTGTAATATTGTACAATAAGATTTTTTTATTTTCTATATACCAGATGCTAAAATAATTATCATTTTGTTTTTCTACGTCTTTAAATTAATGTAAATGAATGTAAATTTGCTGTTTTAACTATTTAGGTAGTGCTAGTAAGTTTTACTGAAAATAATGGGAATATTGCATAGAATGAGGTTTTTTTGTTACTGATCAATGTGCAGTTATTTGAAGCTGCTTTACCTACTTCAGGAATTTCCTCTCCTGAGGTCACATCCTGCTTGCTCAGAGCTTACTCCTGGCTCTGTCCTCAGAGATCCTTGGCCACTGGCAGGCCTGAGGAATCATAAGGGGTGCTGGGGATCAAGTCCAGGTTAGCCACAGCAACACAAATGCCTAACCTGCTGTATTATTTCTCTGGCCCCTATTTGAAGAATTTTTAAGTTGCAGTGACATCCAAACTTTAAGAGTTAAAGGACGGGCTGGAGCAATAGCACAGTGAGTAGGGCGCTTGCCTTGCACGCAGCCGACCCAGGTTCGAATCCCAGCATCCCATATGGTCCCCCAAGCACTGCCAGGAGTAATTCCTGAGTGTTATGAGCCAGGAGTAACCCCTGTGCATTGCCGGGTGTGACCCCCCCCCAAAAAAAGAGTTAAAGGAGACCTCAGTCATTACTCAATGTATCAATTCACAGAGGAAAAAAGCTGAACTTGTGACATTCAAAGATGTATTTAGAGATTTAAGTCAATTGGCAATAGAAACAAAAACAAAAAATTGGGCTACAAGAAATTAAAGTCTTGGGCTGGACTGATAGTACAGTGGGTAGTGCATTTGCCTTGCACTCAGCCAACTTGGGTTCAATCCCTGGCATCCCATATGGTCCCCCGAGCACTGCCAGAAGTAATTCCTGAGTGCAAAGCCAAGAGTAACCCCTGAGCATCGCTGGGTGTGACCTAAAAAGCAAAAAAAAAAAAAAAAGAAAAGAAAAGAAACTAAAGTATTTTTCACTGTGAAAAAAAAATACCACCCAAAACAACATATTTGTGCATCATAGCTCTGACAAAAAGTATCAAAATTATATAAAGAACTCATACAACCCAATCAAAAATATGGGCAGAAGACACAAACTGAACCTTATCCAAAAAACACATTCATATGGTACACAGACACATGAAAAATGTTCCATGTCACTTATTACTAGAGCAATGCAAATCAAAACTACAGTGAGATACCACCCATGTCCCCAAGAACAAACAGCCTATGTGAAAAAGACTGGAAACAGGAGGTGTTCAAAGTGGAGAAAAATGAACTCTGGTTCACTGTTAGGAATGGAAATTGTGGCAGTCTATGAATAGTAACTAGTATAGAGATTCCTTTAAAAAATTAATGTTGGGGGGCACAGTTTGAAAGGCGAAGAGATGGTACAATGGGTAGGGCTCTTGTCTTGATGGCAACTGACCAGGGTTGAACTTTCGCCACCTCATTTGGTTCCCCAAGCCCCACCAGGAGTGATTCCTGAGCAAAGATCTAGCAGCAAATCCTGGCTCAAGTGCCAGGACCAGCATGTTAGAAGGTGGCCCCTAGACCTCCAAATATCACTGCAGGTGGCTATAAAAAATTTTTAATGAAAATATCATATGATGCTAGGTATTTATCCCCATAAAAAAGAAAGTCTTCATTTAAAAGTTATTTTTACTCTGATGTTCGTATCAGCATTACTCACAGTAGCAAAGACAGAAACTCAACAAATAAATTAACAAGTAGTGCTCAATGGACTACTCTACCATTTAAAAAAATGACACCAGACTTTTGAGACAAATGGAACTTAATTGATAATATGATAGCGTTAAGTGAAGGAAGTTAAAGAAGTAAAAGACAATTGTTACTAGGTGTTTCACTACTGTGGGATAAGAATAGCCATGAATGAGCAAAAAAGGAAAAAAAAACCTACAGAAATAATCCACAGACTCAGTGAAAACTGGTAACTGTTAGAGAGAAAGGAGAGGAAGAAGGTGTAGCAGGTCTATTTTGTTACTGGGATAGTATGGGGACTTCAGTGGTGGGTACCCGTCAGTTTCATGTACCTACACAGATATTAAGTGTCGCATCATTAACCAGTGATACGATAAAATTCATAATAAAGTAATAATAATTTAAAAGGCGATGCTGTAAAAGTAAAGGGACTTGTCCAACTTTCACAGCTAATTAGCAAAGGTTTTCTAAATCTCAGTTCAATGTTCTTTCCATTCTCCATACCACACTTCCCTTTTCATTTCCATTAAAAAAATCATAATATTTCTGCATATAATGATAAAAGAATTATATATGACATTCTATCTCTTGAAACTATTTTGTGCTAGCAAATAAGTTAATAGCTTGATTCCTTCATTAAATTTAGACAACATCAAGTGAGCTTATGACTAATTGTAACATATATTATTAAAACTTTTTCTATAATTTAAGGTGACCCAAAACTATTAATGTTTGGCAACCAGAACATATCACTATATTGTAATATGCTAAATTATGGACTCAACTCTTAAAACATATAAAATCAGCAAAGGATGAGGCACCCCTAGTGTTGAGAGAAAAATATAAAAAATTCAAAAGACAAATATTAACAACTGAAACAATTTAAGAAAATAAAATCATGGAAGCATTAACAAAGCCATAATTAAGTAATTACCAAAGGCATCAAGATCAGATGAAGGAATTATATATTCATGGGTACCACAGCAAAAAACAATGTTGTGACGGAGGGAAATTAAGTCAGGTTATGGTAAAGGGCATCTGGAAAGGTAAACTGGTGAACTGGTAAAAAGATCAAAAGAACTGGGTGGCAGGAAACCTAAAGTTAGGTGTGCACATGTTCAATCGAGGGCAAGTTGCCCAAATTGGCTTGAGCTTCAGATCTGTGGGGAGTGAAATATGGACTGATAGGGTCAAACAAGACATTAAGAAACTGGCTTAGAATGGCCATGTATTTTCTTACTTCTAATGTGAAAACCCGTAAGATTTTGACCATTTTCAGGGGTAAAGGTGGTACCAGGCATCAAACTACTCATGTCCCCACACATGTGAAGAATGTACTCTACCAACGATCACATCCCAGGTCCCAAACAATACAGTTCCGAGGGCAAATATAACAACAGCACCTTGACTTGTTATAAGGAGAAATGTTCTATTCATGGAAAGGCACAGGGAGGAGCATCTGAAGTGAGAACTGTAACACAATTTTTCAGTATAATTTTTATATGCATGGACTAGCAAGTCACAATGAATCCAGAACGATTTTTGGCTCTCATAGGGAAAAAAAATATGTGCTTATGTAAATTCTTAAAGCCCTGTTTCACTAAGCCAAAGAATCTAACTGTATTGAATGGTGTCCTGACATAAAAATCAGGGCGAGAATGATAATACTGTGCATGGAGCTCATGCCTTGCATGCAGCCGACCTGGGTTCAATTCCCAGTACCCCTACATGGTCCTCTGAGCAGCACCACCAAGAGTGGCTCCTTAGTACAGAGCTGGGAGTATCTGTACTCCCAGTGATTATCACCTGATATGGCCCCCAAACAAAGACAAACAAACAAACAAAAAAATCCATGATAATTAAAAAAAAATTGTTCACTCTCCTATGATTTCATCAGATTGTTTTGCTATATGTTGTTGAAAAATAGACAAGCACAACTGATACTAAAATCTAGAAGTCTGTCACCAAAAAAAAAAACAGTGAAGAAAAGAAGACAAGAATTAAACCAAAGGAAAACAAAGTAAACTAACCCTCTCCCCACAAATGGTATGGAGTTCAGAAGGCCCCAGGTAGGTTGCAAGAGAAGGGGGTGACTGTAGGAGTTCACTGAAACAACGGCCAAGCAAGGGCCCGCTTGAGAAGCAGGTGATGTTCCACACATTTGACTTTAATTAGCGGCCTAGAACGTACAAAGTCTTCTCAAAGAAACATTTAAAATAGCAACTGGATCTCCAGTCAAGGACAAATGAATAAACCCTCTTTTAGACAGTAACCCAGATGAAATGTGCGCGTGTGAACAACACACAGAAAGCCAGAGAAGGAAAGCGGAGCTACCAGAGACTGCACTTGAGACAGGGGCTCCACCTGCTTTTAGCGCAACTTAGCTGGCACAATTTCCTTAGACAAAGTCAAAAACACTCCCCAATAGAATTTACATCAGCTGGAGTGATGGTCCAGAGGGTATGGTGCCTGCCATGCACATGGCTGACCAAGGTGCCCCATATAGTCCCCGGAGCATGACCAGAAGTAAGCCCTGAGCAAAGTCAAATGTGGTCCAAAAAAGAAAAATCAAAATTTAGGGACTGGAGCAACAGAACCCTGCCAGGAATACTCCCCAAGCAGAGAGCAAGGAGTGGGACCCAAAACCAAACAAACAAAAAAGGAATTCACATCAACCTCACAAGGTGAAGGGGCTAAAATAGTCTAAACACAGGATACAGGATTTGTATATTTTCACACCTTAAGCCTGTAGAATATGCAGAAGTTGAGGAGGGGGACTTTTATGGTGTCCCAACAGCCCCAGATAGGGCTGACAAACAGCCCCCACTACCTTCAGTCCAGGACTAAGGAAAGGGGAATAGAATACCCAAAGATTTTTAAAGTTGCACAGGGACAGTGACCAAGTGCCTCATTCTATTTCCAGAGGCCAGAACTATGCCTGCACATAGCAAGTGATGAAGAAAGAAAGAAGGATGATACCAGTCTAGCTTCCAAATGTCAGCATCATGCTCCTGTAGCCCTTCCCACACTGCTCCTCTCGTCCCTTCTACTCACAGTGAGTTTAAGGACTCTGATGCTCCAACTACAATCCCCACATAGATGCATCTTTTACAGCATACACATGGGATACTCACTCTGTGAACAGACACCCTCCACCCCCTCATACACAGAGAAGCACAGGCATACACAGCCCATGAACAATGGCTGCAATGTAATCAGGGAGACAGATGGTGACATAGAAGACCTTTAGCTTTATTTATTGTGGGCATGCTGTTTATTAATTTTTCAGGATGTTTCTGAATAAATAAATAAAGTAAGTAATAATAACAAATGAAAATACAATGTAGATAATCTGGGTATTTACAAACTGGGAGCATATTAAGATTTATCACATTTAAAAAAATTTACAGACAACTTTCTCTTTTTCTGGGGGCATGGGGTACACCCAGCAGTGCTCAGGGTTTACTTGTGGCTCTGTACTTAGGAGTCACTCCTCTCAGGGACAGAGGGACCTTATGGGATACCAGGGATTGAACTGAGTCAACTGCTTGCAAGGTGAACACCCTACCCACTGCACTATCACTCTAGCTTCCAGACAACTTTTCTTGATTGAACATATACAATTTAAGTCTGGTATTCCAGATCTACTAAATTTGACATGTTTGGGGTACCAGGGAAATAATATAGTGGGTAGAGCACTTGCCCTACATGAGGCCAACCTGGGTTCAGTCCCCGTCACCCCATATAGTCCCCCCCAAGCACCACTATGAGCAATTCTTGAGTGCAGAGCCAGGAGTAACCCCTGAGTATCGTGAGGTGTGGACCCCCAAATAAACAATAACAAAAAGACATACTCATAAAGTAAAAAGACAAAATAAGAGCAACTACTTCTATACCACCAAGTGGTAAGAAGTACTACATCACTCTATACTTTCCTTTATAATGTGAAAAAAGATTTACTTGTTCAAAATATCTAAAAATATGACAGAAGTGAAAAACTTCATTTTTTTTATTTCTTAAAAGTATGGGCCCTTTAAGCCAGAATCTGGAAACAACCGAGTGCCCTAAAACAGACGACTGGTTAAAGAAACTTAGGTACATCTACACAATGGAATACTATGCAGCTGTTAGGAGAGATGAAGTCATGAAATTTACTTATAAATGGATAAACATGGAGAGTATCATGCTAAGTGAAATGAGTCAGAAAGAGAGGAACAGACATAGAGGGACTGCACTCATTTGTGGAGTGTAGGGTAGCATCACATGAGGCTGACACCCAAGGACGGTAGATACAAGGGCCAGGGGGATTGCCCCATAGCTGGAATACTGCTTCATGAGCGGAGGGGAGAAGGCAGATGGAACAGAGAAAGGATCACTAAGAAAATGATGGCTGAAGGAACCAGTTGGGATGGGAGATGCATGCCAATAGTAGATAATGGACCAAACATTATGCCTTCTCAGTGTCTGTGTTGCAAGCTATAATGCCCAAAAGTAGAGAGAGAATATGGGGAATACTGTCTGCTTTAGAGGGAGGGGGGGTAGGAAAGGGGAGTATACGCAGGATACTGGTGGTGGGGAATGTGCACTGGTGGAGGGATGGGTGTTTGATCATTGTGAGATTGTAACCCAAACATGAAAGCTTGTAACTATCTCACGGTGATACAATAAAATTTAAAAATTTTTTTTAAAAAGTAGGGGCCCTTCGAAGTTTAGAGTGGGCAATGTTAATGATAGAGTGGGGCTGAAGAGATAGAACAGCGGGTAGCGTGCTTGATTTGTATGTAGAGGACTTGGGTTTAATCCCAGGAGTCCTTCCTTTATGGTCCCCTGGAGTGATCCCTAAGTGCAAAGCCAGGAGTGACCCCTGAACACTGTAGGGTGTGGCTCCAAAACAAAACCCCCCCAAAAAAGATGGAGTAAAAAAAATACATTTTCTGGGGCTGGAGAGATAGTACAAAGGTTAAGGCGCTTGCTTAGCATGATACTCAATTCCCAGCACTTCATACAATCCACTGAGGCCACGGGGAGTCGCCTCTGAGTAGAGACCTACGAATAAACCCTGAGCACCATTGGGTGTGGCCCCAAAGCTGAAACAAGTGTTAATACACTATGGGTAATATTCCGTATTTACTGGATATGTTCCTTTGAAAAAGCCCAGTTTTTACACATTACTTTGGCTGTCTTATGAAACAGTACCTACATTCTATTATATAGCAGTACAAAACACTCGTTTTCTGTAAAATATCTGACAGCAAAAATGTCTTGTATCGCTGGGCATCAAACATACTGTGTGACAGTTCAAAGTACACCTAGTTTACAAATTTCTCGATAGAACCTCAAGGGTGGTGAATACTTAATGAATTTATAAAGCAGAAAGACAGCAGGTAACTTCAGTCTTGGGAATGAAAACCCTCATGAAGAGACATGATTTCTCACATCATTTGCATCCTTTCACCATACTCACCACTATTTCCCAAGACCATTTTTCTCTCCACCCATTTTTATTTCCCCCTCTTTCCAAACATCTGACTCATCAACTTTTTTTTCTCTGGGTCTGATCTACCAAACTGCTTTTCTTCACTCAGATTTTCATGAAAGCATATTGAAAGGAGCTACTGTGGGAACTACGAATGTGAATGAGTCCAAGAACACAGAGAGAGCATAGAAGCGCCAGGGGGTGGCATTTTCCAAAGGTTCGGGGTCTGCGTAGCCTAAACATAAAAACGGTTCCTTCTGACACAGCAGCCAGGCAGAACAGACTGCATCCCACTAAGCCTTTAAGTTGGTTAGGAAATACCATCTCTCTACCTCGGGTAGCTCATGACAGAAAGCAAGGAAGCAGTCTCAGGTTTCGAAAGAGGATCACCAGAGCATGGGCGAACAGCTTCTCTCCACCCTCCCAGTGAGAGGTCATTTAGGTTCCACCTGCTACTCTTCCTTCCTTTCTTGGGTGTGGCCCCACAGTATTATTTTGTGGCCTTCGCAGGTGAGGCTAGGAAATAACACAGCTTTGAAAACTGCACTGCTGATACCTGTTGACAGCAACATCCCTAGGAAGGAATGGCCCATCAGCAGCAGGTGCACTTTACTTTGGCTCTCAATGGTTCTTTGTAAAAAGTCAGGAGGTAGGGAAGCTGCCGGGAGGGGGCCGACAGACAGGAATGATTACTCTGGGGTGTGGCTCTGCCTAGGTGGCGATTGGAGGATGGTGACAATGTCTGAACTTTCAAGTATGTGAGGAGCAATTATTATATGCCACGGAGCCTGTCTGATGTTCAGTTCTGTACAATTGTGTAATGGGAAACCCTGATGCAATGTTTAAATAACCAAAAATCACAGTGATGAAGACAGTGATGAAGGGAAGGGTGCACCTTTCCCAACTGCTGTAGGCAGAGCAGAACCCCAGGACAGAAAAAGAGATTTTCAAAAAGGAAAGATGTCCTTTAGCCATCACCACCGTGATGTCTAAGTTCTGATGGGATTAGTTATGTTTCAAACTTGAAATCTCCTGAAAAGTAACACTCTTCTGTAAAGAAGTTTGAGAGCCAAGTCAATGGTCAAAGAATTGTTTAGAATACAGAGCTGCAACCCCAGCACCTATTTCCTACACCATCTCTGTGTGGCCCATAATGCCTCGGCGCTGTGAGCACAGCTTCCCTTGCTCTAGGAACAGTCCCAAAACTACAGGGATATTTTAATTTCCAGCAGCACCAAAATGTGCAACACTCATTTTCCCCCACTCTGGGAGAGCACATTATTGTACAATGACTAGAAAAAAACTACCATCAGCAAGATGGTCTCTTCTCTGCTCAAAACTTTAAAAAGAGCTTCTTCAGCCAAAAATGTCAAAAGTTTGCCTTGCAAGCCACTGCCCTGGGTTCTATCCCTGGTACCCCAGAAAGCCCCCAGAGCACCACCAGGAGTGATCCCTGAGCGCAGAGCCAAGAGGAAGCCCTGAGCACCACCGGGTGTAGCCTCACAAAATACAAAAGAAAAAAAAAAGGAGGGAATGTAAAATGCACTTAAAAACCATCACCTAAAACGGATTTCTCTAGAAGAGCTGCCTACATCAGTCAAGGCCCACTCCCGGCCAAGGGGACAATTCAAAGACCAAGTCGGCGGCGGGGAGACCAGACAGCGGGCAGCTGTGGGGGGATGGGGGCTTGTGGCCGAGCCCACCCACCTATGAACATCCCGGACCCCCACCCCATCACTCTGGCTTCCAGCCTCCCCTTGCCCGAGCGCGCTGCACTGCGCAAAGCCACCGCGCGCGCCGTCACCCATCACCGTCGCGGGCCAGCACCGCCTTGGAAACGGCCCTTCTCCCAGGTCCCTGGGGCCAGCCCGCGGCTTTTACTTTTCCTTGCGAACCGCTCTGGCCAAAGAGCAGCCAGAGGAGAAAATAAGCAGATTAGCTGGTGGTGTCCAAGCCGCCAAAGAGGAATTAATAAAAAGAAAAGACAGCTACAGTGAGGGGCCCTTCCCCAGTCCTGCGTCCTCGCTCGACTCAGCATCAGCAGAGGGGTAAGGCAGACGGAGAGATGGTGTGCTGGGGGGCGGAGGGGGGGTGAAGCCCCGAAACGATCATCCCGGCCTCGAAGCGGCGCCCAAGGCGCAGGCAACTCGGGGGAGGGGGGCGGGTGCTGGGAGACCCGCAACACCCCAACAGCCGCAGGGGCCGGGCGGCGGCTGCGGGGCTGCGGCCGGGCTTTACCTCGGATGGACCAGGTCCAGCGGTAGAACTCCACGGTGTCGTTGAGCGCCGTGGACACCACGTTCAGGACACTGCTCGGCTCCGAGTCCAGGAGCCCCATCGCGGCGGTCAGTGATCGGTGGAAGAGACGTCAAAGGGGGAAAAAAATAAAAGAAAAATCGACGCGGGGCTCAGCGGGAGAGTGGACCTCGGAGGCGACAGCCGAGGCAGCGCGCAGCCGGCCCGGGGTCCCTTCCAACGGCGGCCCGGCGGGCGTCTCCTCCTCCTCCTCGGGGCGCGGCGGTGCAGGGAGGATGCGGCGGCGGCCGGGCTAGCCGGGCTGGATGGAGGAAGGAGCCGTCCGGGGCTCCCGGCGGGAGGAGGAGGAGGAGGAGGAGGAGGGGCCGGTGGAGGAGGAGAGGCCGCTGCAAGCGCCGGGCGCTGCACCACTGAGCCCCGCAGCGCCGCCGCCGCTCCAATCTACTCGGCGGCGTCACGTGGGCGCGCGCGGGGCGGACGGGCCGGCGCGTCCCTCCCCCCGCCCGCGCGCCCCGGCTCTTGCGCAGGGATGCGGCGGCCGGGGGGCGCGGGGAGGCGGGTCCGCGCAAGCGCACGCCGCCCCGCACCTGCTCCCCCGGCCCCTCCTGACCCCTCCCGGGGCCCGGCCCCCGCGCCGCGCTCCCGCAGCCTGCCTCTCCGCCTGCCCCCTGGGCATCGGGGCCCTGCGGAGGAGGGCGCTGCCTCTCCTCGGCTGACCTCGCTTGCGCCCTACATACCGCTTAGGAAACAGCCCAGGAAGGAGTGGGCTCGGGAACAAGGCGAGGTAGGGAGAGGCGATCACTCACTTGCGCTGCGGTTCCCCCCCAACACGCCCCCCGCAGCCACTGCACGCGTGCTCGCCGGGCCGAAGGCTGCGCATCCCTCCAAAGTCATGCTAGTCATCAAGCCAGTGAGCCGGAAGGACGGGCGGATTCACAGTCGATGGGAAAGAACACACTTGCATGCGCGCAAGTACACCTCTGGACGTGCAGAGTGTCCGTATCCCTTGGTTGACACGAAATCATCGGGGCGATTCACTGTGACCCCCTGAGAAGCCCTTGAGAGTTCAGACGAGAAAGACCGCTATGGATGGGCCTTAAGCTTAGGGATGTCCATTTGCCCCCCCGGAGCCACTTTGTCGTGAGTGGACAAGAATACTTGCTTGGAAGACAGAAGGCAATTCAAGAAGAGAAGGATTCTTAATTTTTTAAAGCTGCTTAGCACAAGACAATGGGCTCTGGAAAGCAGGACTATGCAACAAACATTTATAGTTGAAAGTTTACAATATCAAACAGTACCTTTGAGAATAATGCAATAACCTTTCACCTAGTTAGTTAGACATGTCGCCTACTTCTTAGTCTAACCTATTGTCCAGTTCTTTAGGATGCTCCATTGAAAGGCAGCTGAGTCAGTTCTGTAGGTGCCTCTGCTCTTTGACACTGTTAAAAATCATATGAATGCAATGTTTTAGTCGACCCATTTATATCCCATTGAACTAACTTTATTCTATCCTGGGAGTATCCTAAAGGGTAAAACTGCTTCTGTGCCTTGTTGAGAATTATTCCTGCTCCCAGTGCTTTAAATAGTGATAAATATTTATCGTCGTGTCAGAATCACCGTTTATATTTCTATCACAACATGAAAAGGGTTATTATAAGTGAAAAGACCTCTAGGGAGAGGCCATTAAAAGTAACTGGTTCATTGTGTCACTCGAGGATCTATAACCTGCATTAAATGCTCTATTATTGAAATTAGCAAAATAAAGTGTATTTTTCCAGATATAGTCATAAACATGTTATTTCTGAAATGACAAGTACTGTTTCTCACATATCAATCCCAAGTATTGCTATCAGAAAAATTCTAGTAGTAGGTGTTGAAAGGAGGTAAAGTGACATTCATTATATTCTACTGGTAACAAAGTGACATTCATTATATTCTACCGGTAACAACAGTATTGTAAACCACAGTGCCTAGGAGTTCCTGCTAGAGAAGCAGGCTCAGAGCTAGAGGAAAATTGGGGACGTAAGTGGAGGAAAGTGAACACAGGAGAAGGAATTGGTGTTGGAACATTATCAGCCTGTAAACTCAATTATTAATAACTTTGTAACTCTATAATTCACCGTGATTCGATTAAAAAGTTTCAGGTATTTTTGTTTTTAAAAATTCAGTCAAGGGGCTGGAGTGATAGCACAGCGGGTAGGACGTTTGCCTTACATGGGGCTGACCTGGATTCCATTCCCAGCATCCCGTATGGTCCCCCAGCACCGCCAGGAGTAATTCCTGAGTGCATGAGCCAGGAGTAACCCCTGTGCATCGCTGGGTGTGACCCAAAAAGCAAAAATAAATACATAAATATGAATAAAAATAAAAAATAAAAATTCAGTCAAGGCCAGAAAAATAGTACAGCATGTAGAGCATTTGCCTTGCATGTGGCTGTAATCCCCCGCATCCCATTTGGTCCCCCAAGCACTGCTGGGACTGACCCCTGAGTACAATGCTATGAGTACACCCTAAGCACAGGCAGGGGTGGCAAAAAAAGTACCAAAAAAAATCAGTCAACTCTACCATTTGGAAATTAAATAAAGATCAGTGATCTGCTTGTATATTCTGATGGTCTTACAAATTTCAGATCAGTTTGAATTCATCAAGGAATTTTATTTCTTCTATATTTTGAAATTTTGGGTGCTTTTATGAAGACAACATATTCCCACCCTTATCGCTATTCACATAGGCAAACACCTCGGCATCTTTGCTCATTTAATACTATGTGAAATTGTCAAAATAGCTTTAGACATTTCCCTAGCTTTTCTTTTGTAGAGAATGACAACTTGAGTCCCTCTGTTCACTAGGGGGCGCTTGTCACATATAAGAAAAACTTACACAAGTGATGACAATGTCAAGAGTGGCACTTGCCCTCTACCTGGAAGTATCTGTATTTCATTGATGAGCTGTCCAAAAACACATCAGAAACAAAGTCCTAGAACACCCTGCTCTGGGGCATCTGAGAAATACTGTGGACAGATGCAAGCTGTGACCCAGTTTCAATTCCTGGCACGCCGTATGGTCCCTTGCCTGCCAGATATATGACCTAAGCTCAGAGTCAGGAGTAAGCCCTGAGTACTGCCAGGTGGGCCCCATTCCCCCTTAAAAAGAATGTCCCACCCCATATACTTAATTGTCCAGTGTGGGGACCAACAGTCCTGTACTCAGCTCTCTGCGGGCATACAAGTAGCAACTACATATTCCTAAAGTGTCTCTGCAGAGAAAGAAACCCTGGATGTTCTGTGAGTTGCAGACTTAGACTCAGTCATACGACTATATGACCAAGATCATGGTAGTATCATGAAAGAACAACAACAACAAAAAACAAACAAGTATCCACACAATTTGCAAGCTTTTGAGAGCAGATAATATGTATTTATTGATGGAATACAAATAAGAAGTTATCTACAAATACTAAGGGAGAGGATATGATTTTAATAAAAATTTTATATAAAAGAAAAACACTTAAATGTTTTAAAGTTGTTTCATCTAAAATTAAGGATCTCAGGGTTGGAGCAATAGCACAGCGGGTAGGACATTTGCCTTGCACGCAGCCAACCCGGGTTCGATTCCCAGCATCCCATATAGTCCCCTGAGCACCGCCAGGAGTAATTCCTGAGTGCAGAGCCAGGAGTAACCCCTGTGCATCGCCAGGTGTGACCCAAAAAGAAAAAAATAAAATAAATAAAATTAAGGATCTTAGAGTTCTATGGCAAAAGGAGGGTAAATGTTAAGTTTACTGAAATAAACATCATGCTGAGAGCTGATTTCATATGAGAACAGAAATAAGCAGAAAATCAAACAGCTTTTAAAACTGTTCTTTGAAAATTAACAGAAGAACTTGCCAGAAGTCAGTCAAACAAACCTTGGCTATGAAACTGCCTTGTAATCCAATTTAGCAAAATCCATATCCCTGGGCATCAATGTTACAGCTGCTGAAGGGGAAAACGTTGAGGGAATGTGAGGACCGAATTGTATAACAAGGAACAGCTTGGCCCAATATATTCCCTAGAGTTAGAAGGTATGACTCTCACCTCTTCTCAAACCTAAATTATAGCTGACTTCTTGGAACTTGTCCCCTAAACCACAGAAATAAATATGCACACCTCTGCTCATTGCAGTGTGTCATACAATAGCCGTGATATGGAAGCAATCCAAATATCCAATGAATGAATAAAGAAGTTGTAATATATAGTAACATAATGGCATACTATGCAGTCATAAAATATGAAATTATGCATTTCACTGCATCTTGGATGCAACTGAGTATATTATGTTAAGAGAAATAAATTGGTGGGATAAAACAAACACCAGATAATCTCATCTGATGTCTACAGAGAAGCAGCAAGGAAGTAGACAGTATCAAATGGTAGCAAACCCTTCTCCCTGGATTACAGAATTGAGGATAGCAAGTAATTGGGGAAATGAGTGGTGGAGAATAATGAGTAAGCAGGGTGACCTTGGTGGAGGGTCTTGGACACTATAGGTGATGAGGAGAGCTGTGTACATCAAAACCATACATTATTATAAACCTGTGACCTAAACTATAATTTAAAATAATCATAAACAAGGAACTCTTGAAAGTCAATAGTAATAAAGTAACTGCAGATAAAAATAAACAAGTCATCTTAAGGCCTCAACAAGGAAAATATACAGGTGACAAATAAACGTGTGAAATCCTCAGTTGTCATTTGACAGTTGTCATATGACAGTTGTCATATGACAGTTGTCATTCTGTAACCAAATTAAAACAGTGAGGTCTCACTCTTTGCATGACTATTAGTATGGCTAAATTAAAAGATAAGTATGGCAATATTAGTTGTCAATGAGGTCATAAAGCAGCCATTATTTTACTAATACCAAAAATACAGAATAATATAAATGCTTTGAAAAAGAGTTTAGAAATTTCTTACAGCGCTAAACATAATCTTCCCATACCATCGTGGACAGTTAATCAAGAATGTGAAAAATTTTGTTCACATAAAAAAATGGTTGTATTGGAGCTTTATTTATAATCACCAAAGCAACAAACTGAAAGCAACAAGGTATTTTTCTATAGACAAATTTTGGTACACCTATATTATAGAAAATTATTCAGAAATAAAAAAGCAAGCTTACCAAACTATGAAAGACATGGATGGCACTTAAACATCTAATGTTTAGTGAAAGAAACTAATTTGAATAAAATAACACTCTGTATTATTGCAATTATTTGACATTTCTTAATAGAAAAATCATTTAAAATAAAACTGCAGTAAAACATCTGTGGTACCCAGGGAATATGGGGAAGTTGAATATGTTTAGTACAGGAGAATAAAACTCTTGTATTTGCTATTATGATGACAGATAAATAATTATAAATAATTATCGACTTTACAACTCATAGACTTTACAGCAGAGAGTGAGCCATTGCTGTAAAGGAAAACATGTTTTTAATCATTTCAAAGATTGGGAAATTTTTTAATGGGCATATCTATAATAAAAGAATCCAATTGTGTTATAAAACGTCAGGAACAACCTACTGAAAGGAGATAGGGTAAAAGTTGCTGAGCTAAGTAAACTTGAAAATAAGCAAGATTTATAAGACTAAGGCAAATGGAACTGCCCAGAGGCAATATAATCTTGGTGATAGTTATTAGTTCATAAAAAGCAGTCAAACAAATGAATATATGGGAAAGAAGAGATAATGACTCTTGCAAAAGAATTCCAAATAATTATATAGATTCTCTCTCTCAAAGATGTGGAACTTAACACCCCATTCCTTAAGTAAAATCTGCACAGTGATTTCTTTCAAAGGGGATGAAGTTAAAAAGAGTAAGTTTAGGGGTTGGGGAGATAGTACATCAGGTAAGGCTTTCTTTGCAGCCAGATGACCAGGGATGGATCCCCCAACCACCACCTGGAGTGATCCCTGAGAACAGAGCCAGGAGTAAGCCCTGAGCACCACTAGCTGTGCCCCCAAAACAAATAAACAAAAACCCCAAAATGGTCAAGGTTATTAAAACCAAGGAAAATTTGAGACTACCATAACCAAGAGGAGTATAAGAAGATATGAAAAGCTAAAAGTCCTAGAGTGTCTTGAATATGAGATTCTGGAACAGAAAAAGATTGTCAGATAAAAACCAATGAAATGTGAATAAAGTATTGACTCAATACTCTTCAATAATTATGACAAGTGTACCAATGAAATTAATAATAAGAAAAACTGGGTGTGGTATATGGGAACTCTATCTTCTAATTTTCATTTAACTACAAGCTGGTCTAAAAATAGATTATTTGAAAATCATAAATAAAATATGAATATTGTTATATTCATTTGTAGTAATTTTGACATATTAAAGAATAACTACTGTGTATCATAGTAAAATTGGTTTAACAACAGTGCCTGCATTATAAGCAACATGAGAAACAAGTCAGCTAGTTAGTAGAAACATATGTGCACTCAATAAATGTTTCTAGTGATTGTTATTCAAAACTGAGATATGATCTTCAAAAATTTAACAGTGTTGTAGAGAGGTAAGTGAAAGATAAATGTAACCAGGTATAACTCCTTACTATGTGATCTCTGAAAAGGAGTTCATCTTTCTGCCTTAGCATCTGGAATGCAACAGACATAGTGAAAATGATTATATTGACTTCAACAGCACTGATTACAGCAAAATTAAAACAGAAACTTTAATGGAGCACAACAGCAATAGGACTACCTAAAGTGACAAATTTCACTGATTTAGAAGAAAAGTTTATATTCTATATGTCATGAATAACTAATGCATGAATTCATTCAACAATTATTCGTTGAGTTTCACTATTTTTGCCTGGAACTTCTATATCATTTTTTTGAGAATTAAAGTTATTTCACTATTATATTGTTAAAAACGATAACTTTTATTATTTTGCTTAAAATAACTGACATCAGGCTTCCTCTTCAAGCTCATGTTCTCCCTTGAACATGTATCTTGCTTTCTTATCTCTGTTACTTTGCTTGTAGTAGAGCCTCTGTTCTCTCTTGAACACATTTCCCCTCTTTCTCTCTTCTCACAAATTTCATTCAATAGAAACTACCCTGCTTCTCAAAACACAAAACAAAATATCCAAGAGATAATTTTATACCTGGAGTTAACAGGATATATATTTTTTAATTAAATACACTAACTTTGGATGACACCAAAATGATCAAAGTACTTTTTTCATAATTATAAAATCAAAGTAGAAAATGAAATGGAAGAATATTTTGCCCGATCTCTTACTGAGAAGATTGTTTTATCAAGAAACTAAACCAAATATCCTATTTTCTAGAGCTAAATTAATCATGAACTCAAATCATTGACAAAAATGAATTAGATTCAACATTTCTTAAATTACTAATAAGATTAAGATTTGGAAAAATAAAAATTTCCAGGTAAAGATTAATATGTGAATTAGTGTTGGACATAAAATTCACAAAATTGCAAAACAATTGGTTTCTTGGTGTGTATAAATGTATTAGTGTATGCATATGCAGTTATCTTTTGTCTAGAAAATTATTAATAATAAGATTAAAAGAAAGCAAACATATTCTGAGCACATTTTATTAGAACCAGACTAGTAGGTTGCTTATTTTTTTTTTTTTTTTTGCTTTTTGGGTCACACCCAGCGATGCTCAGGGGTTACTCCTGGCTCTGCACTCAGGAATTACTCCTGGCGGTGCTTGGGGGACCATATGGGATGCCGGGGATCGAACCCGGGTCGGCCGCGTGCAAGGCAAACGCCCTACCCGCTGTGCTATCGCTCCGGCCCCTAGGTTGCTTATTTTAAAGGTAGAATTTACCTTTGATATCGTGCAACATCATAGATTTTTATGAGCAGCTAGGAAAGTGAGTGTGATATAATGCAAAGTACCCTGGCTCTGGAACCAGGAGGCCTCAGTTCTATTTTGATCTCTGGTCCTATGGCATGTGGGCATGAGTAAGTAACTAGTCTCTTTATAGCTCGCCTTATCTGATAAATGAAGATAATGCATTCCCTATCTACTTAACATCATTGCTGTGTGGGTCAAATGAGTATTACAGTATATTTAAAGCCTGATATTTTTGCCACATAAATAATTTCCAGTATAGTTGCTGAAAAGAAAGTAAACTCTTTTTGGAAGTTGTAAACATTGAAGTTGTAAATAGACTCTTTATTAGAAGTTGTAAAAATTATTGTTGTCTCACTCTTCATTCAGAGTTGAGTTTAGGTCCTGGGAAGCAGCACAGCGATCTAGCACTGTGGTCTAGACTTGCAGTTGTATGGCCACAAATTCAAGCCCTCAGGTCCCACATGTACTGATCAAAGTCCTGGCAGTTCCTTTGTCTGTGACTGCTGCCACTAAAAGTGAGTTCCAACCACATGGCATCCAGATGCATGTAAGTCCCACAGAAAAGGACACAAAGCCCTGTAAGCATCACTGCTGAAATAATGTGAGAGCACCACAGACAGGCATAGGTGTGAAGCCCAGTGACTGCAATATCAAGAACAATAACAGAGATGGGGCAGGACAAGAATGGAGATAAATAAAATTAAAAATCCTAGCAAAATAGTTTTAAAATAATTGAATTAAGTCACTAATATATAAACTAAAATTCACTTTATAGCTACGAAAAAGAGAAAAACTCATCAACAACCATTTCTCTCTGTATTGTATTCTATGTTGAGAAAGCCTCCCACAATACCAAGATAATTTAAATAAATCATGTAGATTTTATAACCATAAATATGATTTAGATAAATTAGAATTCTAATTATTTTTATTGTTACTAAAAAACAGTAACATGGGACAGAAGAGATAGCACAGGAATCAAGGTAGTTGGGTTGACCCTGTAATTGATTCTGGCTAGAATTATCTATGAATGCTAAAATTACCAGATAAAAAGATTATTAAGAAACAATAACAGTCACATAATCTAAAAGATTACTTCACAGATCATGTAGTTGTGTGACCTGAGAGGAAGGGGCTGGGAGAAGCTAAACCTTGACAAATTGTCAGTTAGTACCTGCAAGAACTGATCTAGTTAATGTGACCAAGATTGGACACAAACTGATGTCAGCTGCCTCTTGAAGTAAGACTCAGAGAAGGATTCCAACTACATGGTCACTGTCACTGTCATCCCATTGCTCATTGATTTGCTCGAGCGGGCACCAGTAACGTCTCTATTGTGAGACTTGTTGTTACTGTTTTTGACATATCGAATACGCTACAGGTAGCTTGCCAGGCTCTGCCTTGTGGGTGGGATACTCTCGGTAGCTTGCCGAGCTCTCCGAGAGGAGCAGAGGAATCGAACCCTGGTTGGCCACGTGCAGGGCAAACGCCCTACCGCTGTGCTATTGCTCCAGCCCAAATACATGCTATAGTATATTTTTAAGAAGGAAGCAGAAAGATGGTACATAGCATCCCTCCTCAAGGATTTGATAAATCAGTTAGGATTGAAAAACAAGTAAAATTCTGAGAGCCAGAGATCTAGTTTAGTGAGTAAATCTTTTGTCTTTCACTCAACAACCTGGACTCAATCCACGGCACCACTTATGATCCCCTGAACACTAGTAGGAGTAATCCGTGAGTAAAGCCAGGTATGGCTCAAAAACAATCATATCTAACAAAAGACAATAATCACATGGCTATATCAATAAATACAGAAGAAGTATTTAGCAAGCAACCAACAAGCATTTGATTGTAGGTACATGGATTAAAAGTCTATTTATGACAAAATTCAACCAAATGGATGAGACTGGCCAAACAGTGGAGGTTTTATTTGCACATGGTTTAGAAAGTTTGTAATTTTTTTAATGGAAATAGTGAACAATAAACGCAGTTACCTAGTGTGGGCAAGAAAAAAAATTCAACCAAATAGGGCTGAAAAACTTCAACAAATTGAAAAGCTATGACTAACACACAGAATCATATTCAACAGTGAAAAAACGGAAGTTTTTTTCTTTGAAATCATGTACAAGACAAGGATGCCCATTTTCATTGCTATTATCCAACATAGCGTTGGAAGTTCTAGTCAGAACTATTTGACAAAAAAAATCAATACAAGGTATCTAAGTTGAAAACACAAAACTATTTACAGATGATCTATCATACAGAGAAAACCCACAGACTCCATTTTTAAAAAAACTGTTAGAAACCATCATAAGGCCCAAAAGGAGAGAGAGAGAGAGAGAGAGAGAGAGAGAGAGAGGAGAGAGAGAGAAAGGAAAGGTATCAGAGAGAGAAAGGAAAGGTATCAGGTGGTGATGGGGGTATCAGTGGAAGGGAATCTGGGAACACTGGTGGTGGGAAAAGTACACTGGTGAAAGGATGGGTATTTGAACATTATACGATTGAAATTCAACCATGAACAACTTTATAAATCTGTATGTCACTGTGGTTCAATTAAAAAACTAAACAAATGGGAAAAAACTTAGAGTCAGGTTACAGGATCTATGATATAAAAGTCTATTATATTCTAAAATGTAAGCGATAAATTAAAAAAGAAAAAAATCAAGGAAACAATTTCATTTATAATGCCAGAAAAAAGAGAATTAGGCATGGGAATGGAGCAATAATACAGCAGACAGGGTGCTTGCCTTGCTCACAGCTGACCCTGCTTTGATCCCTAGCACATCATAATGTCTCCACTTTTTTAAAGAATGGAAACCCATGGGATCTAATTCTTTCGTCTAAGACTGTTATTTTCTTGTTGATATTCTGTTTGGTTGATCTATCCATTGATATGAGTGGTGTGTTAAAGTCCCTTACTACTTTTAAGTTGCTATCAATATATCTCTTTAGGCGTTTGCCTTGCACATGGCCAACCCAGATTCAATTCCTCCACCTTTCTCGGGGAGCCCGGCAGAGAGTATCTCACCCTCACGGCAGAGCCTGGCAAGCTACTCGTGGCTTATTCGATATGCCAAAGCAGTAATAACAAGTCTCACAGTGGAGACATAGTCTAACAATGGAGATGTTATTGGTGTCCGCTTAAGCAAATTGATGAGCAATGGGATGACAGTGACAAACTTATTAATAATTTCTTTATATTTTATAGACCTTGATTTGCTAAATATATATTAGTCTTATTTTATTAATGGATTGATTCCTTAATCATTATATGATGTCTATACTAGTTGTTTATCACATTTTAAAGTTGGAAATATCTTTCATCTGATAAAGTATGGCTGTCACTTCCTTTTATTAAAAAAAAGTTACTTTTTATTTGTAGAATTGTTTGCTAAGCCTTTACTTTGTGTCTATGCTTATCACACAGATGGGTCTTTTAGAGAGAGAAAAAACTGCTATTTTTTTCTTTTATTTTAAAAATGTTTTTGTTGGGGCTGGAGTGGGTAGGGCATTTGTCTTGCACTCGGCCAACCCGGGTTCGATTCCCAGCATCCCATATGGTTCCCCGAGCACCACCAGGAGTAATTCCTAAGTGTGTGAGCCAGGAGTAACCCCTGTGCATCACTGGGTGTGACCCAAAAAGCAAATTTTAAAAAAAGGTTTTTGTTTCTTCACTCATCTCGACAGGTTATGATGACTAAGTGATGATTTTTGGCCATGATGTTTAGGAAAGCATGATATAGACTTATCTATTATCCTTCTACATTTGCTTTCTGAGAAAATTTGTAGTTTGTCTTTTATTTTATTCTCTTCCATTGTATTCTGATATCTGCATTTTATGTGACTTTGTGTTCCATTTATGTTTTCATCTTTATTTGTTTCTTATAAGTATTTTTGTTCTGGAATTACATGAGGTTTATATAGAGATCATTGTTTATAATCATTTTAAAGTTGACAGAAAGTTCATCTTGAGCTCATTCCAACTGTTCCCATTATTAATCTCATCCTCCACTTTCATTTTTTTCTTTTTATATCTTGTTGCTTCTAAGTGGGGTTTCTTTTTCATTTTACATAAATTCCTTTAGTATTTCTTGCAAGGCCAGTGTAATTGAGCTGAACTTCCTGTACTATTTTTGTCTTTAGTACCCTTTATCACACTTCCAAATCTGAGTGATAGGTTAAGTACCCCTAGCTGGGTATAAATTGGTGTTTATTTCCCATTCAGCATTTTGAATATATCATACCATATCCTACCCTGCAAGGTTTCTACTATGAAGTTTGCTAATAATCATTTGGGGATTCCCTTACATATGATTTCAAATTTTTCTATAGCTTTTAAAAATTTGGGGGCACTGTGGTTTACAAAACTGTTAATGAGATAGCTTTATGTAAACACAGTCCAGCACCACACCCTTTATCAGCGTTCATTCCTCTCCACCAATATTCTAGTGCCTGTGGTAAATGTTCTGCGGAAGACAAATTCTCAGTTGCTATTTGTCATTCCTCTTTTCCTTTACACCCCACACAATGAGAGATCATTCTGTTGTCTCTGTCTTGATAACCTTTTTTTAGCATGATCTTTCCAAAATCGCGTATTTTGTCTTTTCTGATAGCTGAGGAGTATTTCATTGTGCTCTAGAGTTATTTTTATATTTTCTAATTGTTTTCATTTTATTTATATATTGTGTGTTTCTTTGTGTTTATGTTGCTCAGAACTTTTTGGCTCTCCTACATATAGATGTCTATTTTCTTTCCTATTTGGGGAAGTTCTCAGCTATTATTTTTTTAAATATGATATCTGTTCCTTTTTGTCTTCTTCTGATCCCTTTTAATGTGATTACTGTTCCTCTTGATGTTGTCTCCTAAATCTCTCATTATCTCTTAAGAAATTCCCCTTTTTTTGAGCTAGGAAAGACTAGTTTTTAAAAAATGTAACATTACCCCATTGCTCTTTCATTTTTATTTTGTCAAGCCTACTGTTGATCCCTTTTATTGTATTTTTTAGTTCAAGTACTATGCTCTTTAGTTCTGTAATTTCTTTCTAGAATTCTAAGTCTGAAATTTTGTTCATTCATTATTTTTCTGATTTCTTTTAGCACAATTATGACTGTTGCTTTTGGAGTTTTCTGAGGTAGTTCACTTAGTTCTGTTATATTTAGATATTTTTCCCCCAGAGTTTGTCTATCCATCAATTGTGTGAATTTTTCTGCCTCTACATTATAATTAGGAGTCTCTGTCTATTTCTAGGTGTTAGGCTAAAGAACGTTCCTTCACATTCCAGATGTAACTATCTTGTGTTAACATTGAAAGGTATAAGCCTGGAGAGGAGAAGAGCTCACTGGGCTAAGTACATGCAAGTGTGTGTAAAGCATGTTTGAGCCCTGGCACCACGTGATTCCCCAAACACTGCTGGGAGGAACACCTAGGCATAGAAGTGGGAGTAGCCCACCAGCACTGCAGGGCATGTCCCCCATCCCTCCCAAAAATGAAATGAAATGTTGCAGAGGATGGTTTAGGGAGTGAGCTTTGGGTTCTGTTCTATCTGTTGTCATACTGGCTGGAGCCTCAACAGATGATAGGAGCTCAAGAACCAGGGTAGGGTGGTTGCACAAGAACTCAGCCTATGGGGAGGGCAGGGAAGACAGGAAGTAAGGCGGCTGTTGCTATAGAGTGCCATGGCACAAGCCTCCCTGATATTGTAGCAGCTTGAATGTAGGGAGGAATCTGCAATCACTCTCTACTCCAGGCAGATTTTCCTGGCAAAATTTACCCAACTGACCCTTCGGTTGCAGTCTAGTCTATTCTAAGCAAATTTTACAAACACAGTTTTCCCCATGAGCCTCCAGCAAAAGTAGGGTGGCCAGAGATTTAGGCTTTCTCTACAAGTAGCTCCCATGAATGGTTAAAGTCTTAGTGTGGGGGAGACTGCCCAGAAATCTACTAAGTTCAGACAGAGAAGGGGCAGGTGTTTGTGAATTTGTGGAAACTGGCTGAAATTACTCCTAAGAACCATGACAAGAACCTATGCCCAGCATAGTCAGCAGGTTTGTTTTGAGATTCATGCCACTGTGCTCACTATTGATGGGAGAAAGTTGGCTCAGGAAACTCACAAAACCCCATGAAAGGAGACGGACTTTACAGGACCTAAGACCTGGTAAGATTGCTTGCTCACAGCAAGTCTCCCAGATGGATTCATCCCCTGTGTCATTCCCATGGTTGCTCTTGGGAACTCAGGTCCTGAAAAGCCAAGGAGTCTATGAAGAGGAGGAGAACTGGGCTTGGGGTGCAACTACCAGCTATGGAAAACGCAAAGAGGTAAATAATCACAAACAAGAAGTCCTCCCAGCAGTTCCTCAATGTTTTCAATGGAAGCATCCAAAACTCCAATTCAGGCCAGAGAGATAAAGCAGCAGGAATGGTACTTTACTTGGATGCAGATGATCCAACTGTTCCTGGCACCACATATAGTTCCCTGAGCCCCACCAGTTGCAATCTTTGAACACAGCTGGGTATGACCCCAAAACAAAAATAAAGAAATGCTACACATTTCCTTATTTTATTTCCATCAGTGTGGTGTCTTTGAGTACTACCAGACAAGAGAGACCAGAGAGTGTTTTAGCTTTGATCCCTCACACAGAGAACGGGTACTTTCCAAGTTGCTCCTCTTACTAATAAAATTTTAGTTTCAAGAAATGTCAGTGCTTGGTGAAGGGATGGGTGTTCGAGCACTGTATAACTGAGACTTAAGCCTGAAAACTTTGTAACTTTCTACATGGTGATTCAATAAAAAAAATTTTTTAAAAGAAAAAAGAAATGTCAGTGCTTCCGTTAAATTTGTTCCCCCTTAACTAAGCTCTTCTCCCATAATCCTCTTACTCTCCAACAGAAATCAATTTTCTAGAGTGGAATAAGTGTACACCCCTCTGTAGTACAATTCCTGGGTGCTGACATCCCATCATAGGTAAATCCCTCAGTGACCCTCATATTCTGCTTGATTTGGGGGCTCTGTGCCCTAATCTCATTCCTGATGAAACTGTTCCTCATGTTTTTCTACCATTTCCAATATCTTTGTCATTTTTCCTTGTGCTGAAGCTAATCTTCAAATCTTTTTCTTTTGTTCTCTTTTGGGGGTTATTTTGTTTGTTTTCTTTTATTCTGGGGCCACATCCGGAAGTGCTCAGGGCTGCTAGTGGGGCTCAAGGAACTTTATGGGGTGCCCAGGACTGAATTTGGGATTGTGCAAGACAAGTCCCCAACCCGCTGTACTGTTGCTCCTGCCCCATTTCTGCTCCTTTTCAAAGGTAGCTGCTCCTATAGACATTCTGGTGTGTTGTGCATGCACAGGAACTGGCAACTGCAGGATTCTTACCTCTCTTGAATCTGCTAAAGGACACTAATCCTCAGCCAGATGAAAAGAAACGCATGGGAAGGCCAACAGCCAAGGAGTGTCTGTCCTTGCATAGCCTGTTGTCTGTTCCTGTGTTAGTTTTTGTTATTCAATTCTGAGCTCTTGATGGCATTTTCCATTCATGATATCAGAAATTTCTTCACCCTGATGTGCAGGGCTGGAGCGATAGCACAGTAGGGCATTTGCCTTGCATGTGGCCGACCCAGGTTCGATTCCTCCGCCCCTCTAGGAGAGCCCAGCAAGCTACCGAGAGTATCTCACCGGCCCGACAGAGCCTGGCAAGCTACCCATGGGGTATTCAATATGCCAAAAAGAGTAACAACAAGTCTCACAACAGATATGTTACTGATGCCCACTCGAGCAAATCGATGAGCAACAGGATGACAGTGACAGTGACAGTGACAGTGATGTGCTTCTCCAGCAAGATCTATTTGAAGTCTATGGACACACAGCTGCTAGACAGCGACTACAGCTGCTAGACTAGTCGCTGTCTAGCAGCTGTGCTGTATGAGACTAGTGTCTCTGCTGAACAAGAAATCCTTTAAGCAGAAAACCTAACTGTGCTTCTCAAACTTCCATGTGCACACAAGCCCTGGGGACCGTAAACTCTAGATTTTAATTCAGGATATCTGGCATAGCACATTTCTAACAACCTCCCACTCAATACAGTTAAAATGCTTTTTAAGAATAGCACAAATGTGCATACCGCGCTTGAGTAGTAGGGTCTTACGAATGCCATTTCTGCCTCTATACACAAAATAAATGCTACCAGGGCTGATAAAGTCAATCTGTGATAACTGACACTGAATCAAAATCATTCTAAGAGGCTTGCATTTAGATTTTTCTTAAATAGCATTTTAACTGTAGTATTAAATTAAGTCAAATTTCTGCTTATCACTAATGAATATGTATATAATTCTGTAACAATCTGCTGTATGGCTAATTTTTCTGCCAAATTAGACTGAGGATTTCATTTTGAAAATGGCAGATGGTGGAAACATTTAATATTCCAAACTCTCTAGAGACCTATCTGGACTGCTTAGCAAGGCTTTTTAAAATTGAGCTTATTATGCTAAAATACTAACTTTAGTATTTGCTTTTATTATGAGCCAGAATTTGTAAACTGATAGCTTCATTAAATCTATAGATGTGCTTTATACTGTATGTGGGTGGTTTTTAGGTTTTTTTTAATTAGGTAGTATTTCAAAATTTGGATTTTGATCAACAAAATAGTTTTGAAATATTAACCCTTTCTTAATCCCTTCAAATGCTTACATTTTCGACAATAAAAGAATTAAGTAGTAAAACATTTGACTAGCCATATAAACATTATAATCACATTGTTACATATTTACTTATATCTAGTGAAATCCAGAAGAAAAATCTAAGAAAAACCAAGTAGTTTAAAACTCTATAATTTAATGATAAAAAAATTCATAATCGCTGCAAAGAATATGTGTAAATACTAAATATGTAAAATAAGATCCATACTTGAGGTTTATGATATCCTTAATTGACAAAAGTCCATTTTCATAATTAAGATATTTATATAATTTTCTGTGACCATATAGTAGGTTAATGGCCCAGGAATTTTTCTTCCCAGTATCCTTTCTGTTCTGGATCACCTTTCAAATTAACTCTGCATTTGTCTATTGACAGAGTCTTGGCCCCTGGGACATCAACAAATATGACACAAGCAAAGTATGAATATCTTGGGATTTAAATAGCTAGATAGTCAACACTGTTTTTGTTCAGTGGTGACAAACATAAGTTATGGAGCCTGAGTGAAGTTCTTTATAAAGAGGCTGTAAATTTTTTATAATCAAAACTTCAATTGTGACTCATACTTTATCATAATATATTTAATGCTTAAAGGCAACATAATACAATTGCTCTCTCACTGGAGTTGTGTGTGTGTGTTTATTTATGGTAAAAAATGTATATGCATATAAAAGAAATTTTACTTGACAAATTTTAATTGACAAAATTCAAAACAAAACAAACAAATAAAAAAGAAAGATTAAAGGTTAATGAGGGACTTGGCCTCTTCTTTCTACGGGAGTGGCAAGGTAGCAGCAGCAACAGCGGCACCCACGTAGTGATAGCCATCTTCCAGACCCCATCAACTAGAGGTACGAGATTGTAATGACGTGGCGAGCAAGAGATCTTGGGAAGGGGGGTGTTACCGGCACGATCCCCGCCCAGAAGAGAACTGGAGCAGCCACACACACGAAATGGCTCCTCTGCTCCTTGAAGACTATGATCCTGGAGGGCTACTAATCACTTTTGGCACCGAGCGGCTTCTTACAGAAATGCATCTAGACTGTGAATTGAGCTACAACCCCAGGCCACCCAGGGAGGGGGAAGGTTTTTCTCTCTCGGCCTTGTCTTTCGGTGACTTCTGGCAGAAATTTCTCTGGACTTAATTACTAAAATATCAGAAATCCAAAACGGCAGGGCCTCGAGCTCATAAATTCTTCACTCTCAACAATGGAAAACAAATTATCAAATGATACCTTTTAAGCAGGTTTGATTGTTGGGGGAAATTCTAAATAATAATAGTGAGTTCTCTGTTGAAATATTGAATGTACTCAAAGTATCAAGAGAGTAAAGTGAAGATCATTAGCCACTCAGGTAGGGGGATACGGGAGGGGGGTATATCATGGTTCTTGGTGGTGGAACACGTGCACTGGTGAAGGGATGGGGGTTGATCATTATATGACTGAGACTTAAATCTGAAAGCTTTGTAACTTTTTCATGGTGATTCAATAAAATAAAATTTAAAAAAAAGTTAATGAGGGAGGTGAAATTGTATCACTCTTTGTTTTATACATATATCTGTTTTTAAAAAACTCCCTCTCTTTTATCCTTGTTATTTTTCCAAATTTAATCTTGGTATCAAAGCCAGTATTTCAAGAAGAAATATATAGCAGTGACTGTTCTTATGTCAAGCCCTTCAGTTACTCTCCACACTCTGTGAAACTATTGTGATGTTGGATTCAGTCCCTGATGTAGCACAACCCAGAAAGTCTGGGCTCCCTATAACATCATTTTTCCTGGGAAACCTGGGTAGCTCTAGGGCTATCCTGAACCAACATCTTCTCTAGGTCAAGCAACTCTTTCCCCAGGTCACAGTTCTCACAAACAAATTTTCTTCTCAACAACTAAACTGAATCTGTTTCTTGCCTGGAGCTCAAAACTGCAAAATGTGATCAGTAAACAATAACCATCTATTCCTCTTCCTAACCTCATTTAAGACCTAAGAAAATTCTTCTGTAGACCTCTGTCCAATGGCCTTTGAAACAAAGAAACCTAAACCTATGAAGGGATGTGATTTGTGCCTCTGGGGAGTCGGGTACTGCTATAGAGCAATGGTCTTAAACCACTGGTTCCTTCCATAGAAGTGGAAAATTTGCCTTCCTTCTTTTTTTTTTTTTTTTTTTTTTTGCTTTTTGGGTCACACCTGATGCACAGGGTTACTCCTGGCTCTGCACTCAGGAACCACTCCTGGCGGTGTTCAGGGGACCATATGGGACGCTGGGAATTGAAACCGGGTTGGCCGCGTGCAAGGCAAACGCCCTATCCGCTGTGCTATTGCACCAGCCCTATCTCTTCCTTCTTAACATGTTGATTTCTTCCTTGTAACATCATTAACAAAACAACTTGGCATGGTGGCCCAAGCAATAGATAGTATGATAATACAGCAGGTAAGGAGTTTGCCTGCCATGCAACTGACATGGGTTTGATCCCTGGTGTCCCGTTTAGTCCCCCTGAGCCCATCAGGAGTAATCCTGAGTACCATCAGGTGTGGCCCCAAAACAAACAAGGAAAAAAAACCTCCCGCAACATAGCATGGAACATTAATTTTCTTGCTTTTCTTTGTGCTTTGTTTGCAGGTTTGAATTAAATATATTTGTAACAGTACATGCTCGGTACTGATGTAGTTTAGCCACATGTAGCTATTGGGATCTAAAACATAGTTCAATAAAGTGCCCTTAGTATAAAATACTGCATTTTGAATACTTGATACAAAAAATAACATAAACCTCATCATTATTGTTATATAGATTACATGTTAGAAAACATTTTAATATGTTGGATCAAATAAGTTTGTTTAAATTTTGCTTTGCTTTGGGGGTCACACCCAGTAATACTCAGGGGATATTTCTGATTCTGTATTCCAGCTGTCACTCCTGGTAGGGCTCAAGGGACCATATGTGGTATCAGGGATGGAACTAGATTTGCTGTGTGTAAGTTTGCTGCATGCTTTAGCCCTCTACTAGTTCTCCAGCCCCAGGATTATGAAATTTTTAACAATTTTAAATGTTTAATATTCCTGTGTAGAAAAAACTTTAATGTAAGAAGTTAAAAAACAATGCAGATGTTTTGTACTATATTTCTACTGAACCGTGCTAATCTAGAAACATGTATAGAGTATAATAGATTGTTTGTTTTCGTGACTAAGTGGACATTCAGTGCTAGAACTGTGAAGTTTTTAAATTTAGATATAATTCCCTATTATATTAAAGAGATAAGTACTGGAGGTAATACATTTATGTACCTTGCATACTGCAGATACAGTTCAATAACCAGCACTATATATGATCCCCTGAGCACCACTGGGTGGGGTCCAACACTCCCTCCTAAAAAAAGAAACGACACATTATATTAGTTTGATTATGTACTGAAATATGTGTACATATTATAAAATATCATCACAATAAGTTTAATTAATATCCTCCAACACCAATACAAGTGCAATTTTTTATGATGAGTAAAATCTATTATTTTGAACTTCTCAAAAAGAGAAAATAGAAATTTCATGTGATCCAGCAATGCCACTCCTAAGTATCTATTCAGAGAATATAAAAATACAAATTCAAAAAGATATATGCATACCTGTGTTGATTGCAGTGCTATTTATAATAGCCAAGATTTGGAAATAACCAAGAGATGAGTGGATAAAAATAATGTATTTATGCACAATAGAATACTACTCAGCTGTTGGAAATTATTAAATCTTACCTTTTTCTACAGATATAACTAGAAGGGAGTCATGTAAGCAAAATAAAAGGTAAGGAGAAAGAAAAATTTTGGAAGACCTCACTTATATTCGGCATATAGTGAAAGAAAACTATGGAACAGGCCGTTAGAAAGATTCTAAATGCAAATTGATGAGATCAAGATTTGGGAAGAGGTCTAAGAGAGTCTAAAGGACTATATGGAGATGTATTGGCAATCTGAATGCCAGAGTATTGCAGTGACATTGTGCCCCTAAAATATAGAAATATTTACTCATGTGGACCAATGTTACATCAATAACACATAAATTAAAAACTTACTTTTTATCCCCCAACTTTAAAATATCTAGTGAATGACGGTATTATTCATTATTCACCTGGTTGTGCACTGAATTCTCAATTAATTGAATTCTCACAGCAAAATGTAAGAATAATTCTGGAAAAGAATCAACTCATTATAGTTGCCTACTTTCATGTTATTATTTTTCTAAATATCTCTAGAGAGAAAGCTATTACCAAAAATTTCTAAAAGGTAATTAAATTTAATTTTTTCTTATAATTCCCTAACGGGGCGGAGTGATAGCACAGCAGTAGGGTGTTCGCCTTTCAGGCTGCCTACCCGTGTTCAATTCCTCCGCCCCCCTCGGAGAACCTGGCAAGCTACCGAGAGTATCTCACCTGCATGGCAGAGCCTGGCAAGCTGCCCGTGGCATATTGGATATGCCAAAAACAGTAATAATAAGTCTCTCAATGAGAGGTATTACTGGTGCCCGCTCGAACAAATCGATGAGCAACGGGATGACAGTAACAGTGACTTTGTATTGAATTCCCTAACAATTATAAGCTCATGGTCACAGCTTTAAGCTTTATTTCTACTGTTACTGGGAATGGACTGTTGTTAGAAGGAAACATATTCCCTATTATAGCTTGATAGCTTGACTTGCAACTGTTAACTATTTAAATACATTTGTGACTGTACTCTGTCCTATTGGCCAGAGTGTGAAGATATTAGAAGTAGAGTTTTATGATCATTAAGAGGACATGGGGTAACCAGAAAGTCCTAAGTGAAGTAGGATGTTCTAGATGGTTCCTTCAGATCCTTCAAACTTGACAATATTGCTATTATCTTTTAAAGGAATACGTGACCACAAATAGAGTCAGCAGCGAAATTGGTCTTGGGATAGATAGAAAGGTATGAATCTAGGGAATTGTTGGGGGAAGAGAATGAATCTAACAATGTCCTCACTTATGCACTTCCTATGTAAGCCCTTTCCAAAGTGAATTAAATAGCCTGGTTAAAAATTGCTGAAGCAGGTTTGAAGTAAATTCAAAGCATCTGCAATAAATGAAATATAATGACTCTGGTGCCAACTCTTGGTAGAAATTGGGTCAAGGGGTGGAGTAGGTGGGTATGATGCTCTTCAAGTACATTCATCTATTTACCAATTATTTACGGGAAGCAAAGGCTCTTAGAAAACTCAAAGTGTGTACTGAATTAGTTTCTAAATTCATCCACACAGATCATCTTCACTGTGCATGAAAAGGGACAAACTCAAAAGGCAACACTCAATTCTAAGAAGTACTAGTGGAAACAACCACTAGCCAAGGACTGACTTGCATTACTCAACTCTGGAAATGAAGGGCCCATTTCCTGCATCCTTTCTGGAGTAAAAGGAGAATAGATTGCTTATATTTTTCCTCTTAGTTGCTGAGAAAGAAAAGAGACCCTGGCCGCTACCTTCTGGGCTCCTGAGGCTTCTGTGGGCTCCAGTTCAGCAGGACTAGTCAGGCAGCTTGACATTTCCTGTGCAACCTTCCTCATCAGATAAAGCAGGGAGTGAGCTCAACAGGTGTACTGTCAGTATCCTAGATGGCCATGGCGCAAGTGGAGCTCTGATCAGACCCATGGGCATAATATGGAATTGTGCAAGATGCTGTGGGTGTGTGATTTTATCCTCGCCCCAGATGGGAGCATTGACAATCCTGTGTGTTCTGAGTGACTGAGTGCCTCACAGGAGCTTTGCAGTAAGAGTTCACACATGAATGTCTTCAAACACTGCTCTGGCCATGGATTGATGCACATTTCATTACACAAGGATAGTTCAAACCCACTAGCCCCAGACAGTAGCATGAAATCATGTAGTAAATTTTGTTTGGAATTGAGACCTTGAGCTAATTTGTATATTTAGTTAACATTATTCCAGGGGCACAGGCTATACATGATGAAGCCCATTTAAACAGAATAAATAAATAGGAAAATACCATAATTATCCTATCAAAATACTGCTTTTTGTTAAGGTCACAGTTGACATAGCAACAGTATGTGTTGTCATGGCTAAATACGTTCTCCAGGAATTCATGTTGATTGCTCTCTGAAGTTATTCATTCTGCCAGGAAAATGAAGTCATGAAATTTGCTTATATGTGGATGGAGATGGAGAGTCTCATGCTGAGTGGAGGGACAGGCATAGAATAAATGTAGGATATTAAAAAATATATATAGTATGAGACTAATACCCAAAGATAGTAGATACAAGGGCCAGAAGGACTGGTCCATAGTTGGAAGTTTGCCGTAAGCCGGTGGGGTAAAGAGCAGTTAGGACAAAGAAGGGACCACTATGACAAAGCGAGTTAGAAATTATCACTCCGGACAATAACTGAGTGCTGAAAGTAGATAAAGAGACAATATGATAACATTTCAGTACCATATTACAAACCATATGCTCAAAAGAGAGTGAGAGAGAGCATGAGAGAGAAAGGAAGAGACAGAGACACACACAGAGATAAGTGCCTGCCATAGAGGCAGGTAGGCAGGTGGGGAGGGGAAGGAAACGGGACATTGGTGGTGAGAAATGTACACTGGTGAAGGGACAGGTGTTGGAGTATTGTATGACTGAAACCCAATCATGAACAACTTTGTAACTGTATATCTCACAATGATTCCAAAAATAAATAAATGTATTCATTCTAAACAGGCGACCAGTTCTGGGCAAAGTATTTTCTTGCTTCAGCTTCAAGGGACAACAGACTATCAGGAGAACTGGTTTCTGCTTCCAGGAAAGGACTGACCTTTAACACAGATGCTCTCAGCCTTGCTGACGCTACAAGGCCTCTGAATGTGAAGCGAGGCTCCAGCAGACCCCCTGGACATGTCCTGATGCTTCACACTTGTCTCTGTGAGCAAATTCTGAGGCCCTCCAGAATCTCAGTAATACAAAATACAGCCTGGGGGCAATTGGGTTTCAAGTCATTACTGAATTTCTCAGCAGCCAGCAAGAATTGGTTATGGTGTTGGATTTCAAGTGATTTTTGGATTATTAACAAATATGATAGTAGGTCCTTACACTTTAAAATTTGTGAGTTACAATTCTTCGGTTGCTATGGCTTATTTGTTTGTTTTGCCCAGATCAGGAAGTGCTCTGGGGTTACTCCTAGCTCTGCTCAGAAATCACTTTGGCTTGGGCTCCAGAGACCATGTGTGGTGCTGGGGATCAAACCAGGATCCTGCTGTACTATTGCTCCAGCTCCTGTGTGATGGCTTCTAACATCCACATTCACAGACCAAACAATGGATTTAAGAAAACGAATTATAATTATTGGTTTCAACCAAGAACCATTTGAGGACACACTGAAGCAGCAGCATGTATAGGCAAGGGCAGGCTCGCTAGAAACCAGCCTTTCTGCTTCCTTGATCACTGACTTACAGCCTCCAAACCGTGAGACTGATTCCTGTGTTTGGCCATCCACACCAGAGCATTTTGTTATGGCAGCCCAAACAGATTAAGATTTTCTTACTCTTAACTGGACTGGAGCGATAGCACAGCTGGTAGGGTGTTTGCCTTGCACCGGGTGACCCAGGTTCGATTCCTCCATTCCTCTCAAAGCTACCAAGAGTATACCGCCTGCATGGCAGAGCCTGGCAAGCTCCCTGTAGTGTATTCGAGATGCCAAAAACAGTAACAACAAGTCTCATAATGGAGATGTTACTGGTGCCCGCTTGAGCAAATCGATGAACAACTGGATGACAATGCTACAGTGCTCTTAACTGGGGTGCTACTATAACAAATATGTTAACATTTTACATAATTTTGGGTAACTCTTTTGATGCTGCCTTTTTATGTACTTAAAAAAAAGTTCTTCCTATTGCTTTTCAAGACTTTCTCTTATTATTAGTGTTGAGAATTTGTCTTATGTGCCTATGTGTCATTTTCATAAAATTACCTCTGTACTTGGAATTTGTTGAGCTTCTCCAGTATATTACAGTTTTCTCTACCTTTGGATCATTTCTGAAATTTTTTCTCCACTTCTCCTTTCTTTCTTTTTGAAATTCTATTAAAATTTATGTTAGGCCACTTTAAATTCTCCTGCTCACTGATGATTTTTTATTGTGCCTTTTTTGTTTTATTTTATATATAGATGACATTGTTTATTGATCGTTTGTCCTCTGAAAGCTAATATGCGGTTAGTCTTATCCAGTGTATTATTTTTTGAATTGCAGACCTTGTACTTTTTTACATTTGTTTTTCAGCCTTCTCAAATGTTCTACAGCACTCCTTAACATTTTCACAATTTTCTCTAACTTTTGGAAGAAATGGAATCTAGTTTTATTGTTTTAGTGTCTTTGTCTATATATTCTATCATCTGACATTTCTGGGTTTCTTCTCTTTCAATGGACTGATTTTTTCTTCTTTAGAGTCACATTTCATGCCTTTTTTGTGACATTTATATATAAGACATTGTGAATTTGATCTGGTTAAATTTTTGTGTTTCTATAAGAGTTCTTTGATTTTGTTCCGAGATGCAATTACATCGTATGGAAAGCATGTGATCTTTTTGAGCCTTGCCCTAAAGTTTTGTTGGCAGGCCAATATGGCCTTTAGCCTAGAATAGTTTTGCTCAAGTACTGAAGCAACAGCCTATTCTTTTTCTAGTTCTCTCTGAGAATATACCATCCCTCGATGGGTTCTGAAATTATTTCCAATATCCTTTCAGCAATTATTTTCTCCTGGCCTTAAGACAGCTGTTCAGAGACATGCATTTATCAGTGTTCAATTGGAGACAAGGATTTCTATAGAGACTGGCCTTCTCTCTGTCCTACACTCTTTTCTTTATTTTTCTGTCCTGTGAACTTGACCAAAACTCCAAATTCCACCTCCTTAATTTGGGGGAATTTGGGCAGTACCTGGGTTTCCCCTTCCTAGACTGCAGTCTGAAGAAAATTCCAGGTCTCATTTGTTTGTCTCCTTGCTCTCAAGTCCACTGCTTTGTGCTGCTTTGTCTAGCCCTGCAATATGCCTATATTATGTTATGCAGTTTTTTGTGGTTTCCGGAGAATTCATGTGGGCCCATGTTTCTTCATTTTGGTTGGACTCTTAATTATGTATTTGAGAATTTCATAAACCTAAACCTTCAGTTTTATATTTATTCCTATAAATTTAACATTGCTTTTTCTTGAGGGGGAAGGTATACCCAGCTGTGCTCAGGGCTTTCTCCTGGCTCTGTGCCAGGGATCACTTCTGGTGTGCTCCTGGGATCGAATGCCATGCTAGGGATAGAACTGGGGTCCACCATGTGCAAGGCAGGCACCTAATCCCTGTGCTATATCTCTAGCCTTCAGCATCTTTCTTACAAGTCTTCAAATCTGTGCATATTTAAGCTTGTAGCATACAACTCTTTCTTCAGAAATAATGTGCATTGAGTTATGACATAATTTATAGTTGATTTTCAACTATATAGATATATTTGGAGATTGTTCCATTACAAAAATTCTTAAATACTTGCACTAATTTTTAATTTAATTTTAAAAATCGAATCACCATGAAATACAGTTACAAGGTTGTTCACGATTGGATTTTAGCATATAATATCCCAAAACCCATACCTTCACCAGTGCACATTTCCCCCCACCAAGGTTTCCCAGTTTCTCTCCACCACACCCCACCAGCCTGCCTCTACCTCAGGTACTTATCTTTTCTCTCTTTCTCTCTCATCCCCTCTCTTTTCTTTTGAGCTTTAGGTACTGAAAGGTTGTTGTTTGTCCCTTTACCTACTTTCAGCACTCAGTTCTTGTCCAGAGTGATCATTTCCAACTATCATTGTCATAGAGGTTCCTTCTCTATCCTAACTGAGATGTTCCAAATGAAACAGTGAAATTTGGGGGTGGGGGGACTAAAAGAGGAAGCCTCAGTTTCCCCTTGCCAGCTAGCTCCATTTATGCTGTCTCCTTTCCACACTTAAATCATTCACGCAAAATTTCATGCTCTTTCTGAGGAAGGGAAGTTAACAATGTCCCAAGACCAAAAATTCTGTCCCAGGGCTTAAGCTCACTGCAGAGAAGAAATAATGTGCAATAACTAAAGCAAGGTGGTCAAATAGATTATCCAAAACACCTAAACCAGTCATACCACTCTGTACAATCCTTACATTCTCTATAACATTCTTTTAAAAAATATTTTTATTTGATTAAATAAGTATGGATGCAAAGTTATTGACAGTTGCATTTTAGGCATATAATATTTTAACCACCAATGTCACCACCAATGTAAACTTTCCACTACCAGTGTTCCAATAATCCATCCCCTCCTCATCTACCACCCTGACAGGCACATTTCAAAGTCTGATGGCTACAACTTAGATCTCATATTTTCAGTGTTGCTGAGTCTGTGCTTTGGATATGTAACTATAACATTCTCCCACAACACCAGTATAACTGAAAGCCTGTTATACTTCTCTTTCTCTTCTTCCTTCCCTGCTCAGTCGCTTTCCTTTCTTGTCCTTCTCCTCCCTAAACTCTGGGGTTAAGGGTGATCTAGTCATCTCCCCTTTACTACATTACACATCCTTATCCAGTTATTCTATATACTATAGATATGTGGGATCAACCTGTGTCTGTCTTTTTTCTCTGACTTGCTTCACTCAACATGTTATCTTTCAGTTCCAACCAGGTGCAGCAAACTGCATTATTTCATCATTCCTTGCATCTGCACAGTATTTCACTGTGTGCATATACCATATCTTCATAATTTATTCATGTTTTTGACTCCTAGGTTTATTTTGTATCTTAGCTATTATACTATATGCACAATGAATAATGGTGGGCATATGTCCTTTTGAATAAGTGTTTTTATGTTCTGGGCATAGATGCCTAGAAATGGAATTGCTGAGTTATAAGGCAGCTCAATTCTAAGTTTACTGAAGGCTTTCCACACTTTTCCATAGAGATGGAACCAGACAACATTTGTATAAGTACTGAATGAGAGTTCATTTTTTTTTTAACCACATCCCTGTCAACAGACTGGTCCCACAATTTTTGATATGTACCATTCTCACTGGTGTCAGATATCTCATTGTTATCTTAATTTGAACTTCCCTAATTCTCTGTAACATTTTTGTCAAATGAAAAGTAACACAAAGACCCAGTTTTTCTTTTAAAATGAACAATATTTAACTTAGTCATACTATACTAAACTCTTTCCTGATTGGGGAGTTTCTATTCCATTCTTTTCTACTTTTCAACAAACTTTTCTATTTTCTAACTCTAAGTTTGAGAACCTCTATTATTTAAGACTTTCATTCTTGAAAACATTAAAGAACTTGAGAACTGTGGACTAACATAGACCAACCATCACCACTCCTGCATGTGTGTGTGAGAAGGGAAGAGGGAAGCAGTGGCACCAATTTTGGGTCATACCCAGTGGTACTTAGGGCTTACTCCTGGGTGTGCTAAAGGATCAACTCTGGGAGTGCTGGGGATTTAACCCAGGTTAGCCACAAGGCAAGGGTCAGAAGGGTTGGCAGAATGCAAGGCACCACAACTGGGTCAGCCATAAACAAAGCAAGTGCCTTATCCACTATACTATTTCCTCAGCCCTGAAACTTCCTTTTACTGAGGATTTTTAAGAAGCAGCTTTGGTAGTATAGCAGGCAGAGAAATAGAGGCTCTGAAAATGTGTATTGGAGAAAACACTGTCTGGAGTCTAAACCCTGAATGACCATTGAGACAGGGGACCCATTGAGATGCAGCCCAGAACTTGGCTGGACGCCCCTGAGAGGAGAGGTTCCACAGCTGAAACTAAGAACAAGCTGATAATATCAAAGAAGACCATCAATGGTCTCCTAGTAAACTCCTTGCAACAGACTTAGGAGGCAGTTTGGAAAAACTGTCTATAAAATTGGGAGAAGGAAAGGAAGGCATGTTCTCATTCTGGGGATGCAGCCTATATCTCACAGGAGATGTGCACTCTCCTTTTATTTCAGGGTTCATTCTCCACCCTGGAGACCGCCCTACATCTCAATCTGAGGGGAATACTTCCAGATTTTATTTATTTACTGACTTTTTGGATCACACCTGGCAATCCTCAGGTGTTATTCCTGGCTCTGCACTCAGGAATTACTCCTGGCGGTGGGTGGTCATGGGACCATATGGGATGCTGGGAATGGAACCGAAGTCGGCTGCTTGCAACATCAGCACCCTATCAGCTGTACTATTGCTCTGGCCCCACTTGCAGCTTTTAATACTCTGGAGAAGCTCATGTTCTCTCTTCAACATGTTTCTCTCTCTCTCTCCTCTGACACATCTCCTAAGTAAATTTCTTTCAATAAAACTATCTTCACCATGTTAGCTCCTGAAATTTTTTTCTGCTAGGAAAAATGATGTTTCTGGAAAACCCAACCAGAGGTTAGCACTTACTTTCTGTGGGCTGAATGCTCCAGCTAGTGTCCATAGCTCTCTGTATTATTCAGTCAGCAGAAAAACTTGGGTGATGGGAGGCAGCTCTCCATGGGTGTAGAATAAAGGGACTTCAGGCAGCAGGAAGTGAGTGTTGGTTTATAAGTGCTCACAGTAGACTTTGCCAATTCTAACCCACTAGGCTAATGGAGGTGGGTCAGGCAGAGAACATGAAGAACCCTTTGGAGGTTATCTCCCTTGACCCCCAAGTCTCTTCCAACAGAAGGATGAATAAAGGGCCCATTGTTGGACATTCTAAGTTTAAGATGCCTGTGAGATGTCTGAGTGGACATACTAAATTGGCAGTGTATATATATATTTGGAATTTAGAGAAGAAAGCTTGGTGGGAGATGTCATACTCAGGACTAGAGAGATAGCACAGCAGGTAGAGTGTTTGCTTTGCACAGTATGACTTGGGTTCGATTTCCTGTACTCCATATAGTTCCTGTACCCCTGTCAGGAGTGATCCCTGAGCACAGAGCCAGGAGTAAGGCCTGAACACCACCAGTGTGGCTCCAAAACCCCTTGCTCAAAACAACATCAAAAGATTTACTCACATTATAATTCATTTAAAAAAAATTCAGAGATGTTTTAAGATGTAAGTTTGAGGTCAGCAAAGAAGTTAGTGTACAGAAAGAAGTGTTAAAATGAAGTAATTTGGTGGTGATTTCCAAGAAAATGCCATTTTTGAGATCAGGCCCCAAAGATACTACAGGAACTGGTGGAATCCGAAATTCCTTCCAAATAAAGTGTTTGGTGAAACAGTGATTAGCCAACTACATTACAGCAAATCATCTTGCTTTGCGGAAAGAAAACTTCCGTTATCGGGCACGAAAAAATGTAGAGCAAGAATTTTCATGCCCACAGGGCGACTGGCCAAGGCTGAGAATATAAAGGATCTCAGGGCAGCTTTGGCGGTCAAAAGTGACATCTGAACTTCCTGCCTTACACATTGAAAACAAACCAACACAAATCCCCTCGGATCTGTCCTAGCAGGGGGCACCCAGCATAACGCTGGCACAAGAAAAACATCTCTGCATTTCGCAGAGAAGAGAAAGGTTGTCTGGAACTGTCCCTTAGCAGCTGGGCCCCCGCCGCAAACGACCTTCATCAAGAGGCTGTCCCTTCCAAGGCCCCAGAGCGCAGAACCAGGGCGCACTCCAGCAAGAGGGTGGGGCCGGGGGCGTGGGTGTCGGGCGAATGAGCCCAGTGCAAAACCCGAACAAAGGGGACGACAGGGGCTGAAGACATAGGACGGCGGGGAAGGCGCTTGCCTCGCACCTGGCTGAACAAGGTTCGATTCCCGGCAACACATATGGTTCGCCCAGCCTGCCAGGAGTAAGTCCTAGCACAGCGGGGTGTGGTGGGGAACGTAAAAAAAAGGGAGGTCTGGAAGACAAAAGCAGGTCATCTAGGAAGAGTCAGGCAAAGCTCCAGGAGGATGCAGAAGCACCACGACCGCGCGGGCACGATCCTTTCCCGTTCCATCGCAGAGGCAGCTCAGGAGGCTGAGGATGACGGAGGGTGGCGGCGGACGGGTAGGGAGGCCCAAGAGTCCACTCACGCGGCTTCTTTCAGGAGCCAAGTCCCCGTCCCTCCTCCCATCCGGGAGCTCAGTCCGGGCGCGGCTTCCTCCCAGCAAACACTCCGCCCAATTAGAGCGAAAGATGCAACCAAGCCCGCCCTCTGGGCAGCCGGGAACGCCCACCGAGCTCCAGCACCACCGCCTGCCGGGAGCCGGGGGCCCCCGACCTCAGGGGCAGGGGCGGGGCCCAGGCACTCCGCCCAATCACGGCCGGCGTTCCCACGTGACCCGCAGTGGCCAACCGGAGGCCACGGCAGGAGCAGCGGGGAGATTCAAACGTGTGGAAGGATTTCTGCTTTGTTCTTGGGCCCGGTTTCCCCGGCGGTGAGTGCTGCCCCGCAGGACTTACGGGCGATCCCGTGGTGGTCGCGGGGGGAGGCTTCTTGCGCCCCGCGGGTAGACGGGTGGTGCGGGAGAGAGACGAGAAATGCCCTAGAACCGGTCGGGGACGAGTCGCCAACGGGGCGCGTTGGAGGGGGGAGGGGAGGAGCCGCTGGGAGAGCCGGGGCTTAGGGTGGTGATCGTCTCACCAAGGTCAGGTTCTCGTCCCCCACTGGCCGCGCTATACCGTGCCCGCTGTCGCCTTTCCACCCCGCTTTCTCGCTCTTGTTCATTTCTTTTCCCATCACTGCGGAAATGGCCGCCTAGGTCTATGCCCAGGCACTCTGTTTACCCGGAACTGTCTGAGAACCTGTAGGGTGGGAGGGACGGGCTGCAACCCCGAGCTACAACCCCGAGCTGCAAACCCAAGCTGCAACCCTGAGCTACAACCCCGAAATGCAACCCCAAGCAGCAACCCCGAGCTGCAACCCCGAGCTGCCACCCCGAGCTGCAACCCTGAGCTACAACCCCGAAATGCAACCCCAAGCTGCAAACCCGAGCTGCAAACCCGGTGCGGAAGAGCGAGTGCTCGAAAGGACGATTAAGGGCTTAGGGCAGGTCAGGTCGCGTTCCCGGGTAGTTAGCTGGAACTCCGCTTGTCCCAGTGTTTGGCTGGGAAAACTCTTTTAACAGACGTGGTCATGTCAAAACAGGCCAACGAAGGAAACTGTCATCAGCGAAAGGATCTTTTTAAGGCCGCATGGCACCAACGATCCACGCAAATGTCCCTGAGCCACCAATCAACCCTAACATCTCAGCATTTTATTTGAAATTTAAACACTGTCATTTACAAAGTGGTTCACGGCTCAGTTGTTTCAGCATTCAGTGTTCCAGCCACCAATCCCACCACCAGTGTGACCCCCTCCACCAGTGCCCGGAATTTCACACACCACCTTTCCGCCAGACTGCCCCCCTTTAGGAGGCACAAACAACTTTATTTTCTATTGCTTATAACAACAAAATGGCATAAATTGGGCGGGCAAGTGGGGAGGTCAGGCGTTGCTGTCTTTTGCTGTGACTTGGGGAGGTTCTGTTCCTGTGCGTGGTTCTGTTAGAAACGTTACTATGAAGCCACTGCTGTTTTTATAGACAAATGTTACTGCGATACTGTCAGACTGATGCGCTCGTGCAATTTAGGCTTTATTCTTCTGGGGTCCAAAGACTAGTTGCAGGGCTGAGAGAGGGCTCAATCTGTGTGGAGACCCCGGGCTTGATTCTGGTGGAGATGGGCGAGAGTAAAAGGCTAGTGACAACATTTTCTTCTTTAATGCTAGTAAAAAAATCGACATTAACTACTCATTTATTTTTCTCTCCTTAGAGATGGAAGCTGAGGAGTTAAGTAGCAGAGAACTAACAATTGATTCTATAATGAACAAAGTAAGAGATATTAAAAACAAATTTAAAAATGAAGACCTTACTGATGAGCTAAGCTTGAATAAAGTCTCCGCTGATACCACAGGTCAGAGTGAATCCTTCCTTTTCAGGGGGTTGCAATGGGATAGAATGGAGTCAGGGTTCACTCCTGAAGATGACTTAGTCACCTTGGATCAGTGCTAGGGTTCTCCAGGACCACATTCAGCAGTTGGGGGAAGGGGGTTTGGGGATTGACCTTGGGTTCCCAGGACCCAGCAGGTATGAGGCTGCACCCTAACTCCTGAGCTATGTGTTTATAATGTTTTCAAATGCGTTTTCATGATGCAATTTTTGTAATACTTAATATACCGTATTGAGTGCAACCATTTTATATTGACTATATGTCTTAATCTGTTTGTGTGGAGATATCCCCATGGTTTCCTGCTTTTGTTTCCCTCCACCCCCCTTTGTTTTGTTTTGGGGCCATATCTGGTACTTAGGGCTTATTTCTGACTCTGCACTCAGAAATCACTCCTAGGCTCGGTGGACCATATGCGATACCAGTCATCGAACCTGGGTCGACATCATGCAAAGCAAGTGCCTTACTGCTCTGGCCTGGTGTTCTGCTGTTTTTGAGAACAGTATTTAGGGCCGGAGCCATCGTACATTGGAGAGGGGTGCTGAGGATGTAGTTCAGTGGCCAAGCACCTGACTTGCATGTATGGGACTTGAGTTCAATCCCCTGAATCAACCCTGAGATGGGTTGATTCATATAATAATAAAATATAAAAACTTTTAATATTATTTAATAATTTAATATTATTATAAAAACTTATAATAATAAAATAAGTTTCTACATTTTTAATGCCTAAGTCATGGTGAGGTGTTTTCAAGGAAAGTTGATACAGTAATGGCTTGGATTTTCTTTGGAAATTTATGTTGCTCAATGAAGTTGTACTGCTGCCCAGAAAGACAGCAGCTGCATAATGGTTTTTAATTATTTTATAAACATCCCCCTCTATTTTCTTTCCTTCGAAATCTGTAGTTTTTGGAATAGAATATGCCATTATAAAAGATGTGTAAGAAATAATTTGTTTATATTTTTATGCTTTCTTAAGAAAGTATCTTAAAGAATATGTATGTTCATGCTGGGGCCATAAATGATGAAGTGAAAAAATGAAATTTGACCTTTGTATTATGTCTTCTTTTGTATATATTGTTTCCTAATTCAGATAATTCGGGAACCGTCAACCAAATTATGATGATGGCAAACAACCCAGAGGACTGGTTGAATTTGCTACTTAAGCTGGAGAAAAACAGTGACCTCCGAAATGATGCCCTTTTAAATAAATTGATTGGTCGTTACAGTCAAGCAATTGAAGCACTGCCTCCAGATAAATATGGTCAAAATGAGAGTTTTGCTCAAATACAAGTGAGATTTGCTGAATTAAAAGCGTAAGTACATTATGTAAATACGTGAATTTTATTATGAAAAGGTAAATTCAAAGCATATTAGAGGCTGGAGTGAAAGTGTAGCAGGTAAAGTGCTTGTCTTGCATGTAGCCGACCTGAGCTCTATCCCAGGCACCCCATATCGCTCCACAAGCCCACCAAGAGTGAGCGTTGAGCTCTGCTGGCTGTGTCCCCCAAAACTAAATTTGTCAGAGTTACTTTCAAGAAAACTGTTTATTTTATTTTATTTATTTTCTGCTTTTTGGGTCACACCCGGCAATGCACAGGGGTTACTCCTGGCTCTGCACTCAGGAATTACTCCTGGCGGTGCTCAGGGGACCATTTGGGATGCTGGGAATCGAACCCGGGTTGACCGCGTGCAAGGCAAATGCCCTACCCGCTGTGCTATTGCTCCAGCCCCAAACTGTATATTTTAACTAAATGTTTTTGTTTATAATTAACCTGTAAGTAATGTAAAGTCTCTTTTTATAGTTTAATGCATATGCTAGACTGAACTTTAAAGGGGAAAAAAAAAAACCCACACCTGGGGCTGAGTTTGACTCAAAATTTAAGTTTAACTCTTAAATTTTTATTACAGTATTCAAGAGCCTGATGATGCACGTGACTACTTTCAGATGGCCAGAGCAAACTGCAAGAAATTTTCTTTTGTTCATATATCTTTTGCACAATTTGAGCTATCACAAGGTAATCTAAAAATATCAATTTCAAATATTAAATAAGTTATTTTCTGTGCGGCCAAAAAGATAAAGCAGCAGGTAGGACACTTGCTTGCATGTAGCTGACCTGGGTTAGATCCCTGGCATATCATATGATCCCCCAAGTACTACCAGGAGTAACTTCTGTGCATGTTCGGGTGTGACGCCCCCAAAACAAAACGGAACAAAAAGGCCCCTATATTTTCTGTTGTAGCTTGTATTCTACTATTAAATCAGTTGCATAAAGTGAAATTTGAGGCAAAAGAAATGAAAGTTGACAGGATATTGGGGAGTAGTTAACCACCTACATGTAAATGCAAAGAATTTTATATAAACTCTTACACTTAACCAGGAATAATTGAGAAATAATGCATTAACATTGTGTTTATGCTAATCTGAGGAAATATTTAAAGGAAAGTGGCTTTTCTTCTGCAGGATAAAGGATCTAAGATTATTTTGTTTGTTTGAGGGCTACATCTGCAATGCTTAGGGATTACTCTTGGCTCTGCACCCAGGAATTACTCCTGGCAGTGCTTGGAAGACCATATGGAATGTTGGAAATTATGCTGTCTCGCTGGTCAGGGCATTAGATGTTTAAACTAGACCTAGATATGTTTTTCTTTAGTTTTTGGGCTATACCCAATAATACTGAGGGGTTACTCCTGACTCTGTACTCAGGAATTGTTCCCGACAAGCTCCTTACCCACTGTGCTGTTGCTCTAGCCCCATAGTTAGCCTTTTCTTCCTCTGACCTCATAGTATTAAAAATATACATCAGGCTAATAATTGCAGCATTAATTTGGGGTTCTTTTTATAATTTTAAAAAGTATACTCCTGGGGCCTGAGAGGTAGTACAATGGGTAGGGTGCTTGCCTTACATATGGCAGACCTAGGTTCAATCCCCCATGTCATATGGTCCCCTGAACCTTCCAGGAAAGATCCCTGAGTGCAGAGCCAGGAGTACACTCCAAGTACTGCCATATATGGTATGTGGCCTCAAAACAAAAAAAAAAATCCAAAAATGCATACTCCTATAAAAGCTTATATATATGTGTGTATACATATACATACACACATCTGTACATGTTAGGTATATATGTACTTAAACACAATTGCACACATGTACACACAGACATGTATGCATATATACATTACATATTATATATGTATGTTTTGTACATATACACACATATATACCTATGTATGTATACACACACAAAGATAAACATTTGTTCAGTGTCACAACTGATTGTGCCAAGAGCTTTCTCCTGTCTCCTTATTCAGGGATTATTCCTGCCAGGGCTTGGGGGACCATATGGGGTGCTGGGATGGAACCTGGTTTTGCTGTGTGCAAGGCAAGCACCATACCCAGTATACTATGTCCTCTGTCCTTATCATTATCTGTCTCTCCCCTCCCTCCCTCCTTCTGTCATTGCAGTTAGCTTTGGTATTCCCTGGGGGTGCACATCAGTTTGTAGAGCTTGCACATTTCGCTGCTCTTCTCACCCAGATTTGCACTCCTTTAGTTGAGGTGTTTTCACATGTGCTCACCTGATCTCTCTCGATTGAGGCACAGTTATGGTCACGGTGACCAGGGCTGGTAATGCCTGACCATCATGCACACATATCCTAGTTGTGCAGGACTCCTTTATGTGGTGCTTACACAGGCCTGCGGTGGTGTGGCCAGACCATGCTTTGTGGGAGGACTACCACTGAACTTAAGCACAAGAGCTTCCAGGATAATAATACCCAGCTGCAGGTGTGCAAGGCAGGTGTGCTGAGCCCCACCCTCATAAACTACACTTGCAACTCTTTATGGGTCAGAGAACTTGAAGGAAAAAAAAGAAATTGTTTGGAATGAAATTTCTTTGGGGCTGGAGCAATAATGCGGTGGCTATGGCACTTACCTTGTTATGGATGACCCAGTTTCAATCTATGGTACTCCATTTGTTGGCCTGAGACATACCAGGAGTGATTTCTAGGGTAGAACCAGGAAGTAAGCCCTGAGTACAGTTGGGTATGCACCCCCTCAAAAAAAAAATTAAATCAAAATTTCTTTTTGATATATTATCAATAATTGCTTGATTTATAGACCTGTTTGTCCAAAATTGCATAAGATTTTGGGGGACAAAAAGAGTCACAAGCACAAGAGTTTAAGAGGTTCTGTTCTAATCTTTAAACCAGAAGGTTATATTTTTAGTTGCTTAGTTCTTCATGGGGCTGGAGTGATAGCACAGCGGGTAGGGCGTTGGCCTTGCTCGCGGCTCCCGGGTTCGATTCCTCTGCCCCTCTCGGAGAACCTGGCAAGCTACCGAGAGTATCTCACCTGCACGCCAGAGCTTGGCAAGCTACCCGTGGCATATTCGATATGCCAAAAACAGTAACAACAAGTCTCACAATGGAGATGTTACTGGTGTCCTCTCGAGCAAATCGATGAACAAAGGGATGACAGTGACAGTGACAGTTCTTCATGGTCTAGAGTTACTTGCACAGAACTGAGGCTGTCTGTCCCTGAACACTTTAACTTGCGTGTTCCTTAATATTTTCTTTTTCTTTCCTGGGGCCTTTGAATTCACCCAGTCTGACCTCTGTCCAGGAGTCACTGTTTTCCTTATGCCTCACTCTGTTTACATTTACCACCAGATGTACTGTGAGTGTACATTTGCTGTAGGAATTTGGCTCTTCCAGATTTCTGCTAAAATGGTGTTCAAATTAGAATATTCCTCAGAATTGACTATGGTTGGAGAAAAGATTTGCACAAACTTGAGAGATTTTAGAGACATGAATATTTTATTTTTTCAGATGATATTTGAATCCTAGTCACTGGAACTGTGTACTATGAGGAGACTTAAAAAACATCATACATTTCCTGCCTAAGAAAATTGCTTCTTCCTTAGAGGAAGTTTGGCCAGACCTTCAGGAACCTCTATTTCTCCTTTGTTCTACATAAAAATATTTTTAAGTATTGTGACCTAGTGACAGTGACTGTACATTTTTAGAATACAGAAATACTGAAAGTCTCAAGTTATGTAACTGTAAAAAATTAGTGTCATTGATATCACTACAATGTAGTGGTAATCTCAAAGTTAAATTGTGATTGTTTGAACAAAGTTGTTGAATAGGCTCTTATAAAGTGTGTAATATTCCTGATATTCTGTGTGCAGTTTGTTTTGTGTTTTTGTAGTAGTAGATAATCAGTTTATCAGATTGTAAGAAGGTTCTGTGACTGTTATTTTCCCTGATCACTAGTTTTTTTCCAAAACTGACTTTTTTCTTTAAAATTTTTTAAATTATAGTTTAGTTAATATGGCCACAATAGTCTTTTAGTTTTTGCAGTACAGTTACTGTACATTACTACCAACGTACCCGTGACCCTCTACTCTTTTAAAAAGACTTCCTTATTTTGCTATCCCGAATTTCTCTTTACACAGTGTATAGATAATGGCCTTTATATTTGTAACTTTATCCTATCTGCTACATTTTTTTTTTTTTGCTTTTTTTTGGGTCACACCTGGTGATGCACAGGGGTCACTCCTGGCTCATGCACTCAGGAATCACCCCTGGCAGTGCTCAGGGGATCATATGGGATGCTGGGATTTGAACCCCTGTCAGCTGCGTGCAAGGCAAACGCCCAACCCGCTGTACTAGGCTATGCTAGCACTCCAGCCCAATTTTTGTTCTGTGAAATATGAAGGGAGAAAAAGCGATTGACTTTTTAAAAAATCTTTATATAAAAAAATACTACTGCTCAGAATAAATCTGATTTTAACACTATCAAGTATATTTATAATCCTAAAATTTGTAAAATTTTGACGCCAGAGCTGTAGTACAGCAGAGAGGGTGCTTACCTTACATGCAGGAGACCCTAGTTTGATCCAAAGCATCCCATCGAGACTGCCAGGAGTAATTCTTGAGTGCAGAGCCACAAGTAACTCCTGAGCATCGTTGGGTATGACCATCCCCTTCACCCATAAAAGTAATTTACAGAAATAAAAAAATTACTCATTCGTTTATGAAATAAAATACATATGCATGGGTCTTGGACTGAATGTTTTGCCTAAGCTTTTGGGCGGGGAGGTTGGAAAGGGTGGCATGGCTCTGCACTCAGGAACTACTCCTGGTAGGATTGGGGGGTGAGGGCATATTGGATGCAAGGCAAGTGTCCTACCCAGTGTGCTATCACTCCAGTCCCCCCTCAACCTTTTAAACTCTAAGTGCCAAAGAATAATATTTGAGGAATGAAAATTGCTGCATTAAATTTGTTTTTGGATTTTTTTGTTGTCAGGTAATTTTAAAAAAAGTAAACAACTTCTTCAAAAAGCTGTAGAATATGGAGCAGTACCACTAGAAATGTTGGAAATTGCTATTCGTAATTTAAACCTTCAAAAGAAGCAATTACTTTCAGAGGAGGAAAAGAAGAGTTTTTCAGGTAACTGCTAATGTATGTTAATAGTTCTCTAGTAGATTGCCCTGAATTGTCATTTATGTAGAATGATTAAATCTGAATTTAAGTTTCAATAAAAAATATTCTGATATATTCTATACTACTCTATTGGAATTTCCCCCTAATCAGTTTCTCAGTAATGAATTCAGAATAACTAAGCAAGAGAAAGAATTTGCTTTTAAAAATAGGAAATGTGGGGCTGGAGCAATAGCACAGAGGGTCGGGCATTTGCCTTGCACGTGGCTGGCCCGGGTTCGATTCCCAGCATCCCATATGGTCCCCCGAGCACCGCCAGGGGTAATTCCTGAGTGCAGAGCCAGGAGTAACCCCTGAGCATCTCTGAGTGTGACCCAAAAAGCAAAAACAAACAAACAAACAAAGATAGGAAATGTACCCCCCCTTTTTTTTTTTTGCTTTTTTTTGTGTCACACCTGGCGATACTCAGGGGTTACTTCTGGCTCTGCACTCAGGAATCACTCCTGGCGGTGCTCGGGAGACCATATGGGTTGCTGGGAATCCAACCCGGGTTGGTCATGTGCAAGGCAAATGCCCTACCCGCTGTGCTACTGCTCCAGCCCCCAAAATAGGAAATGTACCTTAACAGTTAGATAGTTAACACAGAAATTTGTAGTTAGAGGATTATCTTTATAACAGCCACCATACTCTACTTGGGGGGAAATACTTACCATGAATTGATACATTGCAAGTTAATTACAGTTTAAAATTTTTTGCAGCATCTACATTAATTGCTCAGGAATCCTTGCCCAATTCACTTGGACATTTACAAAACAAGAATATCAGTTGTGACTCCAGGGGACAGACTACTAAAACCAAGTTTTTATATGGGTAAGGAAATAATTAATTTATCTTCTCCTCCTTATAAGAGTTTTTGTGTTGTAGTGTTAATGTTTAGCAATGGAAATCTGTGTAAAGTTATTCTTTTTAAATTGGTATTTCTTTCTGTTTAAGAGAGAACGTGCCACCTCATGATGCAGAGATATGTTATCAAAATCCTATGAAAAAATCAAACAAAATTAAAAGGGTAAGTTTTGTAAACCTACTTTGAGTAAAGTAGTAGTGGCTCATGAGGTCTATGGTTATTTCCTAGTTGTTCATTAAATCTTTCAAAATATTTTTAGTCACACCTCTTTGGAAGAGTCCCAGTTAACCTTCTTAGTAGCCCAGATTGTCAGGAGAAGACAGATGGTCCTGCTGTACCAAATTTTACAAAAAGGTATGTTTGCATTTTATATTGTTTCAGTGCTTGAATGATTGCAAAATGATTTTTGAGTCTTTTATTGCACAATGGTATTTATGGATGTTTTATTTGGTATTGAAGTTTCCTACATCTCAGTCCAGAGAGCAAATGCAAAGGACTGGGAGCACATACCTTGCATGTATGAGGCTCCAGGTTTGATGGGAGCCACTGCTTTGGGCTTTTGCCCGAGCACCTCTGGGTGAAATCCTCCAGAACCCTGATTCTGAGAGGGCCTGTGCTGGACCATAGCAACATTGGATCGCTTGGCCTAAGCACTGGACTCTGCCTGCTTGGCCATGGTTGCCCCCCGGCCCTCAAAATAAAGGTCCCTCTTAAAAATGTTAGGGGCAAAGGACTCTGTGTGCATTTTGACTTTACTTTGTCTTTTTACTCATTCATTGAAACATGGCCATTAAAGGATCTAAATGGAAACATTTAAGGAAACATTTAAAAACTAGGAACATGAAAGAAAAAAAATAGATCAACATTAAGCTTAAAAGACTGAGTGGTTATTCCTAAAATAGAACCTCCTGATGTTTGAGTCTTGCTTATGGGCGACCTCTCTGGTGAGATTATCTTAGTATAGATGCACTTTTGTATGCCTAAGGTGGAGAGAAAAATGTCTGGGAACATTTTTCCCCTGGTGTCTGACTCAGAGCGAGAGAGAGAAAAAGAGAGAGGAGAGAGCGCTCTCAGGGGTCTCTCCGTTCACCTCTGAGCTGAGGGCATCATTGAGAACTTGTCAGGGTAGAGTAAGATGAAATTGTTCATCATATTTAGTGTGCTCTTCCTTCAGTTTGGGTGAGGATTTTTGGATTTGGGTTTGGGCCACACCTGGTCACACTTGAGGTTGCTACTGAATCCTGAGTATGCACTCAGAGGAATCACTTCCGGTGATGCTTTGGGGACCATGTGGGATGCTGGGGATTGAACCAGGATCGGGTACAAGGCATGCGCTTTACTGCTTTATTCTCTGGCTCCTGGGTGTATACTTTTTAAAAAAGAATTGGGGATCTTATGTTCAGATGAACTAAGAGAGTGTTTCCGGTCTAGTCTTGTTTTGGGTGGGGATAGGGAGAAGTATGCCATACCCAGTGGTATTCAGGGCCTACTCTCAGCCAAATGCTCAGGGCACCATGCAGTGCTGGGGATTTTTATTTTAGGAAGCTGAAGTTTACAGTACTGTTAGTAAGGTTTCATGCATGCAATATTCCAGCACCACACCTTCCCCCACAGTGTTCTTTCCATCCTCCCCATTTTGTTGTCCTCCCAACATGGTGAGCTCTATTCCATAGATCAGTTCTCAGCTTCTGTTAATGCCAGAGATTGAATTCAGGCCGTTGATTTCTCTCTCTGGACCTCTGGTGTTTTTTGCCTCTTTCCCAAGCCGTGATCAGGAGACCTGGCCATTCTCAGCCAACTAGACTAGCAGTTGAGTGTGAGGGCCCAAGGATACTGTGGAAGAGCCTTGTGATGCTGGGTATTACCTGGGCCATCTGGCGGCGCACAGGGCTTCCAAGGCTGCACCCAGTGATGCTCGGAAACATTTGATGCTAGGGTTCAAACTAGGGTCAGCTATATGCAATTAGGACATTACCCCTGTTCCAATCTTTTCAGGCCTTCTCTGATTTATTTCTAAACCACTGGTCTTAATATCTCTATTGGAAAGGTTTCTTGAATTTGAGAGAATCATTTTGCAAGTAAACTTTAGAAATAAACAATAGCTTTTAGTTGGTGTTTCTAGATTTCTTTTTTCTTTTGTTTTTGATTTTGTGTCACAACTGGTAGTGTTAAATGTTGACTGTGGCTTTATACTCAGGGATCACTTCTGGTAGGGCTTGGGAAAACCAAATGGGGTGCCAAGAATTGAACCCAGGTTGACTGCATGCAAAGAACATCAACAAAACCTTTCCAAGGAATTTTTCTGATTATAGTATATACATATTGCTAAAAACCACTTTTAAATAAATGAATTAAATAACATGTAGAATAATCTCTGAAAACTTAAAATTGTTTTGTGGATAATAGACAGACCTTTGGATCAGAATGCCGAGATACAGTTATGCCTCTACACGGATCTAAGTCAAGTGGAAGTGATTCCATTGAACTGAGAAAGTTAAAGGTACTGTAATTTCTAAGTCTTTATATGGGACAAGAGTTTCTGATCTGGGGTCCATGGAGCCATTTCTAGAGAAAGGGATTCCTAGTTTATATGGTATTTTCAGAGTATTCCTGAAGCGTCAAGAGGTGTTGCACCTCATGCCTACTTTTCATGTGTGAGACACTGGGTTTGGTTCCTCAGTACCATCAAAACTACTATCAAAAGATGTAGTGCCTTGGGGCCGGAGCGATAGCACAGCAGGTAGGGCGTTTGCCTTGCACGCGGCCGACCCGGGTTCGATCCCCGGCATCCCATATGGTCCCCCAAGCACTGCCAGGAGTAATTTCTGAGTGCAAAGCCAGGAGTAACCCCTGAGCATCGCTGGGTGTGACCCAAAAAGAAAAAAAAAAAAGATGTAGTGCCTAGGGGCTGGAGTGATAGCACAGTGGGTAGGGCAATTGCCTTGCACGCGGCCCACCCGGGTTTGATTCCCAACATCCCATATGGTCCCCCGAGCACCGCCAGGAGTAATTCCTGAGTGCATGACCCAGCCCCACCCCCCAAAAAAAAAGTAGTGCCTTTACATTTTGTACATTTTACAGAAGGCCATAGAATGTTTCCTTAGCACTGAAATGGGAGAGCAGGGATCACGGGCTAACTGTAGCAATATTATTATGCATGGTTTTGAGCAGATTACTTGGCTCAAAATGGAAATAGCTGGGGGAGTCATTCTCTCTAGATTTTACTTCTTAGATATTTGGTTCATCTTAGCTGTTTATGACTGTAGGTATTTGGTCTTGAAATCTAGTAAGATGTGTGAGATAGAAGTGAGTAAATTAATTATGGTGATATAGAGGTGATATACTTGTAGCCTACCACCTTTGTATTCAGTTGTTAAGACAAGAAATAGTTTTACTATTTACTACCTTGTGTGCTAATCTCCAGGGTATTCTGTTCTATTGTTCTTAATTTTGACTAATTCTGTTATTTTTGGTTATGAAATACAGTCACGGTAACTTTGTATTTTTGGATCACACACAGCGGTACTCAGGCTCTGCACTCAAGTCATTTTTGGGGGGAAAGGAGGACCAGATGAGATCTCCCCTCTATTATCTCTCAGGTCCTATGGTAATAATAGTGAGGAATGTTTTCTGTTTGATTCAAATTTTCTAATTTTCTTTTATTAAAAAAGTTTTATGTGATTTTAGTGGGAAATCGTTGAAGCAATGTTTTCATATACATGAAACTTTGATAGTAGATTGTTCATTAAGACAATTTAGTACTGCTGTTTATGGGACTTTCTTTGGTGTCTTATTCTTCATATAGTCGGTTCACAATATATGTTCCAAAGAGCCTCTGATGGCAGATGAGAAGAATTCTGAATGCAATACCGATTCTATAACTCTGAAGAATAAAACTGAATCAAGTCTTCTAACAAAATTAGAAGGTAAAAGAAATGAAAGGGACTCTTAATTTTAATTTATTTTTGCTTTGTTTTTGGAACCCACATTCAACAATGCTCCTGGCTCTATGATCACTGCTGGCAGGTTTGGGAGACCATATGGGGTTCCAGGGATCTAACCTGGTTGGTTGCATGCAACACAAGCTCCTTACCCATTGTACTACTGTTCCAGCCCAGATAGATATTTTAAATAAAGAATACCACTTTGTAGAGCACATTCCTTGTAGGGGTGAGGCCATGAGTTTGATCCCTATAGCACCCCATGTGCTGAGTATGGGTCCAGAGACACTGTCACCTGGGACCCTTAGAACCATAGCAAAGTGTGTGATCTCCAGTGCACCACAAACAAATGTTTGTGACCCCTGTCTTTGAAATAACAACAAAGGCAGGGTGAGGGAGAAAAGAATACTTTGTTGCATTTTGTTTTGGGGTGACACCCAGTGGTGCTCAGGATCGCCCTTGACAGTGCACAATGATGATACGTAGTTTGGGGGCTTGAATGTGGGTACAAGGCAAATGCCCTACTTGCTGTACTATCTCTTTGGCCTTTGTTGCTTATTAGAGTTGACTAGTCACCCAAAAATTGTGATGTTAAAACTGTCTATTTCCCTTCATGTTATAGTTCAGTTCAAGTGTATAGTATATCAAATATTGAATTTTGTAGGAAAAGATGTTTATTTGATTAATGGATGTATTAAAGGGGAAAATACAGTGGGATTGAGTTATTTCGATGACTGACAAATCCTTTGTGGACAGGACATAAAAAATAGATAAGAATTCTCCCTTTCGGTTTTGTTTTTTGTTTTTTTGTTTGTTTGTTTTTGGGTCACACCTCACGATGCACAGGGGTTACTCCTGGCTCTTCACTCAGGAATTACCCCTGGCGGTGCTCAGGGAACCATATGGGATGCTGGGATTAGAACTCGGGTAGGCCGAGTGCAAGGCAAACGCCCTACCTGCTGTGCTATCGCTCCAGCCTCTCCCTTTCATTTTTTAAGAAATGTTTTCCTTTTTTCTATATTACTGCTTAGATAAATAAGTCTGAGTATGTAAATGTATGACATAGAATACTGAGAAGGTTGCCATTCCTTGGAGAAGATATAATAGCAATTGCAGTGCTGGGTGGAAGGTAGAACGTAGCATGAGTGCCACATAAAATTCTGTGCAAATTTGAAGAAATCTGAGGAACTAGTATACTTTATGAGATGAAAAGAAATGTTGGAGAAGAAACTGAAGGAACAGTATTTGAATAGGAAGAAGTAGCGATATTAGAGAATTTCGGGAGGAGCTATGCAAACTAAAGAATAAAATGTTTTTATCATAGTGGGAGACTAACACCCAAGAGTTGTAGAGATAAGGATTAGGAGGTCTGCCCCACAGCTTGGAAACTGTCCTCACATGCTAGGGGAAAAGGCAATTCAGATAGAGAAGGGAACACCAAGTAGAGGAAGTTGGGAGGACCCATTCGGGTTGGAAGATGTGAGCTGAAAGTGGACTATAGACCGAATATGATGGCCACTCAATACCTCTATTGCAAACTACAACACCCAAAAGGAGAGAGAACAAAAGGGAATGCCCTGCCACAGAGGCAGGGTGGGGTGGTGGGGGGTTGGGGTGGGGGTGGTGAGAGGGATACTGGGATCATTGGTGGAGGTAAATGGGCACTGGTGGAGGGATGGGTAAACGATCACTGTATAAGTAAAATGTAAACACAAAAGTTTATAAGTTTGTAACTGTACATCACAATGATTCTCTAATAAAAAATCTAAAAAAATTTAAAAATCAAAACAAAAGAATAAAATGTTTTTAATAGACTAGTTTGAGAATTATAACATGGGTAGTAAAAATATGATAAGATTAGGTAGACTTTGAAGTTAGTCTAAATTAAAAATTTTATTTTATATCAGTACTGTTTAAGAACTTTTATTTTTTTTTTTCATGTTTTGGTCATGCTTAGGATTTATTTCTCTGCACGCAAGAATAACTCCTGATGGTGTTCAGGGAACTCAGTGGGATGCCGGGTATCAAACCAAAGTTGGGTGCATGCAAGGCAAACGTCTTACCCTCTGTGCTATCTCTTTGGCCCCATATTTAAGAACTTTTAGCAGCATCACAAATTTAATTAATTCTGTTTTTTTGTTATATCAAATAAACTCAACTTTAGAATGTTATTGTATTTAGAAATCAGCACAACCTGGACGTACTTCATTATGCATTTTGGGTACCAATTGGAAATATTTTCTTTGGGATTTTTGTACTTATTAGCACTGTAGCACTGTCATCCGGTTGTTTATCGATTTGCTCGAGCGGGCACCAGTAACGTCTCCATTGTGAGACTTGTTGTTACTGTTTTTGACATATCGAATGCCACAGGTAGCTTGCCATGCTCTGCCCTGTGGACGGTAGTCTCGGTAGCTTACTGGGCTCCGAGAGGGTTGGAGGAATCGAACCTGGCTTGGCGCGTGCAAGGCAAACGTCCTACCCATGTGCTATCGCTCCAGTCCTTGTACTTATTATACAAAAGAAAATATTTATTTCACTCTATAAAATAAACTCTCTAGCCCCATATACACAGTGTTTGATTTCTGATGCGTACCAGGAACATTTAAATTTAGAATGATCTCTCCTTACTCTAGATAATAATTTAAAAAGATTGGGTTGTAAATTAACTTCTGAATAGCAAATGTCAACTGCTGGGTTGAAATTTTAAATTTCTCTTTGTATTTCAAAAGACAAAATGCTAATAATTTGTATCATGTTATATAGTTTTAATTTGTCAGTCTCTAATATTATTGCTTTCTAATGACAACAGCAAATGCAATTTCAGGGACAAAAGAGCATCAAGGACCAAAGATTTCAGAAAGCTGCCAGAAGCAACAGCAGTCTGAGAGAAGGTCAGAACGTGTAAGTCAGAACCCTGTGGCGTCTTTTAAACAGTGGCAGGTTCCTGAGATGACTCCAAAAGTTGGTACAGAGGTAACTTTCTTTTCCTTTAAGGTGTAATATTCTTATGCTCATAATGTGAGAATCCTATTGTAATGAATACTGTCTTGTATTTCACATGTTGTCCTATATTTAGTGTAATAATTTACTTAAGCTAATCACACATAAACTAATCACTAGGCATATGTTCACTAAGAGTGTATGTTAAGCTGAATTGTTTTCTATTCTTACTGTTGTTTCTGTAGAGCTACAAAAATTTTTTACTCACTTTCAAATATGTAATTCCTATAGAACTCAATGGGAGCAGCAGCAGACCAGATTCTGTCTGCTGGTTATTTGCGGATTCTTGTGGAGAGCGTGTACAGTTGTTTCAGGATTTATATGAATTCTAGAGTACAGAGTATTGATTATGATAGTTTAATATTGGTATGAACTGGAGTGACAGCACAGTGGGTAAGGCGTTTTTCTTGCACGCGGGCCAACCCGGGTTTGATTCCTCCATCCCTCTTGGAGAGCCCAGCAAGCTACCTACCTAGAGTATCCCACCCACACGGCAGAGCCTGGCAAGCTACCCGTGGCATATTTGATATGCCAAAAAACAGTAACAACAAGTCTCACAATGGAGACCTTACTGGTGCCCGCTCGAGCAAATTGATGAACAATGGCTCAACAGTGCTACAATACTGGCATGGTAATCCTGATGGGCAAGTGTAAAAAATAACAAAGGTGCACGAGTGGGAGGGGGAGATGCGATGTGTGTTGTGTTGTTCGAAGGCTCTGGGGCGGTTCTCTCAAGCGTGCCGCTCTCGTTCGGTGCTCTCTAGCCGCTATGGCTCCTCCTTGTGCTCTGCTTCTGTGTGTGCTGCTGTGCTCTCTTCTGTCTGTCTATCTCTGTCTCTGTCTCTGTAGTCTCTCCTCTGGTCTCTTCCGACCTCTCTCTGTCTCTGCTTCTGTGTCTTCTCCTTTCTTCTGTCTTGTCTCTGTCTTCTCCTTGCTGTGTCTTCTTCTGTCTGTGTCCTGCTGCCTCTTCTTCTGTCTCTGCTGTCTCCTCTTCTGTCTCTGCTGTCTCCCACTCTTCCCCCACTGTCTTAGTGTATATAGCAATCACATAGGGCCGTTACACAAAGGTGGGTTGACATGAACGAATCAACAAAGAGAGGTAAGACCACTCCTCCAGGAGCAGTGCCTCTATTGCAAACCACAACACCCAAAAGGAGAGAGAGAACAAAAGGGAATGCCCTGCCACAGAGGTGGGGTGGGGTGGGGAGGATGGGGTGGGAGGGTGGGAAGGATACTGGAAACATTGGTGGAGGGGACTGGGCACCTGTGAGGGATATAAACAAAATGCAAACATGAAAGTTCTTAAGTTTGTAACTGTAACTCATAGTGATTCACTAATAAAAAATTTTTTAAAAAAATTCTCATCTAAGGAGATTACTCCAGATTACTAGGAGATTCGCTCAAGGGTAGGGTCCAAACAAGGGTGTATCCCTTTCTTCCTTCCTCGGCTAGTAATCCACTTAAATAGTTGTAGTAATCCACTTCTAATATTTCTAGCAATGTCATTCTATATGAGAACAGTAAGAGATATATCAGACTTAAAAGTTTGGTTCTTCCTGAGGACATTCATTATATATTCCAGACCACACTATATATTCCAGACCAGGCCAGGTTAGTCTTCCTAACCCCAGCAGGGTCCTAGTCTTGTTACTTTTGAGTCATGGCAGCATTTTCTATGACCATGTTCTCAACTTATAGTTGAGTATTGTGGTGCTTTGGCCTGGCCCATTTTAATGTCAGTGTAGTACACAGCTTGCTCTGGGTCCATTCCGTCCCTCGTCAGGACCCTGCTTTTGGGGTGCGAGGAACTTAGGGCGACTGAGTTGAGAAAGCAGATGCCCAGGGGTAATATTATTGGAGTCAATCAACTCCCAAGTTACAAAGCATAATATTAATTGTCTTCCTGTGTCATACAGAAAGGACATTGCTTTAAGGTAAACTAAGTTCCCTATGGCAAGGCTCAAAGGACAAACCCAGTGTTATCCTATAGGCAAGGATATTAGATCCTGTTTTGTTTTGCATAAGAATCTTTATTCTTTGAGTAGAATCTAAGCAAAACATAAAGAGATAAGCTAAAATGTTATTGGGAGTGAAATACAATCCCTATTTTAGCATGTTTTTGTTTTTGTTTTCTTTTAGAAGTTATAATGTTTGTAAGCCACTGAACAGATGACTGATCGAAAACTAAATGTTGCTGTTTTGTTCTTGGTTTAGCACAAGCAAACCGCTTTTGAACAGTCTGCTTTTTCAGTTTCAAAGCAGTCACCACCAATATCAGTACCTAAACGGATTGACCCAAAATCTATCTGTGAAACACCCAGCAGCAAAGCCATGGATGATTACATGAGCTGGTAATTTCTTTTGCTTTTAGTTTGATACAATACAAATAACAAGAGCTTTGGTGCCAGATGTACCTAGAGTTGAATCCTGCTGTGTTCAAGATTTTTTCAAATATATATGATTTTTCTCTGTATCAGATTTGATTAGGTACTAGAATAGGCTTTAGAGTTTTTTATAATTTAGTTTCCTGCTACTTAATACAATTTTGCTATATATAATGCCTAATTTTATTATTTTATATGTATATATGTATGTATAAATATTTTAAGGAATAATTGTTAGGTAAAATAGCGTTGTGTCATTTTTTTTTTTTTTTGCCAACAAATAGATAATTGACATCAAATAGTTTTAGAACTCCTTTGTGCCAAGTTTAGTTCTAGGTGTTGAGAATATAATAAATAAGCAAAACACAAATGGGAACTGCACAGCGTTAAGTTAAAAGGGCAGACTCCACTGATATAATTGGTGTTCAGGTTTTTGTAGAACTGTTATGGAATACTATTGTAGAATATTATAGATATCCTATAATGTAGAATGACAGAAACTGAATTATATTACTCTTAAAAAAATAAACCTTTAATGAGCTATTACTTTGCTTTAATTAAAATAACCCCAACTCCATATTTTAAATGCTCTTATTTATGTAATATGGATTTTTTTGTTTGGGGACAGAAAGTTTACTTTCAGAATTTCCCTCAAGTAGAATTCTGGTGATGTTGTATCTCATCATCATCATCATCATCATCATCAATCCCGTTGATCATCGAATTTCTCGAGCAGTCTCAGTAACATCTCCATTCGTCCAAGCCCTGAGATTTTAGCAGCCTCTCCCTACTCGTCCTTCCAACGATGCCCTACTGGAAGCTGTTTCAGGGTCAGAGGAATGAGACCTAGAATGTATCTAGAATAGATAATTCAGCTCTACTATGAAAATTGGCCTGGATTTTGTTTGACCTAGCATATTTAAATTTATATTTGTCTCTTAATGTCCCACAAAAACTGAGTTGAAATCTTAGGTTTTAAATTTTAAGAAAATATATCCTTTCTAGTTTTAGAACTCCGGTTGTGAAGAATGACTTTCCACCTGCTTGTCAGTTGTCAACACCTTATAGCCAACTTGCCTTCTTCCAGCAACAGCAGCAAATACCTGTTACTCCACTTCAGAATTTACAGGTGTGAGATTTCTTCATAGTGGTATATATTAAGATATGTCAACTTCAAAAAATTTTATTTTTAGAGCGTTTAGGCAGTCTTAAGAACATAATCTCATCAGGCAAAACTTTTCTGGTATCTTATAAGGGTGCTCATGACTTTGAGGGATAAATTATTTTTTCAATTTCTTTTTTTTTTTTTTTTGTATTTCCCCCTTTTCTGGTGGATTTGGGGAGGTCTTTGCCCACGAGACCTGGGGCCCCTTAAAGAAATCCTTGATCCACCAGGCCTGCAGGCCTTACTGCTGGTGCTTAGGACTGCACCTGGCCATGCCTGAAAGAAATCTTGTGCTAGGGATCAGTTAGCCACAGGTAAGATATGCACCCTCATCCCTATACTGACTCTCCAACCTGGGAGAAAAGTGACAAATTGAACTAATGAAGCTTCTTTTCATGAGGTCAGCCAAAGGTAGGGACGCTTTCCCTGCTGGACCATTTGGATATCTGTGGCATCATTTGCAGGCCACACAGTCTGTACAGATGGGCTGAAGTTAGCCCCCAGGAGTATCCGTTTCTGACCCGTCTCCTGCCAGGGCCAGTCCACAGGATTTCACAGGCCTTATATGGACTGCCAGCCAGATGTTCCCCACCTCTAAGAATACTTACACACAGGTTAAGGAATCTTACTTGAATAGTTGAATAAAATTTCTTCTTAGAACTTACATTCAAAAAATTTTTTCATTAATGAACAGTATGATTTTATTGGTTATTAAGTATATTATAAATAAACATTATAAAGTAAGAGAAAAAATTTATTGGTGAGACAGTGACAATGTCATTTGAAGAAAAATTGCTTTCCTGAATCAACACTAAAATTGGTTTCTAGGGGCTGGAGCGATAGTACAGTGGGTAGGGCGTTTGCCTTGCACGTGGCTGACCTGGGTTCGATTCCCAGCATCCCATATGGTCCCCTGAGCACCGCCAGGAGTGATTCCTGAGTGTAGAGCCAGGAGTCAGCCCTGAGCACCATCAGGTGTGACCCAAAAACCCAAAAAAAAAAAAATTAAAAAAATTAAAATTAGTTTCTAATAACTCTCTTAATGTAAGCTTACTAATAGTAGAAAGTGTGGATTTTAAGGGAGACTGTCTGGTCATGAATCTTGACCCCACTTTTTGCTAGATTTGTCACTTTTCACAGATTACCTAGATTTTATGTCCATTTTGTCATATGCAGAGCAGGGATCAAAAAAAGTACCCCATAGGATGATTACACATATTACATTCACTGGCATCTGTTACTCACCCTCAAGCCTAATACCTAATGAATGGCAAGTAATAGAAATAATGGCAGTTGTTGTTAAATAAAGTCACGAAACAGTTATGATAACTATATAAATGATAACTACATTTATCGTAATGATAGCTATACAAATTAAGAATTAAAAATATGATTAGAATTATTTTGGCGCTTTTTTTTTTTCTTTTTGGGTCACACCTAGCCATACTCAGAGTTTACTCCTGGCTCTGCACTCAGGAGTTACTCCTGTCAGTGCTTGGGGAACCATATGGGGTGCTGGGGATTGAATGAACGCAGGTAGGCCACGTGCAAGACAAATGCCCTACCCGCTGTACTATCGCACCGTCTACTTGTTTTTGTTTTTCGTCTTGGGTTAGAGTCAGAGTTGCTGGAGGCTTACACCTGGTTCTGTGCGCAGGGATCATCCCTGGCAGTGCTTGACTGTCTGGTCATGAATCTTGACCTCACTTAAGTATGTGCTTGACGTATGTGGTGCTAGGGATTTAAACCAGGTCAAACATGCACAAGGCAAATGCTTCACCTGCTACACACACACACACACACACACACACACACACACACACACACACACATCTCCAGCCCCAGAATAATTTTGTTCTAAGAAAAATGTAAGCTTTTAAGAAGAAAGAACATCTAATTAGAAATGTTCTGTGTAAGTGTAAGAATGAGCTCCAAAAGAGCAGGAAAGAGAAGCTAATGAAAAAATTTGATAAAACTATAGGTTAGGGACTAGGTTATAGTACAACATGGAGGGTGCTTGCTTGGCACTCAACCCACTTGGGTTTAGTCCCTGGCAGCATGTTTGGTCGCCTATCTTCAGGGCTTACCCCTCACTCTGCCCTTAGGAATTACTCCTGGCGGGGTTTGGGGAAACCGTATGGAATGCTGGGGATCAAACCCACTTGCAAGGCAAGCACCCTTCTGCCTGTACTGTCTCTCCGGCTGCCCAGTAGTGTCTTTCACTATTAGAGATTAAAGAAAGTAGGATCCTTATCTTTAATATTATACAGGAGATTCTACCATGTGGGATCTAAGTCAGGACTTAGTTAAAATGAGGGTTATTTAGAACCTTGTTTCAACTTGGTGGATCAGCTAAATAGGAGCCCTTAAAACATCACAAAGTCAGCAGGGCCGGAGCAGTAACACAGCAAGTAGGACATTTGCCTTGCATGCTCTCAACTTTTGACATCCCATATGGTTCCCCCCAAGAAGTATTCCTGAGTGCAGAGCCCGAGTAACCATGAGCATTGCTGGGCGTGGCCCCCAAGAAACTAAATAAATAAATAAAACTTAAGGTCAATAACTTGTTAAACATCATTCAGCAAATGGGAATTGCTGATATTTACATTTTCTGACTTGCCCTCTTAGCACCATAGCACATTACTCTCTTTATAACTGATGTTATGCTAAGTGAGGATAAAGAATATAATATTTGTATGTTTATGTACATTTGTATAGATGGAAGTAGGTTGTATGGAAAAAAAGATAAGGTGGGAGAGTTGTGAGTTTGTATATTGATGGCAAATGAGTTTTTTCTTTATTCTCTTGATATATTTATTAAGAGGGACACTCAAGGGGCTGGGGAGATGGCTCAAAGCTTTGCATATGGGAGGTCCCAGTTTAACCAACACCTCTTCATACCCTCCTACAACTGCTGGATGCGCCTTCCCCCCAAAAAAAAAGAAGAAAATATATATTAGAGACCTAAAATATTTGTTGGTTAATTTGGTTTTTTTTTTGAGGAAAGTATGATTTTAAAATTGAAACCCTTTCTCTATACTAAATGCAAGTCTGCAAGTTAGTTTCTCTGGCCTATTCTTCGAATTTTGAAAGTTTAATGTAATTTTTAATTATTTAGATTTCCGCATCCTCTTCAACAAATGAATGCATTTCAGTTAAAGGAAGAATTTATTCCATATTGAAGCAGATAGGAAGTGGAGGCTCAAGTAAGGTACGTACCTTAATTTGGGGGGTGGGAAGCACACTCGGCAGACACAGGGCCTACCTGCTAGTGATGCTCAGGGTGTATGCCGTGCTGGGGATTCCAGCTGGAGTTGGCAGACACATAGCTTGTGACTTAACCCCTGTGCTATCTTTCCTGCTTCCTCTTAATTTTGTTTTTTGCCTGGGATTGAACCCAGGACCTCACACATGTAAAGCATGTGCTTTGCCATTGAGCTGCATTCCCAGCCCATGTATATTAAAGAAATAACTCGAAATATTTTGAATTTTCCTTTCTTTGCCTTTTTTCCTTTGGTGGATGTTTTTTCTTAACTTTTAAAAATCCACACTATGCATGAGCAGAAAGATCTTTTTTGTCCTCTTCTCCCATTCCCCTCAACAAATGACATATCTTAATTCAAATTTCTTGTTCTTTCCTCCAGAGTCCCATGCTTCCAAATTTCTCCTCTGACATTCACTTTGACTTGGGAGTGGCAAATAGTAGCTACATATTCATATGAGAGTCTAAAAGTCAGAGCATGGTGCAAATAAAATAATAAGCTTATGATGACTCATCATCAAGGTTTTTGACTAATAAATTTTATTATTTATTTGGAGTTCCCCACCTCAAAAACAGTCTTAATAACTAATACACAGTGAAATTGGACTGCTCATTTTCTAAGTATATCTTGAGTTCTGAATTTATATGGTTATAAGTCTTTGGATGGAATATTTCTCAAAAGAATTAACTAAACTGTCTTTAATTCTTCTCATCCGTTCTCTTAAATTCACCTAAGTCAGATATTTACCTTAGCCACTTACCAAAACAATTCATCAAGACCATGAATTACAGCATATTTTTCTCTTTGGTTATCCAGCTTTGTGTTACTTGACATTCTGGGATGACTGATTAATCTTTTCTTTGAAACTTCTTCCACGTGCTCTCTGTTTTCTTCCTCTGACTGGCCATTTCTTTCCAGTTCAAGATCTTGATCTTTATGATGCAATAAAGATCGAGGGCTCAGTCTTAACCTCTTTCCTTTTCTGTAAACTCACTCCCTGATGTTCCATCTCATTATGCTGTTTTACATACCTTGTTTATGCTGACAATTCCCAGATTTCTGTTTTCTGCTCAAGACCTCTCCGTTGAATTCCAGTCATATCTTGTTTGATTGCTCACTTCTCTTCCTAGGTGTCTTCCGGATATTTCAAACTTAGTCTGTGCCAACCATAACTTCTTGCTTCATAGTCTTTGTCATTTTAATAAATGGCAACTCCATTCTTCCTATTGCTGGGCCAAAACCCGTTGACTCCACTATTCCCACACATGGTTTTAGCCAATCAGCAAGTCTTATTGTTCTGCTTTTGGTATATCTAGAATCTGACTATTTCTTACCATGTCCTCTATCACCATTTTAGTTGAAGCAATGATGATCTTTTCACCTGCATTATTACAAGAGCCTTCTAAGTAGTCTCATCAGTACAGTTCTTGCTCACCTGTTCTATTTGGACAGAATTGATTTTCCTCTAGATATCCTCATGCCTTTGCTTCAGTGTTCTCCAGTCAGGTCTTCACTTACCACATTCTTTAAGACTCAACTCCTACCTTCCTACTGTCATTGAACTCCATACCCCCATCCCCTGCTTTATTTTTCTCTGCCATTCGTCTATGAGTGTGCGCTGTAAAATATGAGTTCATTTATCTTCTTCCCTTGTGCTTGAAGGGAGCACAATGTACGCATGTTTTCCTAATTAACACAAGTTTGCTTCATTATCTAAAATGGGCCATAGGACATACCAGGGCCAGAACTGCTTATTGACTATTCACTTCTTGGGTGTTTCACTGTTTGAACTTGTCAGGAATGATAACATGTTATGGGGGAAGCCTGTTGGGTTCATTTTGTCACAGATGGCTTATGTGAAGTGAGAGAGGATGTCATCTTCCTCTCTACCCACCTCTGTCACCTGGGCAAGAGCCTGGGAGGATCATGATTGAGAAAGTCTGCCATAAGCACCTAATGCTACGTGGTTGCTTGTGCCTGAGCAGCTTCACCAGGCATCATCAGATTGCACCCAAATCTCTCACTTGATCTCAGTGTGGGAAATAATCCCTACCACCCAGTTGATCGGGTTGCTGGGGAACCCAGGGTAGAGCAAGGAATTATTTTTTGCAGGAAAGGAAAAATCTTCCGTAACTTCTGCACCAGTTTTTTTCCAAGTTCCTTCCCTCTAAGAAATTTCAAGAAGAGAAAGTGAAGTGAAACAGTTTCATTTAAAAATTATAAGGAAGGAAGGAAGAGAATAACATGTTCAAGCAAATGAGGACTCCTCCAGAGGGGAGGTAGCCAAAAAATACCCCATAAAGTGAAAGAAAGTAATTATGTATCTGAAATTGAGATATGGGTGACCCTCAGGATAGAGGATCTTGGTACTTGCCTTTGCAAAGCTGGTTTTATAGATTTTTCTCCCTAGTTCCCCCCATGTGTGGCTTTCTTTATAGATGCGTATTGCTTAGAGGAAGAGCTTTGGACATGGTGTTCACCTTCATGTAATTGCAACTCCTGTTCCTCTCTCTGGAAGGTGCCCAACCTTGTCTGGACTGGTGATGGCACGGTTTAGTCTTATTGACCTCAGGTCTACAAAGTGGGCCCAGCCTTCATGCTCTACCACTCTAGAGCTAGTGGTAGGGGCTTTGAATTACACCATGGATTTATTACTTCCTAAACACTCATAGCCAGCACCCACCCTTCCTCCTGTCTGCCTACTTCAATTTTCATTTACTGTAATTTTCTAAGCCATCTTGATAACAGTAAATGGATTTGTTTTGCCTGTTTTGTTGTAAAAAATTATAATGTAGCAGGTTCAATATTTGTTTCTTTTCTACATGTGTTTTCTTTGTTCTTTCCTGTGCCTCAAATTTTAGGCATTGAAGAAGGGAACCAAAAAAAGTTTGATTTTTTTTTTTTTTTGTAGTTGAATGATCTGGTTTAGTTGTAATTGAAACTTGAGTTAATATTGATCACTCATTAATTATTTGACTATTATGTGAGGTAATTAGCAACTTGTTTCAAGTGATATAGAATATCTTTGGGAGAGGGAGATATACTTGTCTGTGCTCAGAGATTACTCCCACTGCAGCTCGGGACTATAACGGGGTGCTGGGGATCAAACACTGGTCGGCTGTATGCAAGGCAAGCAAGCATACCTGCTGTACTATATGGCCATGTGAATTTAGTATTCTCATAATAAGGGTTTTCAATGTTTTATTATTATTATTATTATTTTAACGTTGGGACCATACTTGGTGATTCTCAGATTATTTCTGACTGCACTCAGGTATGACTCCTAGTGGTACTCAGGGAACCCTGTAGGGTGCCTATGAGCAAACCTGGGTCAGCTGTGTGTAAGGCAAGTGCCTACTCACTGTGCTATTGCTCCAGCTTCATTTCTTGATAAGGTTTTAAGCTTTCTTTTTGAATACAATGTAAATTATGTCAAGGACCAAGTGGTAAAGCAGTGAGTAATTAAATTAATCATTATTTGGTTTAATGATTATGACAATTGGCAAAATACACATGACTTGAGAAAAAAAACAGGGTAACATGCTTTATGAAACATACTACTTATGCTTTGTCTATTCTAGAATTTAGTTAATGACTAACAAATTCTAGTAGGAGCATTTAAAAAGGTCATGCATGGGGCAAATGGAAATGGTCAGGATACGGCGTTTCTAGTTCTTCATTTACTTTTCATTGAAACTGACAAATTGTGATAGACAATTTGTCAGTTTCAATGACAAATTTCCTGGGAAATAGAAAATTAGGAAATCTAAGCCATCAGCTACTGCAAAAGTTTTTCCAGAGCAGGGAAAATTAGGTAATAAACATACATGTGAAAAGATGGTTTAGAGGTTTCCATTTCAAATACTTTGAAATCATGCATAGTTTTGGTATACTGAAAATCTTTTTTTTTTTATGTTTATATGCCTGACAATTTTAACATGTTTTAAAGTATCTAACATATTCTGTCCTAATGATGATGGGCTAACATTTGCTACGCTCCAAACTTACCTCATTTAATTTTCTAACCATGTGTGGTAGATACTAACATTTTTACTTTTATAAAAATATAATAGTAGACTCTCTTAGCTGACGATTCTAGGCTCAAATTTCTTTTAGAGCTGGGGATGTCTCTCAGCCATGGGGCACATACGTGCATGCCTAAGGCACTGGGATCGAGTCCTGGAACCACAAAATTTCTTTTCTCTGTTATTTATTGCCTCTTTACTCTTTCACTTTTTTTTTTGCTTTCCTCTTAATTTATTGTGTTTGCAGGTAAAAGTAGTAACACTTTGTTTTATATTAAGAAGACTCTTGTCACCTAAGCTATTCTGAACAACTTGACAGACTCATATCAATGAAGGTGCAGCTCGTAAATTTCTTGTACACATTGACACTTTTTTTTTAATTAATTAATGAGTCACCATGAGGGTACAGTAACAGATTTACACATTTTCATACTTGAGTTTCCCTCATACAATGTTCGAGCACCCCTTCCTCCACCAGTGTCCATTCTCCACCACAGTGAACCCAGTATCCCTCCCACCCCCAATTCCATCCCCCCTCCCTCCGCCCCCCCCCCCCCCCCCCGCCTTTGTGGCAGGGCATTCCCTTTTGTTCTCTCTCTCTCTCCTTTTGGGTGTTGTGGTCTGAAATAGGGGTATTGAGTGGCCATCATGTTCAATCTATAGTCTACTTTCAGCACACATCTCCCCTCCCCAGCGGGTCCTCCAACCAGAGCTTACTTTATGTTCCCTTCTCTATCTGAACTTTTTTCCTGCATGTGAGGCCAGCTTCCAAGCCACTTCTGATGTTATGTCCCAGTACAGGAGTCTCACCGGCTCATTGACCAGACCAGACAGGAGGGAGGATGCAAATACAAGGCACTCTTTATTGCTAGCTTGAGCTAGGGTCCGAGTCTTATCCAACGCAGTGGAGTCTCAACAAGGACCCGGACCCAAATTCCAGGGAACATTATATAGTATATAGTTACATGTCTGTGAGCTAATTGGTCATGCCCACCTGCTGTGCCCAGAGAAATCCTACTTATAATAAGAATGGCTAGAGGATTTTCAGCTTTTTCAAGGACAACTGCAGGGAATTCTTGGGGAGGGGGCAGGGGAAACAGAAACTTAGACCTACTGTCTGTTTCTGCCTTAAAGTCAAGCCTGTTATAGCCCTGCTCCTACTTCTTCACACTGTCTTTCTCCTACCCGCCTCTTTCTTCCCTTTTTTGACATAGTGGTGGTACTGCACTAAGGGTCACACACTCTTGGCTTGCAGTGCTCACACACTTGGTCGTGATGCCAAGGCTCACACTGACTGGTGCAGGAACCAAGATTTTGGCCTCATGTGAAAAGCTAGTGATCTGAATCACATCCCTGCGCTCTTAGTTCTTATTCCTTCCCAGTGTCTGCAGGGTAGTCAAGTTGAAATGTTTTTTAAGTAAATGATGTTTTGGAGCTGAAGCCATAGTAAAGCAGGCAAGACACTTGCCTTGCACAGGGCTGACTCGGGTTCAATCCCCAGTATCCCATACGGTCCCTGAGCCCTCCACGAATGATTTCTGAGGGCAGAGCCAGGAGTAACCCCTGAGCACCGCAGGATATGGCCCCAAAACAAAACAAAAAAGGATTACTTCAGTATGTCAAGAGAGAATTCAATACGTTTTTACTCTGGAATTTTATATTTGAGTTCTTAGCTCTCAGAAGCCCCTTCACTGATGCATGTTTACTGGATGTCTGACATAAGCTGTCTTTTCTTTTTCAAGATATATTATTTGTCGTAGTTGTATTGCTTAGAACTTTATTGTCTTTATAATTTAATTTAGAGCACAGACTCTAACATTAGACCTAAACAATTTATTTAAAATTTTTTAATTGGGATTCATTGGAAACAATGCTGTTTATTTTTATTTTTATTGTTTTGGTTTTTTGGGTAACACCTGGTGATGATTAGGGGTTACTCCTGGCTCTGCACTCAGGAATTACTCCTGGTAGTGCTCTGGGGACCATATGGGATGCCAGGGATAAAACTTGGGTTGGCTGCATGCAAGGCAAACACCCTACCTGCTGTACTATTGCTCTGGCCCCTTTAAATGCTATTAATAATGGTTGCTCATGCACATAATTCCAAAACCACATCATTCACCATTGTACCCCTCCCCTCTCCCAAGCACCCCAAGATGCCCTCCCTTCTAATCCTGCTCCCCAACTCAGTTGTGTGGATCAGTTCTTCCATTATGCTGCCTTTGGCTTTTTGTCTTTGCTTGGTATTTTTAAACCCCACATGTGAGAGAATGACTGGCTTCTCCCAGCATATCCTTTAGTTCCATTCATGTTGCTACAAATCGCATGACTTCATTCTTTCTTAGAGTTGCATAATATTCCATTGTATGTATATACCACAATTTCTTTATCCATTTGTCTGTTTTTGGGTGTTTGTGTCGTTTCTATGTCTTGTCTATTGCATTAAGCGTGGCAATGAACATATGTGTACATATATCCTTTTGGATCAATGTTGTTGGGTTTGGGGGATAGTTGTCATGTAGTACACTGCTGGAATGTATGGTATTTCTATTCTTAAATGTTACATAGCACTCTGTATTCCTTTCCATAAAAGCTTAACCAGAGGACATTCCCACCAGCAGTGGATGAGGGTTCATTTCTCACCACAACTTTGTCAACACTAGCTGTTTCTAAATGATTGGATATGTGCCATTCTCGCAGGTGTGGAATGCTTTTTGTTTTGATTTGCATTTCCCTAATCATGAGTGGTGGTGAGCACTTTTTCATATGCCTATTGGCCAACAGTACATCTTCTTTGGGGAAGTTCCTGTTCACTTCCTTGCCCCACTTATACATGGGGTCTCTGGATATTTTTGTTGTTGAGTTTTTTGCGTGCTTTATAGATCTTGGGTACCCTTACCTGATGTGTGTCCCCACCACTCCTAACTAGTGACTCCTAAACCTTCTGCTGTTCGACTCTGTAGGTGTTTCAGGTGTTGAACGAGAAGAAACAGATACATGCTATAAAGTATGTGAACTTAGAAGAAGCAGATAACCAAACCATTGAGAGTTATCGGAATGAAATTGCCTATTTGAGTAAACTGCAACAACACAGTGATAAAATCATTCGACTTTATGATTAGTAAGAATATTTTTTATTTATCCAAACAACTCTTATTGTTATAATTCCAAACAACTCTTATTGTTATAATTCTCCAGATGTTTTATAATCAAATTACAGTCAAATAGTCAAACTGATTTTTGTTTTTCCTGTTTTTCTTTCTTATTCCAGTGAAATCACGGACCAATATATCTACATGGTAATGGAGTGTGGAAATATTGATCTTAATAGTTGGCTTAAAAAGAAGAAATCCATTGATCCATGGGAACGCAAAAGTTACTGGAAAAATATGTTGGAAGCAGTTTACACAATTCATCAGCATGGTATTTTTAAATCTCCTTATGTCTGTGGTAGAACAATAGTACAGCTGGTAAGGTGCTTATCTTTTATGTGACCAAACAGGATTCCATCCCTGGCACCTGGCACCTTGAGCCCTGCTAGGAGTAATCCCTGAGTGCAGAGCCAGGAGTAAGGCCTGAACACAGCCAGGCATGGCCCCAAAACCAAAAAATAAAATAAAAAATTATATCTCCTTAGGTAAAATTAAAATATTTGTTAAGATTTTAAGGTTTTGCCTAATGACCTTCAATTGGATAAGCTAAATATTTGGTAGTTTTATTTACTTATATTTGGTTTTGGGATTATACCTGGCAGTCCTCAGGGCTTATTCCTGGCAGAATGCTTGGGGACCATATGTGGTATCTTTGGTTCCAATCCAGGTAGCTGCATGCAAGACTAATAATATCCTACCTGTTGTACAGTCTCTTCCGCCTCACAAGTATAGATGAAAGAACAAAGTCATTTATTTATAATTCAATTAACTGAAGGTTATAGGGCATGAATTCAAGTTCTCCATACTATAATGCATCCATAATTTAGCAAGTTGTAATTTTCTCATCCATAATTCTGAATCATCAAACCCTTGGATTATAGCAGATCTGAGGTCTTAGAATTCAAACATCCTAAAATTTGGTATTGATTTTGTGTATTTATTATGAGTTGTGTGCATTGTGTGTAGGAGTTGGTTTTAATTTTAGTTTTTTATCTGTTGGCTCTATTTTCTTGTTCTTTTTTTTTTAATGGAATTGGTTCTTTTTACGGTTTCTCTATCTTTTTATCTCTAGCTTTTTTCTCTTTTCTTTCTCTTTGTGTTTGTTGTTGTTGTTGTTTATACCTGTTTTGGGGGCCTGATGCAGTGCGTGGAGTCACTCCCAGTGGTGCTGAGGATTCCACCTCAGCACCTTCCTCATGCCTAGCATGCACGCCAGCACTTTGAGCTATTTCTGCTGCTCTTGTTTCTTCCCTTTCTTTAAAGAGAGAGAGAGAGAGAGAGAGGGAGTAACTAATAGATACTGTTTCCTCAAGTCTCCTTTCCTGTAAGGTAAATGACTGTTCATTAGAGATCAAGATCAGGGATGTAGGGGTGGTGTCAGCATAAGGGTCTAATGTGTAATTTCCAGTGCTGTTTAATGGATGATGGCTCACAGAGAACATAAATTTCAGGATCATAGAGAATACCAGGGTTAAGACTCTTGCCTTCTGTGCTGCCAATCTCGGCTCAAACAGCACCAGTACCCAGCCAGGATACTGTCACAGATACTACGATTCTCTCACATCAGCCATGTAATCTTGAACAAATTACTGTTTTGTTTTTGTTTTTCATTTTATTTTCATAAAGTTCTTCACCCGCCCGGCAGAGCCTGGCAAGCTCCCAGTGACGTATTCAATATGCCAAAAACAGTAACAACAAGTCTCACAATGGAGACGTTACTGGTTGATATGCCACTCGAGCAAATCCATGAACAAATCGATGAACAAATCGATGAACAACAGGACGACAGTGCTATAGTGCTACAGTGCTAAAGTTGTTCACAATAATTTATTAACATTCAATATTTCAACACCAGTTCATCACCATTACATCTTCCCATCACCATTTATTTCAAATTTTCCCATCACCACCCAATCCTGTCCCACAGGCAGATGCTAATTAATTTAACAAATTACTAAGTTCTTGACCCTAAAGTTTCTTTATTTAAAAATGGGAATGATAAGATTAGATTCCTTAAGATTTATTTCCATAAGATGATGAGATTAGTATGAGGAGTAAAGGATCGCCTGTGAGCAACAAACTTAGAATACTGACTGGCACTTAGCAGTATTCTGTTTGCAGAATATATTTTAAGTGAATAATTTTATTGTAAAGGAATCAGCTTTTGTGAAACCAGTTGTCTCTGGAATGTTTTATTTTGTTCTAATATTATAGTGGATTTGTATTTTGAAGGCATTGTTCACAGTGACCTGAAACCTGCCAACTTTCTGATAGTTGATGGAATGCTAAAACTAATTGATTTTGGGATTGCAAATCAAATGCAACCAGATACAACAAGTATTGTTAAAGACTCTCAGGTAAGACTTCCTTAATGGTTGATTACTACATAGTAGAGTTCAGTTCCTTTTCTTTTTTTCTTTTTTTTTGGGGGGGGGTGGTTTGGGTCGCACCCGCAATGCACAGGGGTTACTCCTGGTGGTGCTCGGGGACCATATGGGATGCTGGGAATTGTTTGTGCAAGGCAAACGCCCTACCCGCTGTGCTATTGCTCCAGCCCTGCGTTCAGTTCCTTTTCAACTGTGAAATATTATTTTACTAGTGGAGGGTTTTATTTCTAACCGCTCCCATTCTTGAAAGGATTTGAGGCCTTTTTTTTTCTTTTTTGGGTCACACCCAGCGATGCTAAGGGGTAACTGCTGACTCTGAACTCAGGAATTACTCCTTGCAGTACTTGGAGGACCATGTGGAATGCTGGGATTGAACCCAGGTCGGCAGTGTGCAAGGCAAATGCTCTACCCACTGTACTATTGCTCTGGCCCCAAGGATTTGAGACCTTTTTATAAGAATAGATACTGTCCTATGAGAACATAAAAATCATGATTTATATAATTTAGTATGGAAAACCAATATAATATTTCTAACAACTTTCAGTTATTTTTCAATGATTAAGTTGGAAAGGTGGTAATTCTGCCTTGGACGTCTTGGTAATGTTCTGAAACTTTGTCTGAAACTTTGTCTTTGGAATCTCTGGTAGCAACCAAAGAGGGAATTATAGTTGTGAGCTTTTCATTGTCTAAAATAGTGTTTCCAAAGAAGTGAAATTTTCCTATTACTTGCCTCTAAAAAAATTTTTTTTTTAATCACTGTGAGACTGAGAATTACAAAATTGTTCATGGTTGCATTTCAGTCATACAGTTCCAACACCCATCCCTCCACCAGTGTCTCCAGTTTCCCTCCCACTCCTTTAAGCCACTCCTCACCCCAACTGTCTCTATGGCAGGCACTTCTCTTTTTTCTCTCTTTTTCTCTCTCATTTTAGACATTATAGTTTGTGATACAGATGCTGAAAGGTTATCATCTATATCTCTTTACCTGCTTTTAACACTGAGTTCTTGTCCAGAGTGATCATTGCCAACTAGTATTGTCATCATAGACCCTACTTTGTCTTAACTACCCTCCATCTTCCATACAATTGACCACCATTGACCAGTCCTCCTGGCCTGTTTTCCCTGGCTTTGGATATTTGTTTCATACTGTTTTGTTTGTTTTTGTTTTTTAATCCCACAAGTGAATGCATTCATTCTATATTTGTCCCTTTTCTTCTGACTCATTTCACTTAGCGTGAAACGGGACCCTCATTCACTGCTGGTGGGAATGCCAACTGGTCCAGCCTTTTTAGCAAACAGTATGAACATTCCTCAAAAAACTAGAAATTGAGCTCCCATTCGACCCAGCAATACCACTTCTGGCAGAATATACTCTGTGGGTCCAAAACGCACAGCAGAAATACCATCTGTATTTCTATGTTCATTGCAGCACTATATGCAATAGCCAGAATCGGTAAACAACCTGAGTGCTCGAGAACAGACATAGGGGTATAGAAACTATGATATATCTACACAGTGGAATACTGCATAGCTGTTAGGAAAAATGAGGTCATGAGATTTGTCTATCCTGGGTAGACTTGGAGAGTATCATGCTGAGTGGAGAAAAAAATTCTTAAAAGTGGATCTTCATGTTGGAAATGCAAAATAAGCTTTGTAGTCAGTGAACTTTTATAGGATATATAATAGCAAGCTTCATGAAGCTGTCCCTCAGAAACTGAGTAGATGAGAGTAACTAGAAACAACCCTGCTCCATACTAAGAGTTGTAGTTCATGTATATCGAGGTCTTATGTGGCTCTGCCTTAATGCTATTAATAAAAGTAGAATTTTTTAGGAGTAGATAAACAACGTGCTGTTCAAATAGTCTTATTTGACAGTTATTTCTCTTCATTTTAAACATGACTGAACATATTTTTGTAAACTGGCTTGAATATAACTTCTGTGGTAAAGACCTTAAGTACAGTTATTCCTTGTAAAACCTTGACACACAAATGAAACTCGGACCTGAGCAACTTGCTGCAGAGATGGAGATGGCCCTGGGCTTTGCAATAGTCCATTTCCTCTGGACTGCTCCAGACGGGGGTAGGTGCCAGTCCTCCGCCTACTCCCTAGGAACTCTGGCAACCGCCATTTTCTAGAAGTCAGCAATAAGCTCCAGGTAGGAGCAGTGGTGCTGCCAACGCCAGGCCTCACAGGACAGGGGAGGAGCGGGCACTCCTCCTTCCACTCCCCCCGATGGGACTCTGAGATGATGCTACATCCATCCACTGTCTACTTAAGCTCCCACATGGCCAGGAGCCAGAGACACACAAACGAACCTCAGACCTGAGCAACTTGCTACAGTGACCTCTTTAGACCCTAGTTCTTAAAACTTTAAAATTCCTAGAGCGCACGGCCACTCTTGCAGCCACAAGACTTTATATTGCATCCGTAACAAACAATACAAAACACATGGTCTAGCATTGCCTTTTCGGCAGGTGTGAGGGGTGGTGGGTCTGGTCTCGAAATATCGAAGGTAAGCAAAGTAGAGAAAGAGGGTATTGTGCAAATAGTGTGCCACACACACAGGCAGAGGGAGGTGTGGAATGGGGGGAGAATGGAGGATCTGGGGGTTTTGGTGGTGGATAATGTGCACTGGTGAAGGGATGGATGTTGGATGACTGAATGATCAAAACTCAAACATGAAAGCTTTGTTATTATATCTCACAGTGAATCAATAAAAAACAAAAAATTTAAAAAGTAAAACCTTATATTTTAGATTAAAATGACTACATTGTAAGAATGGCATCATTCCTTTGTGGAAAATATACCATGGTATTTAGGTAACTATTTCATCTTTAATTGGATGTGGCCCCAATGAGTATTCAGAGAAAAAACTAGATTTTTGGCTGGTTGGTTGATGTAAAAATATTCTGGATGGATTCTAGCATATAAATGATTGAATTTCTCTTTCAAAAATTATGACCATTTATACAACTTTTGAATGACCAGTTTTGTAATAATTGCCATTATAATAAACCAAAAAGCCAGCATTCTGAGCATAGTGAAATTTTTTATTAAGAACCTAATTGATTTTTCTGACGTGTGAAAAAAATTCTATTACTGGTGGCCAGTGCAAAGCAGAGTGGGTAGGGAGCTTGCCTTGATGTGGGTCCACCTTGGTTAGATCCTGGGCGCCCCTTATGGTCCCCCCCAGGCCCACCAGGAGTGATCCCTAACCACAGAGCCAGGAGTAAGCCCTGAGCACTGCAGGTATGGCCCTGAAACAAAACCAAAAAATTGTATTACTCTGGGTAGTAATTTAATTTTTTTTTAATGTGTGACATCTGAAATTATCCTTTTCCAAGAATATGGCATGTATGTCTTTAAAATTCAAAAAGTAAAATGAGGCATTTTCATTGATTTGTTTCGCTCAGCGATTTGTGTTTTCTGTTATTTGGAAATAGGTTGGTACAATTAATTATATGCCACCAGAAGCAATCAGAGATATGTCTTCTTCAAGAGAGAATGGGAAATCCAAATCAAAGGTACTGTAAGGTTATTTATATCCCATCTATCAGTAGGAAATAAACTTAAAAAAAAAATTGCTCTATTGCCAGGGTAGGGTGAGGGTTGCGCAGTACATGTGGTTCCAGGGATGTAGCCCTTACACAAGTGCTCTGTCTTTTGTGCTAAGATCTTGCCTTCCTAAGCAGATTATAATGGAGTTACCCCTTATTGATGTGAAAATGTATTAATATTATACTCTTATTAATATTATACTCTTGGACTGAAGCGATAGCGCAGCGGGTAGGGTGTTTGCCTTGCACGCGGCCGACCCCGGTTCAATTCCTTCGTCCCTCTCAGAGAGCCTGGCAAACTACCCGTGGTGTATTTGATATGCCAAAAATAGTAACAAGTCTCAGAATGAAGATGTTACTGGTGCCCGCTGGAGCAAATCGATGAGCAACAGAATGACAGTGATACAGTGATTATACTCTTACTGAGCACCTTTGACTGTGGACCAAAATCATCCACCATCCCCCCGCCCGAAATATTTTGCTCTTATTATAGTGATGTCTAGAAATGCACCTCAGATGATTTTTTTGGGTTTTGTTTTGTTTTGTTTTTGGGTCACACCCGGTGATGCACGGGGTTATTCCTGGCTCATGCACTCAGGAATTACTCCTGGCGGTGCTCGGGGGACCATATGGGATGCTGGGATTCGAACCAGGGTCGGCCGCATGCAAGTCAAGCGCCTACCCGCTGTGCTATTGCTCCAGCCCCTTTTTTTGTTGTTTTAAAATTAAAGAATAAAAGCAAATTAGCTCTCATTTTCACATAGGTAATATTTGTTATAGACTTTGTAGTCTTTGTTTCTTCTCATTGTTACTTTATATTTCTTACCATTCATAAATTTTGTTTGGTTATGCCTTCTGGGTCACACCCAGCAGTGCTTAGAGTTTACTCCTGTCTCTGCTCATGAATCATGGACCATTCATCAAGGAACAAACTAAGGGTGGCCTTATGCAAGGCTGGGGCTTTGATTCTTGTACTATCTCTCTGGCCCCGAATTCTATGTTTTAAAGTACAACTCCTGAATAATTTTTCCTGAGCTACCTCTGGCTGCTAATTTCACTGTCAGTGATTTTCATATTAGTCTTTATTGACTCCCCTTTTTGTGTTCATTTTGCCCCTCATCATGCCTCGGATTCCCAAGCTAATCTTTCACCCGAGCAGCACCCTCCACACCCCAAAAATGTACAAATTAAATGAAAAACAATATGAAGCACTTAGTACACTGCCCAATTCAAAATAAGTGCTCAGTAATGTGCTTTTATTTACCAAATTGGATTTTTCTCTTAGGGAAGTCTGATTTCTAAATTATCTTTTCAAAGAATTTGCATAAAACTCTGCCATAGGGACTAGAGAGATAATACGGTGCGTAGGGTGCTTGACTTCCATGTGTCCTACCTGGGTTTGATCCCCATCATCCCAGATTGTCCCCCAAGCAATGCCAGGAGTAATTCCCAAGTGCAGGACCAGGAGTAACCCCTGAGGATTGATGGGTGTGCCCCGCCGCCCATCTCCCCCCGACTTGGGGGGGGAACTGCCAAATAGTATCTCTTATAAATTATTTTTGCATCTGTCTGACTTTCTCATTTGTCCTGATATGTGGAATTGTCTTTCTCTTTCCTTGCATGACTTTCTTGATTGTAAAGAACCAGTTCTTGATGCTATGTTTCTATTTGTTCTCTATTTTCTGCCTTATCTTTGTTTTCCCCTTAGGGTTTCTTTTCCAGCTGCTCAATTTAAATAATTTCTAACTTTAGTATTATATTATAATATTCTTGCTTAGAAGCATTAAAATTTAATTTTATTTGGTTTTACTTTAGTTGTGTCTTGCAGGTTTTACTGCAATGTTTATTTTTACTGATTTCTAAAATTTGTATTTTCAATTTTAAAAGTTTAATCATTTAAGTATTTATTTATTTAAACAAAAAAGACTTATTTCGAGTTATATGTAGAATTTAGAGTTTTTCAGTTGTCAGCTTCATGGTTGGTAAATTTCAAAACTGTTGTCCCGTGACCCTAAGTGATTGTGAATAGAAGGCAGATCTTTACTGGGCATGTGAAAGGATGATTCCTTCTTTTTTTTAATTTGCTTTTTGGGTCACACCTGGTGATGCACAAGGGTTACTCCTGGCTTTGCACTCAGGAATTATTCCTGGTGGTGCTCAGGGGACCATATGGGATTCTGGGAATCGAACCCAGATCGACCATGTGCAAGGCAAATGCCCTACCCACTGTGCTATTGCTCCAGCCCAAAGAATGACTCCTTCTACTGAAGAGTTTCACACCTCTCCCAAGGCACCGTCTCAGATTGCTTTCTACTAAACACCTGTTTCTTCTTTGGGGTTTTGGGGGTTCCTCGGGCAGTCACACATTCACTACTTCCCTTTCCTTTCTGCTTCCCTTGCCTCTAGTATGCAGAGGTTGTGGCTCCCGCTGTTTTGTCTCCACTCCCTTTCATTCTGGGGTGCATGTGTATAGTTTTGTTTTGTTTGGGCTGTACTCCGCTGTGCTCAGGTTACTCCAGATTCTGTACCCAAGAATTATTCCTGGCCAGGGCTCCAGGGACCATATAGGGTGCTAGAGATTGAATCCAGGTTGGCCGCGTGCAACGCAAGTGCCCTACCTGCTGTCCTATCTTCCAGCCTCATATGTAGTTTTTATTTTGCCTGATTTTGTTAGGAATATTTTCCCAATGTTTTTGATTTCCCTACTAGATTGATCTGGGCTTGGTTGGTCTATCTTATCTAGGGATTTGGAGAGGGTGGAAGTCTTTGCTGCTGTAGACACTGCCGTTTCCTCAGAAGTTAAAATCCTTTTTAATCCATGTCCCATGAGAAAAGGACTTAATGGGCTGGACGACAATACAGCTGGTAGGGCGCTTGCCTTGCATGTGGGTAACCCAGGTTTGATCCCTGTCACCCAGTAGGGTCCCCCAAATCCACCTGGTGTGATCCCTGAGTTCAAAACTAGGAATAATGAACATTGCATGAGGGGAAAACAAGCACGAAAATGTGTGAATCTGTTACTGTACCCTCACTGTGATTCACTAATTAAAAAATAAATTAATTTAAAAAAAACAAACAAACTAGGAATAAGCCAGCTGTGTCCCCGAAATCAAAACAAATAAACAGACCTAATTTCTAGGTAGTTAAGAAGAGGAGGTTAGTGTTTTTGTTTTGTTTTCCATATGCAATAATAGACTCTGTCTTACTTCATAAAACCTGGACATAAAAAAGAATTTATGTCGAACTCTCCATCCCCAGCAAATAATTTAATGCATTTTTGGCTTAATATAATTCTGTTCCAGTTAGTTTTCAGTGCATAGAAATTTGTAACTATCCATACTTCTTGGATAGCTGTAACTTTTATTACTGTAAGATGGCTTTCTCTTTTTTTCTAACGAGATTATTAGTTCAAATTTTATTTAATAATAAGCAATACTTGTAAGTGCTTACCATGATTTGACATTATTCTCTATGATTAATGATGTCTGAGTGTTATACAATTTAATGATTGCCAATTTACAGTTATTATTTTTATCTTAGAGATGAGGAAATAGAAGCATATAAGATTGTCAGCCATTGGTAATGCTTTCTCAGCCCACACTGCTCTCTATTGCTTGTGTTCTTGCATTTAGGGTATATATATTTTTTATATATGCACATGTGTATATTCAAGCTCCCGGAAGTGCACACGGTTGTTTTGGGGCCGTGTGACATCTTATAGCCTAGTTCTCCCTCTGGGAGAACCTGGCAAGCTACCAAGAGTTTCCTGCCCACAAGGGAGAGCCTCAAAAACTCCCCATAGTTTCTTCATATGCCAAAACCAGTAACAATGATGGGTCTCATTCCCCTGACCCTGAAAGAGCCTCCAATGCAGCACCATTAGAAAGGGTGAATAAAGAGAGGCTTCTAAAATCTCAGGGCTGGGACGAATGGAGACGTTACTGAGACTGCTCGAGAAATTCGATGATCAACGGGATGATGGTGCTGCTGATGATATGTATATTAATTTATATATGTGCATGCATGTATATTATGTTAATTTTTATGTGTGTATACTTGTATATTGGTTTATATACAAGTGTAGTTTCACAAATCCAGTAGTTCTGATTTGTAATCTAATAGTTTGGGAGGAAACAAGAAAATTTAAATTTGGCAGTTATATATTTTTTTAATTTTATACTTTTACAAACTGAGAATGTAATGTTTTAACTGGAATATTCAAGTTTGAGTGTTTAAAGACTTAATGTTCACCTCCCTCAATAAAAAAAAATTTAATAAAAAAACTACAAAAAGATATCATGTCATGTAAACATAACTTAGTATTTGCAAAGTCATTGATGTATGTGTTTTAGTATTAGGATATGTGTGTTGTTAGTGTTCAATTTTTGCGTTAAGATTAAAGCAACATTTTCTTTGTTTTGTTTTACCTAGATAAGCCCTAAAAGTGACGTTTGGTCCTTAGGATGCATTTTGTATTATATGACTTATGGGAAAACACCATTTCAGCATATAATTAATCAGATTTCTAAGTTACATGCTATAATTGATTCTAATCATGAAATTGAATTTCCTGATATTCCAGAGAAAGATCTTCAAGATGTGTTAAAGGTAATATTAATAGTACATGGATGTAGAATAAGATTTCTTGTACTTAACTGTTTGATTAAAATTAAAATAAACAGGGGCTGGGGCTATACCCCAGCAGGTAGGGCGTTTGCCTTGCACGTGGCCAACCTGAGTTCGATTCACAGCATCCCATATGGTCCCCTGAGCACCGCCAGGAGTGATTCCTGAATGTAGAGCCAGGAGTAACCTCTGCATCATCAAAAAGAAAAAATATATATTTAAAATAAACGGCTGACATTGACAAGATTGGAATTACATGATTGTCAGTTGTAGAACACTTGGTCTTGCATGTGTGAGGCCCTGGGTTTGATTCCCTAGCACCACATCAAATAAAAACAAAAAGGAATGGTGACTGAATTAGCTTTTCAAGATACAGTAAATTCACTTTGAAGGTGTCTTGAAACTAATGGATAGTTGGATGTCTTGCAGAATGACTTGTGAACTAATCTTGTCATTTCTGAGTAGTCTCAAATTGATTTCTCTATTATGGTACAATCTGGAAAAAACACTTTACCAGAATAATAGAAAATCACTTGCTCTGTTTTTTAAAATTTGCCTTTATTTTTATAGTGTTGCTTAATAAGGGACCCTAAACTGAGGATATCCATTCCTGAACTTCTGGCACATCCATATGTTCAGATTCAAACTCATCCAGGTACTTACTTTTTAAAAATTAGTTTATTACCAGATTACTAATATAGACAAGCTTTAACACTAACAAAACTCAGTATCTGAAAACCCTTTTCTAGCATGGCACCCTCATAAAGGAGTTTTTTTCTCAACTAAATCTAAATTCTATCACCTTTCTTTACTTCTGATATTCATTCATACTTATCCTAGGATAAGTATGGGTTATGATCAGTCATTACAAGAATGTCAGAGCAGAACATATTGTGCTGTTAAGCAGAGTATGTTTTTATACGTGAACTTACATTTTTCTTATTGCCAGTATGTTACTGAGTACATATTTTTTAATAGGCAAACAGATGGCTAAGGGAACCACCGAAGAAATGAAACTTGTTCTGGGCCAACTTGTTGGTCTGAATTCTCCTAACTCCATTTTGAAAGCTGCTAAAGTAAGTATGTCTACCATTCACATAAATTTTACTTGTTTTTTTACAGTTTAGTAAGATAAATGTTTAAAGAAAGTTGATTCAGTCATTAGACCAACTGTGAAGTATATTTCACAGTTGAAAATCAATAGTATGTTTTTGATGAATGCAGATTTATTTGCTTTACATCATATTTAAATAGCACAATTGAAAATGATTTGATGTAAAGTAAATTTAAAATTGCTATCAGTACTTAATTGAAATAAATTTAATAAGGAGTAGTCTACCTTTTCTTTTTAGTATCATTCTTTGTTTTGCCACATTTGGCACTAACTTGGGTAACTCCAAGTTCCTTGAGTCATTCCTAGAGGTATCTGGGAATTATGATTACCTAGCATCAAATCTGGGAAGATAGTACAGCAGGTAAGACCTTGCACATGGCCAACCTGGATTCAATCTTCAACACACATGTGGTCCCTGAGCACAGCCAGGTGTGACAAAAACAACTGGACCCCCTCACATGCGAAGCATGCACTGTACCCCTGCAATACTCTTCTTAGCTTTTTAGCATAGCTTTTGAATTGATTTTTCCTAGCCAATTATTTTTTACATCATCTTAGAGAAATCTTAGTATTTACCACATATAATGATTCCGGAGCATTTCTCAAAGCGAGTATCTCAAACCTTTTACACCTCATGCCTGTTTATATCTATACCATAGTGTAGCCCAATGGCGTCTGCTTGCTCCAGAAACATGAAGAGCATCAAACTGTTCGCCCAGGGTCTTGCTGAAGACGATGATGAAAGCCTTACCAATGGCTGACAGTCTCATTGTTGCGCGGCCAGGCGTTCTTTTGACGTCTCGTGGAATCCAGTCAGTGACAGCTCTAGTCCAGCGGTCATCTCCAAATCGCATTACGTGTCCGGCCCATCTAATTTTCAACACCTTGACAAATGAGGCAGCTTCCTTGATCCTCGATCATTGACAGAGGTCGGAACTCCGGATTCCTTCTCTCACTTGAGTGAGGCACGGCAGAGCCTGGCAAGCTACCCGTCGCATATTCAATATGCCAAAAGCAGTAATAATAATGGGCCTCATTACCTTGACCCTGAAAGAGCTCCAAATTCGGTAGTGAACAAGCAAGGAGAGGCTGATAAAATCTCAGAGCCAAACTAGGCTGCCAAAACGAAGGAGGACTCAAATGACTGTACTTTTAATGCACATACACTGGAATTGGAAGCATCTATCAAGGACCTGATGGTGCAAGTGCAGATGATCAAATACGACATCATTGGACTGACCGAGACAAGAAGGCATCAATCACAGCATGCCATTTTTGACACTGGAGAAGAACTATTCCTTAGAACATGTGACAATAGAGGCATCAGTGGTGTCGGTGTCCTCGTCATCATGAACTTGGCCATGAGAATTAGTTCATTTGAATGCCTAACAACCCAAATTGGACACTTACGTTTGAAGAGATGTGGCTCATTGTCAGCAGTTTCTATCTTTGTCGTCTACGCACCAACATCCAACTACGATGAAGAAATTGAGAAGTTATACATGGAGCTGGAGAAGTTTTATAGAGAAGACCACACCTTCTACGAGGTCATTGTCCTTAATTTGAACGCCAAGATAGGACCAAGAACGCTGCCCCAAGAACTCCACATCGGGACACATGGCCTAGAATGGAACGAACAAGGTGAGAGACTGAGTTCATCATGTCGACCAAGACCATCCATGGTAACTCGCAGTTCCAGAAGGCCGAATCTAAACACTAGACATGGGAGTCTCCCGGTAGACAGTTCCACAACAAAATTGACCACATCATATTCAATCGACGGTTTTGCCTGACCGATGTCGCTGTTGTCCCAAAATTCCAAACGGGATCGGACCACTGTCTCCTTCGTGCGAAATTCTACTTCACAAAGCGTGGTGAAAGGGCTGCAGAGTTTAAGAATAGAACTCCAGAATGACCAACTAAATTACCTTAGGAACTAAAATTGTGAAAAATTTATTTTGTAATTCTTAAATTTTTCATATTCATATTTTATATTTCTACAATATTGCTTAAAACATTTTATAAATAAGTTTAAGGTGGATTATTTTTATCACTCATCAATACAAAATATGTATTGGCACATCTTGGTGGCAAAGATTTGTGCCTTTTTGTTTGGGGGTAATACCTAGCTGTGCTGAGGGCTTACTCCTGGTGGGGCTCAGAGGACTGTATTGAATGTTGATCGAATCCAGACAGACCATGAACAAGGCTAGCGCTCTACCCACTGTACTATCTCTCCATCCCTGATATGTGTCTTCTTTAAAAATTAGATAATGGTGTGACCTTTAGTTTTTAAAATAAATATATGGATATTAATATAGCTAGTTATATTTGAATATATTAGTTTTATATTCTTTTAAATGTCTTATTCATTACATATCATTTAAAAGTATACTTCTTGATAAGTGTATTTTATAATATAGGTATTTAACTCAGAAGAGCTTTGTTTAAGAAGCAAGGAGACTCAAGAAGTATTTAAAGAAACACTCATGTGTTCATTAATGATGTTGTCTTTGTTTAGTAAAGACTGAGCATAATCTTATAGCTGATTTGTTTTTCTTTCTCCTTGTTTTGGGCGGAGCCAAAAAAGGGTCTAGGGACCACTCCCAGTGATTCTTGACCAGCCATCCAGGCTAGATAGATAGTTCAGTGCAGTGACATGGGAATACAGTTAATAGCTAATCCTTAGGCCAAGCAAGATGTTTAAAATTCTTCATTACTTCCAATAGTTTATAATTTCCTGATTTGTTAGAATATCAATATAGATAATGATTTAGAATACCATTATACTATTCTAACATGATATGTAGAATATCATTATTTTTGTTAACCTGATAACACATTGAATTTTTTAATGTTTTAAAACAAATGTATGTTTTTAATTTCAGACATTATATGAGCAGTATAGTAGTGGTGAAAGTCATGATTCCTCTTCATTATCCAAGACTTTTGATCAGAAATGGGGGAAAAAGTGACTGTCAGTTTTTGCACAATGAACCCACACAGAGTTCCCTGTGGAAATCTACTCTTGAAGACAGCTGCACTCTTGGCAGAAGAATTCAGTGGCTTGTCCTCAAAATTGTAAAAATAATAACCACTAAAGTAATTGTATATACTAATGTAAAATTGTTTGCTGTCTACACTGTTATGTAAATCTAATCTATTTAACACCATTTCACAGTTGAAATTTGGGCAGGCATCTGAAATATATCTGACTAGTGATGTAAATAAAGCTTTGTAGCATATGATGACACTAAAATATCGAAGTTCTAAAATCGTTTTCTTTAAGCAAATGTAGTTAATCAGACGCAAAGGTTTTTTTTTTAAATTTAAACCCAAATCTCATGTGTTTAAGACATACGCTTTATTGCTGAGTCAAGGAAGTAAATTCTTTTTGTTGTTGTTTTGTTTTGTTTGGGGGCCACACCCAGCTGCCCTCAGTAGGGCTTACTCCAGGCACTGTGCTCAGGGAATCATGGGGTGCCAGTGACTGAACCCGAACCAGCAAAATTCTTAATAAAATTTGATAGGTGGGGAAGGGGCACACTCCTGGCAAGGCCAGGAGTAGAATCACCATGGCAGCTTGTGGCAAGTGTTATCTTTTGAGCCCAATACAGAATTAAGGGAAGACATAAGAGTAGGCCTTAGTAAATAAACTTTGCCAGTTTGATTTTTAAAAGAGACTTTCTGATTATTATATGACCCTGATAGAGCCCCAGATATTAGGACTGTACTTTGAATGCTTCCTTCTTCATAAGATCGGCGGTGTTTGAAGTATCTTCAAACTTACAGCAAAATTTAAGAGAAGGTAAAGAGAGTCTATATAACCTCCCTATTCCCCTAGAACAATTTACCCTATTAACAGAGTGTTTGTTGCAATTAATGAGCTTACTGTCACATAGTAATCTTAAAGTCCATACTGTATATCTCACTTCCCTCATTGTATATTCTTTGGGTTTGGGTAAGTTTATAACTTGTGTCTATCATATGATCATGCAATGTATTTAACTGTCATAATAATTCTCTGTGCCCTGCCTATTTTTTCATCCCTACCATGGTTTCCGACTGTGTTAACCATTCCTCTTTTTTTTGTCTACAGTTATGCCTTTCCCAGAATGTTATATAATTGGAGTTATATATTTATATATACATATATGTATAGCATGTGGCTTTCGGATTAGTTTATTTCACTTATTAATATGCATTGTTGTTTCCTCCAAATGTATTCATGCTTGATATTCTATTTTATTTTAATACTTAATATTCCATTGCAAGGATGTACTGCTGATTTATTCATCTCCTAACGGTCATTTTGGTTGTTTCCAAGATTTTGGCCATTAAAAATAAACCTGATGTAAACATCTATGTAGAACATAGTTTTTGTGTGCATATAGCGTTTAAGCTCCTTTGGGTAAATATCAAGAAACTTGAATGTTTGTCAAATGGTAAGAATATGTTTAGTTTGGGGACTGGAACGATAGCACAGTGAGTAGGACATTTGCCTTGCATGTGGCTAATGCGGTTCGATTCCCAGAATCCCATATGGTTCCCTGAGCACTGCCAGGAGTAATTCCTGAGTGCATGAGCCAGAAGTAACCCCTGTGCATTGCTGGGTGTGACCCAAAAAGAAAAAAAAGAAATTAAAAAAATATATGTTTAATTTTGTAAGAAACTGACCATTGTCTTCCATTGTTATTCTACTACTTTGTATTTCTGTCAGCAATGCAAGAGTTCCACATGCTTACCAATATTTGGTAACAGTATTGTAGATTTGGGCATGCTAATAGGTATATAATTGTATATTATTTTAATTTTTACTTTCCTTTTTTTGACTTGTGATGTGGTACATCACAAGCTTATTTGTCATCAGATATCTTTGGTGAAATCAAGGTCTGACTGGTTTTAAAAACTCATTATTTTTCGGTCTGGAGTAATAGCACAGTGGGTAGTGTGTGCAAGTTACTCCTTGCATGCGGCCGACCTGGGTTCGATTCCCAGCATCCCATATGGTCCCCTGAGCACTGCCAGGAGTAATTTCTGAGTGCAGAGCCAGGAGTAACCCCTGTGCATCTCCAGGTGTGATCCAAAAAGCAAAAAAAAAAAAAAAACCTCATTATTTTCCTATGTTGTGGGATATTTGTGTTATTTGAAAAGCAATTCTTTATTGGATGTATCATTTGCAGTTGTTTTTTACCAGTCAATTGCCTAACTTTCTTGACATTGTCTTTTATGGGGTGGAAGTTATTTATCTTTTCACATCTCTCAGGTTGTGTGTCCTTGGTGATACATCTGAAATATCACCTTCACACTAAAGCATACTAAAGATTGTCCTGGTTTCAACTGGTACTGTCTCCTAGGAGTTTTTACAATTTAACATTTAGATGCATGATTTACTTTTGTTTTTGTTCTGGGGCCATTCTCAGGCCATATTCAGAAATCACTCCCGATGTTGCTAAGGTAGGAGGACCCACTATACTATCTCTCTAGTATACACTTTAGTTTTTGATGAGAATATAATTTCTGTGTCTTGTTCATTTGTTTTGCACACCACTGCCAGTTACTCCAGCACCATTTGTTGAAATTACTATCTCTTTTGTTACTTTTTTTGTAAAAATATTACTTTTGTCTGTCAGGATTGGTTACTTTCATGAGAGTCTATTTCTGGGATCTCTGTTTCGTTGAGATTAATTCGGGTTTTTGGTCACTGTTTTTGATGAGGTTTATCTGGGGGCAACCAGAGCCACAACCTGGCAGTACTCAAGGCCAATTTCCCAGCATTTTGACAGTTAACCATCTCACCAACTCAAAAGATTCCATTTCTCACCAAGTTGCTCCCATCCATCATTTTGACACATATATGGCACTATCATTTTAAGTCCAATAATGAATGTTCTGAAAGGTATGAAATGTTTCACAAGTGTGCATATTATCTATATGCAGGGTCCATGTAATCTACTCTGTATCATTCTAATTTTAATATATGTGCTACCAAAGCAAGCACTTCAATACTGTCTTAATGGTAAATTTTGAAGTTAAGTGGTGTCAGTCCTTCAATTTTGACCTCCAAGTTGGCTAGTTAGGATTTTTGCCTTTCCATAAAAACTTCAGGATCCAGAGGCTGGAGTGATAGCACAGCAGGTAGGGCGTTTGCCTTGCACACGTCAACATGGGTTCGATTCCCAGCATCCCATATGGTCCCCTGAGCACCGCCAGGGGTAATTCCTGAGTGCAGAGCCAGGAGTAACACCTGTGTATCGCCGGGTGTGACCCAAAAAGAAAAAAAAAAACCTTCAGGATCTGTTCATTCTTTAAGAAAATTGCTGTGAATTTTATTGAAATTGTGTTAAGTGTATAAAATCAAATTAGGAAGAACTGGCAAAATAATATTGAGATTTCTGTTTAAGAACACAAAATATTTATATTCTGGTTTTATTAGAGTTTTATTAATTGGAGCTCTCATAGACCTTTTTAATATATGTTAAAAATAAACATTTTTAATATTTGTTTATAGTTAGGTGTTTCAGGATTGAGGGTTTGATTGCTTCGTGTAGGGCCGTACCAAGTGGTAACTAGGGGTTACTCCTGGCTCTGCACACAGGAATCTCTCCTGATAACTTTGGGGTGCATGCATCTACCTTATGCCAGGCAAGTACCTTATGCATTATACTATTTCTCCGACCCCAAGGGTTTGATTATAAATAATATTTTTCACTTCAAGTTATATGAGAAAGTAATTGAATTTTGTTTTAAGTTCCAGTTTTTGTTGATTCAGTGGATTTTCTATATAAATGATCATGTCATCTGAAAAGTTTTATTCTCAATCTGTATACCTGTTTTTCTTATTCTACTAATATTTCCAAAATAACATTGAAAAGAAGGGGGTTTTCTTCCTTGTTTCTGTTCTTAGATGTAAGTTTTTATTATTACACATTCTTTTTTTTTCTTTTTGGGTCACACTCGGCATTGCACAGGGGTTTCTCCTGGCTCATGCACTCAGTAATTACTCCTGGCGATGCTTGGGGGACCATATGGAATGCTTGGAATTGAACCTGGGTCAGCCGCGTGCAAGGCAAACACCCTATCCGTGTGCTATCACTCCAGCCCCACATTCTCTATCAAAGAGATGCTGTGAGATGCCCTTTATCTGTTTCTAGTTTACTGCTTTTTATCATGAATATTTTCTGGGTTTGTCAAATGTTCTTTTTCAAAATATTACCTTTATATTAATAGTCATGATTTTTTGAGTGATTAGTGCTTGATTGGTTTATTTTTCAGTATTAAACAAGGCTCTATATTTAGAGTAAACCACTTAATGTGATTTATAGTTATTTTTATACATTGTTGTATTTTAGGTGTTGCTGAGGATTTTTGCATCTAAGAGACATTAGTATAGCTTTAAAAAAAGTTACAAAGCTGTTTGAGTTTCTGTTATACAATGATCGGACACCCAACCCTCCACCAATGCACATCTTCCACCACCAATGTTCCCAGCATCCCCTACCCTCCCACCCCTCCACCTGTCTCTGACAGAAAATCTCCCCTATACTCTTTTGTATTGCTTGTTATGAATAGCATACGATGTCACGTGCCTGCAAGAGCGGCCATGTGCTCCTGAAACTCCAAAATCCTAGATAATTATGGTGTGGAGAAATCTCTGCAGCAAGCTGTTCGGTTCACAGATTCTTTTGTGTGTCTCTGGATCATGGCTGCCAAGGAGCTTAAGAAGAAGCTGGAGGCAATTTGTAGGTGTGACTTCCAGGGTCCAGGGGGGACAGTGAGGATGAGAAGGACTGGCCCATCTCCTATCTCTTGAGGCCTGGAGTTGTCACTGAACCCATATACCTGCACTTCTCATTGGGTTCTGGAAGTTGGCAACCAGCAGGGATTTTAGGGGCAGGTGGAGGGACGACGCCTGTCCCCATCTGAGTTACCCTGGTGAACTTGGCCCGGCTTAAAGTCTGGATTCATCTCTGCAGTGAGCTGCTCGGGTCAGAGATTCCTTTGTGTGTCTCTAGATCATGGCCCTTGTTTTTATCTTTTTCAGAGAAATAAACTATTGGCATATGCCCTGCAGGGTGCACCTGCTCACCGGTAGTGTTGTGCCACTGGTCCTAACTGTGGCTTCTGATCTCTTTTGACATTTATGGGTCTCTGAAATTCGTCCAGTAAATCAGCTTGTATAGCTTGAGCCAGAGGTGGTTTGTGGGTGTGGTTCCCACATACTGATCTTTTGGCTGTTTAATTTCTTGGTAAACTTGGCCCCAAGTTGTTGGGGTCTGGCCAAAGACACAACGACAATTTTGGGGTATCAAGAAGCCTGATAGCACCATCAGGTTGCTGATGCACTTGTAATTTATTTCTTAATTATCTGGTAAAATTAATCAGTAAACATATCTGGGTGTGATAATTTTTGTCTTGGGAGTTTATTAATTGCTGACTCTTAATGTTACTAAGATTGTTTCTTAGTTTTGGAGAATTGTATTTCTAAAAATGAAAATCTTCAATTTAATCTAGGTTATCCTATTTATGACAGAATTATCTATGTCCTCTAATATCCATTGAATCGGTAGTACTATACCTTCTCACTTTCATTTTTAATATTAGTAATAATTAACTTTAAGCTTCATTGACTATTAATTTCCTATTTTCAATTTCATTGATTTCAGCTTAAATCTTATTTCCTTTCTTGGGCCTAAGAGGTAGTACAGTGTGTAAGGCACATGCTTTGTGTGCTGTCAACCTAGGTGTTCAATTTCTGACACCACATATCATCCCCTGAGCCACGCCCAGGTGTGCACAGAGACAGGAGTAAATTTTGAGCACTGCTGGGGGTGGCTCCAAAACCATACGGGGGGGGCCCCCCACAGGGATCTTATTTCCCTTCTTACTTTGGAATTAATTTGCTTTTTTTTTATAGTTGCCTTTAAAAATGTGGAAAACTTAAATTGTTGATTATTCATCTTTTTAAAAATTATTTTAAATCTTTTCTAATAAATGCTTACAGTGCTATAAATTTTTTCTTTGCACTGCTTTCACTCCATCCCACAATTTAATAGGTTGTTTCTTCACTTTCATTTATTCATGACTTTTAAATTTGTGAATATCAGGAGGCAGAGATCACCAGGGACCTTCTTGACTCTCCCTGCCACTTGTTTTTTGTGTTTGCTTTTTTCTTTTGTTTTTAATTTTTCCTCAAGAGCATTGATACAAATTATCCTTTACCTTGTTTTATTAATGTAATTTTAACCACCTACATATTTTTTTAAATTGTATTTATTATTTTTTGAGGTTTTTTTTGGCTTTTTGGCTCACACCCGGCGATGCTCAGGGGTTTGCTCTAGCTCTGCACTCAGGAATCACTCCTGGCGGTGCTTTGGGGACCACATGGGATGCTGGATATGGAACCCGGGTAGATTGTGTGCAAGGTAATGCCCAACTTACTATACTATCGCTCTGGCCTACCTATGGATTTTTAAAGTATGTACTGGTTTCTCCCACTTAATTTGTTCTTAAAAATCATGTTTATGTTTCGTGCAAAATCACTTGCATCACTTGTCCTCCTGTTGATCTTCGATTTGCTCGAGCAGGTAGTAACGTCTCCATTCATCCCTGTCTCGTGCTACTATAGCCCAGTGGTATCTGCTCACTCCAGGAACACAAAGAGCCTCAAACCGTGCAAAATAACTAAAAAAGGTTTTGAGCCACTTCCAGTGAAGTGGTGCTTGGAAAACTGTATGTGATTCTGCGGACCAAACCAGGATCAGCCACAGGAAGGCATATGCCCCAGACCCTATACTGTCTCTTTATCCCTACCCCCCCATGACCCCTCATCCCTACCCCCCAAAACAAGAACCTATTTTTCTTTTACAAAAAAATGGAAACATTATGATGTATTGCATGCATCCTAAAACAGTAACATCTCCTTGGATAAGTAACAGATTAAGTTTTGATGGAGATGCCAGGAGTAATTCCTGAGTGTAGAACATCTCCCAAAAAGGGGGAGGGAAGTCCCTCCAACAGAGTCTGATGATGTTTAAAAGAGTAACTTTCTTATTTCTATATTATATCCATTTTTGCTTCATATTTTGAGACTCACTGCATTCACATAGACTGGGAAGTTTTGTGGGGCCTGCCTAGAAGCTAAGTATAATGTTTGCCATGTAATAGGAATTTTTCCTGTAAATGATATTCCTAAAATTTATATCTAGTATATTATAAATTACCTAGATATAAGATTTATATAAACCTTATATCTAGGTAATTTCTCTTACATGACAATTTTAATATTTCATTATTAGAGTAAATTTGTTCCTACCATTATATGTTTATATCTGTTTAACCGACTTATTCCTGGATTCTTCCTCTTTTCGGTTTTGTTTGTTTTCCTATTCCACAATTCTTCTCAGATGGCTTAGAAGTTGTAAAGTTTTTATATTTATTTTTTGTGGTGAGTGGTCTTGAATCTTATCATTTAACCTAACAAAAACAAGTTAAATATGGCAAACCTCTCTATCAACCAATACAAAATGGGGTGTGTGTGTGTGTGTGTGTGTGTGTGTGTGTGTGTGTGTGTGTGTGTGTGTGTGTGTATGCGCCACACCTGGCTGTGCTCAGGCTTACTCCTGGCTTGTTGACGAAGGCAAGCATCCTACCCATTGTATTTATCACTTCGGTCCAAGAGTAATGTATTTTTTAACTACATTAGTACAACTTGTTGTGACACTGTGCTATATCATAAGTTTAATTCTATTTTATAATAGCCCTCAATATTCTTTTACACATATAATGTTTGATTGACAGAAACATCTTATATATTCCTTATGTCACAAACAGACTCCTGGAAGGAAAAAAACTCTGTAGCAGAAACTATTATATCTCAGATGCAAGGAGCTATTCCTGAACCCTGTTTCCAGACTAGCCAGCACTCCCCTTGCAGGTAGGCCTAGATGAAGATGGTGAATCAGGGTTGCTGTGATGACATCCGAACTCTCCCCACCAACATGGGAGTTTGTTGGCATTAGCATATGCTTTGCTATTTATTTGATCTCAATAGTTGGAAAACAGCGGTTGGTTATTAACTGCTTTTAGCATCAGTCAGAATGGGTTAGGCTTTGCCGTAGTCACGGCCTTAAAATATCAGTAGCTTTAGAAAACAAGGTGTTATTTCTCACTGTGTGGAGGATGGTGGAGACCACTCTCGAGGTTGCCTTCAGGTCCAATGGTAAGGTACCCTGCTCCCTGATTACCATAGCAGGCAAAAAGGGGACACATGATAGACCACATGTTCCTTAAATTACTATTTGAAACCGACACCCTCTACTCTCAACTCACTGACTAAAGAAATGAAGTGACTTGACGTAAACCATGTGTAGGAGAGTCAAGAAAAGCTGTTGAGCCCCACGAAACTATAAGTTAAAGTGATAGTGTTTCTTATATTGCTTTAATCTAGACCTCATGACCTATTTGAGGTCCCCAAAGGTTGCTGGGTGAGTAACAATAAAAAATACTCTATTTTCTTGTGATGACACTTTGGAAGATTTTTATTGCTGCTACTTTCCCAAAATAAAAGTTTGAGATGCTCTCCAAGTTTTTTTCTTTCCCTTTTCCTTTCTGCTCTTATTTCCCCCTCCTAGGTGATGGGGGATGGAGTACACTCAGGGATGTGATTTCTGGAACAATGCTCAGAGGTCACTCACAGCAGTGCTCAGGGACATGCAGTGCTGTGGGGTTGAACCCAGGGCTCCTTTGCAAGCCAGACATTCCAGCCTGTTTTTCTACTTTATACCCCCTCACCCAAGTGTGTAGATATTTAAGAGGAAAATGTGTAAGTAGTGAGAATGGTTACTTGATAAAGTAATGCAACTGTTAGTTTCTCTATATGTATATAGATGTATGTATATATGGAATATATATGGAATGTATAATTTATGTGAAATTGATTTGTTACTATAAACGCTAAATTAGCACATTTGAGAGAATAAGATCAGAAAAATGCCTATAATACATAGGTGAGGCAAGGAGAAGGTGTTTTTGTTCTGGTTGCTTTCATGTATGTATATTTCCACAAGAGTGAAGTGAAGAAAGAGTATAGTTGGCCTTCAGTCAAGTGGAACAGAGATTCAGCTCAAACTCAATTATAGTCTCCCCTTCATCTAAGGATATTGTAGTATCCCTAACTTGATTTTTAAAAGGAAATGCAAATGAAAACTAGTTATGAAATACATCTGTTGGGAGTATGGCATAGGAGCAAGAGGAATTGGAAAGCCTAGTGGTTGGAAAGCTTTGGCAAAGGGCTGGGATTGTAAATCAGAGAGCCACAGCAGGCCTAGGTTCTGGGAGACATGAGCAGCTGCCTTTCTTCCCTCTGAAAGGAGCCTGAACAGCTAAATAAACCTGGTACATGGATGGCCTCCTGTGTTTTGTATGTCACTGGACAAACGGAAATGCTTCTGTTTGTGGTTATTTTGGTATTTTTAAATTTATTTATGTTTTGGGTCCACAGTTGGCAGTGCTCAAGACTTACTCCTGATTCTATGCTCATTGGGATAACCAGATATCCCTGGTTCTGGAATCACTCTTGCAGGCTTGTGGGGACCATATGGGGTGCCAGGGAAGGGAAGATGGGTTGGCGTTGGTGACAGGCGAGGGCCCTGTCTGCTAGCCTATTTTTCTGATCCCCTTTTGGTGGTTTTTAAAATAAATGTTATCATAAAAGGAAGATTACTGAAGCTGGAGTGATAGCACAGCAGGGAGGGCATTTGCTTTGCACGCTGCCGACCCGGGTTCGAATCCCAGCATCTGATACGGTTCCCTGAGCACTGCCAGGGTAATTCCTGAGTTCATGAGCCAGGAGTGACCCCTGTGCATCTCTGGGTGTGACCCAAAAAGCAAAAAAAAAAAGAAAGAAGAAGATCATTTTGTTAATTTACTTCAAAATTATAGAAGATAAATGACTTGTATCATTTCCTTTTAAATTATGGTAGCTCTTGGCATATTTGCAAGTTTAAGATGATTTATATTCTTTTCCTACTCATTCATTTTAAAATCATTTAAACCCTTGGTAAAAAGTTTATAAACATTACATTCCCATCAATGTTTTTGTTTGTTATATTTTTGTACTGCAGCCACACCCCATGGTGCTCAGGACTTACTCCTGACTCTGCGCTAGAGATCATTCCTGGAGGGGCTCAGGGGACCTGGGTCAGCCATGTGCAAGGCCAGCACCCTATCCACTGTAATGTTACTCCGCATCCCTCCCCCATGCAATGTTTTGTCATGTGAATGTATCTGGATATTTACCTGTCTTGTATGTAAGATAATTCTGAATAAACCAGAGTAAGTTTTTTTTTTTTTGCCTTAAAAAATGTCTTTGTATGCCCAAACACACTAGCACATCACCTTTTGCAATTCTTTCCCTTCCACCTCCTCAAACCACTTAGCAGGCAAGCACACTGCGCACAGAGGTGATTGAACAGCCCCACTCCCAGGACAGTATTTCCCACCAGTCTTAGTAAAAATGGTTTTTACAACGTGGTATTTCACTACCTCTACATTTAACATACGTTGGGCACTTCTAAACATCTAGATGGACTAGATGTTTCGAATAGGACTTAAATCTGTCCACTATATACACAGCAGTTTTGAACCAACTGCACACATGTAATCGAATCTGAGTGTCTTGGAAATATGAACATTCTAGCCTAACACCACCCATTCCCCACCTCTCCCTCTTCCAACCACAGTTATAATAAGGTTCACATTTCAAAAGACAATCTCCCCCCGCCCCAAATTTTGTGGAAAATGCACGTATACTCTTGGTTATACACTGGTAACCTCTGTTAACATCTATAAGGATTAGATGTAATTAGCTTCGCATTCACTGTCCATTATATATTCTATATACAGCAATGTGAAACAAAAAAAGCAAACACAACGAACAATTACCCTGACTCACTGTAACCACACTGGCAAAGAGCCCTCTGCACGACCTTCTCCCTGTTCTTGCCTCACCCAGTGCACCAAGTGCAGGGCTCAAAGAGGCACTTTGCCACCTCCCCCACCCACCCCCCACAGGAATTTCGTTTTTTTAATTTACAAAGCATTTTTTCAACTACTACTTCAAACATACGTCAGGCACTTTAGAACATCTAGAAAGATCAGCTATTTCAGAAAAGTACTTAACATTGCCAATCGGGCACGCAACAGTGGGGAATAAAATGCAGACACACAAAAATGGTTATAATATAAAAATGTCTTCTGAATTTGACCAGTCCGGCATGGATGGGCCCTACTTCTCTTCAAGGTCTTCAGCTCCCCGTCCTCTCGCTGGCAAACAAAGGTGTCCGGGAGTCGCTCTTGATTCTCGCTTCCAGAGGTGGTAACAATCCCTTTTCAAAAAGTCATTTCCAGAAGACATTTTTATAGGTTTTTTTTTTCTTTTGTTTCTGTCTTTTAAGCAAATAGGCATTTACATGTCGCTTCCTAACTTCTATCATACGTCGGCAACCTCTTCCCGCCTAGAACTAAAGATGTATGTAGCACAAGTTTTGTTGTTGTTGTTGTTGTTGTTGGTTTTTTGTTGTTGTTGTTTTTTTAAAAAAAAGGTTGGGGGTTAAGTTGAGAGCAGCTTTATCATATTATGTACACAGGCCTTCGCTTGGCGGCCAGGAAAAAAAAAAATCTTCCCAAAAGGATGGTGGGCACTTTAGGTTGAGAAACCATCTTCTCTCTCCGATGAGCATCTATTTGTCGAACGAAGATCGCGCGCTGATGGGCCGGGGGAGCCGATCCATCGCGTGGCGTCGATCGGGTTCCGCTCACCTTGAGGGGCCCCTTCAGGCCTTGGTCGGTAGTGGTTGGGCCTCAAGGGGGCCTCAGGGGTCTCTGCGGCGTTCGGCCATCCTCAGGGGGCTGGCGGGCGCTCACCCGGGCCGAGCCGGGCCGGGCCACACGTGTGGGCCTGGCCTGCCCGGGCAGCCGGCGGGGTACGCACGGGAGGCGGCCTCAGCCATTGGCCAATGAGGGGCGCCCGGGAAGGGCGATCGCTGCGGCCCGCTGGCCCCAAACACACACAGTCCAGGTCTCCTCAGCCCCGAGTCCGCTCCCGCCCCTGGGCCCTCCAGCTTGGCCCCCGGCCTGAGGCCTGAGGGCCTGGAAGGCCCGGGGACGCAGGCTTTGACACTCTCTCCTCTGCCACCTCTGTGCCGGAACTCCAGAGTAAGTTTTTATGGAATGAAAGTTCAATTTATTCAAATATGAGACAAAGAACTCTGCTCAACCACCCATACTCTTTTTTTTTTTTTCTTTTTGGGTCACACCCAGTGATTCCTGGCTCTGCACTCAGGAATTAACCCTAGAGGTGCTCAGGGAACCATATGGGATGTTGGGAATCAAACCCAGGTCAGTCACGTGCAAGGCAAACGCCCTACCTGCTGTGCTATCACTCCAGCCCCTACCTCTTGATTGAGTTCACAGGGCAGACTCTTCCTCAAGAAATGTCTTTGGACTGCACTCATTTGTGGCGTGTAGAATAACATCACATGAGGCTGACACTCAAGAACAGTAGATACAAGGGCCAGGAGGATTGCCCCATAGCTGGAAGACTGCTTCATGAGCTGAGGGGAGAAGGCAGATGGAATAGAGAAGGCATCACTAAGAAAATGATGGCTGGAGAAATTAATTGGGATGGGAGATGCATGTTGAAAGTAGATAATGGAACAAACATCTCTCAGTATCTGTGTTGCAAGCCATAATGCCCAAAAGTAGAGAGAGAGTATGGGGAATATTGTCTGCCATGGAGGCAGGGGGAGGTGGGAAAGGGGAGGTATACCCGGGATATTGGTGGTGGGGAATGTGCACTGGTGGAGGGATGGGTGTTTGATCATTGTGAGATTGTAACCCAAACATGAAAGCTTATAACTATCTCACGGTGATTCAATAAAATAAAATTAAAAAAAAAAAAGAAATGCCTTTGGCTGACAAGAAGGACAACTGCGAAGATTTTAGGTAGAATTATGGTTTTTCCTTTCTTTTTTTTTTATTTATTTTATTGAATCACCATGTGGAAAGTTACAAAGTTCTCAGGCTTATGTCTCAGTTATACAATGCTCAAACACCTGTCCTTTCACCAGTGCCCATATTCCACCACCAAAAAAAGAAAAAAAAAAACCCAGCATACTTCCCACCCCCTCAACCCCCAACCCCCCAACCCCCCTGCATAACTGATTAATTTCACTTCCTTTTCTCTTTACCTTGATTACATTCCATATTTCAACACAAAACTCACTATTGTTGTTGGAGTTTCAACACAGAACTCACTATTCTTGTTGGAGTTTATCCCCCAAGAATACAGTCCTATTGACAAGGAAAACGTTTGAGAATTAGTTTTCCACTAATGAGAATGAAGAGATATAAAGTCTCTGCGCGGCAGTAGTGGCCGCGTGGTTTAGGAGATTTAAGTTGGAAATTGCATCATTTCCCTTCCTGGAGCAGCATGGAGCAAAAGCTTAGTTCACAGTCTGGAGACATGGCTGCAAGCACTTGCTGGGACCTGAAGTAATATAGCTGGCTCTGGATCCTGGTCGTTCAGCAGCAAAGCGGTTGTGCAAAGGCATGGCCACCCGGGTCGAATCTCGGCGGAGCTCGGGCCGGCACCGGCCCCCGCCCGAGACTGCTGGTTTTTCCTTTCTGCAAAGGAATTGCATGGAACTAGATTGAGTCCTCCTGTGTTCAGATAAGTGCAGTGATCTAATGTTCCTGACCTCTAGATACTTAGTTCTTTGTTTCTATCTTCCTGTGATTTGAGGGTAAGTAATTGCTTGCCTGCTTGTTTTCACTAGTGTAGATGTCTTGACGTTGTGCAGTTCTCCCAGATCTTGCTAGAGCCGAAACACGAAAGTGTTGACAGATAGTAAAGGCTGACAGTTTGCCTGTGTCAGCTCTGAGAGGCTGGCTGGTGGAGACAATGCAAGTAGTGTCCTTTTCCACTCCTGATGCTCCGGAAAGGATCCTGGCTCACTTCTCCAGTGCGTTCATTCTGCAGGGCTGACTCACCCTGTCATAATCAGATGTTTTCCCCTCCCAGACCAGAGGGCCCTTCACCTCCACACTCTTGTTAGAAAGGGCCCTCTTGTGGTAAGGGCCAGAAGTGCTGAGAAGCTTGAAAATTGGTGGCCCAATGAGTCAAGGTTCATAGCGCCCAGGTAGGTGTGGAGTGACAGTGAAACAGTTGTGGTTCTAGTCCTAATCAGGAATTTCTGGTTTGGGTGTGAGTCTGCACAAAGACAGATTTGAAACCATGCTACAGGACTCAATCTGGGCAGGCTTACTAAGTGGGTCAGGTCAGATTGGAAGACATTACCAGTCACTGATTACCCAATCGATCCCTGGAGTGTCCAGCACACTTCCCTTGCACTCTTACAATTTTCTGCTTTTGTCTTACCCTTTCTAGTTTTTTTTGTGTTGTTTTTTTTTTTTTACCAGAGGCAACTGGGAAAAGGCCAGTGAGCAGCTCATTTTGATCAAGATTAAATTTCTCATCCTTCTCATCAGAAGTTGATTGATTTTTCTGTTTCATTTTCTATTCCACTCCCTCCCCACCACACACACAGGTTCAAACTATAAACAGTATTACCTACATGTATTAGTGCTTTTTACCCTGTCTATTTAACTGGACACTAATTCCTTCTAATGCTTTCTTCCTATTTGGTCTCAATTTTTAGAAATCATCACCCTAACTGGAACTTTAAGTTAAGCTCACTTTATTCTTTACAGTCTCTGTTGGTCTCTGTTGATCTCTGTTGGTCTCATGGGCCTTGTCCTCTCCTCTCTGCTTGTGGAGTCCCTGGGCCTTTCCAGAGTGGAAGTGGTCTGAGATCCATCCTGTATAAATTTCCAAGTGTACTTTCCAGACAAAATGCAGATCTGAGATTTCCCAAATCAGACCCCCCTGTTTTTTTCTTTTTGGGTCACACCGGGTGATGCTCAGGGGTTACTCCTGGATTTGCACTCAGGAATTACTCCTGGAAGTGCTCAGGGGATCATATTGGATGCTGGGAATCAAACCCAGTCAGCCACATGCAATGCAAATACCCTACCTGCTGCTCCAGCCTCGAAAATCGGATACTTTAAAGGTGAAGTTCAATAAAATAAATGTGTAAGTATCTGTCCCCCCGCGCCCCCACTCCCACATTCTCCTTTAATTATTGTTGCAATGACCGGAGGACACACACTCCTGGCTTTGGCGCCCCCGAGGCTTCAGTCTTGGCTCAGCGATTGCCACTTCAATTCAAAATTTTGAATGGACATTTCCACCACAAATGTCCCCATTTTCCCTCTGCTCCCTGCGCCCGAACAGCCTGCACTGTGCACTGATGGAGGGCTGGTGTTGGAATGTTCTATGGCTGAAACCCAATCATGAACCAGCTTTGTAACTATCTCAGCTTTGTAACTCTGTGATTCAATTTTAATTATGAATCTCTGTGATGCAATTATAAAAAGAAAAAAATCATGAATGGCTCCCCATCCCCCTATAGGATGAAGTCTGATTTTCCAGCTACTCTGAACCCCCTGTTCTCTGGCCTGGCTGCCACTCCAAGCCACTCCTCCTCCAGGCTCTCCACACATCTCCACCTTTGCTCATGTTCTCTGTCTCAGCAGCACACCTCAAATCTGAAATCCAAGCCCAGTCCAGATCTTTGTCCGCCCTTCCATCTTGGTCTGTTCTTAAGCATTTACAAGGTCTGATACACTCTCTGAGTACTTACTTATCCTTCCTTTTACTGACAGCCATTTTGTGCACATGTACCTAGTTTCTTAGCCTCATGCAGTGTCTGATTATATCATATATCATCATCATCATCCCATTGAATTTCTCAAGCTGTCTCAGTAACGTCTCCATTTGTCCTAGCCCTAAGATTTAGAAGCCTCTCTTTACTCATCCTTCGCAATGGTGCCACATTGGAGGCACTTTCAGGGTCAGGGTAATGAGACCCAGCTTGTTACTGGTTTTGGCATATGAATATACCATGGGGAGTATTCGAGGCTCTCCCATGTGGGCAGGAAAATATCGTAGTTAGCCAGGTTCTCCCAGAGGGAGAAATAGGCTATAAGACCACAAAGTGGTCACGTGCTTCCAGGAGCTTGGTTTTAAGTCTCTGGATGTTGGCCGTTGGTGGGATTACACAGCGATGGGGGCAGTCCCTGGGTGTGACCACCTAGCTACTGGAAAATGGGGAATCTGGGCAGAAGAGACCCAGTCCTGATCCAAGCAGGCTTGGAGGTCTCAGCCCCTGGTCCCACACACCTGGGTTCCTCTGCCGGTACCTTTATGTGTGAGGCTTGTCCGAACGTGTGGAGAGGGGCCTTGAGCATGGCTGTGGCTAAGACTCCGGAGGTCTTCAGCCTCGGGAGCTCTGCTGGGGTGGGGAGGGAAGCTTAAGTCTACCCTCTCTGAGGGGCCCCAGGGAAGATAGCCAGCAGTGTCTGATTACTTCCTTTATATCCATTGTCCGAACCCGCTGGTGTGTTGGTCTCTGTTGGTCTCTGTTGGTCTCATGGGCCTTGTCCTCTCCTCTCTGCTTGTGGAGTCCCTGGGCCTTTCCAGAGTGGAAGTGGAAGCGGCAGGTGCAGGTGGGAGAGAGGTGCCTGTGGGAGGGATGCACCCATCTTTCTTGGAGCCTCCACCATCTTTCTCCCCCACCCTGCGTTTTGTTAGTAACTTTTCAGGGCCTCTCTGGTGGCAACTCGTTGCTCCTTCTCTTCCGCAGTCCTGAACTCTGCTCTCAGCGATCTGGGCAACCTGTGGCTCTCAGGGCTCCGTACAGCTCTGCTCTGTCTAGGGCCAGGGGCAGAGGCGAGCTCCAGCCCTCCCCGGCTCTCGGCACCCCTCCCGGTGGTCAGGGGCAGGTCCTCACAGTGACAGCAGCCCTGAGCTAACTGAACCCCTTTGTGCCTTTTCTCTCAGGCCTCTTTCCATCTTTTATATGGAAACGGGACACAGCTGGCTGGGCTGCAGTCTAGGCACCAGCAAAGGTGTTCTAGGTCCCTTTGTTTTCCCTGGGTCCAGTTCCCCCAGGCCCCACTGTTTTGCTTAAACTAAGGACTCATTTCCAAGAAACCTCTTGGGCCGAAGGCCAAACTATACCTAGTGTGGGAAAATGAAAGAGTAACATTTTAATCAAAAGCCCTACAACAAGTCTTTTCAATATTCACCTGAGAGTGATGTAGGCAGGTAGACAGGGAAAGGCCCTCAGCAATAAAATTTAGGTCAACAGAACTTCTTGGAGATAAATCCTAAGACTGATCCACTCTGTTGATACAGAAAACAGACCTGAGAAGACCTTCAGCAGACCCTGAGGAGGTTGGACCCCACCCTATGAAGTTCCTCAAATCCTAGAACCTCTTCCTTAATCTTTTTAAAATTTGACCCAGCCCCGAAAAGACTCCAGAACTTACGGATCCAGACAACCCAAGAAGAGCCTATAAAAAACACCTTGAACAAAGGAAGGGTGCGCGTATGCTGCCTGAGCCCACATGCTGCTTGTGCCCACGTGGCCGAGCACATGTGTTGCCCGCATCTCCCCTCCTGAGATGTGTACTGGTTTTCTCTTCCCTCTTGGAAAAGCCTGCGTTCTCTCTTGAGCGCCTTACTTTCTCTTACTCTCCACTCTCTTCCACTTTTCTTCGTCCTCCCCTTCAAAACTCCTCCAAACAAAATCTATTTTACTTCACTGCTTGTCTACTCCTGAAATTCCTTTCTGCGAGCGAGACAAGAACCCAGTAACCCTGGGTCCTGGGTAGCAGAGGCGGATCAGGAGAAAGTGACCGTGTTTCTCCTCCCCGCTTCACATAAGTCACCTGTGGGACCCACTGACATCAAGAGTAACAATTGGTACACTTATGCAAGGTGTGAATTGTCCATGAGCTTTCTCGGCAGTGACCCTCAGGCCAGGGATCTACAAGCCATAGCATAAGCACTCAAGTGTTTTGCATCCTCAAGAATATTTAAGAAATGACACTAAATAGTAAGGGGGAAAAAGTTAATTTAAAAAATATTGGTGAGGGGCTGGAGCGATAGCACAGTGGGGAAGGCATTTGCCTTGCATGTGGCCAACCTAGTTTCGATCCCCAGCATCCCATATAGTCCCCCAAGCACCACCAGGAGTAATTCCTGCGTGCAGAGCCTGGAGTAACACCTGAGCATCACCGGGTGTGACCCAAAAAGCAAAAAAAAAATCACTGTCACTGTATCACTGTCATTCCATTGCTCATCGATTTGTTCGAGCGGGCACTAGTAAATCTCCATTGTGAGACTTGTTGTTACTGTTTTTGGTATATCGAATACACCACAGGTAGCTTGCCAGGGTCTGCCGTGCAGGCGAGATACTCTCGGTTGCTTGCTGGGCTCTCCAAGAGGGACGGAGGAATCGAACCCAGGTTGGCTGCATGCAATGCAAACACAAAACCTGCTGTGCTATTGCTCCAGCGATATTAGTGAGTTCCTTTTGTTAAAAGAAAGAAGCAGAAGAAAAGAATCTTTTTTTATACACACCCTAGACCTAGAAGTACCTCCATAGGTGTCTGCTACAAGTCTGAATCCATAGAGGGCGTCTGGAAGAACCAGCAGGAAAGGTGAAGTAGGGTGAAAGAGCAGGAAATAAGAGCTGGCCTGACAAGGACTGAAGGTCAGATTCCAAGGACACCCTGTTTTGGGTGGGAGAGGCCTGAGGGATAGGCAGGAGGATTTGAGATGAACAAGGTTTGTGACCAGGACATCAAGGGACATGGGCAAATGAAAATGTGTCTCACACAATGTCTCTCACACGAGACACATTTATTGTGAGCTGAAGAACTGTGACAGTCCCGAACCACCAAAGCCAGGCTATTACTGTCTCCCTGAATCACACATTACAGAAGTCCTGAAGAAGGTCTTGGGCTTCCAGTGGTTCTATCAGGATAACTTCTATAACTTTGTAGATAAAGAAATTAAACCCAGAAAATTAACAAGTTGCCCAACAAGGCATTGCTGTTCATTTCCACGTATTTTGGCTAACCATCCTATGCATTTTATACTTTTTTCTGTATAACTCTTTAAACTTTATTTATTTATTTATTTATTTATCCATTCATTCATTTACAGGGGCTAAAGAGATAATACAGTGACTAAGTGGATAGGTCACTTGCCTTGTTTGCATCTGACCTGATTTGATCCTAGACACCCCACAGGGTCCCCTAAACCCTGCTAGGAGCAATCCCTGAGCACAGAGCCAGGAGTAAGCCAGGTGTAACTCCCCCAAAACAGTACTACCTGATTGGTCCCTCAAACAAAAACCCTTTTTTTTACAGCTTTATAAAATATTAATTTAAAATATGTATCTTTTAAGTATTTATCTGGATAAGAATAATTCTTAAGTAGATTCTAAATTTTCAATAACGGGACTTATTGCTAAAAATATTAGTAATGCTGCAGAGTTGGTACATTGATTAACTTACTTGCCTTGTCAGTAGTTGACTTCAACTAAATCTTGGGCAAAACATGGTTATCAAGCTCTGCCAACGCTGACCCCCAAATATTACAGGCTGTGTGCTCCCCAATACTTTTTTATTTTTTAGTCACACCTGGCAATGCACAGGGATTACTCCTGGCTCTACACTCATGAATTACTCTTGGCAGTGCTCAGGGGACCATATGCTAGGAATTGAACCCGGGTTGGCCGTGTGAAGGCAAACACCCTACCCGCTGTGCTATTGCTCCAGCCCTGCCACCCAATGTTAATAGAAATAAACTAAAATGATAGCGTGAAATTAACTCACATTAATGGACATATATCTGGCATCAAATGCCAGTCTATTCTGGACTCTGAATTTAAATCTTCACATGAAAGTTCATCCATTTCCACAGTTTGTACAATTAAGGAAAAACCTGTTATGTGGTGGCAGAACCCAGGACTTCACACATGTGTGGGATGTGCTCTATTGCTAAGCCATATCCTCAACCCCACTCTAAGCCTTGATTACTTTACCTACAAAATGGGACTAACAATACCTTTTATGATCGTCATTACCTGTAATTTTTTTTGAAGTAAACAGATTTTATTTAGAGACTTTTTTGAGGGGAGGAGGAAGGGATAAGAGAGAGGGAAAAGTAAGAGTAACGCGCTCAATAGAGAACTCAGACTTCTCCTAGGGTGGAGAGAGCTCCTACACATATCCGAGCTTTAGACACAAAAGTATGAAAGTACACATCTCAAGGGGGGAGATGCGGGCAACACATGTGCTCGGGCACCACATGTGCTCGGCCATGTGGGCGCAAGCAGCACATGGGCTCAGGCAGCATATGCACGCCCACCTGTAATTTTTTAAAAAAGTGCTTAGCACAATACCAGACATTTGGTAAGTACTTAATAAGTATTAATTACTTTCACTATTAATTTTCAAAAAGCTTTACTTCAATTATTTCTGTCTTATAAAAGTCAGTAATAAAGAGAGGATGGTATTTGACCCAACAATCTGAGCTAAATCTTGGACTTATTTGTGTGGTTTAGGAAATGCTGTTAATCCGTATCTTACAGATGAAATCCCTGCATCTGAATCATGTGGTGAGGGAAACAAGTTTTTTTTGTGAAGAAGTGTTGAGGCCATTGCTTGACCTGCCATAAACAATAAATATTTGTTATTATTAGTACATTTTTTCCCTACAGTTTTTTGGCTTGGAGATTTTTCAGACTTTGAAGAGAAGCGGTAGCACAGGGGTAGGGTGTTTGCCTTGCACGCAGCCGACCCAGGTTTGATTCTTCCGCCCCTCTCAGAGAGCCCTGCAAGCTACCGAGAGTATCTCGCCCACACGGCAGAGCCTGGCAAGCTACCCGTGGTGTATCGGATATGCCAAACACAGTAACAACAAATGGAGATGTTACTGGTGCCCGCCCGAACAAATTGATGAGCAACAGGATGACAGTGACAGTGACTTTTTCCTCTTAGTAGGGCTGAACTTAGAAAACTCTTTCCTTTCTATTCTATCTAGTTCTGTGTAAAAATTGAGAGCCTCCACTGCTAAGTCTGTCTTTACTGCCTCTTCAGGTTAGGAAGGCACATTTTTCAATGACCAGAAAGTAATCTGTAAACAAATGGGGAGAGGAAATGAATAGACACTCCTTAGAGGAAAACAGGCAGATGGCCAGTAAGCACATGAAAAATGTTCAGCATCACTTATCAGAGCAATCCAAATCAAGATGGCAATGAGATACCATTTCACAACAGTGAGAATGGCACATATCAAAAATAGTAGAAACAATCTGTGTTGGCAGGGATGTGGTGAAAAAGGAACTCTCATCCACTGCTGGTGGGAATGTTGTCTGGAACACTGAACATTGAATGTTCCACCCCTGTGGAAAACAGAATAGAAAGTTCTCAGTAAACTTAGAATTGAGCTGCAATATGACCTAGCAATTTCATTTTTGGGCATCTGTCCCAGGACATAAAAACACTCTCTCAAAAGGACATATGCCATTATTCATTGCTGCACTCAGTACAATAGCTAAGATATAGAATCAACCTAGTTGTCCAACGATAGGTGAACAACTATTGTTGTTATGAAGATGTAGTATTATACACCGTGGAATACTATGCAGCTTCAAGGAACAATGAAATAATGCAATTTGCTGCAACATGGTTGGAACTAGAAGATATCATGTTGAGTGAACTAAGCCAGAAGAAGAAAGACAAACACAGGATGATCACACTTTTCTCTGGAATATAGATGTATATTCCAGAGAAAATGGATGAGAAAATGTATAGTAAGAAAAGGAGGATGTTTAAATCACCCTTTACCACAGTGTTTAGAGAGAAGGACAGAGAAAGAAAGAAATCAAGGAGGAATGAGAAGTAATAGGTGAACAGTCATCAGAGCTTCAGTTGTACCAGTGACATGAGTGAGAGATAGTCATATATCCAAAACACAGACTCAATAAAACTGGAAACATGAGATCTAAGCTGCAATCACTGAAATTTTGTAAAGTGCTTGTCAATTTGGCAGGCAGGGATGAGTGGGGATTGGGCTGAAGAAAGAATATGGGAACACTGGTGGAGGGATTGGTGTTGAAATATTATATGCCTAAAATTCAACTCTCAATAACTTTGTAAATCACACTTCTTTAATAAAATATTTTTAAGAAAATAATCTGTAGGCATAAAGAAGTGAGCAACAGGAGAGGAACAGGAAGAGAGCTGGCAATCTGTTAATTGTTTAGTACCACTTAGATAAAGCAGGAGGGTGTAAACAAGAAAATGTAAGGAATATTAAGACATAAATGAATGATTAGACACAACAAAATAGGTGTTTTAACACCTGGACTATCTCTTTGGCCTCTAATTTTTCCTTTTTCATAAGCCATTTCTTTTCCCTTGCATCTTTAACAAATTACACTGTAAACTCTCATTCTGTCTCTACATTCTATTGATTTATTCCTGTCCCCATTAGTAATTGTAATGAAGCTCTCTCTATTGTTCAGTTTTGCACCTCCCTATCTTTGTGTACTCTGTAGCGGACGCCAGCGCATGCTCACTGCCCTCCCCTCCATCCTCTGCTAATGAGGAGCCAGACTACGAGTTTTTAGAGGTGTCCAGCCCTCTGCCAAATGACTCAAAACAGCGCCGAGCAGCCTCTCTCCTGCTCTAAGGCGCAGTCCTGGTTCTCTAATCACATTTCAATGATCTCATTTTGCCAGTGATTGGTTTAGGTCTGGGCAAGCATCTTCATTCCAGTTAATGAAGCATACGGGAAAGTCAGTTGGGTTAATTCATAGAGACACGTGCTTGCTCTTAAAAATAACTTCATTAGGAAAAGCAGGCCTTATTCTTCTGCTGGGTGTGGCTATGTTTACATTTAATACCAAGACCTGCGTTAAATTTCCTCTGACCATGAGGAAATAGGAGTAAGAAATAGAACATAAGGATGGGAGAAAAGCAAGGGTCCTTGGTGAGGTTCCAGAAGCTAGCTAGCATGGAAGCCATCTTACCCTACTTGTTCTTGTTAAAGGACTAGCGTTCTAGCATAGGGCTGACCTGGCTCAATTCCCCCCACACCACATATGGTCCCCTGAGCACAGATCCAGGAATAAAACCTGAGCAAAATTGGCTGTGACCCAGTCCTGGGACCCTTACCCCATCCCAGCCAAAAATAAAATAAAATAAGAAAACAAATTTCCCTGAATGTTAATAAGTGTCCCATGTTTCAGTTGAACTGAGTTGTATGTTATCTTCCCTATGTTATGTTGCATCCTAACTAATCCACAAACCTTATTCTGCTCGGTCAATGACATTTTCTCTAAGCCTTATAACTTTGGGTTCGACCTCTGAGAAGCCACCAGAAAACCCCAGGCAATGATCTTCTCCTTTTTCTCCCTCTCTTCTCCCAAGAGGAAGGCCTGTCCCTGGGAGTGGACCCCTGTCTCAGCAGTGTGGCTGTGCTTAGACTTACCAAAGTGAATTCCCCCACAGACTCATCTTTCGGAGCTGAGTCTGGAGGTTCCTGCCACCCCGCTTCAAGTCTGAAGGCAGAGGTGACAGCAAGGTCAGCACCTAGCTGGAGGGCTGCAAAGAGACAGACAAACCAATAGCTGAGTAGTAGGTAGAGCAAAAACTACTTTCCCTTTGCCCTACCATCACAGACAATGGTTAGATTGAAGGGTGAGTAGTCACACCTGCCAGTGCTTAAGGGCTTATTCCTGCTCTGCTCAGGGATTATTTCAGTGGATCCTCAGGGGACCATATGTAGTGCCAGAAATCAAACCAGGGTCTGCCTCATGCAAGGCAATCACCGTACCATTGTGTTATCTCTCTGATCCAATTCCAGATTTGTAAACTTTTGCTTCATGGATAAAACCTCACTATCCCATAATAACATTCAATCTGGGGTGACCTGGTTTCCGCACCAGATGTGGACACTACTGGGCTTGTAACTTTTGTCTTATGTTCATTAAATGTCCCTACACACAGGATTATGTGTCTTTAACCTACCCGCCCAGCTTCATTCCGCTCACTTGCAGATGACACTGATGGTGTGTTCTCTGATGAAACCCTTCATTGTTCTCCAGTTCCTATCATCTTCCTAAAACTCTTTCTTTGTGGGTTGGAGAGATAGGACAATGGTTAAGACATATGTGGCCAGCTCTGGCCCAGTGAGTAGCAATCCCTGAGCAAGAGCCTTGAGTAAGAAATGCTAGGTGAGGCCCAACGCCCCCCTCACTACACACACAGAGATACACACACACACACACACACACACACACACACACACACACACACACACTACTTCCTTGATACAAGTTCTTCCTCAATGTCATTACTCAAGCAAAAGCTCTTCTCTATGTTTCTCAGACTTTGAAGATGCCACCATAACTTGTGGCATATTTAGTTATCTCTTCACTGTACAATTCTATCAAGATTATGAACTCCTGAAGTCTAGATCTATGTCCTGGTCATCTAGGTTTCCTTATCCCTATAGCACTTGGCACATAGGAGATGCTGGCTGGGATTTGAAAATGAGTTGGTGCAGTTGATATAATGCCAGAGATGTTGCCACATGCATATGTCAACACAACCCTCCATCAGGTCGGAGCCACGCCTTGTCCAGGTGTGCTGTTCTTAGTCCTGGACACTATTCCCCACGCCCCAGTCACAACTGGACCTTGTCTTCCTTCTTGATTCTGTCTCAGTTTTTCCACAACCCCCTTCTTTCTTCTTTTTTTCTTGTGTGTAGGGGGGTGTTGTGAGCCACACCTGGCGACACTCAAGGACTGACTCCTGGCTCTTTGCTTAGGATTCATTCCTAAGGCTCAGGGAACTGTATGGAATTTTGGGAATCAAAACTGCACTGGCTATGTGCAAGGCAAGTGCCCTACCTGCCAAACTATCACTCTGGTCTTCTTCCCCATTTTTTCCTAAGGATGAAGCTTACCTTATTGCAAACACTTTTCAAAGTTGCTTTTTAATTGGCACTATTAAATTTATTTTATTTTATTTTATTTTATTAAATTACCGTGTGGAAGATTACAATGCTTTCGGGCTTAGGTCTCAGTTATACAATGCTGAAACAACCATCCCTTCACCAGTGCCCATATACCACCACCAAAAAAAAAAAACAAAAACAAAAAAACCCCACACAGTACACCTCCCATCCCGCCCCCCCACCCCCTACCTTGTAACTGATAAGTTTCATTTTACATTCTGTTTACTTTGGTTACATTCAATATTTCAACACAAACCTCACTATTGTTGTTAGGAGTACCCCACTAGATTCAGACCTACTGTGAAGACAAATAAGGTTGCGAGGCCGCGGTAGCGGCCGCGCGGTTTTCAATTTCTGTACTTTAACAAGAAGTCCAGGGAGATTTCTTCCAGATATTAGATAATTGCAGGCTTGAAAACCCAATCTGTGGTCGTCTTAACATGGCGGCCACCGTGCCCTTCATCTCCGGAGAGAAAGAGGCGAGAGAGAGAAATACCTTTCCCCTCCTGGGCGGGCACGGGGCCGAGGCTTAGTTCTCAGGCTGGAGACATTCTGCGAGGAGTTGCTCACGCTGAAAGAGGTTTTTCTGGGTCTGGATTCACGCTTGTACAGCTGCAGAGAGGCCGCACATGCGTGCGGCCCCCGGGATCACATCTCGGCGGTCGGCACTATTAAATTTAAAATATCATTTTTTTTCATTTAATTTAATTGTATTTATTTATTTATTTTTAATTTTTTATTGAGTCACCATGTGGAAAGTTACAAAGTTTTCAGGTTTAAATCTCAGTTATACAATGCTCGAATACCCATCCCTTCACCAGTGCTAATATTCCACCACCAAGAATCCCAGTATAGCTCCACCCCGCCCCCTCACACCCCTAACCCCCCCACGCCCCTAGCCCCCCCACCTTAAGCCCCCCCCCGCCTGTGTAACTAATAAATTTCACTTTACTTTCACTTTGATTGCATACAATATTTCAACAAAACTCACTGTTATTGTTTGGAGAGTCTCTCCCCTAAAGTCAGACCTGCTGAAAAGGAAGCATTAGATAATTTGTTTTCCATTGCTGAGGATGAAGAGGTATGAGGTCGAGTGACCACACTTAGCGGCCTCTCAGTTTTGAGTTTCTGTATAAAATATCATTTTTATTTGGCAAAAAGTACTGCAAAGGTTGGCATGCTTTTTCTGATAAAAGATAGGCTTTTAGAAAACAAAACTATTTATATTCTTGAAATATGTGCATGCACATAAACATATTATAAAATATCGTTTCTAAGATCAGTTAAAAAGATCCTCCACTACCCAGCCACCACCATGCTCCAGGCCGTTTTCAGAACACTCCAGCCAAGCATCATGCATAGTGAAGCCCCACAGAACCAGGTAAAGCAGAACTTTGTGACCTTGGTCTCCAGGCTCAACGGGACCCAGAAACAGAGATCCTCTGCCTGCCTCCCTGAATCTCCAGTGCCCCAGGGATCAGACCCAGATGACCCCACCCTACCAGCGCCAGATAAATACCTCATCGGCCGACCTCGACTACCTCCACTACCCAGCCTCTGCCACGCTCCAGGCTGCTTTCCGGACCTCGAGGTCTCAAAGCAGGTACGTGACACATCATAAGACATTTAAAACCCATTTTCCATAATTACAGCACCATATGTGATAAGGTTCTAATATGGTGTGAACCATGGGACAGCTGTAACGGTGATTAGAGGCCTCCCTAAAAGCCTCCATCCCTCTCGGAGAGCCCAGCAAGCTACCAAGAGTATCCTGCCCGCATGTCAGAGCCAGGCAAGCTACCTGAGGTATATTTGATATGCCAAAAACAGTAACAACAATGGGCCTCATTCCCCTAACACTGAAAGAGCCCCCAGTATGGCAACATTAAGAAGGATGAGCAAGAAGAAGCTAATAAAATCTCAGGGATCAACTAGACTGCCCAAACGAAGAAGAACAAAAATGATTGTCTATACTTTCAACGCACGTACACTGGCATCAGAAGCATCCATCGAGGACCTGATGATGCAAGCACAGAAGATCAAGCACGATATCATTGCTCTGCTGACGAGAAGGCATCAATCACATCATGCCATTTTCAACACTGGAGAACTCTTCCTTGGAACATTCAACAATACAGGTGTTGGTGGTGTTGGTGTCCTTGTCAACATGAACTTGACCATGAACATTGATTCATTCGAATGCTTGAACATGAATCTTACGCTGAACAGCTGTGGCTCACTGCCTGCAGTTTCTATCTTCTTCATCTATGCACCAACATCCAACTATGATGAAGAAGAAATGAAGAAGTTCTACATGGAGCTGGAGAAGTTCTATAAAGAAGACCACACCTTCTACAAGATCATTGTCAGTGATTTTAATGCCAAGATTGGACTGAGAAGGTCACCCGAAGAACTCCACATTGGGACCCATGGCCTAGAATGGAACGAACAGGGTGAGAGACTGTCTGAGTTCATCATGTTGACCAAGACCAGCCATGGTAACTCATAGTTCCAGAAGGCCAAATCTAAACGTAGGACATGGGAGTCTCCCGGTGGACAGTTCCACAATAAAATTGATCATATCATATTCAATCGACGGTTTTGCCTGACCGATGTCACTGTTATCCCAAAATTCCAAACAGGATTGTGCCACCGTCTCCTCCATGCAAAATTCTACTCACAGAGTGGGAAAAAGGGACTGCAAAGTTTAAGTTTAAGAAGAGAACTCCCTTTAGGGCTGGAGCCATAGCACAGCAGGTAGGGCGTTTGTCTTGCACGCGGCCTATCCGGGTTCGATTCCCAGCATCCCATATGGTCCCCTGAGCACCGCCAGGAGTAATTCCTGAGTGCATGAGCCAGGAGTAACCCCTGTGCATCGCTGAGTGTGACACAAAAGGAAAAAAAATTAAATTAAATTAAAATAAAATAAAATAAAAGAAGAGAACTCCCAGAATGACCACCAACTGGGAACTCTTCGGCACTATTGTGGCAACATGGGAAAATGCCGTCCTTGACATCGATGAGGAATACGATTGACTTGTTCAGTACCTCCATGACTGCACAAGGAATGCTGAGAGTGGGAAAGCCACAAATAGACGCCTGTCTTCGGAAACTCTTGAGTTCATTCACCAACGTGGTTTGACACGAGCCTTAGGCAATCATAGGCTAACGTCCGAGCTCACAAAGCTGTGCAGAGAAGTGATAAAGTAAGACCTCAAAGAGAGAAGAACAGCAGTGTTGGACGATGTGGCAGAAGCCGGGAAAAGTATTTGAAACACTCTCCTGTCCTTCACCAACTACAAGACCAAGATTACTGCCCTCCTACGTCCTGATGGATCTATCACATCTTCCAGAAGGCAAATGGAGAGGATTATTCATGACATCTACTCGGATCTCTTTGACAGCCAAGTCCAGTTGCTCAAATACCAAATTCTGCAGGATGAGTATGTCCTTTCCAACATCCTCCCTTCCAAAATCCAATACACCATTTCATTGGTAAAGGTCCAGACAAGGCCAGACCCGAACACCTGAAGAATTTGCCGCCAATACTCGTCAATACACTGGCTCAGCTCTTTACATGCTACCTGTCCAAATGCAAGGTTCTCAGTGGAAAACCAGTAGGACCATTCTGTTGTACAAGAAGGGAGACATCCACGACATTGGCAACTATCGCCCAATCTGCCTGTTGTCTGTTGTCTACAAGTTGTTCGCTTGTGTCATCCTGAATAGAATAGGCAGAACACTAGACAAAGGACAGCCATGCGAGCAAGCAGGGTTCTGAAAAGGATTCAACATGATCCTTTTGGATATGTCGACCATATCCACACGGTGACCAAGCTCATTGAAGTTTCACGAGAGTTCAAGATCCTGCTCTGTCTAGCATTCATCCATTTAAAGAAGACCTTTGATTCTGTTGATACTGAAGCGCTCATCTAGCCAAACAGGGCGTTCATACTCAGTACATCAAGATCCTCAATGAGCTGTATTATGGATTCACCACCAGGATCTCACCATTCTACAAGGAAGTGATCATTGATGTAAAGAGAGGGGTTCGGCAGGGTGATACCATTTCACCGAAGCTCTTCAGTGCCACCCTCAAGTACGTCATGGGCTGACTGGAATGGGAAGGAATGGGAGTGAATATAGATGGTCGGCAACTACACCACATCTGCTTCGATGATGATATCGTTCTCATAACACCAAACATTAGCCAATCTGCACAAATGCTGGCAGACTTCAACCACGAGTGTGGAAAGGTCGGACTAAAGCTGAATCTCAACAAGACGATGTTCATGAAAAACGAACTAGTCCCTGAAGCTCCATTTGCTCTCATTTGCCAAGACATCAAAAATCAGATGGGCTGGACACATAATGCGATTCAGAGATGACTGCTGGACTAGAGCTATTATGACTGGATTCCATGGGACGTCAAAAGACTGCATGGCTGCCCACCTAGGAAATGGTCAGCCTTCTTCATCAAAACCCTGAACGAACGGTTTGAGGCTCTTTGTGTTCCTGGAGTGAGCAGTTACCCTTGGGCTACTCTAGCACACGACAGGGACGAATGGAGATGTTACTGGCACCCGCTCGAGCAAATTGAAGATCAACGGGATGTCAAGTGATACAAGATCAGTTAAGTGTCTTGTAAGAATTCAGTTTCACTGTCAAATCAAATCTAAATTAGGAATGGGGAAAATGGATGGACTCAGCAAATAAATAGAACCAATAAGGCAATCACTTTCATTGCAGAACATATAATAGGAAATTATCTAGGGGAACTGTGGATATCCAGCATTTCAACTTGGGTATTAAGGGAGTGCCATTTATGGGAATTAGGACTGCAGAAGATCAAAATTAAATAATCCATATGTAGGATTAACTACCTGTCAGAAATATCCAACTTAAAAGTAAAAAATACAGTTGCTTTAATGACTCTTTAAAAGTCAAGACACTGGGGTCTGAGAGATTGGATCAGTATATAGGAGGTAAGAAGCATGCCTTGCATGTAACTGACCCAGACTTATATCCTGGAACTTCAGATGGTCTCCCTAGCCCCATCCCTGAGTGCAGAGCCAGGAGTAAGCCTTGAATACCACAAATAAACAAATAATAAAAATGAATAAATATCAAGATATTGGCAGCAATGCCATAAACTGTATTTGTAATTGGACTTTAGAATTGTATGGAATGGTTCTTTAGCAAGCTGTGTTGATTTTCACTTCTATATTTTTGGACATGATGACTTGGCTGGAAGGACAAGCTGAGACTGGCCAGGGACTTGGGTCAAGCCACCTGGAATTACAATATAATCTGCTATCTGGATGCCTATACTGGTTATCATCATTATAGTGATTGTTTCAGACTGATAATACATAGATAAAACTACTCAGCACATTACTGGTGGGTTAAAATGAACAATATTTATTTCTTTAAGTTTAGTAGTTTAAATATCTGGCTCCTATTCCTGGTCAGCCATTTTGCAATTCTGTATCACACACACACACAAAAGATCCAAGTTGGAATAATAGAGTGAAAATAATCAATACCCAAAAAAGTGAAATAGCTAAAATAAGCTGAAATATACTATGTGGAAGGTGCTATTCTAGTCTTAAGCAATCACTAAAATAACTGCAAGAGCTTGAATGCATGCCTATAATGCACAGGGCCACCTGCTTTGTCCCTGGCACAGCATGATCTGTCTCACTCGTACCGGTTGGTGTAGTTCATGGACGTAAGACCTACTAAATATAACTAGCAGATGGGGAAACTGAGTCACAAAGTATACCGGAGACTATGTTTTGTTAGTGATGCAAGCTTCCACCAGTTTGAAGTCATTATACTGAAGATGGCTTTCTAATGAAAGTTACAAAACTCAAAGTATACCCTGGTTTATTATTTATTTATTTAAAATTCAAGAAAAGAAAACTTCAGCACAGGTTAGGAAGAAAGTAAATTTTGAATATTCTTGGGGACTAAATAAGGCTGTTTCTAAAATTTTTCAATATCTGTTTTATAATGTTAGGATAATGAATTGAATCAAAGTTTTAAAAGATAGAAGAAATTGATTGTTTTAATAACAGTTTATTTAGCAACTGTCTTTTGTGGAATATTTTATTTTTCATGGAAGATTAAAATAAGGGGCCCAGGATATGGTTCATTAGTGGAGTGCATGTTAGCATGTGTGAGGCCCAAGGTCTCATGTACCCCACCACCAGGTACACAGAAAAGGGAAACAAAGACCAACTAAGAAGGGCATGGGTCTTAAATCTTCTAGTCTCTATAAGGGAGAGAAGATAGGCAAGAGTTCCAATAATCAAAATAAATATCCCATGAATCATACACTTGAATCATGAAAGGCACCCTCGGGTCTTACTGAGAAGTCAGATTTCTGGGTAACGTGACTTCCTTTTGGAGAAATTCTGGGCATGAAGTATAGTTATGGAGAGAAGCTTTGGTTTGTCAAAAACTTTCCTGTTTGAGCACTGAAAGTATGACAGCTTAGTTACTTTTAAGTCCCGGGAAATTCCTTGAACCTGAGCAGAACAAGAGAGTTCATGGCTCTTACATATTGCTCATTCTATCCTTACTGATGAAGGTCAGCCAATTCCTGGCAAAGTGCTGCAAAGGAATTCTCTCTCTAGGACCTCTGGGTCGGCTTACTATTTACTATCCCTTTTGCTTTAGCTACCTTATTCTTCTTAGTCTCTGAAGTTCTCCTATAGCGATACTATAGAGATTTCAAAATTCATTCCTAGAAGCATGACTCTCCTGGATTTGGGTGTTTTAAGGCTTTGTATTTTTTTTGGAACAAGGGATTTGGGCCACACCCAGTGGTGCTCAGAACTTACTCCTGGCTCTGTGCTCAAGGATAACTCCTGGCAGGGTTCAGATGACCATATATGGTTTCAGGGATCAAACCCAAGTTAGACACATGCATGGCAAGTACCTTACCTGCTGTACCATTTCTCCAGTTCAGGGAAGATTTAACTCACAGGACATTATGATAACAATAATTACTAGGCAAGATGATGATCTGAGTTCACCTCTTACACACATATCAATATGAATCTACAATAATATCTAAAAACTTATTAGTGCGTAAATAAATGTGATCTTTTGAAAAACATTTCGAAGGGGGCTGGAGAGATAGTACATTGGATAAGTACATATGCCCATACTGAGTTTGATCCCCAGGACTAAATATGGTTCTCCTGGGAGCCGGAGCAATAGTACAGCGGGTAGGGCGTTTGCCTTGCACATGGCCAGTGTGGGTTCGATTCCCAGCTTACCATAAGGTTTCTCAACAATGCCAGGAGTAATTCCTGGGTGCAAAGCCATGAGTAATTCCTGGGTGCAAAGCCAGAAGAAACCCCTGTGCATTTCTGGGTGTGCCCCAAAAAGTCAAAAGAAAAAAAGAAAAATATATGGTTCTCTACACCTGCCAAGAGTGATCCCTGAGAGCAGAGGTCAGGAGTGTAGCCTAAGATCCTGAGCATAGTAGGATGTCACCCAAAATCCAAAGCAAAGGAACAAATAAACAAAATCTTTCTAAGAATATACAGTTAAATATGTTTTGATGCATATCTAAGTTACTATAGATGTGCAATTCCTTAATTTCTTTATCTTCAAATGACCCTTTGGATTGAAATTTTATAAAATATAGTGTCTAATATCTTGATCTAATGAGATCACTTGTACCAATCCACCTAGCTGCAAAAAAATACCAACATTTTACTTCCCTTATAATCTGCAATTCCATCTAATCACTTTTTCCTAATTACTCTTTAGTCATTTTATAGAAATAATCTTTTAGTTATATAGTGCAATTTGTGTTAATACAGATTAGTTATATTCATTCTTAATGTCAAAAGCACAGCAGGTAGGGCCTTTGTCTTGCACGTGGCTGACCTGGTTCGATTCCTCCATCCCTCTCAGAAAGCCCGGCAAGCTACCAAAGAGCATCCCAACTGCATGGCAGAGCCTGGAAAGCTACCCGTGGCATATTTGATATGCCAAAAACAGTAACAACTAATCTGACAATGGAGATGTTACTTGTGCCCCTCTCCCCGCCCAGAGCAAATTGATGAACAACGGGACGACAGTGCTACAGTACTACTAATTATATATTTTAATGCATATTAGCTTATTAAAATGTGAAATTCTTAGTTGCACAGTTTTTATAAAAGTATATGTGTGTGAAGCCCACATATTTATCATGTTTTAAGATGTTTGTGTTTCACTCGAAATTTCCTTTTCAGTCAGTCCATCCCACCCCACTGTGGTTCTGAGATGGTTCATAAATATCTCACCATGTGCCCTTGTAGAGTTTCCTTCCACAATGAATAAAGATGAACTTGGAAACACGTAGGATATTAGAAAATTATAAATTTATAGAAAGGGATGTTAAATGTCTTAACTAACTCCATCTTGTGTCCAAGAATCCATCTTACTGAACTGTTAACTTCAAAAATGATACTACTTCACCAGCAATAACTGGTTTCCACTAGACATGATGTTTTCTGATAATAGTGCAATTTTTAAATTTTTTCCTAAGCAACCAAGCGTTTTTTTTTTATTAAAAATAAAATTTTGGGGGCTGGAGCAATAGTACAGCGGGTAGGGCATTTGCTTTGCATGTGGCCAACCCAGGTTTGATTCCCAGTATCCCATATGGTCCTCTGAGCACCTCTAGGGGTGATTCCTGAGTGCAGAACCAGGAGTAACCCCTGTGAATTACCAGGTGTGACCCATAAAGCAAAAACAAAAATTAAAAGTCTAAGCCTGAGTGATAGGATAGCAGGTAAGAAGCTTGCCTTGCATGTGACTGACCTGGGTTCAATCCCTGGCATCACATACGGGCCCTGAGAACCATCAGGAATGATCCCTGATTGCAGAGCCAAGAGTAAGCCCTGAGCACTTCCACATGTGGCTCAAAACCAAAAGATAAATAAACAAACAAATTAAAAGCCAGTGGGGTTTGGAGAGATATGTTGGGTAGGGCACTTGCCTTGCATATAACCAACTTGCATTTTATCCCCAATACCACATATGGTCCCCTGAGCCCACCAGCAATGATCCCAGGGCCAGGAGTAAATCCTTGGATTCACCAGGTGTGGCTTCCAAACAATAAACAAATAAAAAAATAAATAAAAGCCAAGGAACTATAGAAAATGTAATCTATAACCTTGACCATCTTTTGCATTTTTTTCCTTCTTTCCCCATGTCCTTATTCTCTAAAATCTCCCTTAAGCAAAAGCATTAATAGGATAGTACTTGGGTTTATGCTCTCCAATTTGCAATTTCAAGACACCCAAATTAAAATGTCACAATTTCATCTTAGCCTCTTTGTAGTTTTTTCCATCAGCAGAGAAAATCTTTAAGGATGCCTCAGCTTTTGTCTTCCATTTTTTTGGGGCCACTTGTCTGTGGAAGCCACTGCAAAGTTGGGAGTCCTTACAGCAGTCAGAGAGGTTCATGTGGCAGCAGACAGCGAGCATTGAGACCTGCTGAACGTCATCAGGAAGCCCAGATCTTTTTCTAATCACTGAGTGAACATTTTCAACATGAATCAACCAGTCCTGCTCAAACCTTCATATGCTTTAGTACTTGCCAACATCTTGACATTAATCTCATGTGAGAGACACTGAACCAGAGCCATTAGGCCATGGTAATCCCAAGTTTCAGATCCACAGAAACTATTTAGTAATGCATATTTATTATTTTTAAGATGTTATGTTTGAGGTCATTATTTGGTCAGTTAGGCAGTAATAGGTACTGTTCCTGATTCTTTTTCTGATTTTTAAAATCTTAGTTTTTGTGTATTCTAAAACTTCATGATAAAGAAATCTTAGAGTATGTCATTAACAAAGGACTTGAAAATCTAATTTTAGTTATTGGTTTGAGCCTTACCCTAAACTTTTTCTAAAGAAATCACGTTTACTGAATTTTCAGAAGAGCTGGAAGAGCTATATGTCCAAGGTAAAAACATCTCTTGTCTTAGCGATTTATCAACTTAAGTCTTACAATTTAGTAATACATTCAATTATTTGTGTAGCACATAATAAAGAACACAGTTCACATGTTACAAAGGAAAGCAGGACACTGAAATATGCACAGACATTTCTTATTAGCATATGCATGTTTTCATGTGTTTTATTATTCATCCTTTTAATTGCATATTATTTTTACTCCTTAAAAATAATCCTTTTGTGGTATCTCATGCAATCTTCTATTCTATGACCATCTCAGGGCCTTCAGTCTAGTAGGTGCTCAACAAATAAGAAAATATCTAACTAAACCAATCAGTGATTGCCATTAATTCTGGTAGCAAAGGATTAGATTTTTTGATCCTTGTGCTACATATTGTCATTAACACTTTTTGACCTGTAACCCATGTCATAAACCACATTGAGGTAGGTGTTTGAAAAAACAACCAACTTTCTGTAGCAATCATACATAACTGGGCAAGCAACTTGCATCACTGTGAACCTGAAACATATACCCTACTTACCACCTGCAAATTTTGGCTTGCCATTATGCCCTCAGGAATGCTAGGATTAAGTCACAAAGATACATAGGGCACAATCTCTGTTTTTTGAGTCAAAGTTTACCAACGTCTCTGAATAATGCTGTTATTTGTCTTGGAAAAAATAAATATTTAATTTCAAAATTGTCAAGACAAAATTATAGATCTGTTTCTTTTTATTTGTATGATATATGAAAACAATATTCTACAATGTAAAATTTGAACAGCTAGTAGTTTTCCAGGCAAATAGAAGGGAGTGAAGTTGTCAAAATCTGGGCCAAGAGATAGTTAATAGACTGGAGTGTATGCTTTGCATATACGAGACCTGATTTCTATCCCTGAAAACACATAGTCCTCAAACCAAGAGTGAGTCTCTAAATACCGCTGCAAAGCGAAGCAGCAAAGCAAAGCAAAACAAAACAAAACTGCCAAATTCTGGCATTAGTAACGATGACCTCGGGGAAACCCTATCTTCTCACAAACTTGGGTGACTAGTTTGAACATAAATTTTTGAACACAGACACAAGTGAATCTTGAATTAAAAACATTGGGAAGATAATATTTCATAAACTGACTTTAGAAGCTGAGCTAACCAACTTTATATTTATTTTATTTTACTTTATTTAAAACTTTTTTATTGAATCACCATGTGGAAAGTTACACAGCTTTCAGGCTTAAGTCTCAGTTATACAATGCTCAAACACCCATCCCTTCACCAGTGCACATATTCCATCACAGGGAACTCCAGTATACCTCCCCCTGCACCCTGCACTCCACCCCCCCCGCCTGTGTAACTGATAAATTTCACTTTACTTTTCTCTTTACTTTGATTACATTCAATATTTCAACAAAAAGCTCACTATTATTGTTTGGAGTTTCCCCCCCAAAGTCAGACCTGTTGAAAAGGAAGCATTTGATAATTTGTTTTCCATTGCTGACAATGAAGAGATATGAGGTCTTGGATTTCTGTATTTTAGTAACTAAGTCCAGGGAAATTTCTGCCAGAAATTGCATCACTGCAAGCTCATACCTCCCTCTTGTGGTCGTCATAAGATGGTGGTCGTGGCTCACTTCACAGTCTAGACACATTTCTGCAAGAAGCTGCTGGTGCCCAAAGTAGTTTAGCTGGCCTCTGGGGCCATGTTTGTGCAGTAGCGGAAAGGTTACATATTATATCGTGGCGGGGGGCGGCAACCTTATGTTTATTTTAACCTTATGTTTATTTCTTGAATTATTTCTGCTATTATTTTTTATTTATGCATTTAGATAAATGAATGATATACTTGAATACTTGAATCCAATAACTGTGAAAGTAAAATGTAAAATTCAGGTACTTAGGACATAAATCTTCAAACCTTAAAAAATTATAGGACATGTAAAAAAGACAAAGAAGCAACTTGAAGGAGCTCCTGTTGGCTAAGCCTGGGATGATCGGAACAACAGAATTAGTGAGAAAAATGATGATAATAATGAGTTATAACTCAGGAATTAAATAATAATGAGACTGGGGCCGGAGCGATAGCACAGCGGGTAGGGCGTTTGCCTTGCACTCGGCTGACCTGGGTTCGATCCCCGGCATCCCATATGGTCCCCCGAGCACCGCCAGGAGTAATTTTTGAGTGCATGAGCCAGGAGTAACCCCTGAGCATCGCTGGGTGTGACCCAAAAAGCAATAATAATAATAATAATAATAATAATAATAATGAGACTATGTAAAATCAATGATTTACTCAATAAATAAGTGAAAAATAAGGTTTTTCTTTAGGTGAAAATAAGATAAAGATTTCCATTAAAGAAAATTCTAAGTAGTAAGTATAGAAAGAGTAATGGACATTGGGACTAGAGAGATGGAACACGTGTTAAAATTCATACCTTGTGTGTGCCTGAACTGGTTCAATTTTTTTTTTTTTGCTTTTTGGGTTACACCCAGGGATGCTCAGGGGGTAATCCTTGTTCTGCGCTCAGGAATTGCTCCCAGCAGTGCTCCGGGGACCATATGGCATGCTGGGAATTGGCTGGGTCGGCTGCAGGCAAGGCAAATGCCATACCCACTTGCTGTACTATCGCTCCAGCCCCCAGAACTGGTTCAATTCTTGACAGTACATGGTTCCTGAGCATTGCTGGGTGTGGCCCTGACAGGGAATCTCCACATGACAGGGGATGAGCAGCACTACACTCTTGGGTCTTTGCATTAAACTCAATCCAGGTATCAAAACTCATTGAGAGGGGTCCCTGGCCTCCTGAGAACGGCTTGGAGCACACCTCCAAAGAGTGTTAAAAGTATATTTGACAAAACAGAATAATAATAGCTTTAAACAAGAATCATCTATAATCATGGTATTAGCATTAGTAAGTGAAAATATTACATAGTCTCAGAAGTCTTTTCCCACTGGATATTTAATAGTAACAATGAAAACAATAATGGTACAATGCAGAAACCTGGCAGCCACGATTTTATTTTTTTAAATTTTTTAAAAATTTATTTCATTCTTTAATTAGTGAGTCACCATAAGGGTACAGATACAAATTCACACATTTTTGAGCTTGTTTTTCCCTCATACACTGTTCGCAAACACATCCCTCCACCACTGCACATTCTCTACCACCAATAAGCCCAGTATCCCTCCCACCCCCCAATCCCATCTCCCCCTCACCCCACCCTGCCTCTGTGGCAGGGTATTCCCTTTTTATCTCTCTCTCTCTCTCCAATTGGGTGTTGTGGTTTGCAATAGGGGCATTGAGTGGCCATCATGTTCAGTCTCTAGGCTACTTTCAGTACACATCTCCCTTCCCGCGCAGGATCTCCAACGACATTTTACTTGGTGTTCCCTTCTCTATCTGAGATGCCTTTTTCCCCAGCATGTGAGACCAGCTTCCAAGCCATGGAGCCAACCTACTGGTACTTATTTCTACTATTCTTGGATATTGGTCTCCTACTCTGTTATTTTATATTCCACAGGTGAGTGCAATCTTTCTATGTCTGTCTCTCTCTTTCTGACTCATTTCACTTAGCATGATACTTTCCATGTTGATCCACTTATATGCAAAGTTCATGACTTCATTTCTTCGAACAGCTGCATAGTATTCCATTGTATAGATGTATCAGAGTTTCTTTAACCAGTTATTTGTTCTTGGGCACTCAGGTTTTTTCCAGATTCTGGCTATTGTAAACAGTGCTGCGATGAACATATAAGTGCAGATGTCATTTCGACTATACTTTTTTGCTTCTCAGGGTTATATTCCCAGTAATGGTATTGCTGGGTCAAATGGAAGCTCAATTTCTAATTTTTTGAGAAGCGTCCATATTATTTTCCAAAAGGGCTGAACCAGCCGGCATTCCCACCAGCAGTGTAGAAGGGTCCCTTTCTTCCCACATCCTCTCCAACAGCGGTTGCTTTTGTTCTTTTGGATGTGTGCCAGTCTCTGTGGTGTGAGGTGGTACCTCATGGTTGTTTTTATCTGTATCTCCCTGATGACTAGTGATGTAGAGCACTTTTTCATGTGCCTTTTGGCCATCATATCTTTTCCTTGGGAAAGTCTCTGTTCATTTCTTTGGCCCATTTTCTGATGGGGTTGGATGTTTTCTTCTTGTAGAGTTCAACCAGTGCTTATATATCCTTGATATCAACCCCTTATCTGATGGGTATTGGGTGAATATCCTTTCCCATTCTGTAGATTGTCTTTGTATTCTGTTCACTGTATCTTTTGCGGTGCAGAAGCTTCTTAGTTTAATGTAGTCCCATTTGTTTATCTCTGTTTCCTCTTGGTTGGTCAGTTGCGTGACATCTTTGAAAAAACTGTTGTGGTAGCCACCATTTTAAATGACAAAAAGCTAGCATCAACAAGTAAGGGACACAGTGATATCCAATGCATCTTCCTTCTGTGGAAGATAAGCATTGCTTCTGTGGTGTTCTTGTCCAAAATGCGTAACTAAAACTTAATCATGAGAAAACATTCAACTGAAACTTATTACTCAGAGTAACAGGCTGGTGCTCTTCAAAAGTGTGAGGGTCCTAAAAGACACAGAAGCACTGAGAATTATCTAGATCAGGGCTCTAGAACTTTAGCACACATGATAAACACCTAGGAGGTTTTGCTAAGATATGGAATGGGACCTCCTGTACTTCTCTCTGAGTTTCTGGTTCATAGATCTAGTATATGACCTAAAAATTACATACATAGTAAATTCCTGGGTGAACCACATTTTTTATGGTCTGAGGACCACAATTTTATTTTTAAAGACAATTTTATCGAGGTACCTAGGTTTAGAATACTGTTAATTCTAAATTTTTCGTGGGTGCATCATTCAAATACCACATCCATCACAAAATGCCCACTTCCCTCCACCAATGTTCCAAGGACTCTCGAGACCACATTTTGAGACTAGTGTTTGGAAACAGGCATGTGGTATATAGCCTGTCAACTAGATCTTGATGATTGCTTCTTTCTAAATAAAGTATCAGAATAAATAAGGCAGTCTAGTAAGGCTAGGAAATTCCATCCGGATCTGTGACACCACCTGCATATTATCTGTGATACCATGTTCTAGCCACAAGATTCATAGTCAATAAATAGATGTGAATGAATGGACTGGATCTGGAGGGCACTAATGCCTCAGAGGATTTTCACATAACTTAATCTCTTTCTTTCATTATAATACAATTTTAGTGAAATTTCTATACTTCCTCTAAACCCCATTCCATCATGTATCTGATGCCATGACAGTTTTAAAAGATACCAGACTTCATATAAAAAGAGAGATCTCTGCTCAAGGGTTTTACTTTTCTTGAAATGTTCTTTTAATGAATATTCATTCTTACATTTACAGAAACCTTTAAAGCACACAAACTTCCAGCCCCTGGGGAAGTTCTTCTTTGACTTTGCCTGAGCTCTATCACCCTGAGAGCTTGTACTTAATTCTTGGCAAAACTTATTTCTTGCCTGACTGTATATCTTATCCTAAAATTCTTTTCTGACATAAAGGAAAGGACCTGGCTTTTGAGTAGAGGTTATGACTGGCTGTTTTATTTTCTTGCAAAGAGCGTCACCTTGGCTCAGCCTGGGTACTACAGTTTTCCCTAATATGAGTTGTCAAGATTAATTCTCAAATTGAGTAGGTCAAGTGGAATTCAGTTGAGCCTGATGGCTGCCTACTGGGGTACCCAGGTGTCTGATATGGGGGCAGCTCACTTGAATATTTTTAGTCCTGACTTCCATGACCACTCATCCCACCAACAAGAATCAACACATTTAATTGAGTATTATATTTTATGATATGTTGTCACTTTAGGAACATAGACTAGTTCTAAGAGAGACTGTCTGAGCCATATGGCAAAAAAGATTTACCATTTAGTCCTTTTCTCTTTTCTTGGATTTTGGGCCACACAGGTGGTGCTTGGGAATTACTCCTGGCTCTGTGACTAGGGGTCACTCCAAGAAGTTCACAGAGGACTTACGTGGTACAGGCCAAGATTGTCCACATGCAAGGCAAATGCTTTACCCCTTGTACTCTCTTTTTCTAGTCTGCATTTAGTCATTTTCAGAACAGGTTTACCTACATCAGGTATAGAAACTAATTAGGAAATGTGGCAACAAAAGTACATTTTCAGTACTCTCTTTAATTAGAATCTAGATAAAAACAGGGTTTGTGATATAAGTGATAACATTTGAATGAGATTTTTAATTTTGTATAGATTTTATCATTATTGATTTCTGGCTTTTATAACTATAATGATAATGTAAGATATTAGCATTTTAAGAGTCTCTGTAGTGAGTCTAGGGGAATCACTTGCTCAATTTTAAAGCTTTCTGTTATAAAAATTAAACAGCTCTCATTTTTTTCCACATAAGCTTAGTGTTACAAGGTTAGTGAACTTGAAGATGTGTTAATAAGACTACTCGGACTATGAGTGATTAGGGAAGTTACTCCAATCTGAATTGTTTCCTGAGTTACAAGGAAAAGTCCATAAATGTCCAATTCTAAACAACCAGCTTGACCTATAGGTTCTAATATCACTTAAACTTTAACAGAAATAGAACAAATACAAAGCACATTCTGAGTTCAAAGTGGGAGAAAAAGGAGTTGACATGCAATAGGCCTCTCAACTGCAGCTCTGTCAGGAGACATACTAGTGATAACTTTCACGGCAAAAAGCACTTGAATGGCTCATAACAAGAATGTTCTGCATTATTTGTTCGTATTACTATAAGATTTTGTTATAATGAAACCCCTGGTTGCCAGCTGGTGCCTTTGTAAAGACCAAAAAGTCCTGCTTGAGATGTACATCAAGCAGAGTGCCTGGTTTAGGAAACTAATTAGCATAGAGATTCAGAAATGGGGAAGATTTTCAACTTTGAGTACATCCCTTTCTCTCCCTCCCTCCCTCCCTCCCTCCCTCCCTCCCTCCCTCCCTCCCTCCCTCCCTCCCTCCCTCCCTCCCTTCTTTCCTTCCTTCCTTCCTTCCTTCCTTCCTTCCTTCCTTCCTTCCTTCCTTCCTTCCTTCCTTCCTTCCTTCCTTCCTTCCTTCCTTCCTTCCTTCCTTCCTTCCTTCCTCCAAACAAACCTATTCTGAGAGGCCCTAGACAGTACAGCTGCTGAGGCACTTCCTTTGCATGCTGATTTAATCTTTGCCACCACATATGAAATCTAGAGCCCTACTAGGAGTGACCCTATGGGTTGAACCAGGAGTAAGTGAAAAAAACTATGCACACTGAAGTTTTTTACAGGTAGGCTCTGAGAACCACCAGGTGCAACTTCAAAACAAACTTCTGAAAATAGAGCTCCTACCCTTTGGCCTCTAGGTCTCTTCTCACCATCATACTTTTTTGGGTGACCCAGGTCTGTGTTTCTGATTCCTTGATGTTTTACAAAATGATAGGAAAAAAGGCGTAAGTTATATGATTCCAAAACTGGATCATGAGGGTGAGCTGAGAAGTCTCTAGAAGCATATTCTTCCTCCTACAACCTTATCCCCAGGGGACAATTTTCACAGAGCCTCCTCTGTGCACATTTTCCTTGTATTCACCATACATAGATAAAAGGCAAGTTTCAGTATCCTCACTTCATTGACAAGGAAAGCAAAGCATCCTAGGGATGAATGATTTTTCCAGAACTACCAACCTGTAAGTCTCTGATTGTTCATATTTACCTTGTATTTATTGGTTACAGTCTATATGATTGGAGCCTTGTAATGTGCACCAAACATGGTCCCCAATCTTCACAACTTTAATCTGGGTTTTGAAGTCTTTTTGTTGTTTTGGGACTACAGTTGGTGGTGCTCAGTGCTTATTCCTGGTACTGTGCTCAGGGGTCACTTCTTGTGGGGGCTAGGGTATGAAGTGATAAGGATGAAACCCAGGTCAATTATATGCAAGTTACCTGCTGCATGATCTTTCCTGCCTCTGAAGTCTTAAATCCCCTGCTATTTTCTTATTCCCTTTTCCACACAAGTCAAAACTTGTAACCACACATCCTCATCCCACTCTACTGACGTGTACTTACAACAGTAAATGACATCAACAGCAGCTCCTCCATATTAGATTTTGGGGAAATACAGCTTTCTTGGAAGCTGCTCCTTCTTATAGATTTCACACTTTCTCTTATTCCAGTCTCCTAATTTTTCCAAGGTTGTATTTTGGTACTGAAAGAATGTTGCCAAATGGTAAGAGAAGAAACTTTGGTGGAGAGGAGCAGAGCTAAGCGTGCCTGCTGGTAATAGCATCTTTGTGTGCAGGAAGAGCTGGCTGCTCCAAACCCTGAGTCCCATACCACATGATGAGACCACTCACAAGTCTTCAGAAATGTCATGACACCAAGGAGTTGTAACTTCTACTTTGTTGGATTTGAGGGCATCTGCAGATTTCACAAGAGGTATTGTATAGCATGTCAAAATAATTTATATTGCAAACCATTTCATGAGCAAAATTATTTTTCTACTCATTTTTTTTGGGGGGGGTCACACCCGACGATGCACAGGGGTTATTCCTGGCTCTTCACTCAGGAATTACCCCTGGCGGTGCTCAGGGGACCATATGGGATGCTGGGATTAGAACCCGGGTCGGCCGCGTGCAAGGCAAACGCCCTACCCGCTGTGCTATTGCTCCAGCCCCTTTTCTACTCATTTTAATTTTAAAAAGTCACTGTAGAAAAAGTCACTGTAGAAATTGAGAATTTTTTTGCGTGAAATGACAATGTGGTTGTTTAAGGAAATATGGACACTAATGTGTGTGTGTCAGGGTGGGTAGGGTTATGGGCCACACCTGGAAGTGCTCAGGAACTAATTTTGACTCTTTGCTTAGTGATAGCTCCTGGAGATGCTGAGGGGAACTTGTGGGGCCAGGAATCAACCCACATTTTCCTTCATGCAAAGCGTGCGCTCAACCTACTGTGCTATATGGCTTGAAAATTAAGAAATACATAGATGAAACAAAAAGACAAAATGTTAATAACTGTTGGATCTAGGTGATAAATAAATTGAACTTCATACCAGTATGCCCTATTTTTTTAGTGTATTCATAAATTTTAAAATAATATGTGTATTTTTGATGAATCAAACTTGGGTTGTTGCCTGGCTGTGTGCAAGGCAAACCATGCTTTCACTCCAGGTGGCCCAAAAGGGGCGGATGAGAGCTTTCCCCACCCCAAGGGACCCAGCCCTGGCAGCCGACCTCCACTACCCAACCACTGCCACGCTCCAGGCTGCTTTCCACACACTCGGGCCGAGCCTCACGCATGAGAGAAGTCCCATGGAACCCAGGAAATGCAGAACTCTGTGATCTTGGACTCTGGGCTCAAGGGGACCCGGGAGCAGAGATCCTCTGCCTGCTTCCCCCAGTCTCCAATGACCCAGGGATGACAACCATAGCCACCTTCTGCCGGTGCCGATAATCTCCTCATCTGCCATCCTCCAGAACTCATGGCTGCTCCTCCTGGAAGAGAGAATAAAAGTGAGGCCCCCTTTAAAGATACCTTTAGCTTCAATGTCATGGAGGGTTTTTCTAACCTTGTCTTCAATGTACCTGATGGATTCTCATCTGATGTTAAGGTCTTTAATTCTTTTTGATCTGACTTTTGTGCATGGTGTTAGGTAGAGGTCTGAGCCCATTGGGCACTAGACCATTGTATGACTGAAATGCAAGCATGAAAGTTTCTAAGTCTGTAACTACCTCACAGTGATTCACTAATAAAAAATTTTTTTAAAAAAGAATAAAATTGAAATCTGATAAGAAAAAAAAATGAGCCTCCCAAAACCATGCCACTGGACTCTGCACCAAGGTGTTTTCACTCAGAGCGCCCAAGAGGGGGTGGGTGAGAGCCCTGCACTAAGGGACCAAGCCCCAGCATTCGACCTCCACTAACCAACAGCTGCCACCTCCAAGGTGCTTTCCACACACTCGGGCCGAGCCTCACGCATAAGCGAACATATTACTGGATCGCGCAGCTGCAACGTGGTGGCGCAACACATCATCATAAAGGGAAATATATATATATATATAAATACATATATATATATACACATACATATATGCTTCTCGGAGAGCCGAGCAAGCTACCAAGAGTATCGCGCATGCACAGAAGAGCCTGACAAGCTCCCCATGGTGTATTCGATATGCCAAATACAGTAAAAATAACAGGTCTTATTCCCCTGACCCTGAAAGAGCCTCCAATCATTGGGAAAGATGATCAAGGAGAGGCTGCTAAAATCTCAGGTCTGGGACATATGGAGACGTTACTGGTGCCCGCTTGAGTAAATTGATGAGCAACAGGATGACAGTAATACAATGATTTTTGATGAAAAGGAATGATTTTGTTTTTGGACTACATCTGGCAATGTTCAGTCATTACTCCTGTCTCTGCAATCAGGAATAACTCTTGGGGGTGTATGGGAGACCAAATGGACTGCTGAGTATCAAACCTGAGCTGGACACATGTATCACGTGTCATCCCATTGATCTTCGATTTGCTCAAGAGAGTTCCAGTAACGTCTCCATTTGTCCGGGTCGCATGCTAGTATAGCCTAGTGGTATTTGATTGCTCCAGGAACATGAAGAGCCTCAAACCGTATGATCAGAGTTTTGACAAAGAAGTCTGACCATCTCATAGGTGGGAGGCCAGGTGGTCTTTTGACATCCCGTAGAGTCCAGTCAGTAACAGCTCTAGTCCAGCAGTCGACTCTAAATTGCATTACGTGTCCGGCCCATCTGATTTTCGATGCCTTGGCAAACAAGACAGCGTCCCTGATTCTTGATCATCGATGGACGTCAGAACTCTGAATTCTTTCTTTCACTTGAGTGAAATGTGATATTCCAAGCAGAGATCTTTCAATTCCTCTTTGGGATACCCAAATAGCGTTCTTGTCTTGTTTTCGTAGGGCCCAGGTCTCTGAGGCATGTCAGTGCAGGAAGAACGGTTGAGTTGAAAAGATGCGTCCAGAGCCAGAGTTTCTTTGTCCTCTTAACAACTTCTTCGACACTCTTTAAGGTGTTTCCCCCCTGCTCTCTTCCATCCATGCAGTTCTGGTGCCAAGTCGTTCCTCATGTTGAGTTCTCAACCCAGATACACATAGCTGCTACATTCGGAAAAGTTCGTTCCATTGAGAGCAAATGGAACGTCAAGGACTAGTTCATATTTCAAGAACATGGTCTTGGTGAGATTCAGCTGTAGTCGACCTTTCCACACTGGTGGTCGAAGTCAGTCAGCATTTGTGCTGTTTGGCTAATGTTTGGTGTTATTAGAATGATGTCATCAGCGAAGTAGAGGTGGTGTAGTTGCCGACTGTGTATCTTCACTCCCATTTCTTCCCATTCCAGTTGTCACATGACATTCTTGAGCGTGGCCTGAAGAGTTCCTGTGAAATGGTATCACCCTGCCAAACCCCTCTCTTTATGTTAAGATCACTTCCTTGTAGAATGGTGAGATCCTGGTGGTGAATCCGTAATACAGTTCGTGGAGGATGCTGATATACTGAGTTTGAACGCCCTGTTTGGCTAGGGCTTCAATGAGTGCTTCAGTCTCAACAGAATCAAAGGCCTTCTTTAAATGGATGAATGCTAGACAGAATGGCATCTTGAAATCTCGTGAAACTTCAATGAGCTTGGTCACCATGTGGATATGGTCCCATCGTGCTGAATCCTTTTCAGAATCCGGCTTGCTTGCATGGTTGACCTTTGTCTAGTGTTCTGTATATTCTATTCAGGATGACTTGAGTGAAGATCTTGTAGATGATGGCCAGCAGCTAGATTGGGCGATAGTTGCTGATGTCGTGAATGTCTCCCTTCTTTTACAACAGAATGGTCCTACTGATTTTCCATTGGGATGGAACCTTGCATTCAGACAGGTAGCATGTGAAGAGCTGAGCCAGTGTAATGACAAGTACTGGTGGAAGATTCTTCAGGTGTTCGGGTCTGACCTTGTCTGGACTGGGTGCTATACGCGTCTTTACTGACAAAATGGTGTGTCGGATTTTGGAAGGGAGAATGTTGGAAACGACATATCCATTCTGCGGAATTAGGTATGTGGGTAGGTGGACATGGCTGTCGAAGAGATCCGAGTAGAAGTCATGAATAATCCTCTGCATTGCCCTTCTGGAAGATGTGATAGATCCATCAGGACGTCGGAGGGCAATGATCTTGGTCTTGTAGTTGGCAAAGGACAGGCAAGTGTTGGAAATACTTTTCCCAGCTTCTGCCACATCGGCCAACACTGCTGCTCTTCTCTCTTTGAGGTCTTCCTTTATTGCTTCTCTGCACAGCTTTGTGAGCTTGGATGTTAGCTTGTGATTGCCTGAGGCTCGTGCCAAACCACGTTGGTGAATGAGTTTGAGAGTTTCTGAAGACAGGCATCTGTTTGTGACTTTCCCACTCTTGGCATTCCTTGTGCAGTCATGGAGGTGCTGAACCAGTCGATCATATTCCTCGTCGATGTTGTCAAGGACGGCATCTTCCCACGTTGCCACAATAGTGCCAAAGAGCTCCCAGTGGTGCTCATTCTGGAAGTTCTCTTCTTAAACTTAAACTTTGCAGTTCTTTCTCCCCTCTCTGTGAAGTAGAATTTTGCACGGAGGAGACAGTGGTTCTATCCTGTTTGGAATTTTGGGACAACAGCGACATCGGTCAGGCAAAACCTTCGATTGAATATGATGTGATCAATTTCATTGTTGAACTGTCCACCAGGAGACCCCCATGTCCAGTGTTTAGATTCGGCCTTCTGGAAATGCGAGTTACCATGGATGGTCTTGGTCGACATAATGAACTCAGTCTCTCACCCTGTTCGTTCCATTCTAGGCCATGGGTCCCCATGTGGAGTTCTTTGGACGACCTTCTTGGTCCTATGTTGGCATTAAAATTACCAACAATGATCTTGTACAAGGTGTGGTCTTCTTTATAGAACTTCTCCAGCTCCATGTAGAATGTCTCAATTTCTTCTTCATCGTAATTGGATGTTGGTGCACAGACGACAAAGATAGAAACTGCCAGCAGTGAGCCACATCTATTTAAGCATAATCATCCGATTCGGGTTGTCAGGCATTCGAAATTATCAATGCTCTTGGCGAAGTTTGTGTTGACAAGGACACCGAGACCACCGACGCCTCTATTGTCACATATTCTAAGAAACAGTTCTTCTCCAGTGTCGAAAATGGCGTGATGTGATCGATGCCTTCTTATCTCGGTCAGACCAATGATGTCGTACTTGATCTTCTGCACTTGCATCATCAGGTCCTCGATGGATGCTTCTGATGCCAGCGTACGTGCATTGAAAGTACAGTCATTTTAGTTCTTCTTTGTTTTGGAAGTCTAGTTTGTACCTGAGATTTTATCAGCCTCTCCTTGCTCATTCTCCTTAACGCTGCCGTATTGGAGGCTCTTTCAGTGTCAAGGGAATGAAGTCCATTGTTGTTACTATTTTGGGCATATTGAATACACCACAGGTAGCTTGCCAGGCTCTGTCATGTGGGCGGGTACTCTCAGTAGCTTGCCGGGCTCTCTGAGAGGGATTGAGGTTTTAGGGCGGCCTCTAAGCGACCTTACAGGAGTTCTCATGGTTCACACCATATTTGAACCCCATCAAATATGGTGCAAAAATTATGGAAAATGGGTATTAAGTGTCTTCTGATGGTGCAAAAAGCTGCCTAGAGCTTGGTGGTGGCTGGATAGTGGAGGTAGTGGAGGTCGGCCGATGAGGTATTTATCTGGTGTTGATTGGGTGGGTCGTCAGGGTGTGATCCCTGGGGCGTCAAAGATTGGGGGAGGCAGGCAGAGGATCTCTGTTTCCAGGTCCCATTGAACCTGGAGTCCAAGGTCACCAAGTTCTGCTTTACCTGGTTTTGTGGGGCTTCACACATGTGTGAAGCCCCACAGAACCAGGTAAAGTGCCCTTTATGCCACGCTATCTCTCTGGCCCTGAAAAGGGATGATTTCTAAAGATGTACAGCTTAGGTAGAGGACTGTTTTCAAGATTCCCAGTTGTTTCCTGAGTTATGCTACCTTGTTCTTTGGCTGTTTTGGCATCTTTCTCTCTGCCTGTGTGAATGTAGGTGAGCTATCTCAATTTCCTAAGCCTCAGTATAACTTTTTGTTTGTTGCAAACTCATTTACATGTTTAAGAATTGGTGCAAATGTCATAAAATCCAACAATCTATGGGAATTAGAATTTCCTAAGATTGGAATTGCTTTCTTGGGGTTCTGTCTTATTGCTAAGAAGAAACTCAATAATATGCATCAAATAAAAAAACTAATGTTTGGTATTAAAAATATATAGGTAAAAATATTGTTGGCATACTATATTATTATGAATAACAGCTATTATTCTAAGTACTGATGATGTTATGCAATAATTATTACAATTAATAAAATATAGAGTAATTATAGAGAGTATAATGAAGTTTGGTGCCCCACTACCATGACGTTATTATATCTCTTAGTATATCACTGAGGGAACAGCAGACAAACATGTGACTTTCTGTCTTTTATCAGATGATGTATTAGAACAGGCTGGTCTATGGTTAAAAGTTACACTGTGTTAACAAATCTTATTTGCTTAATCAAGCTGTACCTCATACTGTTCATGTCACAAGGTCTTGTGAAATAGACTCCAAACACATAGTTGTAAGGTTGCCATAGTAGTGGGAGAGAAAATTGGAAGATCGTTTGGCTCTGAAATAGGATGTATCTTTTAAAATTCATTGTACTTTTAAATAAATGTACTTTTAAATAAATAAATTAACTAATATATTAATACGTTGTGCAGAACTAAAGGCTCCAACTACCTGCAGGCAGTTATCCAATGAGCAGTAAATGACTCTGATGCAGCAAGTACAGTGAAATACAGCTCCAAAAAACTCTGAAGATGAAGTTATTTCTGGCTGGGAAGATTCAAAAGACTTGCAAAGGTGCATTGTTTTTCTTGGCTTTCTAGTATGAACAGTGGAGAAGCAATTTTGCCTAAAAGGAGGGACTCTGCATATAAAGGAAAACACAGGTATAATTAGGAATTAAATGTTTTAAATATTTATTTATTTATTTATTTATTTTTAGAAAGAACAAGGCCTAGGGGAAGTTCTGGTACTGAAACCTGGAAATCAGTAATTAATTGTGTAGGAAAATGCTGCACAGTGGGTAGGGTGTTTGCCTTGCACGCGGCTGACCCGGGTTCGATTCCTCCATCCCTCTCAGAGAGCCTGGCAAGCTACCAAGAGTATCGCGCCCGCACGGCAGAGCCTGGCAAGCTCCCCATGGTGTATGCAATATGCCAAAAACAGTAACAACAAGTCTCACAATGGAGACGTTACTGGTGCCCACCTGAGCAAATCGATGAGCAACTGGATGACAGTGATACAGTGACAGTAATACAGTGATATTAAAGAAAGCTTGAATTAGTATTAAAGAATAGGAAGGGATTGTCTAATCATACCTAATCATAAATAAGCAATTCCCTGGTCCCAAGAGAATTAAGTGACTTGTAAACCCCAAAAGGTAAAGTCATATAAATAATGGTAAAAGATTGATGAAAAGGAATGATTTTGTTTTTGGACCACATATTGCAGTGCTCAGGCATTACTCCTGTCTCTGTAGCCAGGAATTCATCCTGGGGGTGTATGGGAGACCAAATGGACTGCTGAGGATCAAACCTGAGCTGGACGCATGTAAGGCAAGTGGTAAAAGATTTAAACCTGGTTTTAAATCCGTGTTGACTGTGCTGGAGAGATAATATAATATTGGGGAACATGCTTGGCTTACTTGCAGCCAACTTGGGGTAGATCCCCAGGTGCCCATATGGTTTCCCAAGGCACACAAAGTTGATCCTTGAGCCCAGGGCTAGGAGTAAGTCCTGAGTATATCAGGATGTGGCCCCAAAACAAAACAAAATCCATATTAGGTTCAGGGCCTAACTCGGTGGCTCCTAGCTTCTAGCTTTCAAGTTTAAGATTATGAGTTCAATCTCCAATACTAATTCAGTTGCCACTAACAATCCTAGAAGCTCAGCTGTGTGATACTGGAAGCTGCCGAGATGCTGTCTGTGATCCCCAGCCCTCAAGAGACTCCCAGCTGCACCACGGCACTTATTCTCAGTACCAATTATATTCTATAATAGCATAGGTGTATACAGGCACTTTAACAGTATAGGGGTGCAACTCTGGGTGGTCACTACCGAAAGATATCCAAGCACATAGCAGAGAGGTGTTATTTCTCGAGAGCACTTGTGCAAGCGTCTCAGCGACTCCCCACACAAAGCACTATAGAATGTGTTTGAGCCCCACCGTGAAGAAAGTGCTGTTACACCCTTGTGATAGCACACTGTGTTGGACAACCCCCAACAGCTGCAGCTAAGTGTTCGAGCACCACAGTCAGGCTTGCACAGAAAGGGAAGGGAAAGACAACCACCCCAAACTCCTAGGTTGCTCAGTCAGTACATGGTTTAAAAAATATATTCGTTTCCTAACTTCAAGTTCAGGGTTTGTGTTGCTCTTCCACAGTAAGAACCATGATGTAGAAGATGCATCTTGAAGTGGCATACAGAATGGACAAGATGGGAAGGAGGCCAGAGATGGGGAGATGAGTATAGAGAATATTTTGTGCATGTCCCTCCCTCCCTCCCTCCCTCCCTCCCTCCCTCCCTCCCTCCCTCCCTCCCTCCCTCCCTCCCTCCCTCCCTCCCTCCTTCCTTCCTTCCTTCCTCCCTCCCTCCCTCCCTCCCTCCCTCCTTCCTTCCTTCCCTCCTTCCTTCCTTCCTTCCTTCCTCCCTCCCTCCCTCCCTCCCTCCCTCCCTCCTTCCTTCCTTCCTTCCTTCCTTCCTTCCTTCCTTCCTTCCTTCCTTCCTTCCTTCCTTCCTTCCTTCCTTCCTTCCTTCCTTCCTCCCTCTCTCCCTCCCTCCCTCCCTCCCTCCTTCCTTCCTTCCTTCCTTCCTTCCTTCCTTCCTTCCTTCCTCCCTCTCTCCCTCCCTCCCTCCCTCCCTCCCTCCCTCCCTCCCTCCCTCCCTCCCTCCTTCCTTCCTTCCTTCCTTCCTTCCTTCCTTCCTTCCTTCCTTCCTTCCTTCCTTCCTTCCTTCCTTCCTTCCTTCCTTCCTTCCTTCCTTCCGTTGTTGTTTTGGGGGCACACCCGTAAATGCTCAGGGGTTACTCTTGGCTTCGCACTTAGGAATCACTCTGGGTTGTGTTTGGTGGACCGTGTGGGATTTCGATATGCCAACGCAAATCAGCCACGTACAAAGTGCCTTACCTGCTGTCCTATTGCTCCAGCCCCTCCCCCATATGTAATTTTTCTAAATGAGGGAAAAAGAACTCTAAACTCAACCAGTTATCAAAAAGTAGGGAGAAATTTGTTAAAAAGGTGTAACTGCTTTAGAGACTACTTTCCTATTTCTTCATGATTTTGTAACCTGGGATTTCAATCAAATTTTGATTCCAAACTCTGTTAAGGTGAAGAAATGAGCATGTGTGACTCAAGCCCACATCTCTTTCCCTGTTTTTTTTCTTCTTGGCTGCAGCCAGGGAGGATTGCGGAGGTCAAATGTAGTAGCCTTTTCTGATGACTGAGTTTAATTTTGATTTGTGAGGGATTAGAGAGTTAGAATAATCACATGGTTATGGGTTTAAGCCCCATTTCAAAACCCAACAGGAAAACTATGTCTTGGTCATCATTTGCCTTTTTTTGTGTCTGGTTATATTATATTTCTAATTTGGTTCTAGATTCAGTAAAAGGATGGATACTTATTTCTCATTCATCAATTGCAACCATAGGAATAAAGGTTCTTTTTTTTTTTAAAAAAAGCCTTGATATCAGAATAGAAAACGCCGCAGAACATTTCCTAGTCAACATTTTTTATTATTATTAAAAATAGTCACTTTGACATTCAGAGAGTGATTATTTTTAATCATAAGAGACTGGAGCGATAGCACAAGAGATAGGGCGTTTGCCTTGCATGTGGCTGAGCCGGGCTTGATTCCTCCGTCCCTCTCAGAGAGCCCAGCAAGCTATTGAGAGTATCCTGCCCACACAGCAGAGCCTGGCAAGCTACCCATGGCATATTCGATATGCCAAAAACAGTAACAACAAGTCTCACAATGGAGACCTTATTGGTGCCCGTTCGAGCAAATAGATGAACAATGGGACGACAGTGCTAACAGTGCTAATTAAAAATAAATTTATTTAATTTTAATTAACACGCCGTGGTTTACAAAGTTGTTCATAATAGAATTATTTCAGGCACACAATTTTTCAACACCAATCCCACCACCGTGTCTGCAAGGTCTCTGTCATGTCCCAGCCTGCCTGCTTGGCAAGCATATAACACATTTATTTCCTATTGCTTGCTCCAACAAAACTTAAAGAAATGGCAAATAGATTTATCATAAGGCAAATCAACAAAAGTCAATTTGTAGTGATAAATTGCTAAATGATTTTAACCTATGTAGATAAGATATTTCAAATCATTTAACACAATATCTGCCAATTATAATTTACCTAAGTTGTCAACTATGGCATCTACAATATATTGCATTAAATTTTATTTTGTACTTGAAACTTATTGAGGTAATTATCGTATTTTACCTGTCATAAGTGAGGCTACTTTCTTGTGCTTTGCTGATGACCTGTTCTATTGTTTCTTTGAACTCATTGAGCATCCTCATCATAGTGTCATTCAAGACACTGAGGATTTTACTGGTATTGCTTATGTCTTTGGTGATACTGTTTTCACTCATTGAACTTGGTGGATTTCAACATGCTTTCCCCATTTGTTCTCTAGTGTTCTTTATGTGCTGAGGTCAGTTAACTCCCCCTCTCTCCTCCCCTTCCCCCCACTCCAGAAGGTGGAGTTTAAAACTAGAGGGATTAACTGGAGGTTAATTAACTAGAGGTTGCTTCCTGTCTTCTTATAATGACAGGAAGAATAACTGTGAACAGCATGTAATTTGTGGAGTATCACGTGGTCATTTGGAACAGGTCCAGTGATATCAGCCAGAGGTGAGCCTCACCTGGGATGTTGAAGCAGCAATCAGAAGGTCACCTGCTTCATATGAAGGGCTTACACCACAACCTCTTCCTGACCTTTTGCTTGTCGTTCCATCTCAGGAGAAGTTCACCTCTCGCTGATATTTCTGGGCTTCTAAATGGGAGGCAGAGCTCCAATGGGTGGAAGAGCTCCTCCCTTCCAGGTGGGTCCCAGCAGTCTCCTCATCTGATAAATTAATTATTTTTTATAAGAAAAAATAAATCAGTTCTAGAACATTTGACATTTCTGAGTTCACAGTTGCAGTGAAGTGTTGAATACTAGCTTAGAGATCTCTCTTCTACTTGATCATGGTCAGGATGGCATTGGAAAGAGAGCAAACCATAAAAAGACATAGGAAGCCAGCAGTATGAACCACAGGGTAGTTAAAAAATATGGGTCAGGCGATATATATTTGTTTGAGAGATTTTTTTTCCCCTATGAAGGTTTTCTGTTTGGGGTAATAAAATCTGTCACATTTATAGTTTTTCCCTTAGTGACATTTATTGAGTGCTTATTCAACTCATGTTACATGTGTACCTGGACAATACAATAAAGAAAACATAAGCAAATATATATGGCTTATATAAAAAATAGGGAAAGAATTATTGTTTGACTTTTTTACATTAAAAAATCTTAATTGAGTTGAATAGTGATGAATGGCATGAGAAAGTGTGCTTAATTTGTCGGAAAATCCATGCTTTCTTCACTGATTTGGCATCCAGATAAGAAAGGAAGAAATCAAGCTCTCACTATTTGCAGATAACATGATTCTATATTTAGAGAACCCTAAAGCCTCTACCAAGAAGTTCCTAGAAACAACAGACTTATATAGTAAAGTCACAGCTATAAAATCAATACCCCAAAGTCCACGGCTTTCCTGTATGCAAATAATGAGAGAGAAGAAAATGATATGAAAAAAGCAATCCCATTCACAATCATGCCTCAGAAAATCAAGTACTTCGGAATCAGCGTAACTAAGGAGATAAAGGACCTATACAAGGAAAACTACAAAACGCTACTTCAAGAAATAAAAAAGAACATGAGGAAATGGAAACATGTCCCCTGCTCACGTATTGGGAGAATTAACATTGTCAAACTGATTTGGGATACTACCTCTATCATATATTGTTTCTTCTATATGTCTAGGTTCATTTTTTGAAAAAAAAAACACATTAGTTTTATTATAGTTTAGGTCAGTGTTTCTCAATGGTTCCTAAGCATGGCCATCTTCTACCCTTGATTCCTTTCTACGGGCCCTGCATCTCTCCCACTCCCCTTCTGACTAACCCTTTTGTTTCATGCTATGACCACCTTGGAATATCATGGGGCATCATATGGACTCAGGTTGAAAAATGTAGTTTAGATTACACAGTTACAATAGGTTTAACATTTATGATTTTGATGTACAAATCTACTGTACTATCAGCACCAAGACATATTCACAAACTCTCCACCAGTGTCCTCCTGTCACTTCTAGTAAGCCTGGAATTCTTTCTGAACTTTCTTTTCTTTCTACAATCTGTCTGGCTCTATGTCAGTTCCATTGCGTTGAAGGTGGTCTTGGTTTTCACAGGAAAATCAATCATATGGACAGCATAGGAGATCAGGGATTGGGTTTAAGCTTAACTGGTCTGGATCCCAAGTATTGTTTTACATTATTGTAGATGTATGTTTCTTCAGCCTCTGAGCTTCTGCTTATTCATGGGAGAGAGATAAGAATTGTCCCTACCTGCTAGACTTTCTTAAGATCAGGGAAGATACATGTGAAACATTTACTACCATTTACTACTCTTTATGGTAGATCTCCAAGGCAGAGAGCTCATACTACCACTGAAGGTATCAGAATAATGATGGACAGAGGCCGTGACTCCAGAACATGGGTCTGTTTTTATCTTGGTTTGGTTTTAGTTTATGGTTTTACTCAGCCATTCTCAGGGCTTATTCCTGCCTCTGCAGTAGAGTTAGCTGTTTTTCACATCTGCTCTCCGCTGGAAGCAAGGCTGGGGTATACCACTGCAAAAATATTATATATCAGGAGTTTATAGTCCTACTCAAGGAAAACATCTAATATTTATTTCTATGAGATTCCTCGGGCTTCTCACAAACTGTGTGAGGTGACTGTTTAGCTGAGGGGATTTTTTTTTTGGGGGGGGAGGGTGCCACACCTGGTGAATTTCTAATTTACACCTAGTTTTACACTCAGGAATCAGTCCTGGCATACTCAGGGTACCACATGGGATGCCGAGGATTGAACCCAGGCTGTGTGCAAGGCAAGCACCCTATCTGCTGTACTATCTCTCCAGCCTTCTTCTGGGCTTTCTGATAAGAGGGGTCTCTGTAGTTCAATTATCAGGGTCACGATCGTAACCCACAGGAGCGCTGCAGATGACTTCTAATTGTGATTCCTGTGCATAGCCCAGAAGTTAAAGTATGCAATCTCAGCTCCGCCTGGCTCAGTATACATATATAGTAATAGTAGAAGTAGTAGTAGTGTTAGTAGTAATAGTAATGGAAGAGTGTACTAATAAAAACCCACCAAGATTTCTTAATTGGGAAAGCAGGAGGTAATTGTGGCTTGGTAAACCACATGCAAGAAGGAAATAGCAATAACTATCCGTCACCTCTATCTTCCCATCCCCTCAAGGTCCTAGGGCAGAACCTTAGCAAGGTCTAGGAATGCTCCTCTTTTAAGATAACAAGCCTTGGTGACAACTCTGGCCCATGTAGTTGGGTCATAGCATCATCTGAACAGGAAGAACCAGTCATGGTACAATGGTGCACGGGTCTTCAGGTTGGGAGAGCTGGTACAGAAACTAATTCATGTAGTTCTTTTACCTCAGATTAAAAAAAAAAAGAAAGAAACAAACTACTGAGGGGTGGAGAGATGGTCCAGCAGACAGGATACTTGCCTTCCATGAAACTGACATAGGTTTGATACACCACATCCCATATGTTCTTCGGCGCCCTGCCAAGAGTGATTTCCTGAGTGCAGAGGTAGGAGTAAGACCTGAGCATTCTAGGTGATGCTTTAAAAACAATTAAAAATTAAAAATTAAAAAAAGTTTTAAAACTTGTGGGGTTGATCTATGTCCAGTTTATATTAGTATTTTTTGCAGAATTTAATAATTATTTGTTGAATTTATTATAAAATAAATTAATAATATTTCTTTGTCAGGAAAACAAAGCTTATGAATACTTTGAAACAATTTCCAAGATGGGTTTGAAGTACGAGTTTTTTTTTATTAAATGAATATTCCCCTATGTGCTGTTCTTATTTCATTTGTACAAGAAAATTATGGTGCTGTCCACAGTGTATTAATTTTATTAAAATTGCAAAATATTTTAACTCTTGGACATGGATATTATATAAACATGCATTAGTAGTGAGCTTTCTCTTAAAATCGTTTATACGGTGCATGTTAAATTCAATATTGTACATCCACATGAAGCTTATAAGGTACAATAAACTTGCAGATTGACTCTAATGTTTTATTTGAACAGAGTTACTTTTGTTATGTCTTTACTTATACATTTTTTAGGAAGTAAAGAAAGGAAAACCATGCAGTGGTGTCAGAGTGATGGTACAATGGGGAGGGCATTTCCTTGCATGCTAACGTCGGTTCAAGTCCCAGCACCCCACATGGTTCCCTGAGCACTACTAGGTGTGATTCCTGAGCATAGAGCTGGAATAAGCCCTGAGCACTGCTGGATGTGATCCAAACAAACAAACAAAAAAAACCCAAAACCATGCAGCAAAAATATTTTAAAAGAACTTCTGCCATGCCCTCATTTGAATTTAACTTTTTTCTATAAATTTCAAAAGTTTTTTTAAATTTACCCATGGCATATTTGATATGCCAAAGCCAGTAACAACAAGTCTCACAATGGAGACGTTACCGGTGCCCGCTTGAGCAAATCGATGAGCAACAGGATGACAGTGATACAGTGACAGTGACAGTGATCTGCTGTTAACTACTTTGCTGGAAAAAAATGAGGATAAAATAATATATGCAATGAATAGGGCTTGATCTGTTTGATAGAGGCCAAGTCAGATACACTGATATGCTGAAATAAAATAGTTGAATAATGGAATTTTGAAATTTGTGCATTAACTTAAGAGATTTGAATCTCAATCTTTTATGAATGAATTGTACACCAATGGATGTAAAATGTACAATGGATGTACACAAATGGATGTATTCTGAACAGAATTATAGTGGCAAAATTTTTTATAATCTGATGCCACCTGGTGTCTTCACCAAGTTACTACAACCCACATTTATAAATCTATAAAAATAATCACAACTAATATTCCTTAGATAATTTTCAGGGTTAGGCACCATAAAAAATCCCTTTTTATGTTCACTAGTAGTTAACTCAAAAAGTGCATAGCAATAGCTACTAGCCAGTAATTTTTATGTAAATCTATCCCATGACATCATTCTAGGAAGTTTTAATTTTTTTATTAAAAATAATTTTTTTTTTACAGTGACACAATATCATTTTTCTACTTACACTGCTGTATACCTCATGTCCACTATCCGAGTGGCAGGATCTGTGCCATTCAAACTTGGGAGATCTTTATCCCAAGTTCTCCTCTCCCCTTTCTTGACTTTATCCCGGGACCCTCAGATTACACTTTGTTTGACCTTTTTTCATGATTCTTTCCACTGGGAATTTTCTAATCTCTTGCTTTGTTTATTCATACTCTGAAAATGAATGAGATAATCTGGTGTTTGTCTTTTTCTTTTTGACTCACTTAACTTACCATGACTTCCTCCGATTCCATCCAAATTATAGAGAACTGTAAGATTTCACCTTTTCTCATAGCTGAGTAGAAGTTCGCAGTGTATATGTACCACAATTTCTTTATCTGCTCTTATGTTGTTGGACCTTTCAATTTTTTCCAGATCTTGGCTGTTTTATTTTTTTATTTATTTATTTTTTAGCAAGTATAGTTCACTGAACTACTAATTCTTACATTTATTTTAAAATTTATTATTTATTGAATTATAATTGTTTTAAGACTGGATTTTAAGGTATAGAGTGATTACTTTATACATGTATATTTTGCAAAGTGGTTAAGACAATGTTAGCTTGTATATCTTTTACCTCCCATGCATTTTATGTGGGGTAGGAATAACCAAGCCATTCAAATTTATTCTTAAATCAACCATCTGTTTTTACATCACATCCACCCTTTTTCACATTCTCAGGACCCTCTTCTTCGGCCATAATCTTGGTTTTGTAGTCAATGTTTCTTGACTTGTTCTTATTAATTTTATTTCTGTTTGTCAGTTTTTTTATTATTATTTTTTAAATTTTATTTTATTATATTGAATCTGTGAAAAAAAATACAAAGCTTTCAGGTTTAAGTCTCAGTCATATAATAATTGAACCCCCATCCCTTCACCAGTGCACATGTTCCACCACCAAGAACCCCAATATACCCTTCTCCCACCCAGCCCCCACCTAAGTAGCTAATGATCTTCATTTTATACTCTCTATACTTTGAATACATTCAATATTTCAATAGAGAACTCACTATTATTGTTTGGAATTTTCCCCCAACAATTAGGCCTGCTAAAAAGGCATCATTTAATAATTTCTTTTCATTGCTGAGAATAAAGATTCTATGAGCTTGCGCGGCTGCTGTTGTGGCCGCACGGTTTTGGATTTCTGATATTTTAGTTCAGTTCACAGTCTAGACACATTTCTGTAAGAAGCCGCTCTGGGAGCCAAAATGGGTTAGAAGACCTCTTGAATCATAGTCTTTAGGAGCAGAGGGTCTGTTTGGCAAGCAGCAGCTCCGGATCTTATCTGGGCCGAGGGCATGCCGGTAATGCCCCCTTCCCATGATCGCCTATGAACCACAATATTGCAAAGTTCCTACCTCTGGGTGGAAGTCTTAGGGGGTGGCTCTCGCCACATGGATGATGCCACTGCTGCCATTTTCCGTGCAGAAAAACACGGTGGAGAGGGAAAATCCCTCCCCAGATGGAACATAGCTGTAGTACATTGGCTGTTTTAAATAATGCTATGATTAACATATATACCTGAATATTAATTTTATTTTATTATTCTTGGGATAGATGTTCAGGGTGAGAATTGCAGGTCATATGGAAACGCTACTATTTTTGAAGAAGTCTCTAACTCCTTTTCTGTAAAGGATGAACTAGAAAATACTCCTACAAACAATGATTGAGGGTTCTGTTGTCAGTGCATCTTTACCAAAATTGGTGGTTTTCATTCTTTTTGAAATGATCCATTTTCAGGGCTGGAGCAATAGGACAGAGGGTAGGGTATTTGCCTTGCACATAGCCACCAGGTTCGATCCCTGGCATCCCATATGGTTCCCTGAGCCATGCTAGGAGTGATTCTTGAGCTCTGAGTAGAGTAATTCCTGCTTTTATTTCTTGTTTGAAGTACTAGGAAGACAATGGCTTGCTTATGTGATATGTATATATTTTTGGTAATTAAAGGAAATTTACAGAATATATTTCAGAAGTGTTAACCATTTTACATTCATTTTAGAAGTGTGTTAGAGTTCTGGTTGTTGCACATTCTTGACAACAAGTAAAAAGATCAATCTTATTACTTAGTATAAGACAGTGTGTTGTGTTGTGCTATGTTACTATTATTGCTGTTAATTTTTTAAATATTGTATTTTCATTTACCTCAATATTTTCTAATTTTCTTTTAATTTTTTCGACTTAGTGATTATTTGGGAGTATATTATTAATTTCATATGCTGTGAATGCCCTAAATTTCGTTATTGTTTTCTGATTTTGTTCCATCGTGATGAAAGCAATATTATTTCTTTTTTTTTAAAGCAGTATTATTTCTTGTGTTATTTCAAATTCCTTTAAAAGTAGAGGAAAATATTTTCTGCCTAATATATATGTATATACTATGGTCTTTGTGAACTTGAGAAGAATGCATGGCTTGCTGTTGTTGGATAGAGTTTTGTAGGTAGATGTGTTAGGTTTAGCTTGTATGTACTATGTTTAAGTAATAAACCGCTAATTCGTTTTCTTTTTTTTTTTTTCCTGGGCCACACCTGGCTCTGTGCTCAGGGATCACTCCTGCTGGGCTTGGGAACCAAATAGGGTGCCAGGAATTGAATTCGGGAGTTGGCCATGTACAAGGTAAGCACCTCATTTTCTATACTATTTCTCTGGTCCTGCCTCAACTTATTTCTAATTAGTTACTCTGTACATTATGGAAAGTAGAATGTTGACGCTCTCAGTAACTGTTGTTGAATATCCATTTCTCCTTCAATTTCCATCAATCTTTGTTCTGTGCATTAACTGCTATATTGTTAGATTGTATATGAATTTATAATTGTCAAATCTTTCTGAAGGATTGACCCTTTTACTGTTATTTGTATTTATTTTTAGGTTACAAAGATATGATTGAGTTTCAGGTGTAGAATGTTTCAACAGCAAGCCAAGTCCACTACCCTTCACCAATACCCCCAGTTACTCTCCCACACCCCAGCCTTCCTCTGTGGCAGGCACTTTTCTTCTCCACCATCGTCCTAGTGTTCTCTTCCCTAATTTATCTTTCCACCCCAACCCCATTGCCAATCCTAACTGGATAACTTATTCTTTTTTTCCCAAATTTGTTCTTTATTGGGTTTTAGTCATACAATGTATGGCTTACAGACCCTGGGGAGAGGTGAATGGGAGGGGGTTATTTTGGGAAGGGAAATGGGCACTTTGGTAGAGGGAGTGATATTGGATTGATATATTCATGATCCAAAAATTCCAATGTATGAATGATCATACATTGTATGACTGAAACACTTTTGCTATTATTAAATGTCCCCATGGAATGTCAAATAATTTAATCTCTTTGAAAAACAACATGATACTTTTTCTCTTTTTGGTTTTTGGGTCACATCCGGCAATGCTCAGGGGTTACTCCTGGCTCTGTACTCAGGAATTACTCCTGGCGGTGCTCGGGGGACCATATGGGATGTTGGGAATCCAACCCGGGTTGACTGCATGCAAGGCAAACCCCTACCCACTCTACTGTCACCCCACAACATGATACTTCTAAAAAAATCAAGAAATGAGCTTCAATTCGATCCAGCAATTCTGCTTCTCAGCATCTATCCCAAATGTCCCCAAACAGTATTTTGATGAGATTTCCTATATTCATTTGCAGAATTATTCACTATAGCCATGATCTAGAAACAACCCAAATGTCCAAGAACAGATGACTGGATAAAGAATTTATGGTATGTATACTGAATGGGCTGGAGCGATAGCACAGTGGTAGGGCGTTCGCTTTTCACGCAGCCGACCCATGTTCGATTCCTCTGCCCCTCTCAGAGAGCCTAGCAAGCTACCGAGAGTATCGTGCCCGCACAGCAGAGCATGGCAAGCAACCTGTGGCATATTGGATGTGCCAAAAACAGTAACAAATAAGTCTCACAATCGAGAGATGTTACTGGTGCCCGCTCGAACAAATCGATGAGCAACAGGATGGCAGTGGCATACTGAATGGAATAGTATTCAGCTATAAGAAAAGACAAAATTATGCAACTTGCTTCTTCTACTTGTATGTAACTGAACGGCATCATGCTGAATGACATCAGAAGGAGAGGGACAGATACAGAATGATCTCCCTCATTTGTGGATTATAAAGAAACATAGTAAGGGAGCAACAAATGACTGAAGGCAACAGATCTGGAATGTTGGCCTACAGAACCTGGGGAGAGGTGGATGGGAGGGGTCCTTGGGGCATTTGTGGAGGAAAGTAGGCACTCTGGTGGAGGGAGTGGTATGGCAATGATGTACACATGAAACCACATCATTAACAATATTGTAAACAACAGTGATTCTATTTAAAAGATTGAAATATAATCAATAAAATATACCTATGTATCTCAATGATTTTTTTTAAAGTTTTAGAGTTTATTTTATTGGATAAAAATTGAAAGTATGTCTTCAATAGACATATTTAGTTGAAAATTAATTTTGTTCTTGTTTTGTTGAGCCACATTCCACTAGTTCTTGAACTTAATCCTGGCTCTCTGTTCAGGGATCACTCCTGGCAATGCTCAGGGAACCATATGAAGTGCATGGGATTGAACCATGGTCAACCACATGCAAAGCATGCACCCAACTCATTGTACTATCTCTCTGTCCTTGTGTTTTGATTTTCTAATTTTTCTGCCTTTATTGTAAATAATAATACTTTAAATAATCTATTGATATGTTGAATTTCAGGACACATTTTCAGATTTAAATAGAATTTGTTATCCCATGTTTTAATCGATTCTAATATTTTTCTTTATTGTACTTTACAGAACACTGTTGAGTATTTTAGTCCCTTTGCTCATGAGAAATATTTATTTGTAGATTTCATACATTGTACATTCATAAATCATATAAATCCTTATATGATTTACTATATGGTGATGCTATCATATAGTGAATTAGATAGATAGGTTATCTTCTAAATTCTGGAAATTTATAATAGAATTGGTAATATTTCTTCTTTAAACATTTAGTAGAACTTACCAGAACAGTCACCTGACATTGAAAGTTTTCTTTATTGAAATGTTTTAAAGTATAAATTTACTTTCCTCAATAGACAGGGAAATTTTGGTCTAAAATAATCTTCCTGGTCTGAAATAAAACAAGTCTTTCTTTTGTTTTTGTTTTTGGGCATACCTGGTGATGCTCAGTGTTAATCCTGGCTCCGCACTCAGGAATTACTCCTGGCAGTGCTGGGGGAACTGCCAGAGTTCTTGAGATCCAACTAGGAAGGAACAGGTGTGTGCAAGGCAAGCACCCTGTACTATTGCTGTACTATCTCTCTGGCCCCCTAACTGAAAATTTTTAAAATAATGTTATCCATTTTTAAATCTTATTTTTACTTATACATAAATTTGGATATTGTAAAATTCTGTCTTACCTATTTTGTAGATATACATTAATATAAATTAAGTGCATTTAATTTTCTCTTTCATTCTTTTTTTTTAAAGGAAGATTATATAGGAGAATTGAGATTTATAAATCTCAATTTATAAACTCACTACTGTCAGGAACTCATCAGTGTATGAAGGTGTATTCTACTGACACTATTCCAGCTTATGTTAAATAACAAAGAAAGATTTTCACAGCAGGTGGAACCAGGTTGTGAAATCAGGTAAGATAACTTTATGGTCATTAGGTGTTCTTTTGGTTCCCCAGCAGCAATTCCCCATTAGTCTGATATCAGCTTCTTATTTATGTTTGGATACTCTTCTCTTTTACTTTGGGTATAGTCTCATCAGTGAAATATTTTACTTATTCACCAAGAATCTAGGTTAGCAATCTAGGCTAACCACATTCTCTCTGCTAAGGATTAAATCCTGAACAGAAATTCTCAAAGCCAAATACAGTAGGAGAAGTAAACTAATCATAGGGTTTTAAATATATTTACAGGTCTCTAAATGTCATTTCTTTAATTGTATCTCTGAGGCTGTACTTGTTTCAGCTCTTTCAAGGATGTCCATTGTGTGTGTGTGTGTGTGTGTGTGTGTGTATGTCTGTGTGTGTATGACTTGCCAAATTTTCTTTTATATTTATTTTATTTTTTTTTTCTTTTTAAAATTTTTATTATATATATATTTTTAAAGAAATATTTTATTGAACCACCGTGAAAACAAGAAAAAAAATACAAAGCTTTCAGGTTTAAGTCACAGTCAAATACTGATTAAACCACCATCCCTTCACCAGTGCACCCGTTCCACCACCAAGAACCCCAATACACCCCCTCCCACCCCACCCCCCATCTAAGTAGCTAATGATATTCCCATTATTCTCTCTATATATTGAGTACATTTCATATTTCCATACAGAACTCACTATTGTTGATTGGAAATTTTCCCCAACAATCAGGCCTGCTGAATAAGCATCATCTAATAATTTCTCTTCCTTGGTAAAAGTGAAGACTTTGAGTCCGCGCGGCCGCTATCGCGCGGTTTTGGGTTTCTAATATTTTAGCTCAGTTCACAGTCAAAATGGATGGCTGCAAGAATCTGCTCTGGTGCCAAAATGGGTTAGGAGACCTTAGGATCACAGTCAGTAGGCGTGGAGGCTCTGCTTCTCGTGCCGCGGCTCTTGGTTCATCTCTGGGCGGAAGGCGCGCCGGGAACACCTCCCCTCCCAGGATCACCTACAGGCTACGTCACTAAAGAGAGTCCTACCTCCTGGTGGAGGGGTCTTAGAGGGTGGCTCTCACCGCGTGGCTGCTGCCGCTGCCGCCATTTTCGCTCAGAAAAATGGGGTGGAGAGGGAAAAAAAATCCCTCCCCGGGCTGCACGAGGTTGTAGTTCAGTTCACAGTCAAAATGCATGGCTGCAAGAATCTGCTCTGGTGCCAAAATGGGTTAGGAAACCTCAGGATCACAGTCAGTAGGCGCGAGGCTCTGCTTCTCGTGCCGCGGCTCTTGGTTCATCCTTATATTTATTTTATTTTTATAAAATTATTCACAGTGATTTATTATATTCATTATTCCAATACCAATCCCACCACCATTACACCTTCCCACCACCATTATTTCCTATTCTCCTAACCATCACCCAAGCCTGTCCCAGTAGCAGATCCTACATGATTTATTTTGTATTGCTTGTTATGATTAATTTTTAAAAATGATCAAAAAAGATTTACTTAAAACAAAGTGTGTGAACAACACCCAAAAGGAGAGAGAACAAAATGGAATGCCCTGCCACAGAGGCAGGGTGGGGTGGGGTGGGGGGACGGGAGTGGAGGGTGGGAGGGATACTGGGTTCATTGGTGGTGGAGAATGGACACTGGTGGAGGGATGGGTTCTCAACATTGTATGAGAGAAACACAAGGACGAAGATGGGTAAATTTGTAACTATACCCTCATGGTGACTCAATTATTAAAAAATAAATAAAAAAAAAACAAAGTGTGTGAAGATTGTTGTATCTCACCCTAGAGCCATTAATCTCTTATATAAGAGATTATTATCATGTTGTTGCAGATTAATTAACCTGTGTGTTAATATTTTATATTTTATGTTAATGTGTTATTAACTGTGTGTTAATATTTTCTTAATCAAGATTGGTTGCCTTCTACTTCCAGCCAATGTGGTGTGTTACTCCTGGTTCATCAGTGGCGTAGAGTATGAGATGTTGCAGCCATGTACTCCAGAAATTCTAAAATTTTGATGGGGTGATACCGCTGGGGTTAAATTGTTAACTGGAGACTGGAAGCATCACTGCAGCTGGCTGATCTCTTTTGAGATTTTTCTTTTTTTTTTTTTAATGAGTATTTGGATCATGGCTGGTTAATGAGCTCATTTGGTGTCAGAAGAAGTCCCTGGGTGTAAATTCCAGGCTCCCGGAAGAACAGGGGTATGGGGGGAGGTCATTCATCCCTGACTCTGTGGGATACTGGAGACTTTGGTCACAAAATCCACATACCTGAGTTTTCAACAGATTCATTCAAAGATGAGGCTCATCTGAGTCTGTTTGACAAATTTTCTAAAGTAATGATAGTTTACTTAAATTATCTATCAATTGAAAATTTTTTGGTTTCAGTACTTGTAACCAAATTAGTTTAACTAATAAAAAAGCAACCTATAGCTGTTGATCACTAGGCAGAAAACACAGGGTGTAAACATGCTGTATGATATTTATAGTGTGTATATGTTATATGGACCACCAATTGTAGGATAACATAGCCTCAGGTAGTTTAGGTTTATCGGGTTACTCCCACCACAGTGCTCCCATTCCTCTGTGTTTATTTATAACTTCTTTCTTTGTGTTCTGTTGACTTGTAAATATTGTTTTCTCTTCTCTTTGAGTCTTTTGCATAGAGCTTTGCATAGTCCCTTATTCAGAGCCATGTCCTTTTGTATGGGCACAGGAAGACTTAGCAAATGCTATGCTTTTGTAACCTGGGAGTCATTTGACTCTACGTGATATTTTCCTCCTGGGCATCTGTTCTCTCCACCTAAGCCTCAGCTGCCCTTACTTCCTAGCACCCCCAAAAGCAGGGTCCTGACGAGGGACGGGATGGACTCAGTGGTGAGTGGTGAGTTGTGTGCTACCCTGGCATCGAGATGGGCCTGGCCAAGGTGCCTAATGCTTAACTATAAGTTAAGAGCTTGGTCATGGACAAATGCTGTCATGATCCAAGAAGTAATAACTAGATTTGGACCCTATCAGGTTAGGAATGATTAATCTGGCCTGAACCTGTGGCTAGACCCAGGAGAGCTGCCCTACAATGTACCTCAATGTATCTCTTACTGTACCCATAGATGCTAGGAGGAAGGGAATGCCCCTAGGTGGTTGCCCCTGGGTGGTGTTTCCTTTGAACCTGGTGGGCCCTCAGGAAGGGCTTTCTTATGTTGATTTTGCTACCAGACTGTGTGTAGCCTAGAGGGCAAGGTGGAGAGAGAGACAAGTAGGGGGAGAGACTAGTGAAGAGAGGAGAATCCTGAGAGCCGGTTGGAGGAGTGAGGAGCTAGGAAGGAAGAGTGCTGGGGGAGAGAGAGGAGAGAGGAGAAATGGGGAGCTCAGAGAGAGTGGAACAGGCACATGGAGAGAATGATCAATCAACCGGTTTGGCCCTTGTTTCCTCCTCCGTCTGCCCCATGGCCCAGGCCGCTCCGGCTGGGTGAGCATCCCGGGACTGATCCCCTGAACCCGGGGGTGGCCGATGGGGAGAGCTGCTGGGGATCTTCCCCGAGTCGCCCCCTGCCAAATGTTTTTTACAACCAATATCAAAGTGGAGGAAGTTATAAAATGCAGATACTGACCTGGAGTGATTCAAAGAATCTGGCAAATGTATGGTCATAAGTTCAAATTCTCAATGTCTTACATGCACCGAGCATGATTTTGGTATCTCTGTTTGTGGCAGCTATGCTATTTGTGCTCCTCACCACAAGTACTTTGTAGCCACATCACATCCAGGTGTGTGTAAGCACCACAAAGAGATGCAGCTCCTGGGGAGCAGCATAACTAAAAGGATGTTCAAACCCATGGCTAGCAAGTATACCCTGTAGCTAGCCTGTGTGTGAGCACCAGAGCAATCTCTGGCAAGCACCACAACCAGGACTTGTGTGCTTGTACATGTGCAAGCACTGCAACTAAGGAATTTAAACTTTTGTGAGCAGTTGCAGCCAAGTGCACAAGCACCACAGTCTGATGTGAGAGCTCCAGCAGACACCAGAGCTAAAATTGTGTACGCACCATATCCAGGCATGTATTCAATCTCTCATCATTGCAGCTACAACATGAGCAACAAGGAAAGGAAAGAGGGGAGCAAAATTTTTAAAAAAATCAATGAAAAAGCATCAATAGGAGAAAGTATGAGAAAACTCTAAATAGAAACAGTTGAGATCCCAGAGAGATAAATAGGGGTTAAGACACTTTCCTTGCATGCAGCTGTCCCTGGTAGATCTCCAGCATTGTATATGGTCTCGGGAGAACCCCTAGGCGTGATTCCTGAGGGTAAAGTCAAAAGTAAGCCTCTATCACCTTTAGTATTCTCCCTCCAAGAAACCCCCACTGCTACCAACAATACTACAAACAAATAAACAATACCCAAATAAAACAAAGCACAGTAAACAAAAGAGTAAAGTAGGACAAATAAGAAATCAATGCAGTAGAGGAACTCAATAATAAAATAAAAAAGTAAATTGGTGAAATCATAAAAAGGGAAGAAAAAATTTTTAAATGAAGATATCATACAAGCGTTTATGAGGAACTATAAACAGGAACAAAACTGCATAATAAGAATTTCATAAAAGAAAGATGAAAGGGCAGGATTCTTAGTTGAAGACATAATAATAATAATAATAATAATAATAATAATAATAATCAACAATTCCCCCAAATATGAGATACTCATATTCAGGAAAACTAAGGAGCTTCAAACAAAACAAATGTAAATAGATATACACTACTACACATTGTAATTAAATTGGCAGAAGTCAAATACATAGATAATCCTACAAGTAGTTATAAAACAAAAGAATCACATAAAAGGGAACCCCCAAAAGATTTACATCAAATTTCTCAAATCAAACATCTTTAGGCTACAAGGGAACAGTATTCATAGTATTGAATGAAAAGGACCTTCAACCAAGAGTATTCTATCAATCTCAATTATCTGATTTTTAGGGTCCACAGGGATAGTACAGTTGGTAGGATGCTTGTCTTGAATGCAGCTGACTGGGGTTTTGTCACCTGCATTCCATGTGGTCCCCCCAACCCCAACAGGAATAATTCCGAGTCAGGAGTAACCCTGACTCTGAACTCAGTTGGGCATTGGCCCAATAAACAAACCAAAAAGGTTTTCAGACAAAAACAGCTAAAGGAATTCCTGTTTTTTTTTAACTCTGCTAGAAATACTAAAGGATTCCATAAAGGGAAATGAAAGCCCACTTGTAAAAAACTAAAGCACGCAGACGGGTGTGTGCACTCGCGGGCTCTCCGGGCGGCTCTGTCTCACCACCCGAGTTCGGTGCTCTGGACCCGCAGTGTGTGGACTGGATCAGGACGGCCAGTGGTCAAGGACAGGCGAAGGAAGAACAAGGACCAAGCTAGTTGCTGATTAGTTACCGTTTATTCAATCTTCCATCTTTCTCATCTCCCGCACTCCCAGCTCTGGCCTCTCTCTCTCTCGATCAACTGCCGCCTCTCTCTTCTCTAGTCTCTCCTCCTACTTGTCTCTCCCACCTTGCCCTCTAGGCTACACCCAGCCAGGTAGCAAAATCAACATAAGAAAGCCCTTCCTGACTCTTAAGGTTTTTTTCCTTTCCTTAGTCCAAACACTTATTAACATCTTAATACTAGTTATTTTTGTATGGACATAGCAAGAGATACATTGAGGCTTGCAAGGCAGCTCTCCTGGCAACATCTTGCCACAGGCTCAGACCACAGCACTCAGGCCAGATTAATCATTCCTCACCCTAGCAGGGTCCAAATCTAGTTATCATCGTTTGGATCATGACAACATTTGTCCATGATCAAGCTCTTAATTTACAGTTAAGCATTAGGCACTTTGACCAGGCCCATCTCAATGCCAGGGTAGCACACAACTCACCGCTTGCCCTGGGTCCATCTCGTCCCTCGTCAGGACCCTGCTTTTGGGAGTGCTAGGAAGTGAGGGCAGCTGAGGCTTAGGTGGAGAGAACAGATGCCCAGGAGGAAAATATCCTGTAGAGTCAAATGACTCCCAGGTTACAAAAGCATAGCATTTGCTAAGTCTTCCTGTGTCCATACAAAAAGGACATTGCTCTGAATAAACTATGCAAAGGACTCAAGGAGAAGAGAAAAACAATATTTACAAGTCAACAGAACACTAAGAAAGAAGTTACAAATAAACAAAGAGGAATAGGAACACTGTAACGGGGAGTAACCCGATAAACCTGAGGCTATGTTATCCTACACCCACTTATAAGATAGAGTACATAAAAAACATAAAATGTGGGGGAAAAGAGAGTAGGATTGGATCTTCTGCAATGCTCTTGAGTCTTACATGTTTTAAAATTAAAATGAGAAATACACTTAATACTTTAGATGGGCTGGAGCAATAGCACAGCGGGTAGGGTGTTTGCCTTGCATGCGGGTCTACCCGGGTTCGATTCCTCTATCCCTCTTGGAGAGTCCGGCAAGCTACCGAGAGTATCTCACCCACATGGCAGAGCCTGGCAAGCTACTCGTGGCATATTCGATATGCCAAAAACAGTAACAGCAAGTCTCACAATGGAGATGTTATTGGTGCTCACGTGAGCAAAATGAAGAGCAATGGGATGACAGTGACACTGACAGTAACTTTAAATGTAAATTTCATGGTAACCTCAAAAAAAACTACAGCACATGTGTGGCCCCTCTGTTGCTGAACGCCCATGATCCCAGAGGCCATCTAACTACTTTTGGTACCAGCAGCCTCTTGTAGAAATGCCTCCAGACTGTGAACTAAGCCATGGTTCCATGTCGCCCGAGGAGGGGAAAGGTTTTTCTCTCTTGGCTTTTCCTTTCCAGGGGGGCAGCATGGTGACTGCCATCTTATAAGGCCCACTAAAGAGAGGTACGAGCTTGCAGCAACGGGACGTGCAGAAGATCTCAGGATGCGGGGGTGGTACTGGCGCCACTCTCCACCATGTGCAGCCCCTCTGTTGCTGAACGCCCATGATCCCAGAGGCCATCTAACGATGTTCGGCACCAGCAACTTCTTGCAGAAATGCCTCCAGACTGTGAACTAAGCCACGGCCCCATGCCGCCCTAGGAGGGAAAAGGTTTCTCTCTCTCAGTTTTTCCTTTCCGGGCCGGTGGGGGTGGAGTGGTGTGGCAACCACCATCTTATAAGGCCCACTAAACAGAGGTACGAGCTTGCAATGATGCAAGTTTTGGCAGAAACTTCCCTGGACTTAGTTACTAAAATACAGAAATTCAAAACCGCGCAGCCGCTATTGCGGCCACACGACCTCATATTTCTTCATTCTCAGCAATGAAAATGAAATTTTCAAATGCTGCCTTTTCAGCAGGTTCGAGTTTTATGTTGAAATATTGAATGTAATCAAAGTAAAGAGAAAGTAAAGTGAAAATTATCAGCTAAACACGTGGGGGTGGGTGGGAGGGGAGGTATACTGGGGTTCTTCGTAGTGGAACATGTGCACTGGTGAAGGAATGGGTGTTTGAGCATTGTACGATGGAGACTTAAGCCTGAAACCTTTGTAACTTTTCACATGGTGATTCAATAAAAAATTTAAAAAACCTGGGGCTGGAGCGATAGCACAGCGGGTAGGGCGTTTGCCTTGCACGCGGCCGACCCGGGTTCGATCCCCGGCATCCCATATAGTCCCCCAAGCACTGCCAGAAGTAATTCCTGAGTGCAAAGCCAGGAGTAACCCCTGAGAATCGCTGGGTGTGACCCAAAAAGGAAAAAAAAATTTAAAAAAACCCAAAACTACAAGGAGCCGAAGCGACAGTATAGCACTTAAGGCACGTGTATTGCTAATAGCTGACTAGGGCTCGATCCCTGGAATCTCACATGGTTCCCCTAGGTTCATGAAGAGTGATTTTTGAGTACAGAACCAGTATCAAATTCTTAGCACAATGGTGTATGCCCCCCAGACAAAACAAAAAACAAAATTAAATCAATGCCCCCTCCAACCCAAAATACAAGAAACAAAACAAAAGGCAAATGGGAACTGATCACTATGTAATAAGCATGTGAAAATATAAAGGAAGAAAGAAAAGTCCAAACAATAAATGATTAAACTGCAACATAAAATCTACATAGAAAAATAACATTACATTTATTTGTATCAATATTTACTCTGAATATCAATATATTGAACTCCCTAATCAAATGGCAGAGAGTGGTCAGGAAACAAAACCCAACCTTCAGCTCCCTACATGACATCCACTTAAATCTCAGTGACAAATGCAGGCTCAAAGTAAACATTTGGAAGGTAATTATACGACTAAATGGTAGCTAAAATTGAAGAGGGATGCGTAGATAGTAGAGTGGGTAGGGAGCTTGCCTTGCATGTGGCTAACCCAGGTTTGACCCCCAACATCCCATATGAGCACTGCCAGGAGTAATTCCCGAACACAGAACCAGCAGGAGTCACCCCTGAGCATCACCCAGTGTGGCCTCCAAACAAACAAACAAAAACAAGGATGACTATGCTTATATCAACAAAAGGCTAGTGCCCTGCTCCGACAGGCCTGGGGTTCCTCCCTGGTGCCACAAAAAATCAGTAAGGAAACAACAATCTGAAATAAAGAGTTGGAAGAGCTGAATTTCACAAATATTTATAGAGTACTCACTCCCCCAAAAGAAATAAACACAAACATTCTTTTTCAGTATACATGGAGCTTTTGCCACACTAGATGACGTGCTGGAACATAGCACAATAGAGTTATGAAGACTGTAGTATCTTTTCAGATCACAATACTATGCAATCTGAATACATATCAGATCTGAATAAATTTCAGTGTATATCCTTTCAGATCACAATACTATGAAGGGAGGAAAAAAATCTGGGAAAAATTCAAACATTTGGAGACTAAATAGCATAATATTGAATAAATATTGGGTCAAGGGGAAAATTGAGGAGGAGGAAAAAATATTTTTGGAAATAAACAAGAATTTAGTACTAATTAAAACCTAGCTTCCCCCCTTCCAAAAAAAACAAACAGAATTGTGTCTTTTATTCCTACTTCCATCCCAGTGATGCTTGCTCTATTGTGGCCCAGGTTGGTGGTTTGAGGCCAGCAATGTGGTGCCTAGGAAGTCACCCATGTTATACCTGGTGTAGCTGGAGATGGAGATGAGGTGACAGGATTTAGTAGCTCACACCCAACTCGGGGCTTTGCACCTGCGAGGGAAGTACTCTGCTATTTGAGACATTTTTTCACTCCTAGTTTAATTGTTTTTATAAAGTATATTCTTGATGCAAGTCCCTTATTATTCTACCACTGGGCCTCCTCAAGTTCCCCATATTTTATGTCATGTTTGTGTCTGCTGGTCATATGAAAGAAGTATTTTGCATTCCACATGTCATGATATTGCAAGTAGATGATATGGTTGAGGGTCTTGTGATATTCCTACAGAATATCACAGGAGGTTTTCCTACAGACATAGAACGATTTTGCCAGTCTTTAGTTCTAATTTAATGAAAGGTGTTTGTAAAGGAAATGGCTCTTAAATCAGCATGCTTTATATATATATTTTTTATAAACTTTGTACCTTTGGTCATTCAGGTTCTTGAGGCCTAATACTAAGAAATCAGTCTTTAAAATTAAAATTATTAAATTATTATCTCTGACATTATCTTTACAATCTATTTAAAAAATTTAAAGGAAGAATTTGACTTCTTTGATTCTTGTCTTCCTAGATGCCTCTGGTTGAATTTTAATGGGTTCAGGGACCACGACATGATACAAGGAAATATTATGATGCTATCTATGCAAGATAAGAGTCCAAAACCAAACTGAGTTCGAGCAGATACAGGTTGCACAATAGTGAAGTTCAGGGGCAAACCGTGAGTCAGAAGTCATCCTGAAAAAAAAAAAAGAATAGAAGCTCTTTTAATTTATAAAGTATTCTTATAAATTTCTCAAAATTATATACTTTTTTTATAAATTCATTTTCCAACTTAATACCAATGACATGTGTCAGAGTGGCCCTCAGGGCATCCCCATGGCTACCAGGCAGATGTGGCCGTGTGGGTAAGGGTAAGGAAAATGCTGGTCACACAAATCTGTTAGGTATCTTCTTTGCTGCTTCTGACTATATGTGATGGGAACTCCAAACTTCTTAGATGAACAAATCTCCCTCTGATTTTTTCCCCCGTCTTTTCTTTTTTTTTTCTTTTTGGGTCACACCCGGCCATGCACAGGGGTTACTCCTGGCTCTGCACTCTGCACTCAGGAATTACCCCCTGGCAGTGCTCAGGGGACCATATGGGATGCTGGGAATCAAACCTCGGTCGGCCGCAAGGCAAACGCCCTACCCACTGTGCTAGCACTGCAGTCCCATGAAAACATTCTTGACTTCCCAATGCAGAGCTTATTGTTGTGTTTCATTTTGTGCACATAATTCAATAGCCCATGGCTTTGCATTGCAATTGTTGGTGGAGCTGTCTGCATTCTCTGTCTACTTGGACATTTGTAAAGGCTAAACTATACTAAACTCATACTTGTCTCAATGGTGGCTTTTTGTTGGCTGATACAGAATAGAGACTTACTATTTTGAGAGGGAGATTCTTCAGTATGATCATAGAAAAGTGGGGGATGTGAGAAGCGGCTAACTCGCCTCTTCTCACTCTGGCCATAAAGTTTGTAGGAGACAACTCAGGCCAGGAAGGATATATGACTTAACTGAGCTAATTGGTTAACAGTACCACTTGGTGGGAAGCAGCTCTGGTCATGAAGGATATATGACTGAGCTAATGGACTAAAGGAACTAACTGCTGTTTACACAGACACAGAGTTGGAAGGACAGGAGTCAACACACCTGTGTCTTGTATCCTGCGTCTAACTGATAAGATGCTTTCTTGAATGTATGGAAATGTCTTGCTTTCTTGATGTATGGAATTGGGAATGTCATATTGATATATTATTCCTGTATGCTTTTGTTCATTATGATATATTTTAGGTTATTCTTGCTTTTTTCCTATATGCTTTTGTTCATTATGAAATGTTTGAAGTTATTTCTGCTTTTGGAATTGTTTATTGTTGTGCCTACTCCTGAAGCCTGTGTGCCCAGGATGGCTATATAAACCCTCTGCTGTAAGCCTCAGGGTCAAGCTCTGACCTCCTGCTATGGCAGGACAGCTCGGCCCCAGCTAGCTGGAATAATAAAGTCTTGGTGTGTGTTTTGCAGTCCTGCTGGACTCTTTGTCTCTCTGAATCCTGAGGGGTGATCTTGGTCCGAACAACTATATCCTTACTATTCCTTCTATTCTTTTACTTTAATTCTCCCAGGCCTACATTTTAGCATTTTAGCACTACTTGAACACGTATAAGGTAAAGTTTGGTTGCTGGTTGCTCACTTTTAAAGATATTTAATTTGGGGCTTGAGAGATAGTTCAGCAGGTAAGGTGCATGCCTTGATTGTAGACCATTTGGGTTTGAACCCTGACCCTTCATCTGATACCCTGAGCACTGCCAGAAGTAATCCTCGAGCACAGAGGCAGGAGTAAGTCCTGAGCACAATCGGATGTGCCCCTCTCCCCCACCCCAAATTAAATTTGATTATGGTAATGAAACTATTATCTCTCTCTACCTTTATCCTTTGTTCTAATTAAATAAAAAATTACTTCACTTATAACAACACACACTATATTATGTGACAGAAGTAAACATGAAGCTAAGATAAAAATAATTCCCTCCAGTGTTGGCTATTTGGTCCTAGTATGGGAGTAGGAATAATGGAGACATAACTTTGGGTTTTCTTTGGGCGGTTTTTAATTTATGTATTTCCATCCCAGTCATAACACAGGCAACAGTTTCATCCCTTTGCTTTCCCTCAAACCCTGTACTCACTCTTTTTCCTTGCCTCTTGCAAAATGCAAGGATTGTTGAAGGTAAAACATACTGAGGAGGAACATTGTTTTCTAGACTTCTTTCTCAAGCTGATCCCATACACTCTTCTTAAAGTTCTGCTTTGAGTCAATTATTCCCTAACTACTACCACCTCCTCACCGCCCATCTTCATTCCATAAAAATGCTTTCAATTTTGTCTATCATATTTTACTATTCTTTGTAAACTGATGGAGAGAAATGCTATCTTTTAAATTTTTGAAATTTTTTGCGGGGTGGGAGGGACATTTGGTGGCTACTCTGCTCTGCACTCAAACATCCCTCCTGGGAACCATATGGGATGCTGGGAATCAGACCCCGGCTGGCTGCATGAAAGGCAAGCGCTTGACTAGCTGTACTATCTCTCCCTCCCCATTATCTTTGTATTAAACAAAAGTGGTGCTGAGTATGGTGCTGAGCATGGTGGGGTGGGGGACCCCAGGACTACAGGCAGCAATGCCAGGTATCAATCTCATGGCCTTATACAGACCAGACATGGCTCCACTACTTTGAATTATCTCCCTGGCCTTGTACTCTAGGTGAAACAATTTGACTACTGTAGAAAGTTTATTATTAATGTAAATTAATGATTCAAATTCTCCAGGTCTATGATAATTAAACTTATCAGGTCAATTTTGAAAACAACAAAAACAATACAAACAACAACAAAACAGCCATTGACCCTGGGTTATAGAAATAAGAAGGCCAAGGAAGGAGGGTAATAGGGGCTGGGTGTGGGGAAGAGAGGGATGACTGGAAGTAACATTTGTGCATCTATGATTTGGATGACTTGGTACTGTAGAGGTGAGGTAATTGTTTCAAAACTGTAAAGCCAACACTATTGTAAACATGTGCTCTTAACTATAATTATAAAATGATATTAACAAAGAATGATATGGAGGCAGGATGTGGGGTAGGAGAGAACCTTTGGTCATTGGTAGAGAGACTGTGACATGGGTGATGGGTTGAGTTGGAAGAGTGGATGCCTGAAACTCATTGTAGCATTGTGAATCAAAGTACCTAAATAAAAAAATATTTGAAAAATATCTTTTGAATTTATATTGTATATATACAATTGAATTCATATTGTATATGTTATATATACAATATAAGTTATTTTGTATACATAAATATATATAAATAAATATTATAAATATACTTATATATAATTACATATACATATAAATTATAATATATAATCATATATTGTCTTTGAATTTATATTATTGATTTACAGGATAAAATCTAAGTTCATCTCTTTTATTAAGATAAATTCAGAAAAGCCAAAATCAATAATAATCTATATTCGCTTATTAAACATTCAAGGAGGACTTGAATTTTACTTATTAGGCATTCAAGGAGAGTTTGAAGAGAAGAGGCTATAGCAGTGATTAATGCAGCTTTCTGCATTATTCCTATTAAGCAATGCCAATCAGTGATCTTTTCTTTTTCGTACAGGATAATCATAGTAAAACATTTGAGATGAGAAAAGACAAGCTATAGTTTAAAAATAAGCCCCGGGGAAGTCTTTGTTTAGAAATTTTGCTTACTTGGGCCAGAGGAATACTACACGGGTTAAGGCTCTTAACAAGTGGCCCTGCTGCTTCCATCCTTGGCAGGAGTGGGCCCTGAGCCCCTCCAGAAGTGTCCCTTAAGTATAAGCACAGCCAGGCATGACCCCTCCACCCCCGCCAACAAAAACGAAAAAAAGAAAAAAAAAAGCCACCATAACCCAAAAAACAAATTTTGCCTTCCTCTTTTTTGGAACCTACCTATGGAAAGAACTTTAGACTTCAACCAAATTTTAGCCAAATAAAACAATGTAGATAGTTTTAAAAAAGCATACATTTAAAAAATGGAAAGTACACGGAAACCGATAATGAATGTGAATGACATTGGCACAGGAACAAATCCGAGCAAAGCGTGCAACCTTGCAGACCAGCGTCTGGGGCCCTGGCCCAAGGCAACTCCTTTTGGAAACGCTCTACCTTCAGAAGCAATTTCATTGGCGCTCACCTGCCCGTTCGCAGCCGCCCCAGAGCGTCTTCCGCTTGCGCGCAGTGGGCAAAGGCGGCCCCGCCTTTCTCACCGCCTTTCCCACCTCCGATCTCAGAAATCTCATTGGTCGTTTCCGCGAGGCGGCTCCTACGGCTCAGCCAATGCGGAGGCGGCCTTCGAGCTCCGCCCGTCACTGCCGGCTGCGAGCTGCAGCTCCGCTTGCGGACCCGGCGGCTGGTGGGGATGGCGGCTAGAGCGGCGACTGCGAGCCGGCTGTTGAGGCTCGTTGAGGTCCGGCCCGAAGGACGCTGGCGTTGGTCGCATGGCGCCAGTCTCTCCCCGGGGTTCCTGCGGCCCGCCTTGGGCGGCGGGCATGCAGCGCAGAGAAGGTCGGTGGCTCATTTCACGTTCCAGCCGGACCCGGAGACCCAGGAATATGGTGAGCTCGGGATCACCTCGTCCTCTCCCAGTGCCACCCGCATTCTCGGGCCCGCGCTCGCGCCCCGAGAACCTTCATCTCCGTCCTGGGGGTAGCGGAGGCGCGGTACCCGGCTGATCTTGCATTCCGGCCTCTCCTGCTCCCCAAGGCAGGAGCCGCCCTGCTCTGTGCTTCCCCCCTCGCCGCCGTGTTTGTGCCACCCCGCTGCCCTGGAGCTGTTGTCCCTTGTCACTCTCCAGATGGGTGAGAGGGCACACGCGCCTGCAAGGACTCGGGGTGGGGGGTGGACAGGTGGGTCCTCAGGGAAAGAACGCGTTCCTTCCTTGTCCATCCCTGGTATCGCTGGTCTTGCTTTTGTCCCAGCTTGCGGGGGACTGGCAACTCTAACCCTGCAGGCTGCAGAGTTTAAAAGGAAGGAGTTTCCCTCCTCCCCACCCACCCCAGCTCTCTGACTGTTGAGAAAGAGGTGGTTACTGAGTAGGATTTCCCAAGGTCATCAAACAGGTTCTTTCTAGCGGTGGGAAAGAATCCAGACCTCCTTTCTGAGCCCGGTAGGGAGCTTGTTGCCCGGCTACTTTACCTTGTGGTCAAGGAGAAGTTCATGGGGCGAGTCCTGGAGAAAACTCATCTCCAGCTTCCGACACAGCAAGGGCATGTAGCAAACTCTTCAATATTTCACTTACCCATCTCCAAAAGATACAATGTCGGTCCCCACAAATGTCAGAAACAGACGAAAAGTTAGTGTTTTCTTTCTCTAAGACAGATTTCGCACATTATAACGCTTTTGGAAATATGTCAGTAAGAAAGACATTTTATTGAGTGCTTGCCAGGGTAAGCATTATGTTGGGAAATTTACATTCATCATGGTCGTTTGATGGTTAGGCTAACCTTAGGAGGTAGTATTTTTATTAATGAAAAAAATATTGACTTCACCCTTTGGTTCTTAGGGCTTGCTTACTCCTGGCTCTGAACTCAATGATCATTCCTGTCTGACCATGTGTGGTTCCTGGGATCTCACCAAAATGTATGCTTGCAAGGCATTACCTGCTGTAGTAGTTCTCTATGGCCCAAGATGTAGACAGTGTTTTTATTCTCCATTTTTCTTTCCTTATTTATTTATTGAAATATATTTGGACCTGGTGATGCTGAGGGAGCACTCCAGGCTTGCTTTGGGGAACCATATATGGTGCCTGGGACCAACTGGGTCAGCTGCATGCAAAGCAAGTGCTCTACACACTGTACTTTCTCTCCAGCACCTTTGTTTTCTATTTTCCAGTTAGGTTAACTAAGGTCTCAGATAGTTTGTTCAAAGGTCCACAGTCAGTTAGTAGAACTTTATCTTTGAGGTCTAAGTTTTCAGATTTCAGAGTATTCATACATGCAGAGATGATTACTAAGAGGTGTCCTGATGAAACAGTAGGTATACAAAAGTGAAAAGCATTTTTTTCTTTACCAATAAGATAGACCTTAGATTTGGTATTCAAAGCATGAAAACATTAACCTAATACTTGAGAAAAAGAGTACAAGTTTGAAGCTCTTCTTCCATAATTATACTAAAGTCATTGGCCCAGAGAGTTAGCTTAATAGATTGAACCTGTGCTTTGCATGCAGAAGGCCCGGTTTGATCCCTGGCACTCTATGGTCCCTAGAATACCACACACACAATCCAATACTAAACTTAGTAAGTGATAATTATCTCACAATTTCTTCTTCTTAAGTAAACAATTAAAGTGTATTGCTTATTTTCCTTCTATCCAAATACATACTTTGGATAGCCGGAAAGGTTAAAAGGAGGGTAATCTCATCACCCACAACTATAAGTATTGACACTTTGAGTAAATCTTTTTTAGGTATTTTCTTTTCCTCTTTTGGATAAGGTGTTTTCCTTTGGATATACATTCTAGGTATTTTCACTTTATTTGTGTTTTCCATAAATATAATTTTAATACAAATGCAGTCTGTAGGAATAAGGATGTATGATGGGGTGGGTTGGGGGCAGCCAAAAAGTGATGAAGGGAAACAGATACTCTGGTGTGTTGTAAACATAAAAACCTGCCATTGATAGTATTGTGAATCACAGTGACTGAAGAAAATAATTAGGGCTGGAGTGATACTCTGGTGATTAGTGCATTTGTCTTGCACATGGCTGACCTGGATTTGGTCTCCAGCACCCATATGATCCCCAGAGTCCACCAAGAATGATCCCTGAGAGCAAAGCCAGAAATAAGCCCTGAGCACTGCTGGATGTGGCACCAAACAAAAACAAACAGAAAGATTAAAAACAAAACAAAACAAAAAAAAACCCACAACCTCAAAGACATGCAGGCTGCATTACTTAATGAGAAGTGTTTTCCCATATAGTTATGTACTTTTAAAAATCTCTGGATGAAGGCATGCTCTATATGTTAAAACACTGTGATTCAGTGATTAAAACCTTTAGAATCAAATTTTCTTTTCTTTTTGGGTGTTGGTGTCACACCTGGCTGTGCTCAGGGCTTACGCCTGACTCTGCTTAGGGATCACTCCTGATAGTGCTCTGGGGACTATATGAATTGTTGGGGATGGAACCCAGGTTGGTTGTGTGCAAAGCAAGCACCTTGTACTATCTTTAGGGCTCCGAGAATCATATTTTCTTGGCCTACTACTTAGGACTTTGAATTAATCAGTTGCCCTCCTTAAAGCCTCAGTTTCTTTATCAGTAAAGGATAAATAATAATACTTGTGGGTTTTTTTTTGTTTGTTTGTTTGTTTGTTTTGGGGCCATATGCAGCAGTGCTCAGGGGCTGCTTTTGGTTCTGTGTTTAAAGGTCATTTCCAGAGACGGGCGCTACAATACCAGGAATCACACTTTTAACCTGTTGAGTTGGCTTTCTGGCCCTTAAGAAGTATTTAGACTTTGTTTAGACTTTGTCTTGAAGTCTAAACAAAGGATACTGTGTATAATGTACTTTACCCAGTCTCAGAATTATAAAATATCACTGAATAAAAGGAAACTCACTAGTTACCATTATGCTTTTATTATTACAGTTATATCAATTTTGCCATCATTGCAGGTATGCTTCCTGTGTGTAAAAGCATGTGCTCCAGCCGCTTCTGCTGTCTTTCCAGTTTAGTGCTGGGATCAAACCCAGGGTCTCCCTCTTCCTTGCAAGCAGTTGTTCTACTGTCAAGCCACATTTCTGTGCCCTGAATAGATTTCTTATTTGTTGGGCCACACTGGGCGGTGTTCAGAACTTACTTTGGGCTCTACACTCAGGGGTTACTCCTGGTGTTTCTCAGGGGACCATATGTAGTGCTGGATATTGATCTGGGGTCAGCAACAAGCAAGGCAAGTACCTTACCTTCTGTACTATTTCTCCAGTATAGATTTTGAATGCATAGCTCAAAGGACTAATTTGTAGCTTCATATGCATAAGTAGAAATGGGAGTACTGGGTGTCAAGATAAAGTCACAGGTGTAGTAATATACATTGCAATATTATAATTTATAATAAGAAATATGTAGATGACACTAGCATCTGTGGGTATTGATTCTAGGCCCCTCACCCCTATGGGTACCAAAATCCTAGGGGGCCATGTCTTTCATATGAAACAGGGTACTCTTTTTATATAACTTGTGTACATCCTCTTATATACTTTATATCATCCTATATATTTTTTATAATCCCCAGTGCATTGTAAGTGCAATGTAATTAGTTATTAAATTGTGTTGTTTGAGGGACTAATAAGAAAAATCTGGCAATGTTGAGGTACAGATTCATAATAGGTCTCACTATATGATATATATGTATTTATGTAGTTATATATAGTGTGAATATATGTAGTTTATATAGTTTATATATTTATATATAACAATATATGTGTGCATATATATGTGTACATATATATACATATACATATATACACACATGTATATGTAATATATATATCTTACATATAGTTTGTTTTAAACCACCCTCGACTGTACTCACCGCTTACTCTGGGTTCTCTGCTCAGGGATTACTCATGCTGGGCATTAAAATGAGATCAACTGTGCACAAGGCAAATGCCTTAATCCCTATACTATCTCTCTGGTCCTAATATATGCTTTTGATCTGAGGTTCACTGAATCTGTGGATATAGAGGGATAACTATTTCACTGTTTTCTGTTTCTGGTACCATGTCACAAAACCCTTGCAACTTCCTGTGATGACAGTTTAATAAAAACAGCACAGCATGTAATGTATACTTATAGTATTCAATAGTGTAATTTAATACAAGGTGTCTTTTAATATATTTATGTGATCTGGAAACACTCTAAAGTTACTTATGGGTGTGATTGGTCACCAAAGAAAACAACATTATGATCCTCTAATGGAACATTGGTCTCCCCTTTCCCCAACCTCTGAGCAGGGAAGAGTGGTAGGAAGTTGAATCAGTCCCACAGGCTGATTTAACCAGTCACGGCTAGGTAAAGTGGTCTCCATTAAAATCCCTCAAAGGATGAGGTTCAGAGAGCTTCCAGGTTGGTGAACACGTAGAGATTGCTTGGAAGGTGGTGGGCTCACAGAAGCCTTAAGCTCCTTCCCATGTTCCTTCCACTCTCTTTATGTGACTGCTCTTGAGTTATATCCGTTTATGGTAAACTGGTAATCTTGTAAGTAGAATGTTTATCTGAGGGCTGGAGTGATAGTACAGTGAAGTAGGGTGCTTGCCTTTCATGCAAGCAGCCTGAGTTCATTCCCGGCACCCCATATAGTTCCTGAGTCTGCCAGGAGGGATCCTTAAGATCCTTACTCCCAGGAAGGAGTAAGCCTTGAATACCATGGTGTGTAGCCCCAAACAAAAACAAAATGTTTAGAGACCTATGAGCCATTCTGGCAAATTAATTACACCCAAAGAAGGGCCTGTGGGAGGTGCCAGTCTGCGGCTGGTCAGTTAGAAACAGGCGATGACCTGCGCTTGTGGTTGGCATCTGAACTGGTGAGGATGGGGGTATGATTCATTAGAGACATACCTATGTGATTTGACATTATCTGCAAGTAGATAGTTCAGAATTGAGCTGGATTGTTGGATGGCTGGTGTTGCAGAATTGCTTGGTATTGTGTTAAAAACAACACAGCTTAAAATTGTATTAGGCATATTAAGGTCTTTTGTGCTAGTTGTATTTTTTTTATTATATGCTGATTTCATTTATGTGGAGGAATACTTCTCTATGTATTTCTTCACTGGGTTTGTCTTTTGTAAATTGCATGTTTCTTCAACTTAAAAATTTGGATATAGTTGATATATGTTATTTTCAGTTACTCAGCTGATTCCATAGATGAATGCAGTGTGGAATTATTGTTTTATTAGTCTAATGAATATCTGATATTTCTTGTTTTTGTATATTTAAAAAGTTGTAATCTTAAGTCTTTTTCATTGAACATTTATCTATTGTTGAGCAATTGCTATATTCTAGGTACTAATATTAAGATAGATATCAGTTTATAATATTGTCAGTTTATAATCTCTGTGAATTAGAGAGTGTTTTATTCATTTTGCAAAGGACAAAGTTACCATCTGCTAAGTAACAGGGTCCAAAAGTGAAGCCAGGCATTGCCATGGTTAACTTCAATTCTTCCCTCACTTGCTGTGCTGGAGTTTTTAATATTAATACTTCTAATGAAAACAATATGTTCTAGCTTTTTGTTTGTGCTGTAAATAATTTTCATTTATTTTAATTCTGTTAACTTTTGAAAGAGAATATTAAATGAAGTCAGCCCTGGGGTCATGACATTTAAGCTACTTTGTGAATAATGACAAAGAAATCAGCTCAACAGAGACCAAGAGGAAACTGTTTTTCTGAAATAAACAAGTTGTGGTGCAGGCCCTATTATGGGATATAGGGACTGAGAAAAACCGTTTTGGGTAAGACCTCCTGTGGAGGGGGCATAGGCAACCTTCAAGAAGTCAATATATATATATGTCCAGCTCTTTTGTGGGAGTGGGGTCTTCTTACTAGTAGTAAGGGTCTTAAGGATGAATAAATAAATAAATTAGGAAATGTGAGGTTTATATTAGGAGTTGAAAATAGTGAGCTTGGAAAAAATGAGGGTAGGAAATAATTTGGAAAGGTTAAGTAGGGGCCTTAAGATTCAGAATAGGGGCTGGAGCAATAGCACAGTGGGTAGGGCTTTTGCCTTGCATGCGGCCGACCTGGGTTGATTCCCAGCATTTCATGTGGTCCCCCAAGCACTGCTAGGAGTAATTCCTGAGTGCCCGAGCCAGGAGTAACCCTTGTACATCGATGGGTGTGACCCACATAGCAAAAAGAAGAAAAAAAGGACTCAGAATAATGGTGGGAAAGAGTAGATGGGACTCTGCAAATACCTTATACTGTCTGTGTCCAGCACATTATATTCAGATTTAGTTTTGTTCTGAGAACTGTGGAGCCATTGATTGTATTCAGTCAGGTCAGTAACTTGAGGGGGCTGGAAAAACAGTTTCAAAGTCTGAGCATACACCTTGCATGTGGGAGACCCCGCTTTGGTCCCTGGCATTGTATAGTCACCTGAGCACAGAGGCAAGAGTAGTCCCTGAGCACAGCTAGGTGTGGCCCCTACCCAAATCAAAACCAAATTAAAAAAAAGAAAGGTAGTTGAAATGTATTTGTGTTACGTTATTATTAGGAAAGCTTATAAATTGGATCAGTGAAAGAATGGAAAAGAGAAAATTAGTGAAAGGAAACGGAGACTGCAGAGAATAGTCAGTTTATTGGACTTGTCCACTTGGAGAGTATGAGTGTGTGAACTTGGAGAATCAGTGGAAATGGTGCCTATTTGAAGGAATTGGCTGGATTTGACTTTATGGGGCTTATAAGGGGAAAGGGTTTGAAATGTGACTTAGCTTTTACAGTCTGTGAGGCTAAAAAGATGCAGTAGTGGTGGTGACACCAATGCAAATGAGAGAAGTCTAGAGAAGCAGCGTATGAGAGAACTTAGGTTTGGGGTAAGTTGATAGCATATCTCAGTCCATTGGGCTGCTGTCACAAGAGTACCATGACAAAAATTTGCATTTGTTTCATTTCTTTTGAGGAATATTTCCCCATATATTTATTAGCTAGATTTATTTTTTGTAAATTGGATTTTTTTTATTAAGGTAATTGACATACTGATTTCAGGTTTACAGCATAATGATTCTGTGTATGTATATTTTGTGAAATGATGATTAACTATGCCTAGTTAATGCCTGCTGTTCCTCGTTTATACATAATTAAAGAGTATATACTTTTTCTATCAATACTAATATGAGTTACTATGTTTCAGTATTTTGGTAGGCATCAGTCTATAATTCAGTAAGATTGTGAGCTCGAGTGTTTGGTTGTGACTAGGCTGGATGTTTCATAATTTTTCATAAGCAACAGAAATTTATTTCTGGTTTTTGAAACTGGGAAGTCTAATGTCAGGGCGCTGGCAGAGGTATCTGGTGAGAACTTTTTTCTTGGTTCTTAGATAGTTATTTTTCACTATGTCCTGTCATTGAGGAATTAGCAGAAACGTCTCAGGATTATTTTTATGGGCACAATTTTCATTCATGTTTGCTGTACCTCCTGATTCAAAGGCCCCACCCCCAAGAAACATTACGTTGGGGATTAGTTTTTAACATGTAAATTTTTGAATATTAGGAACACTAATATTCAGTCTGTAGTATTGAAGCTTTGGCAGAGCACTGTGAGAGAGGTTATTGTGAGACAATCTGGCATCAAAACAATGAACCGTGTTGAAGTCATTAATCCTTAAGAAGGCATAATTCTTTTCAGGTCTTTTTTCCCCCATTTTATTCAGAGTTGCACCAAATGCATGACATCCTCTTCTTTCTCCTCATGTTGTTTACTTGTTCTAACTCACATTATCATTCCTCCTCTGAATCTTTCCGTGGTAGCCCACAGAACGAACGCATTAATAGTGACACTTTGACCTGGTTCACTATGTACCAGATACAGTAAGTGTCTTATATGTTGCTGTTCACTCAGTGCCCATATAAAAGGGTACTAGATAGAGATCATTAACTGTCCACCCTTATAGATGAAGAATGAAGAATGAGATGAAGTTCAGTTAAACTTCTACTTTTGGATTTTTAAAAATACACTTAAAATTTTTTACTTTTAGATCTATAATCTCCCCTAAGTCCCAGCCACTTGTAAGAGGTGGAACAGGCTTCATTTAGTTTTTTTAAAAATTAATTTTTAAAAATTAAATTAAAATTAACTTTTTTTTTTAGCCACACCTGGCTAAGCTCAGGGGTTACTTCTTGCTTTGGGCACAGGGATTATTCCTGGTGGTGCTTGGGGACCATATGCGGTGCCAAGAATTGAACTTGGGTTGGCTGCATGCAAAGCAAGTGTCATACCAGTTTTATTTGTTCTCTGGCCCAGTACTTCTTTTTTTTTTATAGTCTACCTCTGACTCCAATAATTTTGCCCCTAAGCAGTTCCTTCTGTTGCCTCTTGCACATTTATATATGCTTTAGTTTCTTCATAGAACATTTAACCCCCTCTTAGCCTTACTTCAAAGTTGTTTTTTTTTCCCAAGTATGCTGCTGCTTTTGCATTTTACTTGAGCAGAGACTGTTGTCTCTCTATTTCATTGTTATCACTGTTATCACTGTCATCCCATTGCTCATCGATTTGTCTGAGTGGGCACCAGTAACATCTCTCAATGAGAGACTTTTTGTAACTGTTTTTGGCATATCCGATACTCACGGGTAGCTTGCCAGGCTCTGCTGCTCGGGTTTGATACTCTCGTTAGCTTGCCGGGCTCTCTGAGAGGGGCGGAGGAATCGAACTCGGGTCGGCCGTGTGAAAGGCAAAAGCCCAACCTCTGTGCTATCACTCCAGCCCCCTATTTCATTGTAATTTGTACAGTTCAAGTTTCTTCTCTATGGACTTCCCAACAGGGGATTTGGTTTCTGATTTTGCTCCTTGTCCTATTTATATTATCATTGTAGAAGATTGTAACGTAGAAGCAGTATTGAAAGACACTAAGATGGGAGGTTCTTGAGTGAGAGATACCTAAAGTTAAGCCCAGTGTTGCGACACTGACCAAGTTTCTAAGTCTTGAGAAGCTTTCTTTTCCTCATCTGTATTGCCTCATATTTATGTAATTACTGTGCCTGGAAGCTGTTCTAGTGGAATCAGTCTCTCTAATTAGGAAAACAGTATGGCTGATTCACAGATATTAAGATATTTAATAGTAATTATCTCACTGAATTCTCACCGTATCCCTCTACATTAGATACCTCTTTTATAGAGGAGGAAGCTGAATGTTAGTGGTTCAGTAACTTTCCCAAAGTTTCACAGGGAGTCAGCAGCATCCTAGATTCCAGCCCAGGCCTTCCCTGTGCCATGCTTGCTTGCTTCAGTACAGTGTGTTGCTCCTTTGTCCCTTTCCTTGTGCGTGCGGTTCACTCCTTGCTCCTGGCATTAGCCATTATGTAGAAATGGAGGGGTTGTTTGCTCATTCAAATCAATGCCATATGTGCTTTAGAATATGGATATGAGCCATGGAATTTGCAGTCTAGTGGGGAAAGTAGACAAAAATAGCAAGTAAATACATAAATAAATTCACTTTGCAATAAACAAGCTTGAGGCAAATGTTCAGATAGAGAAAAGAGAATGGTAGAGACCTAGCCAGTCTCCTGATGAAGACACTAACCAGATTTTGAGGGATCAAAATAAGTACTGAAGGAGATGTGAAGTCAGTGCCAGCAGAGGGATCAACATGTGTGAGGGTGTGGAGGGGGCAGCGAGCTTGATTTCGGGGAATTGAGAAAAAATTCAACTGGTGAGCTTTGAGGAGAGGGGTCAAAGTGGTACTGTTAAGGTGGGCAGGGATGATCAGGCACAGCCTGTGGACATAAGGAGCGAGACATGATTAAAGAATAGGACTTGATTATAGAGAGCTAAAGCCCTTTGAGAAGTTTTGAGTAGAGGATAACCATGGCCTGTTTTGCTTTTTTAGGAGTCTTGTTATAGAGCTCTTCGATGAATGATTTGGAGGGGAGAAAGACGAGAAGTAAAGAGTGGAGCTGTGGACTGTTGCACTGATTCTGCCGTTTTGTCACTTGTTTCCCTCTATTGTAGTCCTAATTTCCAATATAATGGTATTTGGAGATAAGTCATCATGAAGGCTGAACTTGTATAAATGGAATTAGACCCCTCAGAAGAGCAGGCATAAGGGAGGATATATGCAGGGAGAGGTAGTGTAGAGATTAAGGCCCTTTCCTTGTATGTGACTGGCCCTGGGTTGATCTTGGCACCACATATGGTCCCCCAAGCACTGTCAGGATTGAACCTTGAGCACAGAGCCAGAAGTAAGTCTTGAACACCTCTAGTGTGGCCCCAAAGACAAAACAAACAAAAACAATAAAAACAACAAAAACCAGGCACAGGGGAAATTCTTTCTCTACCTTTTGAGGATACAACTAGATGATGACCTACAAATCAGGAAGATTTTGTCACCAGGAATTCCCACCTTACAGTGGAGTGAAAAATAGATTTCTGTCGTTTAAACTTCACAGTCTTTGGTATTTTGTTTAATAGCCCAGATGACTACAGTGCTTGTAGGAGGCAATTTCCTGAAACAGGAAGGAGATGGTGAGTTCTGAAGATAAAATGTAAAGGTACATATTTATTTTGGAAGAAATATTTTTGGAAATTGGATTTGATGGATACTAAAAATGAACAAGAGCAGAACATTCAAGGATATGTCCTTGGCTTCTGGCTCAAGCAGTTGGCTGGAGGAGAGTGCCTTTTGGTGAAATGGGGAGCAGGTATTAGGAGTTATGTCTCGTATTCAGTGAGCTAGAAAAAGTTAAGACACTGAAGTAGACACCTGTGAGTATTTGTTATGAAGACAGGGGCTCATAATGGATACCCATATGGGAGTTGTTGGCATATTGGAGGGATTATAAAAGCCATTTAGAGTGAGTAAAGAATGAGCCAGCAGAATGGGGGCAGGCTAATACCCAAAATAGATTCTCTCTGCTTTGAGAGACCAGCCAGCCTCAGGTTTTTAAATTTATTTTTAAAAACTTTATTTATTTATTTTTATTGAATCATCATGAGATCCACAGTTACAAAGATGTTCATGGTTGGGTTTCAGTCATACAATGTTCCAACACCTGTCCCTCCACCATTGCATATTTCCCACCACCAGTGTCCCAGTTTCCCTCCAGCTCCCTGCCCCTCCACCCCCTGCGCCCCCTCGCCCATCTTTATGGCAGGTATTTTCCTTCTCTTTCTCTCTTACCTCCCCTGTAAAAAATTACAAAGGCGCGTGCGTGCTCGCAGGAGGGTTCGATGTGATGTTCGCACGAGCAGCTTGCGTTCAGTGCTCTCGAGCTGCTGGGTATGGGCTGGATCAGGATGGGTCCTCCTTGTGCTCTGCTTCTGTGTGTGCCACTGTGCTCTCCTCTGTCTCTCTATCTCTATCTCTGTAGCCTCTCTGGTCTCTTTCGACCTCTCTCTGTCTCTGCTTCTATGTCTTCGCTTCTGTGTCTTCTTTCTTGCTTCTGTGTCTTCTCTTGTGTCTTCTGTCTTGCCTCCGTGTCTTCTCTCCGCTTCTGTCTCTTCTCTTTGCTTCTGTCTTACCTCTGCCCTTCTGTCTTGTCTCTGTGTCTTTGTCTTGCTTCTGCCCTTCTGTCTCGCCTCTGCCCCTTCTCCCACTTACAGTCTTAGTTTATATAGCAATTACATAGGGTAGTGACACAAAGGTGGGTTGAACATTAACAAATCAACAAAGAAGGGTAAAACCATTTCTCCAGGAGATTAAGAAAATCTCATGTAAGGAGATTACTCCAGATAACTAGGAGATCCGCTCAAGGGTGGAATCCAAACCAGGGTGTGTCGCTTTCCTCCTTCCTCAGCTAGTAATCCGCTTAAATAGTTACAGTAAATTTACTTATAATATTTCTAGAATGTCATTCTGTATGAGCACAGTAAGAGATATATCAGACTTGAAGTTTGGTTCTTCCTGAGAACATTCACTCTATATTCCATACCACAGTCCTCAGGCCAGGTTAGTCTTCCTAACCCCGTCAGGGTCCTAGTCTCATCGTTACTTTTGGATCATGACAGCATTTGTCTATGACTGTGTTCTCAACTTATAGTTGAATATTGTGGCACTTTGGCTTGGACCATTTTGATGCCAGGGTAGCTCACAGCTTGCCCTGGGTCCATTCTGTCCCTCGTCGGGACCCTGCTTTTGGGGTGCTACGAACTAAGGGCAACTGAGTTGAGAAAACAGATGTCCAGGAGTAAATATTATTGGAGTCAATCAGTTTCCAAGTTAGAAAGCATAATATTAACTGTCTTCCTGTGTCCATACAGAAAGGACATTGCTTTAAGGTAAACTAAGTTCTCTTCGGCAAGGCTGAAAGGACAAACCCAATGTTATCTTATACTCCCCCATATGGGTTTTGCAATACAGATACTGAGAAGTTATCATGTTTGTTCCTTTAACTATTTTCAGCATACAGTTTTTATCCAAAGTGATCATTTCCAACTATCTTTGTCATAGTCATGCCTTGTCTATCACAGCTGCCTTCTTTTTCAGCATTTGAGGCAGGCTTCCAATCATGGAACCCCCTCCTCGCCCTTGTTTCCACTGTCCTTCGGTATTAGTCTCATGTTATTTATTTATTTATTTATTTATATCTCACAAATGAGTGCAATCATTCTTTGTCTGTCCCTCTCCTGACTCATTTCATGACTCAGCATGATACTCTTCATGTCCATCCATTTATAAGTGAATTTTATAACTTCACTTTTCCTAACAGCTGTGTAGTATTCTATTGTGTAGCCTCTTCAGTTTTATGATACTCTAGTTCTCCCTCCTCTGACCTTGATGACCTCGCATTCCCTGGTGTCATTTATTTTTTTTTCCATGAATGAGCATTATACACTGGAGTCTTCTTTCTTGTTTGTTTTTAAAACTGTTTTCATTGAGGCACCAGGATTTACAATATTGTTAATTATACTTTATATGCATATATCACTCTAATACTACATTATTTTACATAATCAAGAGGCTGCTTCCCCTTACCAGGTCTCAAGGACCTCCCAAGGCCCCTTTCCATGTAGTTTGATAGATAGAATCTTCAATTACAATAACTTTGATCATTTGTTTTTCCCTTGCTGTGTTTCTTTCTTATTTCACATTTGGGAGAGATTTTTTTGAAAATTAATTGTGGATGTGGTTATACACTTGGGCTGGATCGATAGCATAGCAGGTAGGGCGTTTGCCTTGTACACAGCCGACCCGGGTTCAATTCCTCCGCCCCTCTTGGAGAGCCTGGAAAGCTACCGAGAGTATCTCACCTACATGGCAGAGCCTGGCAAGCTACCTGTGTCGTATTCAATATGCCAAAAACAGTAACAAGTCTCACAATGGACACCTTACTGGTGCCTGCTTGAGCAAATTGATGAGCAACGGGATGTCAGTGATGTCAGTGGTTATACACTTAAAAAGACATTTGTGTTTATAGATCTTTCATTTATACATTAATATAAAATGTTACATACTTGATATTTGGATTCACCTTGAAATTTGCTTTTCAGGTAAAGAGGCTGGGAAACCCTTTCATAGGCATTTGAATGGGATGGAGGTCCATATTGGACAGGATTCCTAGAGAATGGGTATCTGAAAGAGTGACAATTTTGTTATGGCAAAATTGGCCACTGAAATCATTAATTCATCATGCCTCAGTAGATACATTGATTTCATGTATGGATTAAGCATTCCACTAAATACAGACATTTTAGAAGATATCACTCCTAGTATTTAGAACTTCATAACGCTCATTTTCATTTAGAATAATGAGAAGGTCAAGATAAAGGACATGGACAAAGTCCACAACTGAACAGTAAATACTAGTCATTTATTCAGCATTCATAGCATCAGACATTATTCTAAGTATTTAAATATAAAAATTGCTCCCAATAACTCATCAAGGAAAACAGAATTGACTTGTGGAGATTCTGCTTGAGCAACAAGATAAAGAAAGAATGAAATCTGATGTGTTTAGACATTCTCCAAACACTAGCTAGTCTGGGTACTAATGTTTACATTTAACCTTCCTCATAGTTTTATGGCCCACTATCATTTGCTCTTGCCGATATATTTAATACATGCCACACTGATCAGTGGCATTCGTTATGGTTCCTAATACTTGTCCATCGTGTCTTCTCTGACCACTCCTATTCTTCACTCTTTCCTTTTCAGCCTCACCATTGCTTTCATTTATTGTGTTTGTGTTTGGGGATTGCTGGCAGTGCTTGGTATTGATCACCCTGAGGTGCCTGGTATTGATCCTGGGATTTGCTATTAAAGCATACACTCAACCTGTAATGCTATCTCTCTAGCCCTAAACTTGTTTAGTGTTTTATTAAAATAGTTGGAGGATTTTTTGGGTCGTACTTAAGAGCGGTTAGGGGTTACTTCTGGCTGTATGCTTGGTGGTTGCTCCTGGCACTTCTTGGGGACTGTGTGATCCTGGGGATTGAACCCAGGTTTCCAGCATGCAAAGTGTGAACTTCACCAGTTGAGCAATCTCTCTGACCCTTATACTTGTTTTTTCATTGCTTGATTTATATAAATTGTGCCTTATCGACAGATATGTTGAAGTCTGTGTGCTTTTGTGTCTTCTGCATAGTGAATATCATTTAAAATTATCTAACAAATTCATATAGTACACTTTCCTTCCTATCTTGATTTTAATGTATTTGTAGTCAACTGTCAAGAAACTATACTTTAAATGTACTTTACAGTACTTGAAATGTTACTTTTTTTAATCTTCACAGGACAAACTCAGAAAATGAATCTTTTCCAATCAATAACAAGTGCCTTGGATAACTCACTGGCTAGAGATCCTACTGCAGGTAAACTGCCTTCATGCTTGACTATGATAGTTTATTAATTTAGAATTGAAGTTTTGTTGGAAACATTTGTCTGGAGCTCAAAGGTTAATATTTTATCCGCTTCCATTTTTTATTTTTTATTTTTTATTTTTTTGAGTCAAATCTGGTGATGCACAGGGTCTTCACCTGGTTCATGTACTCAGGAATTACTCCTGGCGGTGCTTGGGGGACTATATGGGATGCTGGGAATTCAACTGGTTGGCCGCATGCAAGGCAAACGCCCTACCCGCTGTGCTATCGCTCCAGCCTCCACTTGAATTTTTAAAAAGACTGTATCAAATGGTTAAGGTTAAATCAAATTATTAAAATTTAAAAGTCTATTCTTTGCTTATTAAGTTTCTATTATAGATCTAATATCATCAGGTTAGGTTAACTTTCTTCTGTAGCATTTTGGTCCTAGTAGCTTCTTAGTAATTACTGTATACTTTTTTTAAGCATATAGAAAAAAAATGAGAATACCATTTATTTCAGATACCTATTTATAAAATCAAGATTTCATTATTTTTGGGGGGGAACCATTATAGTTTTGCTTGGTCAGATTGAATTTATTTGCAATAACTCTATAAGTGGCTTTATCTTCTCAAATTATATTACTGAAGAAAATGAGAGCTTGCTTTGATCTGAGTGCTTTCTGAGAGTTATTGAGCTAGAGGAACATAGAAAGGTGAGTTATTTTCTTGTGGTCCACAAAGCTAGTTAGGTACATTAGGGGACAAGCATTCAACTCTGTGACTAGCCATTACTTTTTTTTTTTCACTTTGCTGCAAAGCTTCTCTCACTTTCCATCTATACTATTTGCCTTGCTCACTATGTCTTACTTCACTTGCCTCCTTTATGCTTCATGCAATAAAGTCACCTGCCTCTTTGTGATTGTTCTCTCAGCTGGGAGCATTGCTCATTCAGCTCTTCAGATTGTTGACTTGTATACCATATAGAATAAAACCATTCCCCGGATTCAAGAGCCTACAGTGGGAGTCACTGTTCTGCCTCTCCTCCCCACCCCTCCTCACTCTTCTCTTCCCCCCTTCCCTCCCCATTCTCTCCTACCTGCCCCCTCCCTCTCTTTCTGTCTTTCTTTGTTTCATTTTTGAGCCTCACCAAGCTGTGCTCAGGGCTTACTCCTGACACTGTGCTTAGGGTTCACTCCTGACTCTGTGTCCTGGTGATGCTTGGGGGACCCTAAGGGATGCTGGGGATCAAACCCTCATCAGCCTCGTGCAAAGCAAATGCTCTGCTTGCTATACTATTACTCTGCCTCTGCCTCTTGTTTTCTGACTTGGCAAGTTACTCTCTTACTTCTCTGCCCTCATTTTTATCTCTGGTAAACCATGATGAAATTCTAGAGGTGTTTTTTTCCCAATTACTCCCTTTCTTTCTTACCTTTGGCAATGTCTGCAGATGCTTTGGCGGTCATAAACATGTATATGTTGGGGAACTATATAAATATGTATATGTCATCACTGTCATCCCTGGGTAGAGGCCAGGGATCCTTCTCCATATGTAGAGTACACAGTGTCATCTACTATCACAAAACTGTCAGTAGTGTTAAAATTGAGAAGTCTTGATGTAGATGTAGAACCCATTCTTTTTATGTTTTAATATGTAAACATTTGACTGACTGCTTACTGATAGTAACATTTGAGGAGTATTGAATATGTTCTTTAAACATTGTTTTTCAGTGATATTTGGGGAAGATGTTGCCTTTGGTGGAGTCTTTAGATGCACTGTTGGCTTGCGAGACAAATATGGTAAGTCAATGTCTTTATTTCTGACAGTATTCCTATAAAGCTTTCCTCAGTTAGATCTGTAGTTGAGTAGAGGGGGAGAAGATTGGCATCTGCCTTCCTTCCCATCTTTGCCTCTACTCTGTAAAGCATCTGTGTGCTTGCCATATGGAGTGAAAGTCTTTTATGGTTATTTAACATTTTTTTCCTAGTTGGTCCTTCTTGTTCCACTTTTCTCGGAGGTTATATTATACTTGAATTCAAGAAACTACAGTATATTCCATCTCACCAGGCACTTCCAACTTTTCTCTTAGTTCTTTTCTCTTATAGCTTGTTGATTTTTCTGGATACTGTTTGTCTCTTCCTTGCTGTATCTTTTTTTTTGGGTTTTTTGTTTGTTTGTTTGTTTTTGGGTCACACCCGGCAATGCACAGGGGTTACTCCTGGCTCTTCACTCAGGAATTACCCCTGGCAGTGCTCAGGGGACCATATGGGATGCTGGGATTAGGACCCGTATCGGCCGCGTGCAAGGCAAACGCCCTACCCGCTGTGCTATTGCTCCAGCCCCCCTTGCTGTATCTTTTAAAAGCCTGTTTAACGTTTGTGATAAAATCAGTGTAGAACTCTGTTTACATTTCATGTGAATTATTTTATACCTTGACATTTGTAAACACTTAACCATATCAGTTCCTATCAAAATCTAATTACCACCCCCCTCCATCAGGTCAGCCCTATTCCATGCTACTTTCTAAACCAGGCCCCTTGGTACTCACTAGTCTGTTGTCAGAATTTAGGTTTGTTTTGCTTTCAAATTCTAAATCTTTCAGTAAAAATGAAAACCTTTTATATATTTGATTTCCAAATATGTATCTAATTTTATAGAAAATTTGTAAAGATATAGAAAATCCTAAAGAGGAAAATAAAATGCTCATGCCTTTAAGACATAAACATCAAGAAAAGACTGCAGTACTTCTTTTGGGCTATATCTTTCCAGGTCATATTTGATCATGTTAAAATGTGCTTGTGTATATTAGCTAACATTTAAAGCATGATTATATTTCTGGGCTTTTTTCTTAGGGCTTTCCTCTCTGCTTATGTTGTCTTCAGTTTTGGCACACTGTCTCACCCTTTAGAGCCCTTTACATATAATCAATTGTTCTAAACTCTTGGTTTGGTAATTGTCACATGCCTACCAGGTCTGCTGCTGATGCTTGTCAAAAATTTGGGAAGTCTCCCAAATTTTTAATGGGTGCATTAAAAGACTAAATGTCCCAGCAAAAGAAGCTCTTGTGAGGGACTGAGCTTTCTGAAGAAAGCCGTGTGGTGAAAGAAGGGATCTCAGGCAGTAGGTGGCAGCCTACACTTTGAAATGAGGCGTGAGTATTCCAGTGTACTGATGATCGGCACTGTGAAAACAGTATTTCTAATTCCAGCAGAAGAGAGCATTGGAAGGATTGCAGGCCACTTCTATGATATGGTAAAAGTTGAATACTGTTTTCTGTTAAAAAGAAGATATAATTAGAAGTGATATTCTCAAAAAGAAAGAGAGATCACTATTTTTTTTTTTTTTTTGCTTTTTGGGTCACACCCAGCGATGCTCAGGGGTTACTCCTGGCTTTGCACTCAGGAATTGCTCCTGGCAGTGCTTGGGGGACCATATGGGATGCCGGGGATCGAACCCGGGTCGGCTGCATGCAAGGCAAACGCCCTACCCGCTGTGCTATCGCTCCGGCCCCGAGATCACTATTTTGTATCCCAGATAATCGAGATGAGTTGTGGGTTATCACCTTAACCCCATCTCTTTTTTTCTCTACCTTCCTTGTCCATTGTTAGAATGAAATAATGAGGGACTTTGACAATGGATACAGAATAGATAGTAGAACCTTATCAATATATTGCATATCAGTGGTAGCCATGCCCAAACCCCACTGGTGGGTGCTCGGGATCAAACCACTGCTCAGCTACATTCTTGGCACCAAATTGCAGCTTTGAACTATTTAGGCAAGGAGATCTATTGATCAGAAGCAACAATTGAAACTAGGTGAATTCTAGGGAAACGCAAGGGCTGAGAGCAAGTCGAAGGAGTTGATTTTTAGGTTATGTATGGTGTTATTTGAATACCACATATCTTTAATATGAGTAATATGATAGAGTCCACATGTCCTGTATAAAACTACCCTTTTATTATCTCTTTGACAGAGTTTTGTTTTATTCCCTCCCCTTTGTTACTATTGTGACAGTGACATGCTCTTTATTGTGCTTTTGTGTATTTTATTCAATAAGACCTTGTTAGGTCAGGTTCAGTATATGTTTTTTTTTTTTTAACACTCTATTGTTATGAATGTTGCTGGTCTCCTTGTCCTACTGGTTGGCCCCCTAATTATGTGTTCTGCCCACCATACATAAACTCAGAGGTTTATATGGCTATAATAAGTTGATTGGGGGTCACTCCCAGCAGCACTTGGGGGATCATGTGGCACCAGGGATCAAATTTGAGGTTCCTTCATGCAAAACATATGCTCCAGTCCTTGGAGCCATCTCTTCAAGTCCAATATTTGAGAATTTTTAATAAACAACACTAAAGCATTTCAATTATTTATAGAGTAAGAAGCAGGTAGTCACGAGTAACTGATAAGAAAAAGTTAAGTTCTTGGGTCTAGAATTTAACTCAGTAGTAGAACATGAGGATATTAGTTCACTTTGCAGAGCCACCCCACATTGCTGAATGTGATCATTGTGCCACAAGTGTGCAAGCACTGAATATTGTAATAACAGTAAGAAAAACTAAGGGGGAGAAAAATTAGTTAAATTCTTGTTGTGCCCATCAATGTTAAGGAAATTGAAACGGTAATCAAAAACCTCCCCAAAAACAAAAGCCCAGGCCCAGATGGTTTCAATGGCGAATTCTTCCAAACATTTAAAGAAGACCTATTGCCTGTTTTCCTCAAACTTTTCCAGGAAATTGAAAAAACAGGAACTCTCCCAAACAGTTTCTATGAAGCACATATCTCCCTAATACCAAAAGCAAACAAAGACACCACTAAGAAAGAAAATTACAGACCAATTTCCCTGATGAACACCGATGCGAAGATCCTCAACAAAATACTAGCAAATAGGATCCAACAACTCATCAAAAAGATCATACACCACGACCAAGTGGGATTCATCCCAGGGATGCAAGGATGGTTTAACATTCGGAAATCAATCAACATAATCCAGCATATCAACAAAAGGAAAGATAAAAACCATATGATCATATCAATAGATGCAGAGAAAGCATTTGACAAGATCCAACATCCTTTCATGATGAAAACCCTCGCCAAAATGGGGTTTGGAGGAACTTTCCTCAAGATAGTCGAAGCCATCTATCACAAGCCTACGGCAAGCATTATCCTCAACGGGGAAAAACTAAGGGCCTTTCCTCTGAGATCAGGCACAAGACAAGGATGCCCACTCTCACCACTCCTCTTCAATATAGTACTGGAAGTACTTGCGATAGCTATTAGACAAGAAAAAGAGATTAAGGGCATCCAGATAGGAAGGGAAGAAATCAAACTCTCACTATTTGCAGACGACATGATACTATATCTAGAGAAGCCTAAAACCTCTACTAAGAAACTCTTAGAAACAATAGACTTATACAGTAAAGTTGCAGGCTACAAAATCAATACCCAAAAATCCATGGCCTTCATATATGCAAACAATGAGGCAGAGGAAAGGGACATGAAAAAAGCAATCCCATTCACAATCGTGCCCCAGAAAATCAGGTACCTCGGAATCAGCTTAACCAAGGAAGTAAAAGACCTTTACAAAGAAAACTACATAACGCTACTCCATGAAATCAAAGAGGACATGAGGAAATGGAAACATATACCCTGCTCGTGGATAGGGAGAATCAATGTTGTCAAAATGGCAATACTCCCTAAAGCATTATACAGATTCAATGCGATCCCTATAAATATACCCATGACATTCTTCAAAGAAATGGATCAAGCAATCCTAAAATTCATATGGAATAACAAACGTCCAAGGATAGCTAAAACAATTCTTGGGAAAAAGATGATGGGAGGCATCACCATCCCCAACCTCAAACTTTACTACAAAGCAGTAACAATTAAAACAGCATGGTACTGGAACAAAGGCAGAGCCATAGACCAATGGAACAGGGTGGAATATCCCTACACACAACCCCAAATGTATGACCATCTAATCTTTGATAAGGGAGCAAGAGAAGTGAAGTGGAGCAAGGAAAGCCTCTTTAACAAATGGTGCTGGCACAACTGGACAACCACATGCAAAAAAATGGGTTTAGACCTTGACCTGACACCATGCACAAAAGTCAGATCAAAATGGATTAAAGACCTCAACATTAGACCACAAACCATAAGGTACATTGAAGACAAGGTCGGCGAAACCCTCCACGATATTGAAGATAAGGGTATCTTCAAAGGTGACACGGAACTAAGCAATCTAGTAAAAACAGAGATCAACAAATGGGACTACATTAAACTAAAAAGCTTCTGCACCGCAAGAGATACAGTGACCAGAATACAAAGACTATCCACAGAATGGGAAAGGATATTTACACAATACCCATCAGATAAGGGGTTGATATCAATGGTATATAAAGCACTGGTTGAGCTCTACAAGAAGAAAACATCCAACCCCATCAAAAAATGGGGCAAAGAAATGAACAGAAACTTTACCAAGGAAGAAATACGAATGGCCAAAAGGCACATGAAAAAGTGTTCTACATCACTAATCATCAGAGAGATGCAGATCAAAACAACCATGAGATACCACCTCACACCACAGAGACTAGCACACATCCAAAAGAACAAAAGCAACCGCTGTTGGAGAGGATGTGGGGAGAAAGGGACCCTTCTTCACTGCTGGTGGGAATGCCGACTGGTTCAGCCCTTCTGGAAAACAATTTGGACGACTCTCAAAAAATTAGATATTGAATTCCCATTTGACCCAGCAATACCACTGCTGGGAATATATCCCAGAGAGGCAAAAAAGTACAATCGAAACAACATCTGCACATGTATGTTCATCGCAGCACTGTTTACAATAGCCAGAATCTGGAAAAAACCCGAATGCCCCAGAACGGATGACTGGTTGAGGAAACTTTGGTACATCTATACAATGGAATACTATGCAGCTGTTAGAAAAAAGGAGGTCAAGAATTTTGTAGTTAAGTGGATGGGCATGAAAAGTTTCATGCTGAGTGAAATGAGTCAGATAGAGAGAGACAGACATAGAAAGATTGCACTCATCTATGGTATATAGAATAACAGAGTGGGAGACTAACACCCAAGAACTGTAGAAATAAGTACCAGGAGGTTGACTCCATGGCTTCGAGGCTGGCCTCACGTTCCGGGAAAGGTCAACTCAGAGAAGCGATCACCAACTACATTGTAGTCGAAGGCCATGTGGGGGAAGAGAGTTGCGGGCTGAATGAGGGCTCGAGACTGAGCACAGCGGCCACTCAACACCTTTATTGCAAACCACAACAGCTAATTAGAGAGAGAAAACAGAAGGGAATGCCTTGCCACAGTGGCAGGGTGGGGTGGGGGGGAGATGGGATTGGGGAGGGTGGGAGGGACACTGGGTTTACGGGTGGTGGAGAATGGGCACTGGTGAAGGGATGGGTTCCCGAACTTTGTATGAGGGAAATATAAGCACAAAAGTGTATAAATCTGTAACTGTACCCTCACGGTGATTCTCTAATTAAAAATAAATAAATTTAAAAAAAAAAAAAAAATAAATTCTTGTTGTGCTTCTTTATGAATGAGATTTTTGATTAGTTCATTAAACTATGATGTATACAACTACTGCTTTGAATTTTTTCCCATTTACTTGATAAATAAATTTTAAGACTACCAACAGGTACCTTATTTTGACATTTTAAGCATATACTATTATATACTCAACCTTTTTTGACAATGGGAAATAGACCTGTTCTAAAATAGACTAGGGAAAAAAAATGGGATTATAGGTTATTTTCAGAAACTTTGAAATTGATTATATATCTTTGTAAAAATGCCACACAGTAAGAATTAGGTGAAACTATTAGGAACAATGGAATAAAAGATCTTTCATATTTTCACTGCCTGGCTACATATTATGAACATATGTTATTATATTCATTTGTTATTAGGGTTGATGTTGCTAGGGGAGCTTCCTGAATCAGGTACAAATCCTCTTCCAGATCGGTACTTTTAACGGATGAACATGTACATTTTTTTCCAGTATTAATATTTCAAAATTATTATTATTTTTGTCAGTACTTTGTGACATGTCCAGTGGTGGCCGTTGGATTACTTCCTTAGTGGTGATGGGGTTTGCTTCCACTTTGCTTCTAATTTTGTATGTTTTGAATTTGGACACACAAAAGATTTCATTTCATTTCATTTCATTTCATTTTATTAATCAGACCTGCTATTGCTCAGAGCTTACTCCTGGCTTTGTGTTCAGGGATCACCTCTGGCAGTGCTTGGGGAACCATCAGGTGCCAGGGCTCAGTGGCATGAAAAGCCAGTGCCGTAACCCCAGCTAGACTTAAATACGGCACTGTTGGACGGATGAGTAAGGACAAGCTGCTAAAATCTCAGGGCTGGGATGAGTGGAAATGTTACTGGTGCCCACTCAAGCAAATCAGCGAACAACAGGATGACAGTGATACAGTGATACAGACTTAAACACATCTAGCTCTGATGTGTTTGAATATTAGACTGCTCACTTTGTAATTAAAAAAAAATTTTTTTTTATTAGTGAATCACCGTGAGACAAAGTTACAGACTTACAGGTTTTCATGCTTACGTTTCAGTCATACAATGATCGAGTGACCATCCCTCCACCAGTGCCCATTTTCCACCACCAATGGTCCCAGCATCCCTCCCACCACCCCCACCCTGTCCCCTTCACCCCACCCTGCCTCTGTTGCAGGGCATTCCCATTTGCTCGCTCTCTCTTTTGTGGGTGTTGTGGTTTGCTACAGAGGTATTAAGTAGGCATCCTTTCTGTCTATAGTCTATTTTCAGCCCGTATCTCCCATCCCTAGTGGGCCCACCTAGCACCCTTTGCTTGGTGATCCATTCTCTATCAGAGCTGCTTCTTCACCTAGCATGTGAGGTCAGTTTCCAAGCTGTGGAGTACTCCTCCTGGTACTTATTTCTACTGTTCTTGGGTGTAAGTCTCCCATTCTGTTACTTTATATTCCACAGATGAGTGTCCCTCTCTTTCTGACTCATTTCACTTAACATGATACTCTCCATGTTGACCCACCTATATGCAAATTTCATGACTTCATCTTTTCTAACAGCTGCATAGCATCCTCACTTTGTAATTTTTACATATGATAGCCAGTGATGTTTTATCCATTTATGTATTTGGAATTACTGCTTAAATCAGTAATAATTTTTGAATTGTAAGGATTTTTTTTTTTCAATTCTAGAAAGCATCAGGGCAGAATGGGGATCAGTGTGGTAGTTCTTATATATATAGTCAGGATGCTCAATACCTAGGGAATTGTGGATTCTCCCATTTGTTTTCATTAAGAAAATAGATCACATGCATCATTAAATTTCAAAAATTCTAAATTTTTAGAACTTTTGTGGCTCATGTCCTTGACTGCTGTTGGGCAATTTTACGCTGACATTGCACTTAGACATCCAACCAATACTCTAATCTGTTTCAGGAGATTAGAATCTAAATGTAGAAGGATTATGTAGGTAGACATTCTGTGCTTCTATTCTGACTTGAAATTCCTTTGCTCAGTACCTTCAATATAGTTATCATGATTTACTTTACTAGCAAAAATAATTTTCCAGTCACATGAGGAGTAGTCAGCCAAAACAGTTCTGCATGGACAGCATGAATATAATTTGCCCAGCTATGTTGCGTGAGACCGTCTCTGTAAAGTCCCAGAGAACTGGAGCACAGTGCTTTTGTTTTCTGTTCTCACTTAGTCTAGATGATATTTCAGTTGCTTTGATTGGCAGAGGCGATGAGGGGCTGGTTAGGTAAGGTTGGCGAATGTCATGTGCTAAGGAACCACTTGGGAAGCCTGTTGGACAAAAAGCTTTCAGTTTCCTGGTGAGCAGCTACACCCTGAGGCAGCTTTAGTAAAAAAGTGCTTGACCTTCTCTAGTGGCGTCTTGCCATCCCTCCCTGCAAGGTCCTCTCACCACCAGCCAGAAGGGCTGGCATCTGGCCAACCATAAATTAGCCAAAAGATTCTTTTTCTGTAGTTTTGGCTCCTGGAAACTCAGCATCATTGGTAATAAGGGATTTCTCCTCATCTCATTTTCTGGGCTGGCTGCTGGTTTAACCTCTTTTCTTCTGGTTTCTGCCAAGTTGGAGTCCAATAGAAACAAGCTTTTTCCCCCTAAGCCAGATGGAACTCTCTCTTTCTCTCTCTTTCTCTTTTCTCTCTCTTTCTGTCTCTCTCCCAACATACATTTTGCATTATCAATTAACCAAGATTCTTTAAACTTTGAATTTGAATTTGTTCTTAATATAGCCAAGGTTCTATTTCTATTGAGTTATTCTATAACTCAAACAGAAGCTTTCAGATCTCTTTAGAAACAAGTACTTTATCGAAGGAAGAACAAAACACATGAAATGGTGTGAACCCAATGTATCTATTCAAATCTAGATTAAACACTGATAGGATAGACATTGAAGAGAGAAGTTTCATAATATTCCCAACAAATTCATCTGTTCAATAAGGCAACCAGATCATTTGTCTGAAGAAGACACCATTTTCCCTTGTCAAAGATTCTCTGACATAAATAATCCAAGGACTTCCTTCCTTCCTTCTTTCCTTCCTTCCTTCCTTCCTTCCTTCCTTCCTTCCTTCCTTCCTTCCTTCCTTCCTTCCTTCCTTCCTTCCTTCCTTCCTTCCTTCCTTCCTTCCTTCCTTCCTTCCTCTCTTTTCCCCTCCCTCCCAGGATGTTATGTATCTCTAATGTTACTTTCCCTTTCTCATATATATGTAAGTAGAATTTGAACATATAGTGTCAATTATACATTCCCCTCATTTGGGTCTTGCTCATATCTAATGCACTTTACTTACTTTATAGGACATGTGGCAGAAGTACTCACCTTTAGCTTCCATTGTATCTCATTGTAGCACTGTCATCTCATTGCTCATCAATTTGCTCAAGTGGGCACCAGTAATGTCTCCATTGTGAGACTTGTTACTGTTTCTGGCATATCGAATATGCCATGGGTAGCTTGCCAGGCTCTGCCGTGTGGGTGAGATACTCTCGGTAGCTTGCCGGGCTCTCTGAGAGGGTTGGAGGAATCAAACCTGGGCCGGCTGCATGCAAGGCAAATGTGCTACCCGCAAGATTTTAAAATTTTAATATAATTTCTTTCTCATTTTTCTAGCTTAGGTGATTCATTTTATTTCACTGTACATTTTAAATGGGATGGAGTTATAGCACAGCGGGTAGGGTGTTTGCCTTGCATGCAGCTGACCCGGGTTTGATTCCTCTGTCCCTCTTGGAGAGTCCGGCAAGCTACTGAGAGTATCTCGCCCGCACAGCAGAGCCTGGCAAGCTACCCATGGCATGTTCAATATGCCAAAAACAGTAACAACAAATCTCACAATGGAGACGTTACTGGTGCCCGGTTGAGCAAATCGATGAGCAATGGGATGACAGTGATACAGTGATACACTTTTTAAATATTCTTGTAGCTATATTGTAATACAGCTGTTTTTAAATTCCACTTTAGTCCCCATTTCTCTTAGGATCATTTTATGTTTCAAGGAATTACAGGATCAGAGAATAGATAACTTCTTTTAAGAGTTGTTGATAGACTCATGACTTTATGTGGGCAGAATTAGAAATATCTGGACTTCCATGCTGAAATTTTACTTTTGCAGGCTCTTTCTAGTGTTACATCTACTTGTAGTCTCAAGTGGGTGTTTGTTTAGTAGCCTGAGTCCTTCTCTAATCTGTTGCCTGTTAAAGTATTGGATGCAGCTGATAGCGTTTGATATAATTTCTCCTTCCAGACCACATGGAATCTGTTTTTCTCTTGTCACTATATCTGTAGGGCTCTGGTAACTGGTCACTGTGTGTGTTGCCTTTCCTCCTTTTGCTATCATTGTGTAGCCTTCAGTGGACTGATGTCTGTTTTCTGGAGAGTGTCAGAAAAGGAAATGAGGTTTCTGTTGATGGCATAATAGTACATACATGTATCTCTAGTTACTGCCTTGACTAATTTGTAGTATCAGGTGCTGGAGATGATTTTAATCTTCATCAATTCCATAAACCACCTCATGTGTATGTAAAAATATAAGGAAAAACATTAAACTAGTTAGGAATTTAAATGTCAGAAGAAAACAAATTATCTGACTTTCCTCTTCAACTAGAATGCTTTTACTAAATTCTTCCTTTGTTGATAAATATTCAAGAGTCTCTGCTGCTTGCCAGCTCCACCAGTTTCTTTATTTGGATTGGTTTAGTAGTTTATGAAGAACGGGAAGTTTTCTTTTCAGAATAGCCCTGAGTTCATTTAATCATGTGATCATTAGGCCAGTTGCTTGCAAGCAATAAAGGGATAATGAGTGCAACAATGCGCTGAGATAGGTTCATTAGAGAAAAATACAAACAACATTGCTCTTAATCATTGCTGAATCCTTTGGCACAGAAAGTAGGTCTTAATATTACGTTATCATCCTCCAAATTGGAAAAACATTGTTGAACTTTGTCTTAGGCTAAGGTATTTCTTCAATTCTCAGTGTATCCTGGGAGAACTCAGGTTATGTTGCCAGTTGGAGACTACTTTATTGGGTCCAAAAAATTAGTGGTGGTGCCATCCTAGACATGTAGATGCCTTTCATTTGTGTGTATGCACATATGTGGGATGGGTGTTTAAAACAGGTCTCTTGTTAGGCACAGTGCCATTCACTTCACTGCATTTCTTTCTGCTCTTCTTGTTGGTTGGCTGCAATACTGAGTAACAGGTCTGGGATGTGGACAGAGTATTGGGAATTTTAGAGGTCTCCAGGTGATTTGAATATGCAGCCAAATTTGAAAGTACTAACATTAGAAAGTCCTAACATTGTTAAGATGTAGGCATTAAAGAAATCATGGTACATTTGATAGTCCAAAGCATAATTATATGGGAGGTAAAATAACGGTGTAAGAATGGAGTAATGGTATACAACTATTCTGTAGTATTCAGCAACTCCTGGTTTTGTTTAGAATTTAGAAGGTTGAAGGGTGAATTAAATTATGCATGGAGGGTTTTGATAGAAAATGGTAGTAGAGGTTCTGGAAAAAGAACAGTTGTATATGGGCATCTATTTTTGTCTTTTTCCCATATCCCATTAAAATAAAAAAGGATTTTTTGTAAAGGACTCAATCCACAAGGTCTCAGAGAATGGGATTGGAGACAACATGAACAAAATGTTGGAAGCTGGAAAATAAAGGGCTTAACAGATTTGGAAAAAACAGAATCTAGAATAGGAAGTGGAGTAGCCAAGAACCAGCCTAGTTTATATTATAATTACTCAGTGGCTCAGAGATTGGCAACGTCAAGTACCTCTGGGATTAAACATATCAGGAGATGTAGGGATCTGGAATAAGAATTGTTTAAGTCTTTTAAGACACCCTCGGATCTATCTTTCCTTCCTCTCCCTGGAAGAATCTGGAGGTTAATTCTCAATGAAGAGGGTAGATAGATATAAACCCATTGTGGAGGTAGGGGAAGCTAGGGAACATACTGTGTGTGTGTGTGTGTGTGTGTGTGTGTGTGTGTGTGTGTTGTCTATTGCTTAGCTATGGCTCATGGGGCTCTATTATAATAGAAGAGAGGGAAAATGACTACCTGGAGAGAATGACTAGTCAATGCGGTGCTTACATGTATAGATATTTGCTCCATTCATATACTAATAGTAATGGTAAATGATGGTGATGACGATAATAAAAAAACATTATTCCGGGGCTGGAGAGATAATACAGCAGGCAGGATGTTTGCCTTGCATGCCACTGACCTGGGTTCAATCCCCAGCAGCCCAGATAGTTCCCAAAAACCAGAGGAAGGATCCCAGAGCACAGATCCAGGAGTAAGTCCTGATCACTGCTGGTTGTGGCCCTCAACCTACCCCCCACCCCCCATAACCTGCCCCACTGCCCACCAATTTTATCCTAATTTACTTATTTAAATAGCATTGAGATTCTTTGATTTACAGTACTGTTAATGATTACTTCACATGCCCATAATTCCAACATCAAACCTATCACCAGTGTACCCACCTCCCTCCTTCAAGGACCCCAACGCCATTCCTTTTCAACCAGTTGTGTGGATCTGTTGTCTTTCCTTTGGCCACTTGGTGCTGCCTTTTTGTATCTTTTTCTTTTCTTCTGTTTTTGATTTTTATTAAAACACTGTGATTTACAAAGTTGTTCATAGTAAAGTTGTTTCAGGCATGCAGTGTTCCAACATCAGTCCCACCACCGATGTTCCCTTCCCTCCACCAATGTCCCCATGTTCCCTCCCACATTCAAGCTTGCTCCCTTGCAAGCATGTGACAAATGTATGTATATTACTTCAACAAAACTTAAGGGAATGGTAAATGAAATTATCAGAAAATAAATTAATAAAAGTCAATTTGTGCTAATTGATTGCTAAATGCTTTTAATAATATAAATAAGACATGAGTTCATTATTGAAAATTAAGTGTTCAAAATCCCTTAGCAAGCTAGGAATAAACATACCTTTATCTAGTAGAGGGCAACCAGATGCACCATTAGTGAGTGCCATAGTCAATGCCACATGTTGGGAAATTTGTCTTGTCCTTTAGAGGAGCTCTTTTAATACTTTTTGCAAAATTGATTTCAAAGGTATGGATTCCCCAACCTGTTTTCTTTCCATGAAGTTGTGTTTCTTCAAATCTGAATGATAGTCGAGCTGGATAGGTATTCTTGGTGAGGTGTTCATTTGTTGAGTTTTTGTACTGTTTGTTTCTATACTCTTCGGCTCGCAGGGTCTCATTTGATAGATCTGCTGTACATCGTATGGTTTTTCCTTTGTATGGAAGTTCCTGTTTTTGATCTTGTAGTTTTTAATATTCTGTCACTATTTTTGTATTTTGTCATTTTGAGTATATTGTGCTTTGGAGTTTTCCTGGGTGGGTCCATGTTCACTGGTGGATCTAGGTGCTTAGGAAATTCTGATCAATGATTTCTTTATTGTTTTTTCATCAAATTTACCATCTTGTTCTTCAGGGACTCTGATGATTCTTGAACTCATCTCATAGTTCTCTGGTATGCTATTCATTTATTTTCAGACTATTTTCCACCTTCTGCTGTTTCTTAGTGGTTTCTTCTTTCTCATCTTGGAGTGCCTTGATCTTTTGCTCATTGCTGTTTTTCTGCTGTTCAGAGCTCCTATTGAGTTTTTTTTTTTTATATCACCTTTCATGCTTTCATGCTATTCATTTCTTTCATTTCTGGTTGTAGTATGATCATTGCAACTCTTATACTTTCTTATGCTTTGCTGACTACCTTTGCCACATTTTCTTTGATTTTGTTAAACATGGTATTGCTAGAGTCATCATCAAAGGATTCACTGAGTTGGTTGGTGTTCTTTGTGTATCTGGTTTTACTGATTTTGCTTATTGAACTATTGGGCTTCTATGTGTTTTCCCCCATTGGTTTTTGAGTGTTCTTGTTGTGCTGGGAGTCTTTTTTTAAAATTTTATTTTATTTTTATAAAGTTGTTCGCAGGGCTGGAGTGATAGCACAGCGGGTAGGGCGTTTGCCTTGCACGCGGCCAACCCATGTTCGATTCCCAGCATCCCATATGGTCCTCTGAGCACCGCCAGGGGTGATTCCTGAGTGCAGAGCCAGGAGTAACCCTTGTGCATTGCCAGGTGTGACCCAAAAAGCAAAAAAAAAAAAAAAGTTGTTTGCAATAATTTAATTGTTCTTATTGCTTTACGTGTTAATTTGCTTGCTTCTCACAATTCTTAGGATTTATTAATAAATTGTCTCATTATGACATTTTGCAGATGTAGATGTAGATATTGAGGCTCTGGTAGATTTTATAATTTCTTTTTGGTTTTACAAGTAGAATTAAGCCTAAGACTTCCTATTCTGTAATCCTGATACTATGTTTTAGAGAACCTGATTTGTAATTAATGTTTAATATTGGGTTTTGTGTTCTTTTTTATTTTATTTATTTAGTTTACTTTATTTAAATACTGTGGTTTACGGTTTTTCATAGTACAGTTGTTACGGACACTAAACACCAATCCCACTACCAGAGTGACCTTCCCTCCACCATGCCCCCATTTCGTCAATCACTCCCCACACCTGCCTTTTTAGCAGGCACAAAATAATTTGTTATATATTGCTTGTTACAACTAAATGACTAAAGGAATTGTCAAAAAATATTACAGCAAAAGAAGTTTTATGAAAACTGATGCATCTCACCACTGGGTCATTAAATCCTTGTCTGAAGGTTTACTAAGCTATTGTTAGTTGAGCCTTTTGTTGTACTGATTTTTGTTCATTGATCTTAGTTACCTTTCATGTTGCTTTCCCATCTAATTTGATGTACTCTATTGGGATATCAGTGTTGTGAAATTTGAAGGTGTCAATCCAGAAACTCCAGGATCTGTAGAACTAAAGCCAGTGAGTTTGCAGTGATGGTGGATTTGAGATTTGGGTGTGGCTTTTGGGGCTTCTGGAAGTGTGGGATGGGAAGAAGTTTCCCATCCCCAATCCGAGAAGAACCCAGAGTTCTCAGCCTGAAAATTGGTGTACCTGGATTTTTCATCAGCTTAGTGTCTCTGCAGAGATTAGTTGAGAAGCAGTTGAGGTGGGCTCTTGGCATGGTGGCAGCTATGGGGTGTGGATGTGGCTGCCAGGGACTTCAGTACCTCCTCCCGGATGCACCCCAGAATTTTCAGCTGGTAGAATGGTGTATTCATAAATTTTAATGGCTTGGCTTGCATCTCTTCTGATATTTAGTGTGGGTTTTTTTCTTTTTGAAAAAAATGATTATAATGATATATACACATCATTGTTTGATAACTATAAACATTAGTTTTGTAAAATAATTTTGTTGTACTTTAACATTGGAATGTAGGTAATTTAAATTTTTTGAGGGAGGTACACACCTGACAGTTCTCATAGCTTACTGCTGGCTCTGTAGAAAAATCACTCCTGGTAGGGCTTGAGCACTGGGGATTGATTCTCGGTCAGCCATGTGCAAGACAAGTGCTTTACCTACTGTACTATCTCTCTCACCTCTGGATAATTTAACTCTTGAAGTAGATTTTCTGTTTAAAATAAGCACTTGAATACTGTTTTCAGGAAGATGACTAATGACACAATTTAATTGGTGCTTTAGAACATCTGACCATAGCATGGGGTAACTGTGAGACTCATAGCAGGGAGACCCTAGGAGTGAATTGATCACTGAGTTCAGGATTTCTTATGACGCTTTGATCACCATTATCACCTGGAAGACTTTCCCAGTCACCTCTACCTCCTTTAGCATTTCTGATTCAATAGACGTGGGGTAGGGTCTGATAAATTTTATTTCTTTTTAAATTTTTTAATCTTTAAAATCAAAAGAATTTTTTTTTAATGAATCACCATGAGGTACAGTTACGGACTTACAAACTTCCATGCTTACATTTTAGTCATACAATGATCGAGTACCCATCCCTTCACCAGTGCCCATTTTCTACCACCAATATTCTCAATATCCCTCCCACCACCCCTACCCCAACACCCCCACTTTCCCACCCCTGCCTCTGTGGCAGGCGTATTCCCTTTTCCTCTCTCTCCTTTATTGTGTTGTGGTTTGCAATGCAGATGTTAAGTGGCCATCATGTTTGGTCTGTAGTCTACGTTCAGGACGTATCTCCCATCCATGGGCCCTCCAAGCTCCCTTTACTTGGTGGTCCCTTCTCTATCTGAGCTGCCTTTTCCCCCAGCATGTGAGGCCAGCTTCCAAGCCATGGAGCAATCCTCCTGGTATTTTATCTCTACTATCCTTGGGTGTTAGTCTCCCATTCTGTTACTTTATATTCCACAAATGAGTGCAGTCCTTTTATGTCTGTCCCTCTCTTTTTGATTATTCATTTCACTTAGCATGATATTCTCCATGTTGATCCACTTATATGCAAATTTCATGACTTCATCTTTTCTAACAGTTGCATAGTATTCCATTGTGTAGATGTACCAAAGTTTCTTTAACCAGTCATCTATTCTTGGGCACTCGGGTTTTTTTCAGATCCTGGCTATTGTAAACAGTGCTGCAATAAGCATACAAGTGCAGATGTCATTTCTACTATACGTTTTTGCATCTTCGGGATATATTCCCACAAGTGGTATTACTGGGTTGAATGGGAGCTCAATTTCTAATTTTTTGAGAAACATCCATACTGTTTTCCAAAAAGGCTGAACCAGTTGGCATTCCCACCAACACTGAAGAAGAGTCACTTTCTCCCCACATCCATGCCAAAACCGGTTGTTTTTGTTCTTTGGGATGTGGGTCAGTCTCTGTGGTGTGAGATGGTATCTCATTGTTGTTTTGATCTGCATCTCCCTGATGATTAGTGATGAAGAGCATTTTTTCATGTGCCTTTTGACCATTTGAATTTCTTCTTTGAGAAAGCTTCTATCCATTTCATTGCCCCATTTTCTGATGGTGTTGGATGTCAGTCTACAGAATAGGAAAGGATGTATACCCATCTCATAAGGTGTTGATATCAAGGATATACAGGCACTGATTGAACTCTACAAGAAGATAAATTTTATTTCTAACAAGTTTCTAGATGCTGTTGCTGTTGGTCGTAGTCTGAGGACCATTGTTTGAGAACCACTTCATCTAGTGGGAAGTGGTAAGAATCTGAAATATGGCAGTGGAAGGAGTCAATATGGAGTTTGGAAGGAGTCAATGAAAATTCTATTAGGGATTATTGATAGAACTTTTGATAACTTTGGATGGACAAGTCAATTGAGATGGACTAGTAATAGGGCAGGTGAGGGGTTAAATAGCGAATGAAGGAAAGTTAGCTTAGAGTATAGCAAATATGAGGTAATTAGTGATTTGCTCACCTAAATAAAAGCAATTTTTATGAAAAAATGGGTCAGAAATAGATCAGAAGACTAAAGTTTTGTCAACAGATACTTATCCTATAACATCAGTTGGAATGTGTATAGATTTCTCTCAGTTCTGAAATACTGGTTTTTAATTTCTTCCTATTATTGCTTATTTGAGCTGGCTATGTGATTTGAACCGAACTAAAGGTTTCCATTATGTTATGCTTCTGATACTTTCTTACTTTTCTCTAATGTTTTTGTTTAAAATTTGGATTTGTGGGGGGGCCGGAGTGATAGCACAGCGGGTAGGGCATTTGCCTTGCATGCGGACGAACCGGGTTCGATCCCCGGCATCCCATATGGTCCCCCAAGCACCACCAGGAGTAATTCCTGAGTGCAAAGCCAGGAGTAACCCCTGAGCATCGCTGGGTGTGACCCAAAAAGCAAAAAAAAGATTTGGATTTGTCATTAAGAAGATGTTTATATTTTATTTCAAGTGAAACTTATTCATACTTGTGTGCATATTAGTTTTAGATCAATGTAGGAAGCACTTACCTTGAATTTTCTAATGTCTAGTGACTTTCAAGCTCTGCTGCCTCTTGGATCCTTCTCATGGGACATCAGAACATTCAGACATAAAACTTAAAAGTTTTCAAGTTCTTAGGGTTTCTCATAGTCCTGTCACTTTATCACCATCTTAGGCTTTGCCCTCATTGCTTTTTTTCACAACTCTTTATTCACTTTGTTCTCTCTATTCTTGTTTAGTCACTCCCTTTTTGTTTCTTGTTAAATACTTCTATGAGATTATGTTATTGTAGAACTCTGATCAAGATACTTACCTGCTTAAACTTCCCAATCTGTTTTGTTAAGTAAAATAATTATCTTTAGCAAATATGAGATAGAAGAAAAACCAAACATGGAATTGGACACCTTATTGGCATGAGGGCAATTCCAGAGTGAAATTTGTCAAACTTACCTGATTTTTAATAATGAAGTCCAATTTCCTGCATTTAAGATCTTTTTTGTTAGGTTTTGGGCAGTACCTGTTGGGGCTTAATGCTTACTCCTAGCTCTCTGCTTTTAATGATGTCCTGTGTAGTGCCAGAAATTGGTTGAATGGATGGAAGAATGGGAGAACCAGTGTCATGATGTAGTGCAAATAAACTGATTTAAGTCTTTAAAACATTTCAGTGATTTATAGTAAAAGTATTATCTACCGGGGACTTCTGTTGGGATCTTCTAAAACTGTTGAGTCAGGATTTAGTGGAGCTCTTTTTTCAACCTTTTCATATATATTTCTTTTGAACAAAAGTTATTTGTTCAGAAATAAGTTTTTGTTTAAGTCTGAAAAAGATGTATCTCAGGTTTTTTAGTGAGCCCAGTATCATCCTGTTTACACTGTGCCGTGCTGCTTAGAGTGAGGTTACTACTTATTGCCTAGGTGACGCGTACTCATGTACCCATGATTCACAGGTTTTTACCTGAGATTACTATGGCAGCCAAACTTTACCACACATTGAATATAAGTTACATGGATTAATGGATTCACTACCTGGTTAATGATCATTTCCAGTTAATTTCTACCTTTGATAAGTTCAATGGATGTTTTCTCATTCTTTTTTCACGGTAGCAGGAACTAGAAAAGTGCTGTACACAGTAATTATATTGTAGGAGTGATGTATAGTATATGCTGATTTTAGAGGAAGAAACAGCTAGTGCTAGCTTAATAAATTTTTAAGCATTATAAAAATTAGAGAGCATTTCAGATTTAGAAAGAATGATATAATTCAGTTTTGAAAACAAGCTTTTTAAAGCATAGTATTACTGATTTGGACTTTTACCTGTTTACGTTTACGACCATATTGAGGAACATAATTATCGTATCTGTGTTTAGTTCTACCTGTATATTGGTATTGAATTAGTTCCTACAGCAGTGAGACTGATAGATATTTTGAAAAGAGCAGAAACAGTTAGTGAATGTTTATTTTGTGGTTAAAATTGGTTCTTCATTCTCTTGAGCTTTATTTTATTAATAGCTCTTCAATTTGGGCTTAGACTTAGTTTAATGTCAACTTTCTTCTGTTTACAAAGGGGAAAGCTCATTTATTTTTCATGCTTCTTTGTCATGTTGTTCCTTTGCTTCTGAGAAAAGGGCACCAGCCTATTTAGATAGGGAAGTTTAAGCTATTTATAAAGCTAGGTAGGTTAATGGAAATTGACAGCCTGGTAATGTCCTCCTTGGTGAATGACGCACATGGGTTTTAGATGATGTTAGCATGCTGTTCTCACTTATAGTCAGGAATCAGCTGGAGGAATTTGTGTGCTTTTTGAGCTTTAGTGTTGACGTAGGAACTGGGTACAGATATGTTTTAGGAAACATCTCATTTCCATATAAATGAAGGAAGATTAAAAAAATTAGATGGCTTGCTCTTACATTCCAGCTGGTATCACAGGATGATAAAATCTTTTGACTTTCTGGAAAAACAGCTTTCGTCGTATTCAAGCGCAGTGAAGTCGTTATAGGTTTATTCAGAAATGTTTTATTGCATTCCTTTTTTTGAAATCTTTCTCTGTATGAGCTGTATGTTATTTACTTGAAAAATTACATTTTATTGTGCATTTCTCTAAATTCAGACTTTAATTTCTTAATGAGTTGTAGATAGCTCCATTTAAGAAATTTGTGTAGTCACATCAATAAACTTGTCGAAATGATTTTAATAAAGGTAGAACCAAAAAGTTCATTTTCTCATATGATGATAACTGTAGTTCTTTTTTGAGACACGGTAAATACCGTGTTTGACCAAAACAAGTTTTCCTTTTGTCACTTAAAGGAGAGTCCAACTTAAACTTAGGTAATTTATAGTACATATTTTCTAAAACCCAAACATTCAGGTTACATTTAAATTCAGCTTTGTTCAGGACAGAATTCTCAGTTAGGAAATCACCTTATCTCTGTGTGTGGTGCTGGGGCTTGAACCCAGGGCCTCACACACTCAAGACCTGTGATCTGCCTTTGAGCTGCATCCCTGGCCCCTACTTTGTCTTCTTAGATCACATTATATCCAGAACAAAAGCCCACCTCATGCTTAAGTGTCAGAGTTATTATTTGTGCCTAAGTAGGTAGGTTTCCTGGGGTCTATCAGCATTTCTCAAAGTGTGCAATACCACCCGTCCCACACCAGGGTGCACTGCTGGTATGCTGGTAGAGTGGGGTGTGGTAGTATCCTGGGCCCTTTGTTTAAGGAGCATTGAGTACATTTTTTTTCCCCCTTCCAGAAAAGAGGGTGGTGGGTCAAATAAGTTTGGAACCTCTGAGAGAGCCCTCATCAGAGTCAGTGTTGGGTGGTCTGGGAATGCACCTTCCAGGCTGAGTTGGTTCTGGACCCTCTGGCTTATACTACTATTACCTTTGAGGATCATCCTATGCTAGGATCTTACTCAGATATGTGGTGACTGGTTCACATGTGTTTCAGGTACTAGCCATAGGTTTCCTCAGTTGCCTTAGCAAGGGCAGGGGTAGAATGTGTACTTCCTTGTGACCACTTGCTTGAATCAATACTTCCACGATCACTCGGAGTCAGTTGGCTTCGTGTCCAAGCATTGCATTGAGGGGGTTTGGCCACTTGGCTTTCATTTCTTGATCTGCAGTGTCTCTAGTCTTCTGCAAGAGAATTTGTTCCTTAATCCAGAATTTGCCTGCCACTGTCAACTCTTCCTTTTCACTGCTGAGACAGAGGGTGCAGAGTTTTGCAGTGTCCAGATACCCTTTTATAGCTCCCCTCTATCCTAGGGCTAAACCCAGCAAATGCATTTCATAGGTTTTATTTTTTAATACAGCATATTTTAAAAGTTCTTTAGATGTAAGTACACACTAAGTTTATTAGTAGGTACACACTGACATGTTTTATGCTTGATGAGCCAGCAATAATTGAATGCATGTAATGCATATTTCAGCATGCCATGATACAAATTCATCTGGAAGCAGGTTCCTGCAAACTAGCATTCAAAGAATACTTGTGCTTGTTTTTGCTTGGTATGAGGTTGCATTATTCTCCACGGGTAAATTGAACCTTCAGATTGCAGATAACATTCTGTAGAGTGAATTTAAGTGGTTAAAATAAAAATATTGAACCTAAACCTGAAATTGCATGAGTGTTATCATTCCATTGAAATTGTATATGTATACCCATTTCTCTCCTATTGTATATCTAAACCTGTTCCTTCCTCTCCCTTGGGTTTATTTTCTAACTTAATCATACATATTTATGTCCTTATTTATCTTCTCAGAAAATCTGAGATGAACTGTTTCCTAGGTGGGGTTGATTGTTTCCTGGAAGGATATTTTCACCTATTTAGACTTGTGTCCTAAGGGGAAATATGTGGTGTTTAGGTATGTGCAGTTTTATTTTATTTATTTGCTTTGGCCACACCTGGAGTTTACACCTGGCTCTGAGCTCAGGCATCAGTCCTGCTAGTGCTCAGAGGACCATATGGGGTACCTGGGATTGAATGTAGGTTGGGTGTTGCAAAGCAAGTGTTTTACCTGTTGTACTATCTCTTTCTACTGCTAGGAACAGCTTTAAAGCTGCTTTTCCAAAAATGTTTGGGAAAAGGCAAAAATTCAGACTTTAAAAAGTAGATATGACTTATAGAATCACTCTGTTGATAAGAAAATCTCTAAAGTGAGAAGTCCCGAGCAATAGTATAGTAGGTAGGGCACTTTTGTTGCATGTGGATGACCTGGGTTCAATCCCTGGCGCCATGTATGATCTTCATGTGTCTCCTAAGCACCTCCAGGAATGATCCCTAAGTACAAAACCAGGAGTAAGCCCTGAGCACTGCAGGGCATGACCCCACCCCCCCAAACAAAATGAACAAACAAAAAACCAAAACAGACCAAAGTCTAAAATTAGTTATGGAGTTGGCCAGGAGAGCAGAGCCCAGCCGTCTTGGGACCACTGGGTAAGATATGCTGTCACTCAGGCACAGGGTCACACTCTTTTCAGATAGTGATAGAGGGAAATTCTTTTTTATCATCCTTACCATTGCCAGCCCCTGCTTTGCTCATGAGCCTCACAGTTCTTTCCTGTGAACTGGTTTCATAATCGAGGGCACCGATGAAGTGAACTAAGAGCTTCAGTACATCTCATCTAGCATAAAGCCAGTGCATGAAAGCTTTGGTATATTTTGCATACCTATACACTTAAGGACACAGACTCTTGATGCAAAATCCAGGTTTGGATGGAACCTAGGGCAGGTGAGCACTGGCTCCGTCATTGTGGCACAAGCTAGGGATCAGGAGAGACAGGTCAAAGTGGGAAACCCCCGGGTTGCAGTGCTGGGATGGGCCTAGCCTTTCCTTTTTGTTGAATGAAGTCTCTTGCAGGCCCGCTTTCTCTGCCATTTCACAGAACTTCCATTCCTAGTGTCTTTTCTGGGTGCTGCTCGCCTCTCAGCTCCGTTGTGGTGGAAGCTTCTCAGTGGGTTCAGGCAATCTGAGCTTGCAGCGGCATTCAGTCTTCTGGGTAACGCCCACAATTCCTCCATGCTCAGCCGAGACTAGGATACAGTGTTCTCCACACGTGATTTCCAGTTGCTGAACAAAGGATCGTAAGGAAGGGGAAAAGTAGGGAGGCAAAAAAATTTTAATGAGGATGAATGGAAAGAATATTTTGCTTATAATTTTAGAGTTTTTAAAAGTTCAGTTACATTCTAAGAAGCTAATAGTTTTAGGAAAAATAAAATAAGACCAAAAAAATTAAATATAAACCAAACCAAGTAGGAGCTGGGGGTGTGGCTCAGTGGTATGCATCTGACTTGCATGTGTGAAGCCTATGTTTGATTCCCTTCACTGCCTCAAAAACCCTAAAAAACCCAAAAAACAAAAAAAACCCCAAGACCATAGAAATCAAATCCAGAACCACCAATCAGTTATCTGTTCTGATAAATGTCTAGGGACTAAAACATTTGAAGTATTTTTATTTCCTTAACCTTTCAAGAGGTGATTGTCAGCATAAATCTCGGCTACTTCTTTTTCTGAACTGTTTCTTTGCATCCTCGCAATTATTTTTGCTCTACAGGTATGTTCTTAATGCTGTGATAGGGAATAGGCTTTAGTGGTGTACTCATTTGGCCAGAGGAATCAAATTCTGGCTTTATTTTGACTTTAGCCATTATGCATTGGATAGTTTTTTTTCTTTTTTTAACAGACAGTATTCTGCTAATGATAAAAATCTCCTTTGTTATTTTCCTTTTACAAAAGAAAACTCTTAGAAAGTGGCATGGGGTCTGGAGAGCGGTCTTCATGGGCTGAGCACATGCTTGGCGTCCTGGAAGTCAGGATCCGTCCTCACATCTCACGGTCCTGTGAGCACATCAAGACTGCTCCCTGAGCACAGAGTCAGGAATACTCCCAGAGCACTGCCAGGTGTGCTCTCCCCACCCCCAAAACCAATAAAGGGGCTATAGAGATAGTATAGCATATAAGGTGCTTGCCATGTATGTGGCTAACCTAGGTTGATCTCTAGCACCTCATATGTCCCCCTGAGCCCTACCAGGTGTGATTCCCCAAGTGCAGTCAGGAGTAAGCCCTGAGCACAACTGGAAGTGGCCCACTCCCTTTCCCCCACCCAAAAAAAGTGATGTTATGATTTTATGTTTGTCTTTGAAAGAGAAATTGATATCATTTAATCAAGTGACAACCATTTGACCTTCTATACATGAAGTCACAGTCATAGGTAATTTTAGTGAAACATAAGATAGCAAAATGTAAGAGAATGACATGTCATATGAATCTTGTTTTCCAACTCTTTATTATCAAAAGCTGTAGATTTGTCTGAAATGTTAATTTAACTTTATTTGATTACTTAAATTTAGGAAGAAGTAACTCATACAGTATTTATGTTTTTTTTCTTTTTTTTTCTGACACAGTCGAAACTGCTTCAGAAGAAGCACGGTTTCTTTTTCCATCACAGGAAATCAAAGCCACAGGTCACCTGACTAAACATTTGTTGGACTTGTTTTCCTGCACTTTGATATAGATTTCTTTGCCCTGAGGCTTTCTTTGAACCTCAGAAAGTTATTATTATAGATTTCAACTGCTTTTGAAAGATGTGAATTGTAACTAGGCGTAGATTCAGCTGTCATTTGGATGTACATTAGAAAGTGTTGTGTGTTCTGGGATATCTATTTTATTTATAATATAAGCTAAGGGGTGTGGTGTGGGTCAGGTTATTATATAATTACATGATTCAACTTCAAAATACCAAATTTGAGAAATTTTTTTCCAAATGTTGAAAGGCTGAGTTCAAACATCTGAGTAAAAAAAAAAAGAACACCTTAAAAGTTGAATTCTGTATCAAAATAAGTCTAGTTCTGTTGTATAAGTTATCCATTCAAAATAAACATTGATTGAATATTTGCAAAACACTGACACTGTTCTTTCTTGTCAGCCTTTGTCCCCAGGTACTCTCACTTTGTTTCTTACCTTTGGTCTGTCAGTCTTTGCAGTATTATTGCCAGTATTCACAGTGGACAATCTTCTTAATATTCTGACTTGCTAGTTTCTTATTCTCCTACTTTTCTCTTACTTGTCTTTCATTCTTATAGTCACCATCCCAGATTTTGTCTTTAAAAAAATTTTTATTGAATCACCATGTGGAAAGTTACAAAGTTCTCAGGCTTATGTCTCAGTTATACAATATTCAAACACCCATTCCTTCACCAGTGCCCATATTCCACCACTAAAAACCCCAGTATACCTCCCGCTTCCGCCCCCCACCCCCAACTGCATAACTGATGAATTTCACTTCATTTTCTCTTTACCTTGATTACATTCCATATTTCAACACAAAACTCACTATTGTTGTTGGAGTTTCCCCCCAAGAAAGACAGCCCTACTACCAAGGAAGCATTTGATAATTAGTTTTCCATTGCTTAGAATGAAGAGATATGTAGTCCCACTGCTCCAAGTACATAACTATTTTTTTTCCTTTTCCTTTTTTTTTCTCATCCCCCTTCCTGAGCCTCATAATATGGTGGATGCCACGCTGCGTTTCTCCTCAAAAATGGGAAACAACCAGGAAAGAGGGATATTTCCTCTTCTCGGCCAGTGTGGGGCTATGGCTTAGTTCACAGTCTAGAGAAATGGCTGCTACTTTGATTACCTTCAATATTTCAACAAAAAACTCACTGTTATTGTTTGGAGTTTCCCCCCAAAGTCAGACCTGCTTAAAAGGAACCGTTTCACATTGCTGACAATTAAGAGATGTTAAGTCGCGTGGCCGCGGCAGTAGCCGCGCGGTTTTGGAATTCTGTATAAAGTCCAGAGAAAATTCTGCCAAAAATTGCATAGCCCAGCTCACAGTCCCAGTGCATTGCTGTAAGAAGCCGCTTTGGGTGCCAAAATGGGTTAGAAGACCACTGAAATCAAAGTCTTTAGGAGCAGAGGGTCCCCCAGATTTTGTCTTAATCAGTAACTTTCAGTGGTTCTGTAATCTTTCTCTGTTTTAAACTTGGTGTGGTTGGTAGCATGGTATATAGTAGCGTTAATGTTTATGCTTTTTTTGTGTGCATATAGTTACTATACCATCTCCACCACCACAGTGCCTGTTCTTAGATCATTTACAATCTGTCAGTATTTCCATGGTCTCAGTTTGAGACATCACTAATTCTAACCTCCACGGAAGGCCCTACAGCTCACCACTCCTAGTACATCACTCCATGCAGTTTTGGACTTACCGATTGTTAAAATCCACAAATTCTACTATTCTGCCATTGTCTCTCATTTTTATGAGAACCTTCTTTTCTTTTTATCTCCAACTTAAATTCCATGTCCTTATTTGCTTGGTAAAATTCAGTTCTAGTTAAGTTCATCTCAGTTGGAATTCTAAATCCCTGAGACAGTCTTTGCTGTAGTGAAATGTGTGTTTTTATTGACAGACCTCATTCAAAGTTCAAGACAGGGTACTTTTCTCGAGCTCTCTGCAACATACTAGATGCTCTTCATCTGTTTTCCTTTCATTTTTCTGGATGGCACTTCTACGTTTTGCTCTCCTCATCTCTCTCTGCCCTTAGTTTCAGTTTATAATTCATTTCACATTTCACCAAGATAGAGGTAAAGAATGTTGACAAAGTGTCACTACCTCCTATATCTATATGACTATATTAGTGTCTGTAAAGTCTTCTGTCGTCGTGCACTCTGAATCATAAGGGATCCTGTCTACTCTCCATTCTGGACGCCCACCTCTTCCGCCACTTGATCAAAAATATGGTTCCAGTTGTTCTGTCCATTTCAGTAATCTTTACTCAGATCACCAGTTTCTCCTTTTGTACGGATGATTCCTATAGCTTGCAAATATATGTTTTTTTGTTCTATTATAAAAATCCCTCATCGGCCTAGAATGATAGTGCAGGGGTTAGAGTGCTTGTCTTGCATTAGTTGGCTCAGTTTGGTCTCCCAAGCACTGTCAGGAATGAGCCTTGAGTGCAGAGCCAGGAATAGCCCCTGAGCTTACTGGAATAACCCCAACTCCCTACCTCCCTCCAAGTTTTTCTATTTTATTTTCTTCTTCACGTGGTTACTGGTTATTTCTTTATAGCAAAGTTGTCTACGTTAGGCTTTCTCTCTTTCCTTCTGTCTCAGCTCTGGAGAAAGAGTCATGTCAAGATCAACAATTAACAATTTATTAGCACTCATCTCACTTTGTTATGGCATTGTATGGCACAAGCAGATCACTCTTTCCTCTCTTTCCTCTAACAAACACTTTTTTCCATTCAGCTTTTGGGCTACCATATTTTCCTAGTTCTTCTAAACCCATGCATTCCTTTCCCCTTCTGTTTGGTATTGCTGATTATTTCTTACACTTGGTTCATTTATTTATTTTTTAAACATGGGATTTTTTCCCCTATGTAACATTCAATTTACTTGGTAATCTACGGTTTTATATTTTTCGTGTTTCTTTCCTTTCAATTCATATACCTAAAAGTCAAAAATCAGTGTTCCTTAACCTTTTTCTGACTGTGAATCTCTTCTATCTTTATATCATTCCTGTGGCCCCCTTCCCACCACCCTTGTCTCACCAGTTGCCCTGTACTACTGTCTCACACCGTGAGTACTTGTTTATAGAATTTTTGCATATGGCCCCTTGAATATCCTGGGAGCCAACAGGGGGCATTTGGTCTCTGGCTGAGAAAAGTTGATCTAAATATTAGATCTTAGGCATCTTACCTAAGATCTTACCTTAGGCATCTAAAAGCATCTTAATCTTAATAGCTCCAAAATTGAAATTCTTGTGCCTCATCCCAACAAAGCATCTTCCTCTTATAAGTTAATGGAAGCTTCAAATTGTTCATTACAAAAACCAGTGTTTTGTTCACTCATATTGGTATCATTTGCAAATTATTTTTACTATCTTTAAGGTATACCAGAATCTCACACCTTCTGTCTACCTTATCTGCTATTATCATATGCCTATATTATTATTGCATTACTGTAATTTTGCCTACATTATTTCTCATTATGTTAATTACAGGATTCTTAAGTCTGTCCTCTATGCTTTGTCCACTCTTACTTTTTTTTTTCTTTTTGGGTCACACCTGGCACTGCACAGGGGTTACTCCTGATTCTGCACTCAGGAATCACCACTGACGGTGCTCAGGGGACCATATGGGATGCTGGGAATTGAACCTGGGTCGGCCTCGTGCAAGGAAAATGCCTTATCTGCTGTGCTATTGCTCCAGCCCCCACTCTTACTTTTTACAGACTGTTCACCAAATGCCATTCAGAGGAATCTTGTTCAAATATAACTCTGAGGATGGCATGAATTTGCTTCCTGTCTCTCTCACTTAGTGAATGACTCATTCATTCTCACAGTGCGTGCCAGAGTGAAGGTCTGACCTGTGCTTTCTCCTTAGCCTATCTCTTTAACTCTTCAATTTTCTCTTTACCCTTTCTCTTAAGACCAGACACTCTGGACTCCTTGCCTTCTTCTGAGATACTGAACATATTTATACCTTTGCTCATTCTTCTTCCTGGGACATTTATTCCCTTACATGTGTGTAATATACCTCTTCACATCCTTTAATTCTTCAGTGATGTTACCAAGAGGTTACATTTAAGGGGCTTCCTGATTTTCCTATTTAGAAATTGCAGTAGCTACACCTCCTCCCTTATTCACCTGCTCCCTACTTCACTTTTATCCATAGTGCTGTCATTACTTAACAGACAGAATATTTGATCCATGCATTTTGTTTGATCTGTTTCACCTAATGAAAAGTTTTAAGTTCCATGAGGATTTTCTAAAGCTTGCTCCTATATTCTCCATACCTTGACTAGTTTCTTTTTTTTTTTCTTTCTTTCTTTTTTTTTTTTATTGAATCACCATGTGGAAAATTACAAAGCTTTCAGCCTTAAGTCTCAGTTATATAATGCTTAAACAACCATCCCTTCACCAGTGCACATATTCCACCACCACCACAAAAAAAAACCAGTATACCTCCCATCCCCCCACCCTCCCACCCCCGGCCTGTGTAACTGATAAATTTCACTTTACTTTCTCTTTACTTTGGTTACATTCAATATTTCAACAAAGAACTCACTATTATTGTTTGGAGTTTCCCCAGTAGAATCAGACCTGCTGTGAAAAGATATGAGGTTTTGGATTTCTGTATTTTAGTAATTAAGTCCAAAGAAAATTCTGCCAGAAATTGGATTATTTCAAGCTTGTATCTCATTATTGGTCCTCATAATATGTAAAATGGTGGTTGCCACACCGCAAGGAAAAGGCAAGAGAGAAAAACCTTTCCCCTCCGGGCAGGCATGGGGGCACAGCTTAGTTCACAGGCTAGAGACATTTCTGCAAGAAGCTGCAGGTACCATAAGTAGTTTTGCTGGCCTCTGGAATCATGCTCAGGCAGCTATGGAGAGGCCGCACACGTGTGGCCGCCGGGGTCACATCTCGGCTGAGAGCCAGTTTCTATGCAATATTAGATGATTTGTAAACATTTCTTGAAGAAGTATAAATTACTTCAGTCTTTTAATATCATGAACTTCAGTCTTTTAATATCATGATGCTTCTAGTATAGGTAAGAAATTGTCACTTAGGGAGTTTAGTTATTTGTAAAGGTGGCACTTAAACCCAGGTCAGTCTTGACTGGTAGTGCCGTCCCTGCCTCTATCATGTGGCTTAATGGGATACTGTATGGATTGTAAAACAGAGAAAGTTATCAGCACTGTGCATTTTACTTCTGTTCCTACCCTTATTTGGGAGAAAATAGAACCAGATTTTTAAATATTTAGCTCATATAAAAACAATTTCTGCTAGAACATAGAAACTTGGTGGAAAGAGTTGTTAAACTATTTCCCCAAAACAAGAATCTTTTAAGTTTCCTGATTTCTAGTAGTGCCCCCTCCCCCCAAATACACCTGTCCAAAAATAACTGTATTTAGCTGAAAAAACTCTGAATCCAGTGAATGTAAAGCAGGAAGAAGTAAATAACATCATTGCATATCTGGTGACGGTGGTTCAGATATGCCAGGAATGTGAATTTCATGACTGGCAGATGAAATTTTATGTTCATTTTCTATTATTGAATTGTTCTCAGTACAATGGAATCATAGATTTTTAGAAATTAGCAGGCTTCTTGCAAATAGGAACTGATGAGGGGTAGAGGTCACATTTCAGAAGATAATCACAGATTGGGATGAGTATGACTCATGCCTTAGGTTTTTGCAGCTGCTTTTAGAGTGCAAACTACAGGATGTCTAGCCTGTATTTTTCCAGCACCTGTCCTTTTTGTAGTTCACATTCAAAAGGAATGATTGAGCTGAAAGTGGGTTCTGTGAACCAAGAAGAACTGATATCCATGGATTGTGGAACTGAAAAAGGAATCCCAGATTTGGCCACCTGGCAAGAATAACCGTTGCTTCTGTCCATCTAGCTCCCTGAAATGATAATTTTTCAGGAATTGCTGATAATGACTGAGAGGTGATGTAATTTCAGACGAGAGCTATATTGTACATCACTAACATTTAATCTTGTGGTTTCAGCGGAAAGTTTGAGGTGTTTATCACACTGCCTCAAGCTCAGGAGTCTCAGCCTCCAGGTCCTCCTCCTTAGTGGGTAGAACTGAAATTTCTGCTCACCTTTTTAGCTTTTAAATGCTATCTGCTAGGTTTTGAAGTCTCGTGCAGATACTCAATTGGTTGTGTCATATGTAAATGAGGTTCTATAAAATGCTCAATCTGTTTGGGAAAAAAAGATAGCATAAAGACCAAAAATTGAATATATAACAGCTAATCACAGGTCTTTATTTTTTCTTTTTGGGTCACACCCGGCACTGCACAGGGGTTACTCCTGGCTCTGCACTCAGGAATTAGCCCTGGCGGTTCTTGGGAGACCATATGGGATGCTGGGAATTGAACCCAGATTGGCTGTGTGCAAGGCAAAAGCCCTACCTGTTGTGCTATCACTTCAGTCCTTAATCAAAGGTCTTAACAATTTGGCCTCTCCCTTCTCACTTCCTTTGTAATTCAGATTCATCAAACTCAAGGGCTCACACCTGCAATGTCTTTCTGGCCACTTATAGTGCCTTTTTAAAGGAACTTATCCTTTATTCACTGTCCAGTCACTGATGGCCTCAGACTTCATTTTCTGATGCCTCAGCTAGTAAAACTCAGCACGTCTGAATTCTAACCATTGTATATCAGATTCTGAGGTATCCTAGACTTCAAACTAACAAACATGCTCATTCACTCTGTAGTCATTCATTACACTTTTCTTTCAAGTGTCAACTTCTCTTCAGTCTAGGCTCTCCAATGTTTTTAGGTAGTTTGTTATATTTTGTCCAGAATTTTAAGTCAGATGTGGGAAGGTTAGTCTGAATAAAAGCTGTCAAATTTGGAAGTACAACATGTTGTGATACAAATTTTCCATTAACATTCAGTTTAAAGTCTATTGTACATTAAATTTATTTGTCTCTGAATCATGAGTTATGTATGCATATATTTGAATTTTTTTCTAACTTTGAGATTTTATTTTTTTGTTATTGATTTTCTAGTTTATTTGTATCACAGTCAGGGAATATACTCTATCATTTTAATACTTGAAATTTGTTCAGATTGAATTAGGCAGAATTATTGCCCACCCTCTGGTAAATTGATGTCAGTATTATCCTCTTGAAAACTGTAGTCTTAGTTCTTGTCAGGTCATATTAATTGTGTAGACGTTTCGTGTAGTTTTTACCTTTATGCACTGACATGTCTTTTGACATTTTTTTTGTTTTTGTTTTTGGGTGGGGGCCACACACAGTGGTACTCTGGAGTTACTCCTGGCTTTGTGCTCAGGAATCACTCTTGGCTGTGCTCAGGGACCACATGGGATGCCGGAGATGGAACCCGGGTTAGCTGCATGTGAGATAAAAGCCCTACCCACTGTGCTTTCCTTCTGGCCCCCTCCCATTTCTATTACATATGAGTCTCCTCCTATATAGCTACTGATCCATGTTTTTCTTTTAATTCTCTTAATTTTCTTATGGCTTGCATATTATTAGATAAGTGTATATTTAGAAATTGTTCTTCCTCATGCATTGTATCCTTTAACTATACAAATTTTCCTTCTTTACCTCTGGTATTGTTTTTTTTTCCTTAAGTCTGTTTTGTCTGTTCTTAATCTGATGGGATTAACTTTCTTTCTTTTTTCTTTGTTTTCCATTGTGGATTCCTCCTCTCTTGGGCGTTTGGGTCACACGTGGAAATTTCAGGGGTCACTCCTTATGATGCAAAGCGGAACCATGTGGTATCCAAATCGTGACCTCCTGATTTTAAAGCATGTGCTCAAGCCTTTAGCTACCTATTATCTACCCCACACTCCACATTTTCTGTGCCATTTGTTGTTTGTGTATTTTCTTTTAAGTAGTTGGCATTCTTTTACTATAGTAATATTTCTTTTAATTAGATCACTTAGACTTCTTATAGTTAACACAACACATTTTTTCCCCGTTTGGGGGGATACTCCTAATTGCATTTCCCTTGGACTTGGGATTGGTCTTGGCTTTTCTCTGGGCGAAAGTATTGGTGGGAATCAAAAGGGATATACCCAGAGGTGCTGAGAGTTGACCCCAGAGCCTCACACATGCAAAACAACCAATCATTGTACTATTTATTTATTTTTTCCGTCACTGTTCTGTGTTTTCCCCTGCATTGTGTCATTATTGAGTCATTGAATTTTTAGTTGTATGAAATGTTTATTACAGTACTCTTTTGTCATAAAACATATATAATTATTACATTAAGATGACTTTATTGTTACGATGTTTTTCAGGAAAGGATAGAGTATTTAATACCCCATTGTGTGAACAAGGAATTGTTGGATTTGGAATTGGAATTGCAGTCACTGGTGCTACCGCCATTGCGGAAATTCAGTTTGCAGATTATATTTTCCCTGCTTTTGATCAGGTGAGAATGCATTTTATTTTATTTTATTTTATTGTAAAGTTACAAGGTTGTTCATGGTCAGGTTTCAGTCATATAATGTTCCAATACACATCCCTTCACCAGTATACTGTTCCACCACAAGGTTTCCCTTCTGGGCCCTTCCCCTCCTCCTCTTTCTCTTTCTCTTTCTCTTTCTCTTTCTCTTTCTCTTTCATTCTCTCTCTCTTTTTCTCTTTCCTTTTGGGCATTATGGTTTGCAATACAGATACTGAGAGGATATCTTGTTTATCTCTCTCTTTACCTACTTTCAACACTCAACTCTTGTCCAGGTTGATCATTTCTAACTATTATTGTCATACTAGTTCCTTCTCTGTTCTCTATCCTAACTACCCTCCTTCCCTCCCCCTGACCCCCCCTCGCCTGCCTCCTCCCACCCAAGAACACTTGTGGCAAGCTTCTAACCAGTCCTCCTGGCAACCTGTTTTTTCTGGCCTTGGATATTAGTCTCATACTATTTGCGATTGTATTTTAATATACCAGTTTTTCTAGAATAAAAGCTATGAGCTATTGAAATACTGCCTCCACTCTCCCATGTCCTGATCTTAGGGACTTTTTGATACCATAAGCTGTTTTTTAATGGGCATGGCATGTATTCAAACATGTAATAGAATGGCTTAGGAAAAGGAATGAGAGTCAAGACCTTTGTGACGCGTCTTCTCTTTTTCTCTCTTAGATTGTTAATGAAGCTGCCAAGTATCGCTATCGCTCTGGGGATCTTTTTAATTGTGGGAGTCTCACCATCCGGTCTCCTTGGGGCTGTGTTGGCCATGGGGCTCTCTATCACTCTCAGAGTCCTGAAGCGTTTTTTGCCCACTGCCCAGGCATCAAGGTAATCTGATTTATGTGCTATATTTGATTTCTGTTTTGTGTTTTCATTTTGCTTTATTAACAACAATTTGGTTTATTTAGAGGAACCCAAATAGCAGTGCTCAGGGGCTATCCTGGCTCTGCTCAGGAGTTACTCCTGGCAGTGCTCAGGGGGCTAAATGTACTGGGGATTCTAACCAGGATCATGGCTGCAGCTTCATGGAAGGCAAATCCATGCTGTAACCTGGGCAATTTCTTCAAATTTCAGTTTCTCTTTGTAGATTGGGAAAATAAGGATAATCACCTGTTGGGAATGCTATGGACCCTAGATGAAATATCCACATAGAAGACTTGACTCAATGAGTTGTTGGAGACTGAACCTGGGTCAGCTGCATGCAAAGCAAGCATCTTACCCACTGTACTATCTCTTCAGCCCTGAAGAGCCTATCTTTTTTTTTTTTTATGGCGAAGGTAATTTTGGAAGAGAGAAATTTGATGAGAAAGGAGAAAAACTGGAGAGGAAAGTTAGATATTTTTGAAAGTCGCAAGAGAGTATTGGTAAAAAACCTGTATTTGTATATGGAAAGATAGGGACACTTTCTGTGTGATGACTGCTCGTTGCGGACTCCCTTTATTTTATACTAACCTGTGATATACTCATCTATAAATTAGCTCTTTAGGGAAAGAGAAGTGTTTTATTGATAAGAATATGGTATGTTATAAACATTTGTTGAACAGATGGAACTTTTGAAAATAATATGTAAATTTAATAATGGTAATTAGGTTAAATATATCAGATGTCTACATTTAATTAATAACAATTGGTTGTTTAAATTACAGGCCTTCTTGTAAGTGAGTTGACTGGGATACATTTTCACTAAAATTGTCTTAAAACAAATCTGTTTTTGCAGGTGGTTGTGCCCAGAAGCCCTTTCCAGGCCAAGGGACTTCTTTTGTCATGCATACAGGATAAAAATCCTTGTATATTTTTTGAACCTAAAATACTTTACAGGGCAGCAGGTAAAGGTTTTCTTTATTTTATACTTATGAATTAGCTTTACATGTTTGGTTTTCTTTTTTCTCTCCCACAGGTCCAAGAATCATAAACTTGATTTATATTTTTCTTGCAGCAAAAAATTCTGATTTTTTTTGTTAAGTTTAGGGGAAATTCCTCTAGCTATTTTATATTTCGCTTGTGGAAATGAAGACACACTATGAAAAGGGAGCAGGAACATAGGGACTAAGTGGTTGCTTAGTAAATGTGGGAAGAATGAAAAGAAGAATTGAGCTCACTCTACTAAATGGTATCAAATGTTTTTTTTTTAGTCAAGCTAAAGTGTACATACAGGCTTTACCTTAATTAGAATAATTTTGATAATGTAGGAGGCACTTTGGTGTTTTGACATGAATGTCTGCGCTGTTGTAATTTTTATGTAGACTGAAAATCTGGCTGCTCTCTTTTAGCTCAAAATCATGATTCTGCAAACATTAATTTGTGACTTTATTAGTTATAAAGGGAAATTAAAAAGTTTTAATTTTTGGGTTTTTGAGCCACTCTCTGCAATGCTCTGTGTTCCAGGTTCACTATTGATGGTATTTGGGGATCATATGTAGTTTAGTGGGTCTAATCGAAATTGTCCATGTGCAAGGTAAGCACCGTAATCCCTGTACTATCCATTCCCCTGGGTTGAAAATTTAAATCTGAAAAGTTTTTTTTTTTGCCTGAAATATGTTTTTAATTTAATTTTTAAATTTTAATTTAAATTAATTTTTTATTTTTGTTTTATTATTTTATAAAATAGTTCAAAATATTTGATTACATTTAATATTTATGTCAAGAAAAATTGCTCTTTCGAATCATACTTTTCCTCAAAGAGTTAATCTTTAAATGTTCAGGCCAGGGTGCAAGTGCAGGTGCTAAAGCTTCTGCCTGCCTTGTGTAGCTCCTGAGTTCAGTCTCTGGCATTGCGTGTCCCCTGGACATCTCTGGGTGTGGCCCTTGGCTCAGAAACCAATGGGTATGACCTGAACAATTCCAAGCACTGTTAGTTTTACCCTTGTGGCCCCCAACCTACAGACTTGCCCATATTAGAGTGAGTTCTGCCAGCAGTAGCCCCTATTAAAACTCTTTCCTATTGTGATGTGATTTACATATAATAAGATACATATAGCTGTTTGTTTAGTTTGGTAGGTTTGACGGTGTTATATATCTATGTAACCATTATGAAAATAATAAAAAATTATTTTCATCATTTTGGTCAAGGTCATTCTTGCGTCTATCTGGTCAGTCCATACCTCCTTCTGCTACTGTAGCATTTTCTCATTACTAAACCATAGATTCAGTGCATGTTTTTGGACTTGGTATGCATGTTTTTGGTATGCATAATGGGTTCACAAAGTAGATTTGGGATCCAAACTTCGAGTGTGTGAAACACTAGCTCTTGTTACTTGCTGGCCTGTGACTGTTGGCAGCCTCTTTGACCTTTCTCTTTCCATTTCCTCACCCATGCAATGAAGACAATGGCAAACTTTACCAAGTGACTTCCAGCAAATGGATTTAAGGACATTTAGCTTTTAACCAGGCACAGTGAAACATACTATTGTTGTTAAGTGATGTGACTGTGCTTTCCAGAAATAACGGTTTTATCATTAGTGTTTAATATGTAATAAAAGTTATCTGTGCACATGTTGTTTTATCTGTATGTATAAAGGCAGTGATACGGCTTACTAAATGTTGATGATGTGGACCCTTAAATGTAAAGTAGCTCAGTTACCTTAATTGAGCTAAATGACTTGTTTTTTAAATTGAAAAGATGTGTTAGCATCTCCTGAAAATAATATTTTGTTAACATTGCTACAATTAGTGATTAACAATGCCTTACTTTGTTTTTGCAAAAGGGTTTATTTTCTGATGGAAAGTAATGCATTTTTCTGCAAGTTTCCAGCTTTCGTGGCTCTGGGCTGACCCTGAGCATTCCAGTAGTGCTTGTGAGAACATTATGAAATGTTCATTATGAAATGAACATTATAACCATCCAGAGCAAGGCTATATAGAAGTTTCAAGCAATTGGGGAAAAAAAGTAATGCATTTCTGCCAGTAAGTTATTTATTTTCAAGAATTATTTGGGATTATTTATTTATTTATTTTTTAATCCTTGTTTGAGGGAGGCAACTGCCTTACCCCCATATGCTATATGTTTGCCCCCGTTAGCAAGTTATCAGTGTTTAAGACACTCCTAAATCTTACTGGCATAACTCAACAGCCTAGGCTATTTACAGGCTAGTTATTTAGACTGAATTCAGTTGGGCACTTCTTTTTTCTCTAGGTCATTCATAGACCTACTTCAAGTGTGGGTCAGGTGTGGATTATACCTGTTGATTTTAGTTACTGTCTCACAGATTTGGGGTTTAGCAAGGTGGGCTTAATTTGTTTGCAGGTGAAATCAGAAATCCTAAGGGAACAGCAAATAGAAACATGCAAGGCTTTTAAAGAATAACTTAGGTAATGGAACATAAGACTCTTCCACTGTAGGTGCTTGTTGGGCACAACAAATCACATGGCCAGTCCAGTTTAAGAGGATGGCAAATTGACTCTGTCTCATTATGGGGACATTATGGGGACATTGCAAATGGTGGATCCAGAGAGAAAGAGGACAAAAGATTGTGGGCTATTTTTTTAAACTTTCTTATATTTATATTGAAAGTTCTGAAAAACACAAAAGAGAGGGACAAAATGGCTTATATATATCCATTCCTTAATTACCTAATTACTATTGACTTTTTGTTGTATATACTGACAGACTTTCATCTATACTTGTCAGAATATTATTACTCTAAGTATATCTGAGTTTTCATTTATTGATTACATGTAACTTTTTACATTTTATTTTTATTTTATATGGCAGAGCCTGGCAAGCTACCCGTGGTGTATTTGATATGCCAAAAACAGTAACAAGAAGTCTCACAATGGAGATGTTACTGGTGCCTGCTCGAGCAAATCAATGAGCTATGGGATGACAGTGATACAGTGATTTTTATTTCATATTTGTTGTTTTGTGAATTGTTCACATAATATTCTACCTTAACTTAGTGGAGAAGCATCTGCTGTAAACCGAAAGCAAGCAGGAAATGTAGCTAATAGTCTATTATTCTGTTTTGTGGTGAGAAGATCTTGATCTAGTGTTCAGCAGCAAGAAGAATCAAAAGTTTTTCAGTGAGTTTGAATTGCAAAATTGTCTCTGATCTTCTAAATATATTTCTGTGATCAATCTGATAAGCTGAAATATTTATAGGCTAGGAACCACTGGGAATAGCTTATGCTGCTGTTATTCACATTCAATTTAGGCACTAAATATTTTTTTTTTATCATTGATCTAATCCAAATGAATTCATTCTCAATAAATTAAAGCTACTTAAAAAACTTTATTTTTTGTGTTTTAAATAAAATTTAATGTCACAAATATTACATATGCTTTGTAAAAACTTCAAAATAGGACTATGGAGAATAAAGTGAAATTTATTTTCCCTAATCCTCAACTCCTTTTTCAGATTTTTTTTTTCTTTTTGGGTCACATCCGGTGATGCACAGGGGTTACTCCTGGCTGATGCATTCAGGAATTACTCCTGGCAGTGCTTGGAGGACCATATGGGATGCTGAGAATGGAACCTGGGTCGGCCACGTGCAAGGCAAATGCCTTACCCACTGTGCTCCAGCCCCCTTTCTCAGATTTTTTATAGTATACTTTTACTTATGTACATGTAAAGTTATTTAAGATCTTATTATTCTCTAACTTTGCAGGTCCTTTTCATTGATGTAAATATGTGAATACAGAAAAATATATAAACAAATAGTAATAAGAGTATGTGTAGCTGTTCTGTAATTTGCCTTTCTTACCTATTTTAGATAATCATGTAGATATCAGTTTACATAGATTACGCTCATAAAATTTCTTTTGGTGCACTGCAATTTATTCTTTCCCAGAATGTTTCAATTTTGTTGGCTGTTGTTTGTTTGATTTTGGGACATACCTGACTGTGCTAAGGGATCACTCCTGGAGGGCTTAGGGGACTCTTTTTGTGCTGGGGATTGAACCCTGGTTGGCTGAGAGCAAAGCAAACACCCAATCTGCTATATCTAATAATCTCTGGCCCAAATATCTCTATTTTTCATTTAGTCAGGAGTCCTCTTCTTGTCTTCCTCAGGTGTGAAATTTTTTTGGCTTTGTTTTTGGGCCACATCTAATGGTGCTTGGAAGTCACTCCTGGCTGGACTCTGGGGGACCATGTGAGGTCAGGGTTTGAACCTAGGTTGGCCCCATGCAAAGCAAGCATCATGACCCCTGTATACTATCTCTTTGGCCTAAGTTACAGTATTTTATAAATTTTTTTGCAGGTACCTGATGAGATGATTTTTTAAAAAAAATAATTTATTTTTTTAATTGAGTCACCGTGAGAACAGTTACAGGGCTTTTAGGATCAAGTCTCAGTCATACTATGATCAAACACCCATCCCTTCACCAGCGCACACGATCTACCACCAGGAACCCCAGCCTACCCCCCTTCTCACTCCCCCTCTGCCTGTGTGGCAGATGATTTTCACTTTACTATCTCCTTACTTTGATTACATTCAATTTTCGACAGAAAACTCACTATCATTATTTGGAGTTTCCCCCCAACAGTCAGATCTGTCGGAATGGCATCATTAGATCATATGTTTTCCATTGTTGATAACAAAGAGCATATGATGTTGCATGGGTATGAAAGTATTAAGTCCAGAGGTATTTCTGCCAGCGGCTGCTGCATTCTGAGATTGGTTTGTGTGCCTCTAGGATCATGGCTGTTCAGGAGCGGAGGAGCTGTTCATGGGCAACTGATCAGGGTCTCATTTGGGCAGGAGTTCTGCCCCCCCTCCCATCCCGAGATTCTCCATGTGCCCCATCACTGCAAGCTCCTACCTCTCTGTCCAATTGGTTCAGAACGATGGTGGTCACCATGGGGAAAAGGCCGAGGGACAGAAACCCTTCTCCTCCTGGGGCTGCATGGGGCCATAGCTTAGTTCACAGTCCAGGAATATATCTATGGAATATATCTATGCTGGAACCAGCTGCTATGTTCCGAGATTCATTTCTGTGCCTCTGGGATAATGGAGGCTCAGGGTTGGCAGAGCCGTTCCTGAGCATTTTTTTTTTTTTTTTTGTATATCAGGAAAGGTTGCACGGCTGCACGGTTTGGAGAGATATCCCAATCCCACATACCAGAGCCATGTTAGTAGAAACTCCGTGTCACCGGGACTCCATCTGGAGAAGGCAGAGATGCTGCACCTTCTCTGTCTGGCACCCCGGTGTTGTTGGCCTGGTCTGGGGTCCAGAGCATTCTCTGGCTTGCGGTGCTCGCCAGCCTGTATTCTTCACTGCTGGCTGCTGTGGCAAGATGGCACTGAGGGTGGGTTGAGGGTGTGACTTCCTGCAGCAGGGGCGGGCTGGAAGCTGAGCTGGAGCTGCCCCGTTCCAGTGCCCTCCCCCACAACCCCCGCAGTTTGGAGATGTCCCAGTCCCACATACTGGAGCCATGTTAGTAGAAGCTCAGTGTCCCTGGGACTCCATCTGGAGAAGGCGTGATGAGATGATTATGTGGTGCTTCTTTGATCTCAGAAATGAGGAAGAGGAGAACATTACTTAATGTTTTCCTGCCTTATAAGTTTTAGAATTAAGATGAATCTAATATCAGTCACATTTGTATCTTATTAAATCTTCATTATTAAGTTGTGAAGATGAAATGAGGCAATGCATATAAAATGTTTAAAAAGCTGGTAGAGGACCAGGGAGATCGTTCAACTGGCTGAAGTAAATGCTTTGCACGTAGTGTGCTGTGAGTTTGATCCCTGGCATCGCCAAAGACTGATGCAAAACCAAAATAAATAACAAGTTGGCGTATAGAAGGGACTCAGTATCAGCTTATTTATTAATAAAGCATTGAGCTTTTTGTTCTCATCCAAGGTGAGTTTTTGTTCTCTTACGTGATAGCTATAATGTGAGAGATAGTTTTTTAGTTCATTTGTCTCTTGGCTTTCATCTACACACTTGCCTGTTCATGTTTTCTTCTGTAAACACTTGGTTTGGGAGATAGGAAACTAGGCAGTCATATTTTCCTGACCTCCTGTTTATCTGGATGCCAGACAGCCTGCCTCAGGATAGCACTTGCACTCATTTAGAAGGTGGGATGAAGATGAAACGGACAGAAATGGTTGGGATTTTGGAGGCACCTCTGGTAGTGGCCCCTGAGTCAGCTCTGCTACAGTTGCTGTTGCTCTGTGGCTGGGTGTTGGGCCTTCAGTGGGGACTGTCGCTCTCAGCAGCAGCAGATGAGAGCTCCCTCATTCTCAGTGGGTCCTGTGGGCTTCTGGCTCTGGCTCCGAGGCAGTATCCCAAATACAGAGCTATTTAGAACCCAATCCCAATTTTAACGTTTTTCTCGAATTCATTTAAAAAGCACTGCATTGGGGCCTGGAGAGATCGCACACAAGGCAGAGCATTTGCCTTGTACATGGCTGACCCCAGGTTTGATGCTTTCCAAATGGTCTCCCAAGCCCACCAGGAGGGATTCCAGAATGCAGAGCCAGAAGCTACCCCTGAGCACCACCAGGTGTGCCTCCCTTCCCTCCCCCCCAAAAGTGCTGCATCACTGATAAAACATTACTAAATCAGAAAAGTTATCTAAGTATTTTTGAGAGATTTATTTATTTATTTTTTTCTTTTTGGGTCACACCCGGTGATGCACAGGGGTTAATCCTGGCGTTGCACTCAGGAATTACTCCTGGCAGTGCTCAGGGGACCATATGGGGTGCTGGGAATCAAACCCAGGTTGACCGCATGCAAGGCAAATGCCCTACCCGCTGTGCTATTGCTCCAGCCCCCCGAAGAGTTATATTCTTTAGAGAATCATGGACACTGGTGATTATGGTAAGAATGAGATTCTGAACCTCAGAGTTTTAAGTTAACCACTATATTTTATTCATATTTTATTTTATATTATATATTATATAGATAAAACTCATGCTTGCCTTTCTTTTTTCTTTCTTTTAAGAAAATTATTTAAATTTATTTTTTGCTTTCTGGGTCACATCCAGTGGTGCTCAGGAGTTACCCTTGGCTCTGCACTCAGGAATTACTCTGGAGTTGCTTGGGAGACCATATGGGATGCCAGGGATCGAACCTGGCTGCATGCAAGGCAAACAGCCTACCCATTGTACTACCTCTCTGGCCCCAGCCTTTATCTTTTCATTCACATATTCTCTCCCTATTTCTAACATAAATGTCAAGTAATTTTAGCATTGAAGTCATCAAAAGTATGATAATAATAATCTCAACTCTAGATGATTGTTCAGAAAATAATAGTCATGATTGTTACAGTATAATCTTGTGATAGTCATTTACAGTTAAGTCTCTATATTCTGTTGTATATGATAGTAGGAATAGGTATAACTGTCTAGAATTGTTTCTTAATGGCCCCCCTTTTTTTACTAGTGAATCACTGTGAGGTAGTTACATACTTACAAACTTTCGAGCTTGTGTTTCAGTCATACAATGATCAAGTACCCATCCCTCCACCAGTGCCCATTCTCCACCACCAATGATCCCTGTATCCCTCCCAGCACCCTCACCACATCCCTGCCCCACCCCACCCTGCTTCTGTGGCAGGGCATTCCCTTTTGTTCTCTCTTTTCTTTTGGGTGTTGTAGTTTGCAATAGAGGCATTGAGTGGTAATGGCCCTACTTAATGAGCTTTAAGAAAAGCTTTGTTGTGGCGACTGGGAGTCTCACATTAGGTTGTGGTGCTCACATACTTTCACTGTGATGCTTGCCATACTTGTGCACTTTAGTTGTGGCCTGGCACATACCTGGTTCTGTGCAGAGCATTGAGATGGCACATACTTGTGCTGCTGGGAAGCATGAGTGGCTCACTGGAGGATCACACAGGGCTGGTGTTGTAAGGCAGGCGTGCTGCCACTGAGCCATGCCACTGAGCCTCTTTCTTGTCTTAATGACTGGATCACTGAATTATTTTCAGTGGTAGCGCTGTTGCACTGTTGTCCTGTTGTTCATTGACTTGTTCGAGCGGGCACCAATAACGTCTCCATTGTGAGACTTCTTGTTACTGTTTTTGGCATATTGAATACACCACAGGTAGCTTGCCAGGCTCTGCCGTGTGGGCGAAATATTCTCGGTAGCTTGCCGGGCTCTCCAAGAGGAACAGAGGAATCGAACCTGGGTTGGCCTTGTGCAAGAAAAACACCCTACCCGCTGCACTAATGCTTTAGTGGTAAAGCTGGTTAAAGTGAAAGGGTGAATGCTTTGATCAGTATGTGATGGAGCAGATATACATTCCTGCTTTCCTCAGTTTGCAAGTGGGGTACGAAAGTAATGCAATGCTTTGCCACAGATCACCAGATGCAGAAAAGGGGGCTGTGTCTGGGCTCCTGATCGCTTAGCAACTGTAAATTCTGACAAAGAACATAGGCTTATCCAGGTGTGGACACTTTGAATATGGTCTTAGTAATCAGGCAGCATAAAGTGACATATATTTTGGAAACATTTCTTTTTAAAAAGAACATTTATGTCTTGTTATCATGTATAATGCAACACGCATAAAACCCTACTGAGTTTCACATTTGCAAGGAAACCAGCATTGCTGTAGATTAGTGCCAGGGCAGAGAAATGACTCTATTATCTTTGTAATTCTAATACTGTGCCTCACAGGGGAACTTCATCATTAAGAGTGAGTTGTTATTCTCTTGCAGATGCTTTCTACACAGGCATTGGTATATTAAATCAGAGGGAATTGGGAATTTCCACAGGGATTTGGGAGTTACTGTTTAAAGATTTCAGGTTCACTTTGATCTGAAACATCATGAATATATATTTTGCTTGTTTTTGTAGATTGTATTCCTGATTTCGTACCACTAGTTTTGTTTTGTTTTGTATTTTTTTTTTTTTGCTTTTTGGGTCACACCCAGCGATGCACAAGGGTTACTCCTGGCTCTTGCACTCAGGAATTACTCCTGGCGGTGCTCAGGGGACCATATGGGATGCTGGGAATCGAACCCGAGTCAGCCACGTGCAAGGCAAACGCCCTACCCGCTGTGCTATTATTGCTCCAGCCCCTCCACCAGTTCTTTAAGCACCTCTCTTTCTATGTGAGATGACCTCTTTACTTTATATGTCCTCTTTGGTGGTGAAACATTAATCTTATTTTTCTCCCTATGCCAAGAGCAGTTGTATTCATTGCTATCTCATAGTGTTGTTTACTGATTATCTTTACAGTTTATAACTTTCAATTGAGTACATGATTTACAAAGACTAAATATTTTTAAATTTCATGTGCTGACATCTTGTATGATATCTGTGTATGTTGGTATACAATCAATCACTGTATCACTGTATCACTGTTATCCCGTTGCTCATCAATTTGCTCGAGCAGACACCCATAACGTCTCCATTGTGAGACTTGTTACTGTTTTTGGCATATCGGATATACCACAGGTGGCTTTCCAGGTTCTGCTGTGTGGGTGAGATACTCTTGGTAGCTTACCTGGCTCTCCAAGAGGGGAGGAGGAATTGAACCTGGGTCAGCCGAATGCAAGGCAAATGCCCTACCCGCTGTGCTATCGCTCCAGCCCATGCAATCAATATAAATGAATATATGTGTTCATTGTGCATAATGTACACATTATTTTTACCCTCAATTTGAAAAGAGTTAAGCTTAAAAGCAGTGTACAAATTATAAGAAAATTCGGAAGAAAAGAGGATAAACTGGCATCAGCATTAATTCTTGTCTTGTTTCTATAGATGAACATTTATTATAAATATAAGAACATTTGCCTGAGGAAATTTTATAATATAAAATAAAAATCCATCTGAGTACAAAATGTATCTTTTAATTTTTGATCTTGAATATATTTCTTCTTCTTCATTTCTTTTTTGGTTTTTGGTCTGTACCTGGAAGTACTCAGGGCTTACTTCTGGCTTTGTGCTCAGGGATCAATCAGTCTGGCAGGGCTTGGTGGACCATATATTGTTCCTAAGATCAAATCCCAGTTGGCTACATGCAAGGCCTTACCATGGTACCATCTCTCCAACCCCAGATTTCTTATTTTTCCATTTAATTTTTTTCTTTTTCAAAGCACATGGCTTTTCACTGAGTTACAGCCCTTTCTAAGTTCTATATACTCTGTTAAAAAATATTCGATGCTGAATGGTTTCTCTGTGGGTTGCTCTTTAGTGCTGAGAATGTAGTCAACAAATGGTAAAATAGAGTTGTCTCATTGCCACTGCTATAAAAATAGAAATCTGAAGTTTGACTGTCTGGTGCTTTTTTAGTTCATGAATTTTTGTACTCTTATTTTTTTTCTTCTCTTCTGAAAAGTACATGGGCATGGAGAGAGAATGCTGAAAGAGTGATTTGAAATAATTTGAGATAATAACAACTCTCAGTTATGTCAATGGAATTAAAAAGTACCTGTGTATAACTTGCTCCACAGGTGGTTTGCTACACTAGAATAAATGGACATTATTAAAACTATTCTTAATACCCTGCTTCAGGATTAAATTTATGCAAATCTAAGGGGAGATTTGTTTATTTTTTTTTTGAGGGGAGGATTGTTTTTAACATGACTTTTTAAATCTACTTCTCAGCATGACATTTTTTGATGGAGGATAAAGTATTGTTTTCTGTGTTATTGCTTAATTGATTGTTAAAATAATGAGGGCTTATCCTGGGTAATTAATTTAACATAATGAAGCAGCCCTTCTGTGGCAACTTTTCAAAGGAGGTGGCCAAGATGCCAAGCCATTTCTTTTGTTGTGCCAGCCCTTTAAGTTGTGTGTGCCAGGGCTTTGCTAATCATCAGCTGGCAGCTGATTTACAATGCAGAAATGGCTGATTTCTTGATTGAATGGTGGCCACTGACAGTAGGCAAGTGCCTGCTGATTTCATGGCTTTACCACTGGATGCTGTGTTGCAGAGGAGTTGATGATGGTAAACTACCTACATACTACCTTTGGCATGTCTACCAGATGTCATCAGCATCATTATCTACCCTCATTTTTGTTTAGTCACTGAGAACTATTGCATAGACAAAATATAGGATTCCAGTTTACTGAATCTGTCTTCCTCTTTGTCTTATCGTTTGTCTGACTACCTATCCATCTGCCCATTTACTATTTTTGGACTTGGGAGAAACCAACAGGGCTCAAGAATCACTCACTCCTGGTAGTGTTTGGGGGCACTGTATGTGGTGCTGGGAATTTAACCTGGGTCAGGTGTGTGCAAGTGCTTTAATAGCTCTATTATCTCTCTGACCCCAATACTGGATTCAAACCATCACTGGGTAAATTGGAATTAAGCTCTGAAAAATACTCTTTTGAATTGAGTGTGGTAAATTTCTCTGGAATAAATTTTCAGATAATAAATATTTTAAGTTCAATTGCTGTAGGGCAAAACCAGCCAGAGACAGTATGGAAATGAGTTGGAAGTGGCTGTGTTTCAATAAAATGTTTACATAGTCTTAATTCACGTACACAGACCTTAATGCACACTGAAACTTGTTAGAATCCCATCCTACACCAATAAAATTGAAAAGGAATAATACTGTTAGTTATGAGTAAACAATCCACTATTACTCCTAGAAATCATATAGCAAACAGTGTTTATTAATATTGTTATTGCCATAATTTGAATTAATAAGTGACACTAGAATAGGTTACTTAAAAGCTAAACTTGGCTAGTCCAGATACAAAAATATCCGATTCAGTCTTGTTTGTGTAGTACACAAAAACTTAAATATTGCTTTGAGGGCTGAAATTTTCTAATACATCATGTCTTTCAGTTTACTTTAATTGTCTTCTGCTTTGTGGCTTGCCCAGAAAAGTATTTTTTTTAGGTTTTATGATTTTGTTTAAAAGATTTATTTAAAATAATCATCTTTCTCTGATATAAACATTGTCTATAGAAATGTCATTGGACTAAAATGTTTAGAATACCCCAATAAAAGAATCTTATTTCTTTTATTGCAATATTAATAATTTTTTATATTTAATAATTTTAAAATAATTTAAAAAATATCTTTTAAATAATTGCAGTATTAAATATGGTAGTTTAAGTATTATATTTATAAGACAAAGCTATTTTTGGCATGAAAGCATGTTTATTAAATATATTAGTAAAAAAAACATTGTGGAAAGGTTTTAGACTGTATACAGTATGTTCTGATTTTATAAAGACAAGAGAAATGCACGTATCTGCATTTGTATTCTTGCATATTGTAAATATCTGAAAAGTTACTGAATAAGTGTTACTAATTTCAAGTAGAAAAGATGAACCTGCCTAGTATGGACAGAAAAGAGTTATTAAAGCACAGTAATTAGTTCAAATCTCTGGAGTGCCACAGAACTAATCTTATAGGCTAGTCACCTTGATACTAAACCCTAAAGATCCACTTCATAACTAGTTTTTCAAAGATGCAGTAGCCACCATCAGTGGATATGAAATTGCTGTCTACATCATTTATACTGTTGAGCCTGGACCTGGATCTGCTTCCAATGTGACCCATATTCTAGAATAGATTTGGGATACCTCTTGCTTTTTGAATCATTGGCTTCTAATTGAATCTGGGTGCATTTGATTATAGGATCCGTGTTTTAAGCAGTGGAAAGCTGGGAAAGATAATGTGTGAATCTTGGTACTTTGTGGATATAGGCCATGGGTCATTTCCCAAATTGAGATGAGAATAAAAATGTACAATGCCAGAAATAATGAAAGCTGGCCTCTGCAGATACTCAAGTAATTGTTAGCATTGAATACTTCTGACAAGAGTTGGAAATCTGATTTGGGACTACAGGGTTACCTTCATTTTCTTTTAAAACATTTTATTTTTTTTATTATAACACCATGATTTACCAAGTTGTTCATAATACAGTTGTTTCAGGTATTAAATGTTCCAACACCAGTTCCACTATCCGTGACCTTCTCTCCACTGATGTCCCCAGTTTTCCACCCATCACCTCAGCCTGATCCCTTTACAGGCACAAAAAGTTTACTTCATATTGTTTGTTACAACCCCAAAGCAAATGGAATTATCAAAACTTAAATCACTAAAAGTCACTTTGTGATAATTGTTATATCTCTCAGTGGTGTTACTGAAGTCATGTCTGAAGACTTATTGGGCTGGTTTGTGCTAGTTGAGCCTTCTGTGTCATTGTTTTCACTCATTGTGTTTGGTGGTCTTCTATGCATCTTTCCCCATCAGATTTGCTGTGATTCTACTGGACTGACAAAATTATGAAATTCAGAGGTGTCACGTGACTGTGTGGTGGCACCTTGCGGTCTAGCAGCTGTGGAGCTAGAACAATTTGGTGGCGTGGCAGCTTGATGATGTTCAACTGTGGAATTGTATTGGGGGGTGTCAGATGTTACTGCAGTTGCTGTGCCTTCAGGAAGGGGAACCTCCTGCCCTCATTCCAGAAAGGTCCCGGGGATGTCAACCCAGGCCTGTTTACCGGGAAGGTTCGGCATCACGTTCTTTTCGAGATTAGTTGTGGAACTGGGCCATTTCTCTGCCAGCAAGATGGTGGGTGTAGTATGGGCTGCTGGGTTTTCTGATTGCAGTGTTGTGAGGTGGGGGACAGCACACAGGCACTTTCATTTTTCTCTTTTGCTTCTCTATGCTCTTTGAATTTCCATGTATCTATGACATACATCTGTGACATCTAAATCCATAAGTTTCATACACACCTATGTGTATACATGTATATATCTCCCTATACCTCTGTTTGTGTCTGTTAATCATCTCATAAAATGATAGAAAATGGGGAAAAAGAACAAAAGGGAACACTTTCACTGATAGGAAAAATGGTAAAAATTGAGAATTGAGACAGTCTTATAATAGGGTAATTTGTCAACTTTAACCTTAATTTTAATTTAAAATATGATTTTTGATATCCTCTTGGATTTAATTAACCCCATATTGCATGTACTTGGTTGTGAGAACAATGAAATCGTTTTCTCTGGATTGCCAGCAGTTTTTCATTTTGGCCTGCCGAAGCTGATTCAGTCTATCTCCTTGAGACTTGCAGGATTCAAATTTGAAAAAAATATAGGTATTATCAGCAGTTATGGTTGAAAAAGTGTCAAAAAACCAAAAATATAGAAAAAGAAAAAAACTCAAACAAACCTTATCCTATGTATTTGTGCATTTTTAAATGTCTGGAATTTCCTCCTTGGTAGAGAAACTAGTTAAAGAACTTAATTTAGTTAAATTTTGGTAGCTGTATTGCTTTATTTATTTATTTATTTATTTTTGCCTTTTGGGTCACACCCGGCGATGCACAGGGGTTACTCCTGGCTCTGCACTCAAAAATTACTCCTGGTGGTGCTCAGGGGACCATATGGGGATGCTGGGAATTGAACCCAGGTCGGCCGAGTGTAAGGCAAATGCCCTACCTGCTGTGCTATTGCTCCAACCCCTGTATTGCATTTTTTTGTGGGGGAGATTTCAAGTATTGCTCAGGTCCTGGTAATTCTTGGCTAAGAGATTGGCAATTGCTAGGGCCTGAGGATTTTGTACTGTGAAGGCTGATGTTGACAGAGACCACCAAGGTCATACCTGGCTGTGTTTGGGGCCTCCAGGACTAACCCCAGTGATGCTCCTTGTGGTGCTGGGGATTGACGTAAAGCCTCATGAATGCAAAGCATGTGTTCTAACTCCAGTATTATCTCCTGACCCGTAAATTCAAGAAAAAATCGGGGGTGGGGGGGGAGGTGGCCCCGGGTGCTGCTCCTGGTGATACTTGGGTCAGCAGTGCTGACTATAGGAATCAGTGCTTGGGTCTGGTAATATGGAGCTGCTAGGGCCTCGTGGTTCTGGGGGCCACCAGTGCACCTAATTTGGGACTGGCAGGGGAAGGGCATGGGCTTTGGAGATTGAACCTGGAGATTAGTGCAATGAAGGCAGCATGTGCATTTGTCCTTCTCTCCAGCGTCTTAAGCTCGTTTTGAAGATGAGTCTTAGTTTTATATGAAAAGTTGAAAGATAATATAAAGCTTATAGACAGTTTCCTATTATCAAATCTTATATTGGTATAATAAATTTGTTATATTAATGGACTAATATTGACACATTATTGATGAATGTTGATAATGTCAATATTAATTTTGACATTAATAGTGTTAACTGTCACAATGATAATAAATAAATTATTAATGATAGTTGATAAAATATTGACATATTTTGTTAAGACCTTCCTAATTTTTCCCTAAAATATACTTAATTCCAGGGTTGCTGATAGACTTTATTATATATTTTCATCTGTGTTATAATGTCATGGGTCATGTAATAAATGTTATTTGTTTTACAAGTTCTGTGAAGCTTCAGGGAAGGATAAATAAAAGCTTTAACACAGTGTGCTTCTTACATTCTTTTGTGTACACATGTGTCATGAGAAATTAACCTTTTGTTTCTTTCCTTGTTTCATTTTCAGTGGAACAGGTTCCAGTGGAACCCTACAACATCCCCCTGTCTCAGGCTGAAGTCATACAGGAAGGGAGTGATGTGACTCTGGTTGCCTGGGGCACCCAGGTCAGTAACTGTTGTACCATGTGTTGTCCCCATTGTGCTTGGAAATTTTCATTTTTAATCTTGGTACAGTGAGGAATTGATGGTCTTTTGTATGTCTCAACTTTAAATCTAGTGATACATTTGTAACTGGTACTGATTTCTAATCGAGGGTGGGGGTGCCATTTCATCATATTTGTATATACATGCATTTGATGAATCCATACAAAATATATTGCATTTGTAAAAATGTATTCATTAAAAATGTTTCCTTTGGAAGCACACATTACAGACCCCTACTGCTGTAATGGAATTACCGTCTTTTTTCATCCCATTTGTTGCAGTTCTTTATGGTGGCCTTACTGGCTGTATGAGCGGACTAGACACAGAATTCTATGCTTTTTATTTCTGCAATCAATCTCACTTATCTACGTCAGCTTTCCCTGGTGCTTGTCACATTGCTCTACTTCTTTTTTTTTTAAATTTTTTATTAGAGAATCACTCTGATGTACAGTTACAAACTTATGAACTTTTGTGTTTGCACTTCACTCATACAGTGATCCTTTACCCATCCCTCCACCAGTGCCCATTGCTCTACTTTTAAAAGAGTGAGCTCAAGACCATAGGCTTTTGAGTCTTTGCTCCTTTTACAATAAGTTTTCTGGCATGACTGTAGTCACTTTTCGCTTGCTTTTCTCCTGTTCCAGGTTCATGTGATCCGAGAGGTGGCTTCCATGGCTCAAGAAAAGCTTGGAGTGTCATGTGAAATCATTGATCTGAGAACTATAATACCTTGGGATGTGGAGACAGTTTGCAAGGTATGACTGTAATGTTGGCTGAGGATCCTGATTTCAGATGTACTTTGCAGAGTTGTTTTGAAATGCTAAATTTGTGAGTATCTTCCAATGTTTTAAAGTTTTAATATTCAAACGTGCACTGTACAATTATTAGATTAATGCTCAAGGAAGCAACTAGCTTCAGGTTTTTCTTCCATAGTTTCTATGTTTAAAATATTACAAAATTGTGTCCTATATGCTTTGGTTGAGCTGTGTAAATTATTGGAATAGTGCAAATAACTTTTCAGGGATGGTTAACTTATTGTGTTTTTCACTTCTGATTGGTTTGAGTCAGATAAGCTAGGTCTGAGATAGTCAGCTGAATGGCTGAATTCTGTTTTTTTCTCCTTTCCAGAAGTAATGGAGATGAATTATTAAACTAAAATCATTCTAATTATTAAACTAAAACCAACCAATCTGGATATTTTTAATACTAGGATTATAATTTGAATGCTATGACGTAGGGTTCTGGCTGCTGTGATTTATAGTTTTCTAAGTAGCTTTTGAACTTTGATCTGATTAGATTGACCTTGTTCTTTGTTAAATTCACACAGTTCACTTTCAGTTTGGTTTAGTTCCCCAACAATTTAGTTTTCATTGTTTTCAACTGATACTTTTTGTATTAATGTTTATATAAAATAGATATTCCCTACTGAAGTTTATGTAAAATCAACTTTATTTACTTCACTTTCTAGTACAATAAATGAATTGTAAGATCTAAAAGGTATTTTATTTCACACCTGCTATATTTTGTTTGCTTGTTTGGGGGCCATACCCAGTGATACTCAGGGCTTACCTCTGGCTCTGCTCTCAGGAATTACTCCGGGAGGTGCTTGGGGACCAGATGGGAAGCTGGATATCAGACCTGTGTTTGTTGCATACAAGGCCTATCTGCTGTACTATCTCTCCAGCCTCTACATTTGCTTTTTTTTTTTTTTTTTTTTTTTTTTTTTTTTTGCTTTTTGGGTCACACCTGACGATGCACAGGGGTCATTCCTGGTTCTGCACTCAGGAATTACCCCTGGTGCTGCTCAGTGGACCATATGGGATGCTGGGAATCGAACCTGGGTCGGCCGTGTGCAAGGCAAATGCCCTACACACTGTGCTATTGCTCCAGCCCCTACATTTGCTATTTTTAAGAGCTTTGGCATTCTTATACATTAAAATGTATAAGATAAAATAATAAATAGGCTATTGGGATATTTATGTGAAAATAATCTTCAGCTACTACTATTCTAAAAGTGTAAAAAATGTGTAGTGTACAATGTTTTAAAGTGCATATTGTTTGTAATTAGTGGAAAGATTTGATATTTGTTATTGTTAATGTCTGTAGACTTACTTGATATCCACATACTTGACACGGTTACAGACACTTCAATAATATTCCAAACTGTTATATTTATTTTTGTCAGATGGAATCAGATGGACTTTGTAAAAGTGATATTTTTTATAGGCATTTCATATAAATTCAGATAATAGTTTTTCTTTCTGTTTTTTTTTGGGGGGGGTCACACCTGGCGATGCACAGGGGTTACTCCTGGCTTTGGACTCAGGAATTACTCCTGGCGGTGCTCAGGGGACCATATGGGATGCTGAGGATCGAACCCGGGTCGGCCGAGTGCAAGGCAAACGCCCTACCCACTGTGCTATCGATCCAGCCCCCAAGATAATAGTTTTTCTTCCAAAGAATCAAAAATTCCAAAATATGGTTAAATTGGAGCCATTTCTTCAAAACAAACTTCTAATTTACAACACAAGTTTTCCACTTATCCGTTGCTTTTAATTATAGTTTGATTTTTCTTTTTTTGTGAGGAAGACCCGTATCTGATGGTGCTCAGGGTTTGTTTCTGTTAAGTGCTCCCGAGTGCCTTACCCTTGCCTTACTTTTCCAGCCCTATTTATAGCATAAATGGTGCTTCTGTGTGGAAATGTGGTGTTTTTATCTTTGCACACTAGCTGGTATATGGTTGGGGAAAAAACTTTAAAAAATTTTTAAATGTGGTGTGCTCCACCAGAAAGTGATTTTCTGAACACAGAGTAAGTTCTGAGAACCACCAGCTGTGACTCAAACAAACAACAAGAACAACAACAACAAAAAACCCTTGGTATACTTCGAAAAAAGAATTTGTGATGATTATAATGGAATATATAAATATTAAGTTTTTATATGTATATACATTTATAAATATGGTCATACATATAAATATAATAACACTCTTAAGTTGGTAATTGATAACAACTTTAGGAGACATAGAGGAAAATAGAAGAGGGAAGTTATTTGCATTTATATCTATACCAGTTTGCTCGCATGACACTCCCGTTTTATTGCAAGTCACAGGTTACAACTTTCTATGATCCTGCATTGTGAGTCTGTTTTCTTAGGGTTCTGTGTTAATGTTAAAGAGGAGCAGAATCTAGAGAAATTTATTTTATGAGAAAGTGGTGCATCAGACTTGTGACTTGGTAGCCTCATTATTTAATTTTGTGTTGTTATGTAACAAGTCTCACAATGGAGACATTACTGGTGCCCGCTTGAGCAAATTGATGAGCAACTGGATGACAGTGATACAGTGAGTGATGCTTTCATCATGTCATTTCTTATCATGTCATTTCATCCTGTCATTTTTACCATTTAGTAAACTGGAAGCGAGCTTGTTATTTTTTGATCACTTTGGGTTTCTGTGACTCTTCATTGCTGATCAGTATAGCAGCTGTTTTTCTTTCATGTGTCAAAAACCAAATTTTTTGACACTAAGCATCATTTCTACTATACATTGATGCCTTTAAAGTCCTGTTGCTGAGTGACAGTACAGTGGGTAGGGCATTTGCATTGCACATGTGGTCTACCTGGGTTCAATCCCCAGCACCCGATATGGTCCTCCATCCCCCACCAGGAATGATCCCTGATCACAGAGCCAAGAGTCATCCCTGAACACCACTGGGTATGTCTCAAAAAGAAGTCCTGTAGCCAAATACACATTAAAAATAAAAAACAAAAAACAAAACCACAATTAAACCTTTCTCCTTCATATTTATAAATGCTGCAGTAATCACTGTGTTTTTATATATTTTGTGGTTAGTACTGTTTTATTGATTATTTTTGTTTTACGATAAAGTCAGATGCCTTGGCTTTTAAAATGAAATATTTTAAGCTCAGTTCCAAAATGCACATTTCGTACTAATCAAGAAAAAAAAAACTGCAAAACCGAACATTTCCAAAATAGACAGTAGTCTACTGTGCACAGTAAAGTGACTGGGAGTATTGAGAAGTTGATTAATAAAATCTAAATTTAACTAGGTTTTAAAAATATAATAATAAGCCTTGAGACATTGTTTGAACAATCTAAGCATCAAAAGTTGCCTAGGGACAAGAGAAAGAAGTAGTTCAAGGTTACTCAGGGGAATTATAAAAGAACTGAGTGACCCTAAAAATCATAAGTAGTTTAGTCCCTCAGTTCTACTTTATTGTTGTCATATTTGCCATACCCAGTAGTGCTTAGAGGCTACTCCAGGCACTTTGCTTGGGGGGGCTAGGGAGGAGATATTGTTCAGGTGTGCCTGGAATTCAGCCTTGTCTTTTTGCGAGGCAAATGCTTTAAATTTTGTCACTTAGTTTGGAACCCAGCATTAAAGAACTAAGGCAGGAAGGCTTAGGAAACAACAGTGGACTAGAAAGTCTTCATTTTTAAGGTGCTTTGTAGAAAGACATTCTCTGGCGCCTGAAGGTATGGGTATGGTAGAGTGACTTAAGGATGTCAGTGGTGAGAGTTAAATTTCCTGAGGTAATTAGTAAGTGGATACTGATATTCTGAGCAGCTTTTTACTTGGTAGGGCCTGCCAACTGAGTCTCAACTAGTTGCTGAGTAATACGTGGACATAGAGCCCAAATTTCATGGGGATGCAGTGACAGAATCAGAAGGTTAAGGGTTTGGAAATATTTAGTTGTCTCCTCTCAAGATGCTTTCCAAACTTGAAAGCTGTGTATGGGGAGCTAAGCGGGAAATATATGAGAACCCAAGCCACATCACTCAAGACTACAACGACAAAAACCAGTCGCACTTTCATTTGAAAGCTGAGGAAAGTTAGGTCTTAGGATTAGAAACAAACCAGAAGTAGATTAAATCTTCTAAACTCACAAGACAGCTTCTCCCCTTCTCAGTTCCTCACTGGGCTAATGTAATTTATCTTCTGCACTATTTCTCAGCAGAATGAGAATCAGACTTACCATCATCTGGAACCTCTAAGATGAATCAACATTCTATTGAAAAAAAAAATCACCCAATACATAAGGAGTTGGAATTTTTAATTAAAAAAAAAAAAGAAGAAAGCAAATACTTGAAAGCAAAATACAGGTGATCCTGATAGTAGAGTTAGTTGACAAACACTTTATGGATAATGGACAAGCTTTTAAGATAGTAGGAAAACTAGATCAAAAGAGGTAGGAAATGGGTGCCGGAGCGATAGCACAGTGGGTAGGGCGTTTGCCTTGCACCTTGCATGCGGCCGACCCGGTTTTGATCCCCAGCATCTCATATGGTCCCCCTAACATCGCCAGGAGTAATTCCTGAGTGCAAAGCCAGGAGTAACTCCTCAGCATCGCTGGGTGTGACCCAAAAAGAAAAAAAAAAAAAAGAGGTAGGAAGGTGAAAAGAGGTAGGAAAGTGTAGAGTTAACTTAAAGAATTGGTATGTGTTATGTATGTGTTTATGCATTTGGATCAAATAAACCTTGTAGAACGATAGAAATTATGGCAACTCAACTGATATATAATACAAATATATGATAGCACAGTGGTAGGGTGTTCACCTTTCACGCAGCCGACCTGTGTTCGATTTTTCCATCCCTCTCCGAGAGCCCGGCAAGCTACTGAGAGTATCGTGCACACACGGCAGAGCCTGGCAAGCTACCCGTGCGTATTGGATATGCCAAAAACAGTAATAATAAGTCTCACAATGAGAGACGCTACTGGTGCCCGCTTGAACAAATCGATGAGCAATGGGATGACAGTGACAGTGACAGTAGTTGATAGTTAATGAATTTGAAGGGAGTTAATAGAAAATGCCCAACAGAAACAGAGAGAAAAGAGACTAATGCAGAAAAGAGCTTCAAACACATTTGAAGGTCCATCAGGTTAAGCTTTGTGTAGTGTACCAGCAACCTGGGTTTGGTCCACAGCACAACATATGGTCCCCTGAACACTGTCAGGAGTCATCTGTAAGCACAGAGCTAAGAGCAATCTCTGAGCACTGCTGGTATGGCTCCAAAGCCAAAGCTAAACAAACAGAATTAAAAAATACACATTTAGGATCTGTCCAGTTATCTGTCCTATATTATATCATTTAAATCCTAGAAGCAGAGATTATGAACCAGTCAGAAGCAAAACCTGGAAAAACATTTTTCATGTTGCTTTCTGAAGATTAACTAGCTCATTCAGCGGGTTTTGCAAATCCTGAAGAAGGTATTCACAAAGAAAACCACACTCTAGGGACTGGAGCCAGAGTGTCCAGTGGGTAGGGCCTTTGCCTTGCATTCGGCTGACCCAGGTTTGATTCCTAGCATCCTATATGATCCCCTGAGCACTGCCAGGAGTAATCCCTGAGTGCATGAGCCAGGAGTAACCCCTGAGCATCACCAAGTATGACCCAAAAAGAAAAATAAATTAATTAATTAAAAAATACACTCTATGAACACAATGGAATTACATACATTTCTGAAGCTGCCAGCCTCAATGAAATGAGCATAGTTTTGGCTTATAGAAATTGAGAAAACTTAGAAAACTGCTGACCCGATCAAAAAATGGGGTGATGAAATGAACAGAAACTTTCCCAAAAGAAGAAATCCAAATGGCTAAGAGGCACATGAGGAACTGTTCGACATCACTGATCATCAGGGAGATGCAGATCAAAACAACAATGAGATATCATCTCACACCACAGAGACTGGTCCACATCCCAAAAAGCAAAAGCAACCAGTTTTGGCGTGGATGTGAGGAGAAAGGGACTCTCCTTCACTGCTTGTTGGAATGCCGACTGGTTCAGCCCTTTTGGAAAACAATATGGACGATTCTCAAAAAATTAGGAATTGAGCTTCCATTTGACCCAGCAATACCACTCCTGGGAATATATCCCGGAGAGGCAAAAAGGTATAGTAGAGATGACATCTGCCTTTCTATGTTCATTGCAGCACTGTTTACAATAGCCACAATATGGAAAAAAACAGAGTGCCCAAAAACAGATGACTGGTTAAAGAAACTCTGGTACATCTACACAATGGAATACTATGTAGCTACATGAAGTCATGAAATTTGCATATAAGTAGATCAACATGGAAAGTATCATGCTGAGTGAAATGAGTCAGAAAGAAAGAGACAGACAGAAAGATTGCACTCATATGTGGAATATAAACTAGCTGAGAGGTACAAGCTTGCAATGATGCAATTTCTGGCAGATATTTCTCTGGACTTAGTTACTAAAATACAGAAATCCAAAACCTTGCAGCTGCTAGAGCGGCCGCTCAATCTCATATCTCTTCATTCTCAACAATGGAAAACAAATTATCAAATGCTTACTTTTCAGCAGGTCCAACTTTAGGGGGGGAGAAACTCCAAACAATAATAGTGAGTTTTTTGTTGAAATATTGAATGTAATCAAAGTAAAGTGAAAGTAAAGTGAAATTTATCAGTTACACAGGCGGGGGGGCTGGAGAGGTGGGGGGCTAGGGGGGAGGTATACTATGATTCCTGGTGGTGGAATATGTACACTGGTGAAGGGACGGGTGTTTGAGCATTGTATAACTGAGACTTAAACCTGAAAGCTTTGTAACTTTCCACATGGTGATTCAATAAAAGAATAAGTAAAAAAAAAGAAATTGAGAAAACTTATTCACTAGCACATATAACCGAAAGAAATATAAGGGCGCTCCTTAGACAGCAAGAAAAAGATCCTAGAAGAAAGCCAGGGACCTCCATGATAAAGATAGTTGGAAATGATCAGTCTGGATAAGAACTGCTTGCTGAAAACTGGTAAAGTAACAAACATCATAACCTTTTAGTACTTGTATTGCAAACCATAATTCCCCAAAGGCATGAGGGAGGGAGGGAGGGAGAGAGAGAGAGAGAGAGAGAGAGAGAGAGAGAGAGAGAGAGAGAGAGAGAGAGAGAGAGAGAGAGAGAGAGAGAGAGAGAGAGAGAGAGACTGCTATAGAGACAGGCTGGGAGGAGGATGGTTGGAGGGAAACTGGGGACGTTTGTGGTGAGAAATGTACACGGGTGGAGGGATGGGTGTTGGAACACTGTGTGACTGAAACCAGACCATGATCAGCTTTGTAATCTGTATCTCATGGTGATTCAATAAAAAAAAAAAAGACTATGTTACACCTACACAATGGAAAAATGGACATGGAGAGTATCATGAGGGGTGGATGAGACAGAAGGAAAGGACAGATTAGAATGACTGCACGCATTTATGGGATATAAAAAAAATGTAGTATGAGACTAATATCCAAGGCCAGGGAAAACGGGACCAGGAGAACTGGTCATTGGTTGGAAGCTTGCCACAAGTGTGTGGTGGACAAAGGGCAGTTAGGATAGAGAAGGGTCCAGTGTGACAGTAATAGTTAGAAATGATCATTCTGGACAAGAGCTGAGTGCTGAAAGTAGGTAAAGTGATATACACAATGGCCTTTCCGGTATCTGCATTGCAAACCATAATGCCCGAAGGGAGGGAGGAAAAGGGAGTGGGACTGGGGAGGGGATGTAAGTGGGGAGGGAAAGGGAGAGGGATGGGGAAAGAGACAGGGACAGAAACCCGGAGTCAGGTGGGCAGGAGGGGTCTGGAGGAAACTTGGGAACATTCATGGTGGGAAATGTGCATTGGTGAAGCGATGTGTCTTGGAACATTATATAACTGAAACCCAATCATGAACAATTGTGAATCACAATCATGAATCACAATCTCACTGTGATTCAATAAAAAAAAAAGAATTTAAAAAGAAAAAGAGGCACCTGAAGGCTGAAATAAGTATAGTATTAAATTGGTACAAAGAGAAATGAATAGCCCTATGGGATAAAATAAAGACCCCAGAGCCAAACATGTCATTTGATTGAGGACAATGTACACAGTGTTATTCAGAGAGGCTAAGGTAGTTCTTTCAATCAGTGATGCTTGCTTAGTTTGATACAATGGAAAAACAATTATATAGAGTAAATTGTGTGTGTGTAGTCAGGAATTAAACTCAGAGCCTTACAAGTGCTTTAACAATTAGCCATATCCCTGGCCCTTATCACCTATGTTAATCCCAGGTGGATTGTGAAAGAAAAAAAATGATTATTTTGTGAGGATAAGTAACTATCTTTATGGCTGTATTGGACAGAGATTTCTTAAATAGCAAACAAAATGCAAAATCCCCCAGAAACTCTTCATATTTTAAAATAAAAGGTTGATAAAATAGTCTTCATTAAAAGTTGGAAAATCTATTCAGGTAAAGGTCCCAAAATAGGCACCACACAGAATTGAAGAAAGTCATGGAAATTTATATCATGAAATGTAAAGTGTTTTTTTTTTTTTCTTTTTGGGTCACACCCGGCGATGCACAGGGGTTATTCCTGGTTCTACACTCAGGAATTACTCCTGGCGGTGCTCAGGGGACCATATGGGATGCTGGGATTTGAACCCAGGTTGGCCGCGTGCAAGGCAAACGCCCTACCCGCTGTGCTATCGCTCCAGCCCCGAAATGTAAAGTGTTTTTAAATTCAAAAGGAAGACTGCTATTCTGATGGAAAATATAGGCAAATGTCTTTAAAAGTTTTTTAAAACTTTAAAATTTTTGAAGATATTCAGATGAATTCAGATCAATTACCATATAAGTTTTTCAATTTCTTTGTCATCAGGATAGACAAGTTAAACATCCATGAACCAGTAATGCCACCTAATCATGCTAAAACAGCCCCAATATTGTAAAATAGAATGTCGACAACCCATATACTCTAATATTAGTATTGGAAATACTTTCTAACAAATATAAAATTGAGAATATATCAATTTTAATTTGTACAGCTGTTCAAAAAATCACATTATTTTCCTGAAACCTATAACTGAACAATTGTATATACATAACAAAAATGTATCAGTTCAAGAATGTTCATAAGTCAGAGAAGACTGTTATAGTACAGGAGCCAGAAAATGCAAAAATAAGAAAATAGACATTGCTGATTGACAGTGAGAAATGAATGAACTAAAAATTTCTTGGAATGTGTTTTCGGTTCAAATAAAATTTGGTTTAAAGCCAACCTCCAATGAATATATACTGTGTGACTCCTCTTCCATAATGTTAAAGACTAGTCTGTGGGTGTTAGAAGTTAGACTTTTGACTGTTACTCTGGCCAGCAGTAATTGGACAAGAGCATGAGACAGTTGGCTTGCTGTCAGATTTCCTGAGTGCTGATTATATAGATTTTTGAAAACTGGGAATCTTATTTTACATACTTTTGGGTATATATTGCATTTAACCAGAAACAAAGGTTTATTAAGCCAAGAAAAAGAACTGTCTTCCCATTGATTAGTTTCTTTTCTTCTATATTGTACGGACTTTTAATGGCAAGATCCATATTCCCTGTTATTGGGGTTGGAGTTTGGGGACAATGTGGTGCTCTGGATTGATTTTACTGCTCCACTGCTTGAGCCTCATCCCCAGCCCTGTAGGGACCATTTTTGGAGACTCAGGGAGAGCGGTTGTGTGCTGTAGCCAGGAGTTCTCGTCTTGCAACTGTCTGCACCCTTTGTTCAGTTCTCTCCCTGACCCAGCTCAACTGTCATCTTGATATAAAACAGGAGCTTCTAAGTGGAGCTGCTCTTCTTCCCAAGCCTTCCCGGGAGTAAGAACAGTGGGTAAGTGTTGTGGGCTTTAATCGACTTTCCTGCTGAGACACACGCCACATTCAGCTTGAGTTAAATAGCCAACCGCAAGCTAAGCAAAGCAGAGGCCAAGCTAAGTTAGCCTTTGAGGTGCTGTTTAATTTAAAGGGAAGGAAGATTTTTTTTTTCCCTCTCCTTAATGAGTAGAAATTTAGAGAATCTGCCTTGACTCTTGCTGGAGAGTGCAAAGCTTTGAAAGAAATTGAAGATTTGAAAAATCACACAAAAATCAACATTTTTTTTTTTTTTAGGGAGATCACTTTTGGCGGAACTTGGGGCAACCATATGCCATGACAGGATCTTACCAGGGTTGGCGTTGTGCAGAGATGAACTTGTACTTTTTATTATATGTAAAGCCGTATATTGGTTCTGACCATATATTTGTGGGAATAGCCTTCCACGTGCACTCTGAGCTCTCTGAACTGTGCTCAGGAGGCCTGGGCGGTGGTGGTGGTGGTCGAGCAGGGAGGGGCGATACACTTCCAGAGGCAGTACTCAGCAGACCTGATGGTTCTGTGCTCTAGTGCAGTGACTTGGTGCTGGTTGGGCCCAGTGTGCTGGGGACCCCAGGGCTATCCTTGCAGTGTTAGAGGTGCAGGCAGTTCTGTGTGGCCAGGGATTGAATCTGGTACCTCGCAGATGTCTTGCATGTACTTTCTCCTGCCTCAGGAGCTAATGCCCTGGGCTTAGGAGTTGGTACTGTGATTAATTATTTATTTTTGATTTTGTTTGTTTTGAGGCTACACTTGGCCATGCTTAAGGCTTCCTCTTGGCTCTGTACTCAAGGGTCACTCCTGATGGGCTCAGGGCAACCATATGGAGTGCCAGGATCAAATCCGGTCAGCTACGTGCAAGGCAAGCTGTGCTCTCTCTCTGGCCCCAGAGTTGCTATTTTTAAATGTGCGACATAGAACTTGTCTGTTCTCCAAGTGCCGCAGTGCTTCCCGGCAGTGAAAAGCCAAAGTTCTTACCAGTGTCTATTGGGATTTATTTGGTCTACCGTAACATTCCACACCTAGGCCCATCCACCTCCAGTAAATACTCTTGGCTAACAGAGCTGAATAACTGTGAAGTCTCTACTCAGATATTTTCATATTAGGGCCTTTCCTGACCAGCTAGCTCAGTATTGAACCCACTCCTCTTCCAAGACTCCCCTTTACCCTTCTTTCCCTTTACAGAGATTAGCATCATCTTGTGGTTCATGTGACCTTATTATTTATACTCTTAATTTTTGTTTTCCTATTAGAAACTAAGTTCTGTGAGGGTAGGGTTTTTTTTTTTGTGGTGCTAGGGATTGAGCCCTTGGCTTCACACATATAGGGAGTACTCTACCGAACTCAACTACATCCCGGGCTAGGAGGGGACATTTCTGATTGATGACTCACTACTCTTAGTACCTGAAATAATGCTGGCATAGGATTGGTGCTTGGTAGATGTTTGCTAAAAGAATATTATAAATACCAATAAGTCTATATTTAACAACATACTATGAAAGCTTGCTGTAATAATCAAATGGCTTGAATTTGGTAATTATTTTTATTTGTGCTTCTATAAAAGATTAAAAAGTAACACTAACAATATACATCTGGATATATCCACTAATTTATTATATTATACATGCATCTATAATTTTTTATTATCCACTAATATTTTATTATATATATTTAAATGTCGTAAGGTTTAATTTGACTCTGTGCCTTTGTTTGTTTGTTTGTTAGGAGGCTATATCCTGGTTCCTGGGGGACCATGTGGTGTTGAGTGTTAAACCCAGGGTTCCCACATGCGAAGTAATCTCTTTAGCCTTTGATTTATCTCCTTGGCCCCTATGCTTTGTTTTGTTTTTCTAGTCAGTTCTCCATTTTTCTTAATTAATATATGAGTTCTCATTCAATAGGACACATGTAACTATTCTGAAAAACAAAGTAAAATTTATCAAAGTGTTTTGTGCTTTCTGAGAAATAAGTTCTTAACATAATTATATTTGTATGCAGTCGTGCTACTATTCTGTCAAGTTTTAATTCCTAGATATATGGTTGTTAATATTTTAAAAACCTTTTACTTATATTCCGTCAAGGATGATGCATTATATATAATTTCATCTTTTAAAAAATTCAGTTCAAACAAAGATAAAATATTATACTCTACTCACATTTACTTTTTTTTTTTTTTTTTTTTTTTGCTTTTTGGGTCACACCCGGCGACGCACAGGGGTCACTCCTGGCTCATGCACTCAGGAATCACCCCTGGCGGTGCTCAGGGGACCATATGGGATGCTGGGATTCGAACCCGGGTCGGCCGCTTGCAAGGCAAACGCCCTACCCGCTGTGCTATCTCTCCAGCCCCACATTTACATTTATTGAAGTAACAATGTTTTTCTATTTTTTTTCCCTCTTTTTGGGCCACACCCAGCTATGTTCAGGGGTTACTCCTGGCTTTGCACTCAGGAATTACTCCTGGCGGTGCTCAGGGAACCATATGGGATGCTGGGAATCGAACCCGGGTCAGCTGCGTGCAAGGCAAATGCCCTACCTGCTGTGCTATCACTCCAGCCTCAAAGTAACTTTGTTTTTAATTCCTCAGTAATTTTTATGATTTAAACTGTTTTAACTTGACCTTAGTTTTGCTGCCACTGTATCAGGAGCTGTGCATGGCATTCATGTGATTAAATTTATAATCCCAAGTTTGTTGGTGGCCAGGAAAGGCCTATTGTGCTGTTATATGAACCAAAAACCCATAATTCACTCAAGCTTTTATTATATCAGTTTGGGCTATTTAGGACCTCTTTTTGGTCTCTCATTTCTCTTCAGCAGAGGGTGATTGTTATAGAATTTGGAGCTGGAAGAGGTGAGCCTGGGTTTTGCTTTGTCCTTCCTGTTGGTCCCCAAAATAACCTGTGACTTTTGTATCCCCAATAGCTGTTGTGTATACCTGCTGACCTGGGCTTTGTTGGCTCAGGTCTTCTCCTGTCTCATCACTACTGTTTGTTATGCACCTGGAGGTATTGATATAGGGCTGCAACCAGTGGTGATAGGGTGCTTCTTCAGCCTTGGAAGTGCTGGAGGCAACCAGGGAGGGATATATCTGGCAGTCCACTTTTAAAAAATTACCAAAAAAATAGGAAATGGTACAGAAAGATATCCTCCCTACCCTCTCCATTCTTGTCTCATAACCCAACCCCCACTCCCCTTCTGTCCTCTTTTAAATATGCTTGCCTTGCATGTGGCTGGCCTAGGTTTGATTCTTGGCACCCCATGTGGTCTTCAGACCACCAGGAGCAATCCCTGAGTACAGAGATAAGAGTAAGTCCAGAGCACAGCTAGATGTAGTCCCCCAACAACAAAAAAGAAACCTAAAATGTTTATTATAAAGGATGACAATATAGATGCATGTTTGTACTTTGACTTGATTGCAATCTCAGTATGCTATGGCTTGGCTACTATAGGAGTAGAAAAGACTTTAGGGCAGTTACAAGGTAGGGAAGGATAAACTGGCAAGTAATTCAGCAATGGCTTGAGAGGGTGACCATAACTGGGAAGGGGAACTCTGGAATTCCTAGATTTTGCATCCCTTTTTCCTTTTCTTTTGCATCAGCTATGTCCATTTTGATGCAAATGACTTCATTGAGACTGAATTTAAAGGTGAGGCAGGCACTAAGGCAAGTGAGGTGGTTCTGGAAGTAAAAATGTTCAGTGGCAAGGAAAAAGGTTTTATAGGAGTGGAATTGGGAAGGAGTTTAACTTTTGGTCATCTAGGTAAGTGTGATCATTTATTTATATATGAGTATTATATATTTTATATGTATCATTTAATCTGCATGTATATTATTGAATACTGATAAACATGTTATAGAAATACTTAGAAATACTAAGAACATAATTATATCATGGAAGAAAAATGTATCTGGGCTATGTTTTGACTTTGATTCTAAGTTTTTCATCCTTTTTTTTAAGGGTTGACTTTGATGACTGTAGATTTAATTTATGATGAGTGCTCACATTGATTAGGTACTACTAGAGTGTGTATTTTAATTTTTTGGTTTTATAAATTGATAAATCGATTTTATAGGGAAATCAATATTTTAGGGAAGTTAGAAAATTTGAGTTTAGAGAATCTCATGATTCAGTATAATCAGTTATTGATCCCTTTCTGATTGATTTCTTGAACTTAATAGAATAAATTGGTGATTGAATATTAGTTATTTTGTTTGAGGCAGTTTTAATTTGGAGGGAGAAGGGAGACAATATGAAATTGAACCAAATCAGCATTACCATAGGGTGGGGGTTGAAGGTGTGAAGGAGAGCTAGTAACTACTAATAACCACTAGAGGCCTCTCTTAAGCCACCTTTCAATGTTTCCACAGCTAGGCCTGACTCTTAAATTTAGTATATTATTTTATGTATATCATTCAGAATAGTTTGAGAGTAATTTTATTTTAGAGCATATATTAGAATATAACCCGATATTATCTTTAATATATACACATCAAAACAACTGATGGACTGAAAACAAATTAGGAAACTCATCTACTCTAAGTTTTTAGTAAAAACATGTAATCAGAGGGTATGGCTAGATGAAAATTATATGTCTCTACAGTACAAAGATATTTGAGTTTAAAATTATTACTGATTTGACATTTCGCACTTAATCATTGAGCATAGTTTGTATTTTTCTGATGTAGACTAAGCTATTTTAAGTTGTATGTTATCATCTGTTTGTCTCGTAGTTATAATAAGCTTCTAAGATTAGAAGTCTACTTGAGAAATGATTCAGAAATATTTTTAGAGGATATTATTTGGGGCAAAATTAAATGATTTCCTCTGGGAGTAAAAACATCTCAATTAGAAAGAATTAGAGTATGAAGCACCTTGCCAGGAGAGCAGTGGGGGAGATCGTGGCCACCCTTGCTCCGTTAGTCTGGTTCTGTTCCAAACAGAAAGGCTAACTCTGTGGGACATGGTCTCACCTTTGCCACACTGTGGTTCTTACAGAATTTTGCTTGTCACGATCAAACTAGTTTGTTGTCTTACTTGAATAGATTCTAGGCTCTTGGATGCCGTACTTGTGATGTGACGTACACATTTCTTTACCTGTGGCGTGGCCCATGGCCTTCTTCTACAGTGTTCTCAGAGGGCTCAGACTTTTGTGTACTCTGTTGCGCGGTTCCCTACAAATATCAGCTCAGTAAATATTTGTTGAGTAATCTTATTGACTTTCAAGAAATAGTATGTAATAATTATATTCTTTTTCAGTGGGAAATGAAAAGGAGAAACTGGTAATTTGTTTAGGAAAAATTGCATGCAGAGTGTCACTTCTGCACCTGGTCTAGTTTTAATATTACTTACATATACAGAGAGTTCATATATATGTGTATATATATGTATACATATGTGCATATATATATATGCTTGAGGATTGTTCATAGTGGTTCTCTGTGCTCAAATCCTGACTATTTTTTAAAGAGGATGAAAATAACAACTGGGTTCTGGTTGAACTTTGTGTGGCACATTTTCATTATAAGGCCTAATGTAGTGCCTGGTGAATTGTAAATTAAAAAAAATTACAATAATGTGTTTCACACATTTCCTTTAGCATTCACAATATTTTTTCCCCTATTTAGACACTAGCATTATTTTGTAGGGGAGAAAGCTTTGTTTTAGAAAAGGTAAAATAACCTTTTCCAGGCATCAAAGTTAAGGAGGGTGAGATCTGGCTCCACCCAGATCACCGGCTAGAGAGCCTTTGCTTTTTATTGTGTATGGCACACAGGTTCTCAAACAGAATTTGGGTAGAATGTGTTTAAATATTTTTCAGACGTGGTAAAATAATTGTGCTTATGTTATGCAATTTGACTGTATCTAGAAAGCAGAAAGATATTGACAACAGAAATGTGTTTGGGGGAGGAACAGTACTTTTTAGTTCTGTTTATTTCCAGTATTTCTTTTAGATAATAACCTGGATAATAATCTTAATAACTGCTGGGAAATGTAGACTGGTGGAGGAGTGGGTGTTGGGATACTTTATGACTGGAATTTAATCATGAATGGCTTTGAAATACTCTAAAAATAATAAAAAATAAAAAATAATTCTAATAACTGAGTAATAATGTTATTATTCATGGTTCCCTTTAAAACTGGGTGTGTGCTGATTCAGTCTTTTCAGTATTCTAAATGCTAGGAATCACTACTCCCATTTTAGAGATGAGAAACTGTGTCTCTGAAAGATTAGAAACTTCTTGAAGTCGCTCTAGCTCAGTCTCAGGTCTTAATTTCTTGAAGTCTAATATTTTCAGTACACCATACCTCATTGTAGTATTTTGCAGTGAATTGATTTTATGCTTTAAAAATTATCTTTTTGAATTTGTTGAAATGATCTCTGTATTTGAGCTTTCAACATTTTAAAACATTTTGAAAATTTTATTTCACATTTGCTCACCTATTTAACATTTAGTGCTGTATTTATCTTGTAAATCACACTACCACATTATTTTATTTCCTTTGACTTTTTTTCCTTCTACATGGAACTGGAAAATGTAGGACTAGATTGCATAAGTGCCAACTTGACTGGATCAGTTACTGCTGCTTCTGACTTATAAACATGCTTTATGCCATGAGTCAGGGCAACACATGTCCTTTTCCCTGTGTGTTCCCTCCAGTGGCTTGTTCCTCCATTAGATATAGTTGACAGAGACTAGATCCCATCTTTATCTTAACTATGACAAAAACTGGAAAACACAGATATGCATCAGTGTACTCTGACATGTTCATTGAACTTGTATTATCTTTTATTTTCTTCTCATCTTTTCCTCAGTTTGGATTACCTTATTTCTTATAAGGTTAGACTTTTGATTTTTAATTATTTCAGCCTATTATTTTGTTCTGTGAACTTTTGGGAGACTTTGGGCGAAGGGTTTGGGTAACACTAAGGGATGCTCAGATCTGCTCTTGACTCTGCGGGGGGGAGGGGGTTTTACTACCAGCAGTGCTTGGGGAAACATGTGGGATCGAACTGGGGTTGGCCACATGCAATGCAAGTGCCTTAGCCCTGTAATAGGCCCATGTGAATTTTTATCAGTAGCCCTTGACCTTTCAGTATATAAGGAGGTGACATTATTGCCTACTTGCCCCTATCTCCAACTCTTCTTCCTCTGTAGTTCTCATATTCTCTTTTTATTTTTACATTGCCAAGACAGTTAACACTCAGTTCTATTTTATAATCATAATTACCCAACCTTTTGTGTGTACTTAGATTATGAGTTAAAGACCAATGAATAGTCTTGAAAGATTATAAAGCTAGAAATATTTTTTCATCACCAGGGTAAGATTTTATTTATTTATTGTTTTTATTTCAGACACAGTGTCTCTGCATGGGCTCCTAAAAGGATGTGATCCCACCATCAAGTGGAATGGCGGGATTTAAGCCTTATCTTAAAGTGCCATGATTCCTTAAAATCTTGCCACATTGTGGTAGCTTTATTTTCTCTTTATTTTGCTGAGGGACATGTATTCATATATTCACTTCTTCAGGTACACAGATTCTGGGGAAAGAGGGCTTTGGACAATTGTGTTGGACAAATATATTTATTTTATACTCACTATCTGACTGGATAAGGATTTGTAGACTCATAGGATTTGAATCTTTGGCTTATTTATGACTTTGAAGATAATGTTTCTTTCGTTATCTTCTATTTCACATTGGGCAGAAAAGTTTAAAGCCTGCCTGACTGGCCTCACATTCTGGGGAGAGGGCAACTCAGATAGAAAAGGGAACACCAAGTAAAATGGTGGGAGGTCACACGGGGGAAGGGTGATGCGTGCTGAATGTAGACTAGAGACTGAACACAATGGCCACTCACACCTTTATTGCAAACCACAACACCTAATTAGAGAGAGAGAACAAAAGGGAATACCCTACCACAGTGGCAGGGTGGGGTGGGGGGAGATGGGATTGGGGAGGGTGGGAGGGATGCTGGGTTTATTTGTGGTGGAGAATGGGCACCAGTGAAGGGATGGGTTCTCGAACTTTGTATGAGGGAAATATGAGCACGAAAATGTATAAATCTGTAACTGTACCCTCACTGTGACTCACTAATTAAAAAATAAATAAAATAAATTAAAAAAAATCTCACTTTTGAAATTTCACAGAAAAATTTAAGGCCAAAATACTGTGAGTTCATTCGACATTTATGGTAAATTCTAACACTTCAAATTTCAACCAATCTTGACCTAATAAAAGTTATTATCATTGAATTAAAAAAAATAAAGCCTGCCTGAATATCACCATTTTGTAAGTGATCAGTTTTTATATTTCTGAAGACTTTTATGATTTTTGAAAAAATTAAAATGCCACACTTATGTATCTAAATGTCTGTTTAACTCATCTTACTTGTCTTTCGTAGCCTTTCTCTAAGTACTTATTTATTGACAAATAACTACATTCTTTCTCCTTTGTGTATATATACAGATATATACACATATATTAAAAATCTTGTACCAATTGGATTTTTTTGGTCAAAGATTGCTCCTATGTACCATTTGCTTTCTCTGTCCATTTGTCTTATTTAAACATATTTCCTATATTTTTTCTTTTAATGCTCATATTATTTATTTTAATTTAATTTAATTGTTTTGTTTTGGGCTATGCCAGGTAGCTCTCAGGTTTATTTATGGTTCTGTGCTCAGAAATTACACTGGTGGAACTTTTAGAACCATAAGGAGTACTGGGAATTGAACCCAGGTTGGATGCATGCAAGGCAGTGCCCTACCCACTATACTATCTCTCCAGTCCCTAAATATTTTAATTTTAGCAAGTGAATTTTTTTTTATGTTCAGTTTTTTTGGTAGCATATTGTTTTATACTGTCTTTTCTAATTACTTGAGTAATACTAAGATAATATACTTTATATTTATTTCTGTTTCATTAGTAGTTCTGTTTTTGTGTAGTTCAATAGTTTTTCAGCTTTTTCTTCTTTTGGTGGTGGTTGATTATACTGCATAGCTGACTGGTGTTTAGTTTTTCTTCTATATCTGCTTTCCTCAGTACTAACTCTCTCCTTGGGGAAAAGTTGTACAGAGCTGTGTATGTGGGTATGACTTTGTTTGCTGAAGAGAGCAGGAAGTCTGTCCTGAGACAGTAAGGACACGTCTAGCAGTGCAGATACCTTGACTCATTGAATGTGAGTCCTCAAAGTGTATTTTTGAAGGCATTTTGAGAGTAGCGTCTTTGTTTGGTTGTTTCTGGGACCTGGGTTGGAAGAGTCTGTTTTATTTGGGAGAATTGGGTCAACTGATATGCTTATTTTATTCAGTTCTCCTATTTTCATTTCTAATTTCTACCCCCCACCCCAGCCTGCCTCCACACCTGCTGATGAGCTCCTATGGGTGTCTGGGGGAGAGTAACTTCATTTTCCCCTTATTATTGCTCTCCTCATATATCTGAGTTTTATTTAGCTTCCTGTCTTCTTAGTTTACATTTTCCTTACACATTCACAGGAGACTTATTTTAGTCTCCTTTGTTTCATAATAACTACCCTACCCTCACATTTTATGTTTTGTTCTATTGCCATTTTTTCACCTTTTTATGTGCATTACCTATCTTGGGAGAAAAGGGAGACTAAAGCATACATTCAGTCCATTATCTTGAGCCATGAAGTTTCTTCTTCTTCTTTTTTTTTGGGGGGTCACACCCAGCAATGTTTAGGGGTTTCTCCTGGCTCTGTACTTAGGAACTACTCCTGGTGGTGCTTGGGGCATATGGGATGCCAGGGATTGAACCCAGGTAGGCTGCGTGTAAGGCAAACACCCTACTTGCTGTACTATCATTCCGGACCCAAGCCATGAAGCTTCTTTATTCTATATTTGATCACTTCTTAATAGGAAACATGATGATTTATATATTTTAGTTTATATCAGAATCTTATTTTGATATGTCATTTTATCAAAATCTTATTTATGTCAATTGTTTGTGAATTATTTATTTTGCATGTCAATAGTCACATCAATTATTTATGAATTATATTTTTTGCCTTGCCTTCATTGGTAATCTTATGCTATGAGACTTTAAGAAACCTATAATGCAATCTCTATGTGAATTTTTTCTTATTTGGCATAGGTGTTAACAGACATAGAGCATGACATTTCTAACTTCTAATCTTGAAATGATTGATTTCATAAGTAGAAAATAGAAAGTATCACTTTGTTGTAGAGATTGTTGACTTATTGAGAAAGCACTAGAAATTTCCTGTACAGCTAGTATTCTTGAGTGAATGTATTTGTCACTTACGGCTTGAATATATCTTCTACTTATTTTACCAGTAGCCACAATTCAGAATAGTAAGAGGAAATTAGAGTTCTAAAATAACAAATCCTGATAGTTCTATTATTGGTTGCCAGTATATGGATGGTCCTCAAAGGTTTCTTTTTGGCCTGTTCATGAAAAAGTTATTGCCATTTAACACATGGCACTCACAGTATATAGAAGCATTATTATAAATATCAATGTATAAATATCTGTATAAATGTTGATAAATCCATATTCTTATTCTAAATTATGGTAAATCATCATTGCATAGCAAAGTTGATGTTATTTCTGTTTTTTTTTTAATCTACTTTTTATCTTAAAGACTATTTATTTTTTTAATTGCTGGAGTGATAGCACAGCGGGTAGGGCGTTTGCCTTGCACGAGACCGACCCGAGTTTGATTCCTCCTTCCCTCTCGGAACTCGGCAAGCTACCGAGAGTATCTTGCCCACTATGGCAGCTACCCGTGGCGTATTTGATATGCCAAAAACAGTAACAAGAAGTCTTACAACGGAGATGTTACTGGTGCCTGCACGAGCAAATTGATGAACAACGGGAGGACTGTGCTGTTTAATTGAATCACCTTGAGATACTCAGTTACAAAGTTGTTCATGATTGGGTTTCAGTCATACAATATTCCAACACCCGTCTCCTTACCAGTGTACATTTCCCACCACCAATGTTCCCAGCTTCCCTCCTGCCTCTTCCTGCCCCCTCCTGCTGTACTATCACTCTGGCCCAGTAGTGACTTCTTTATAACTCCACCCAGCCTGTTCTATTGCAGACACATTTCCTCTTCCTTTCTCTCTTGCTCTCTCTCTCCACCCTCTCCCATCCTTCTCTTTTTCTTTTTGGGCATTTTGGTTTGCAAGAATGTGCTGAAGTTTATTCAATGTTATTTCTTGACACAGATCAAAAACCAAAAAAGCAAGTCACTTAATGGGAGCCATCCTGGATGTTTAGTGTAAAGCCAAGAAAAATAATGAGACAGGCTAGCATGATCAGAAAGTGGGTAGGGTGCTTGCCTTGAATGCACTGACCCGCTTTAAAACCGGCATCCTCCATCTCACAGGTAGTGAGATTCCGTAGAGATAACTCTCTGTGATCAAAATAACTTAGATGGTTGCTGTCTTGCCAACCAATTGTTGGAATGACAAAAGTATCTAGTTATTTGTTACCATGTGGAAGAAAGTAATTGCTTGACTTATGTTTTAGATGTGTTTGAACATTGCCTTGAAGATATGAAAGTGGAAGCGATGAGACAGAATAGTAGTTCAGAAACAGAATGGGATATGCCCAGTGGAAGTGGAAGTGATTTAATCTCAAAGTGAAAGGACTTTATATCAGTTTTATCTATAAAAGGACTTTAAATCATTTAAAAATATAAAATGATGTGAATCGTTTCTTGTTGTGTGGTCTCATTAACGGAAGAGACTGATCATCTGTCTGACAAGCGATGGCAAGGGAAGAACTGGGGAACATGACCTAAATTGCCTTTCACTTATCACGGTTGTGTGAGATAAAGGAATAGGACCCTCTAGAAGTAATTAAATGTTACATTTCATTAATAAAATAAGTTACAACAAATTATCTTTTGCCTTATACTTTATTTATAACTTCTTTTTTCTTTTTAGTAAATACCTGTCTTTAGATTTTTCTATTTCTAGGTTTAACTTTTTTACTATAATCACATAATATATTATTTTTCCAGTTTTGTAAGTAGACATTGACCAGCCAAGTTTTATAGTGACTTATTGTGTGTGTGTGGGGGGGGAGGGAGGGCGCTAAACCTGGCAATGTCAAAGGATTACTCCTGGCTTTGCAATCAGGAATTACTCCTGTGGTGCTTAGGGGACCATATGGGATGCTGAGGATTGAACTGTGTTGGCCTTGTATAAGGCAAGTCACTCTGGCCCAATAGTGACTTCTTTATAACATCATTGGCACCTGCCTTTTTAACTTTACAGTTACTCTTTCATTTTTCCACTCCTCCCGACCCCAGGCCCCCAAACCTTCTTTAAACCTACATAGACTTAAATTGGCTCCTGTAATACCTCTTTAGTCACTGCTCCTTTCCTTTTCCTGTCTTATTCCAGCTTTCATGATTTCTCCTAGGACATGGTGTCCACTTACTCCTTTGATGTCCTTTTTGTCTGGGTAATTTTTCTAAACTGAACAATGGTTTATATAAAATCGTCTAGTCAAGGCTGTCAGTGGTTTGCAGTTGTTCTTAAAACAAAATATAAAATCACAGTATGACATATTTAGTCTTCCATTATGTGTCCCTGGTGTGCTGTCTTATATAATTTTCTCCTTTTTTCTTTATACATAAGGGATAGTTCAGCTTTGTCAGAATAGTGTGTTGTTCCCTGAAAACATTTTGTGCTTTGTTATTATAGTGAGTTGGCGTATGTGGTTTCCTTTGCCCTATCTCTCCCCAGATGACATGGAATCTCATTCATCTTTAATGCGCTTAATAAATTTTTATGCCCAGGAAGCTTTCCTCGACCTGTTTCTCCCATTGTCACATGTCTACTTGGAGTCATCTTCTCAGTGTTCACGGGACACTGATCTCTGACTTCCCCAGGACACTTTGACGTCTGACTTACACTGATTTATGGAGTAACTCTGCCTGTCAATTTCTCTCACGAGACTTGGCCTTTTATCTCTGTATCTTTCTCAACTTCTTGAATGTGTAGTAGTATGTGTAGGTGTGAAATAAAATTTCACTTACTGTTTTATACTATATGAACTTTCTGCTCATGTGGAGAATAGGTATCTCAGAGTCAAAGTGTTGGGGTTCTGATTCAGAATCTTGAAGTTGGTATAAGAAGACTTTGAGTAGCTTGAGTAGTTGTCATAAAAGCAGTGCAGAAGAACACATCTTAATTCAATGGGGGAGACTATCAGGTCCTTAAATTTTATCCTTCCAACTTTTTGTCCATGAGTCCAGGTGGGAGAATGTCACAGACAAGGTTGACTGTGCTATGGCCTATTACATGTTTGTTCACTTTGTTTTGCATGTAATTTTGACATGAAAGTTTACTTAGTGTCACAGTTCATTATTAGATCAGAAACAGTGCATTAGGAAGTGGGGGCAAATTTATGTTGACAAACGTGTCATTCAGAGCCTAAAGATGATACTGTATGAAACCAAGGGACTCAACAGATAAACCAAACAAACATAGGATTTTTAAAAAAATGCACAGCAAATTTAGGTGTTTATGTGGAAAAAAGGTAAAGAACTACCTTAATATCATAGTACTATAAATTGATATTCTAAATTCTGCCATCACAAAGAGACTAATTTCTTGTCTTTATATTGTATTTGAAATACAGTATTATTGCTTAAAGGTATGAATGCAGTGAAGACTCAGTATGTTGAATAATTTAGCCTCCCGCAGTGCTGGATAAATGAGCCCTGGCTGAGTTTCTTTCTCAAAGCTGCAGGGTACTAGTACTAATCATTAATTTCCCTCTGGTTATAGTCACATTGCTAATAATGTTATGTTGTGATCTTTTGTTCGGGCATTTTTTCCTATAAATTTCTGCTTTCTGATGACGCATCCAGAAAATGATGAAATGAGCCCTTTCTCTTAACTTTGTTGTTCTTTTAATCATTGGACTGCTTGTGAGTTTTCAGTGGAACACTCAGTAATTGTTAATTTGTATACCTTTTGTTTTAACTCCCTTTAATAGTCTCTTAACTTTTTCTAACTGGATTGGTAGATAAGAAAAACAGGTGACAAACTGTCCATTTTTGTAGACTATGATCTGTGATGCTGAGATCTGACAGATACTAAGCAAATTAGTAAGAATGCTACAAGACCCTGCTCTGGAACTTAGAACTTAATTTTCTTGTTTTGAATCACTTGAGACATTTTTCTTAGTGTGGTTCCACTCTGCCAGGAGCTCTTGGTCGTGTGTAAGGGTGAAGGGAATCGACTAGTTTGTAAAATTGCCTTTTATCTGAGAGTTTAGTTTCTCATTAGTTTATCTTACCTGAGGGTAGATGTTTAAAATATAAGTTTTGATGATTTAATTAGTCTCTCTATAGATGAGAGACTTATTTTTGAAGAGTGGAATTTTAAGGAAGCCTGACAACTTTAGTTTTCATGTGACAGAGAAGTTTTGGCATTGGGATAAGGTTTCCCAAGAGCCAGACTTTGCAGTGGCAGCTCAGTTGCCCTTTGGGAGTGAGAATCCAAAAATCTAACGTATATCTCTGTTCTTAAATCACAGCAGTTCCCTGTAGAAAGCTGCTGGTGGGACTTCTATGCTCTTTCCTCCACAATGGCTCCAAACATTTTCATAGGGTTTATCTTTTGATTTTGTGCATTATAAAAGCTTCCCTATTCACCATGTGTTCATTGCCCTGATTTGGTAGTTGGTATCTACCACAGGGATAGAGTGCATAATTCTTCATTTTTTTTTCTACAAGAAAGACATTTTCCTCCTCTCCTATACCACCAAAAATTACAGTGCTACTGTATTTCTACAGTTTCTTATCCTGAGACACAAGAGACACTGGTTGTTTTGTCCAAGATCCTGTAGAGTAATAAAGAAGTGCACAGATTTTGGAAGCTCACCAGTTTTGCTCCCTGTACACTGCAGTGTGAGAGCCTGAGAGACGCTCATCAAATTCCTATTAGCCTGTTCCCATAAAATGAACGACCAGTTTCATCATCTGCAGTTTCAGTTAGGAAGTTGTCAGCTGAATTTTGCTTTTCCTAGCTTTCGCTATTGGTTCTCATTCTCTCATAGAATGCCATGTTTTAACTACTTCTGAAAGACTTGTTTTTAAATATTTTGGACAGTTTCCACGTCTCTTTATAGCTCTCTCATCACTAGCTTAAATAACCTATCTACTCCTTTCAGCCATTACTCAAATATTCTGGTTTCCTGATTCCTCATTGTGCGACTGCTGTTTTGGGGATAAACCATCAAGGCTCGATGACCCATGTAACCCCTATGGCTTGAAAACTATATTTTGGATATTGTCTGGCTAGCTGAATCCACAGTAGAACTTGTTTTATCTTGAGGTCTGGCCTCTTTCACGATCTTAGAGATGTATGTGTTTTGATTTTAAGTACCCAAAAAGGTAGTGAGTTTGATATCATTGGCTCTATGTCATGTCAACAATATCATGAATGAAAATAGTGCATTGGAAGTGTGGTGTCCTTACAAAGATAAATTTATTTAAAAACACTGTTGAAATAGCATCTATTAAATAGAGGAGGGCATATTAGAGTATCTAAAAATGGAATGATATTTGAATGAATAGATCAGAAGCACACTCAGATGCTTTTGTTCTTTGATTATTCACTGAATAATCTTATGAGAATATTTTAAATCGATGAAAAATTGCATTTTTTTTGTCAAAAAATTTAAGTTTGCCAAAATGCCAACAACACTTTGCCTTCATGCCCATGATACAGCTTTCATTTTTTTTCCACATTACCCATGTTGTTTACTTATTCTTTATAAAATTAGCATTTCAAGCAGTATAACTTTGCTATACACTTAAAAAAAGACCCTTCAAATGGTATTGATATTAGTATTGTTATGTTTATTACCAGACACTCACCTTGTTCTTATTCTGTGGAAAGGTGACTGTACTTCATTCCATCTTTCGCCCCAGCCAACCATCAGTGGTAGTTTTGTAAATGTAATATTTCATTCTTTCTTTCCCCTTCCCTTTCATTTTTAAGTTTTGGAATGACACGTCTGACTGTGGTGCTTTCACAGTGGCTCTTGGTGCTCACTGGATGTCACTCATCTGGACCATAGGGAATGCTTTTTGGGTCTGCACACTTTGTCTGAGGTTCTTGCTCAAACTAGCTGGGATGCTCTGAATATTGGTGTGGTTTGGTGTGGTGCTGGGGTTATGGTGGAGATGCAGGTTACAGGCACAAGAGCTGCTAGACTGTGTTCAGCCCCTGAGGGGGTTACAAGGAATTGAATTCAAGACCTCATGCCTATCAGGCAGTGACTTTGCTATTCCTTGGGCCCTACATTGTTAAGCCTAAAATCAAGTTATTAGAATGGATATGACCTTGCTTTAAGTTTAATGATTTGATAGCTTATGATCTTTGTCAAATTATGGCACTGAGAGCTTATACTTTTTTTTTGTGTTATGTTTTAGCTCAAGTAATTCTTTAGTGACTGTGTTTATAGCATTCCACTTGAATGTATAAAGTCTTACTTATTTTTTCCCATGAAGTAATTTTTAAAATGTGTGGCTATTATGGGATATTCAGTCCAATAATATGTTGCATCTATGAGAGTTCTTGTGTTACAAGGAAAGGATGTTCAAAAACCAAAATCTCTCAAATAAGTTGTGGTCTGTAACAGTTCCACCCTTGGGGAAGGGAGGCTCATTGAAACTTCCATGACTATTAATCTTGAGAAAGAGCGTGCATGGTTTTTGGACTGAAGCCTTTAGTCTTCTTATCAAGCCAGGAATAAAAACTATAGGGTCAGTTGCATCTCTAATTTGGTTCATTTCTCAAAATGAAGATGGTAGGAATACATGGACATATACTCCTTTGAGAAGTATGAGTAATGAGCGAGCATATTTCCCCTTTCTTGATTTTACCAATTGTGTCCCCAAAGCCACTCACCACAAATAAATATACCATAAGAAGTTGACTTTGCTTGGATCAGTTCACTTGTTTTGAGGAATGGGTAAGGAAGACTTCCAGCTGGAGCTGTCAGTTTTTCCCACTGCAGCCGGCATCCGTCTCTAGCCTTTTGTGAGAATAACCTGATACACCTCCTTCTTGTGCTGCCATTAAACATTCTATATCCTGAATTTTGTAGGCCCCTCGGCTCCACAGATCTCTGGGGCACAGAGAAAGAGCTTAGGCCCCTGGTTGCTGGATGGCTTTGGGTTAGTAAGTCCAACTCTTCTTTATTTAATTTTAATTTTACTTTATAAAATTAATTTTTTTTAGAAAAAAAAAGGGTAAATAAGAGTCTCTTGAGTGAATTAGTATTCTCTCTGGATACTAGTTAAAATAGTGTGATGTTACAGATTACTAGAATTACATAAAATGCCCTCGATAGGGTTAATGTGTTTTCCAAATTGTCAATGATAAATGAAAGATGTACGTGTGATCTAATTTGTGTAACTCATTTCAGTCTCTTCTGAGAAAAAGCTGTGTGTAGTTATTTGTGTCTTTTATATAAATTGGTTCTGATGTTAGGGAACATCAAGACACAAAAGGATTTTTTTTGTCACCTAACTTCTTAAATTCTGATGTCTAGTTGATTGATGTGACATGCTTCCAAAATTATCTGGTTTATTAAACTTTTAAAATACCGTTAGGATTATTTCTAATGTGGTTATTTTGAGATGTTTAGTCCAAAATGTTGCAAATTAGGACATTCAGTGAGAGTTCTTCGATCACAAGGAAATCATCTTTTTAGGATTCCCACTTTTTAATTTAATTTTGCCACGTTTCTTTAAAAAAGACCCAATGGATCAGTTTTTCTCAGTCTGGAAAATTATTTGGGCTCTGGTTTACATTAATATAATTTTAGCTTTTGTATCCCAGGAGTCCTCTTTAAAATCTCATGATTTCATGAGCACTCCATTTTTCATACTTGGGTGCCCTATACACTTCTAGAATTTGGTTATCTGACTTCAATCTGAGGTCATTCATGCCATCGGCTTTTAGATGTGTAAGCCTAAAACTCCTTAAAGGAGATAATCTGTTTATGGCATTAAAGTTTTTGAGGTAACAGTAAATTCTGAGGTGAGGAGGTTATGAAAATTAGAGAATTCTTATCTAATCAATCTAATAGGTGTGTGTGATTCATTTGCAATTCTCTGGTGTTTATTCCCATAAGCCATAGAAAGAACCCACTGGAAGGGATTGGAAATATTCTTAGGATTGTGGGATGACAGAGTGGTTGCTTTTTCCAACCACCATGTGTGGTGATTAGACTCTGCGGAATGACATTGGGGTACACTGTGAAAAAACAGCAACAGCTTTCCAAATACTTATAATAAATAAATTATGTAAGACATTTTCCTTCAGCCAGATGTAACTGTAGAGGAACAAATTTAAAGTGACCTACAAGAAAATTTTGGAAATGCCCAGAAGTACCTAGTAAGCAACCATGCTTTTAGAAATAAGCAAACTCCTTTCTTGTTTTCAGGTGAGGATTCATTTAAAAGTTTATAATAGTTCATTTAAATTATGATCTCTTTCATTTATTAGAAAAGACAGTGATTGATTAAAAACGTCTATGCTAGATTAATAGTGCACATGGGCTAGTATTTTTACAGAACCTTTGATTCCACGGTGCAAAAAAAATTAGTAAGACAGTATTCTTAGTATGGTTTATTTTCTTAAATGTTTAGGAGCCAGAGTCATAGTACAGTGGGCAGGGCCTTTACCTTGCCTGAGGCCAACTCAGGGCCCCATGTCCCCATACATGTTGTGTTTGTTCCCCCTTCTCCCCTCCCCTGCCACCTTTCCCAGCTGCCCTGAGCCTACCAGGAGTGATCCCTGAGCACAGAGCCAGGAGTAAATCCTGAGCCCTGCTGGGTATGTATCCCCAAACAAAAATGTTTATTAATACTGTGTTTTTTATTTAATTTATTTCTTTATTTTAATGAGTCACCATGAGCTACAGTTGCAGAATAACAAACTTTAGTGATTACGTTTCAGTCATACAATGATTGAGTACCCATCCCTCCACCAGTGCCCATTCTCCACCACCATGTTCCCTGTATCCTTCCCACCACTCCTACCCCTTCCCACCCCCTGCCCTCTGTGACAGGCACATTCCCTCTTACTCTCTCTCTCTCCTCTTGAACACCCTGTTTTGTAAGTTAAGCTTCACCTATGAAAAAAATTTAATTCCTAGGGGAAGTTTTAGAAAGGTGGTCTTTAAATTTGTGCCTTTGAACACCCTCTTTTCCCCCTCCCGCCATCCCAAACCCAGCCACATAACAGGCAGCTTCATGGTTTGCAAAAGGCATTTATAGGGCTTAGGGGTGAGGAAAAGCGAGAGAACCTATTCCGAGGCTGCTGCTACTTTTACCGTCTTTCCTTCTTTGCCTCTGTAGTAAGGACAGTGCAGGGTCCCGGTTCCATGGGAACGAGGTCCTGGGGCTGCCCCAGGCAGGTGGGGAACTGGACACTACCCTGTGGGGTTCTTAAGAAACCCTACTTCTGTTTCGCCTTGGAGCTTGGATTCTGTTGACCAGTAAATAAACATGTCCTGTATATGTCCATATGTATGTATAGGTGTACCACATAGCATGTCAGGTCACAGTGCATTTTGTGGAGTGGTGCCTTAAAGGGATAATGAAGTGGTAAGAACCGCCTGGTAAGTTTCTTTCGAGCCAGTACTCAACAAGAAGTCATGGAGATATCTGGGGAGGAAGGATAGGGGGCAGACATGCAACATGCAAATGGTCTGAAGCAGAAGCGTGCTTGGCCTGTTGGAGTAACAAAAATAAGATTTGTATAGTTCTAGGGAATGAACCAGTTTCTTGATCAGTTTCTTGATCCAGTCATCTATTGATTGCATGTTTGGCCTTTGTGCAAATATGCTTTCAAGTTACTGTTTTTATATCCTTTGGATACATGTCTAATAGCGGTATCACTAGAACATATGGAATTTCTGTTTTTTAAATGAATTTCTATACTATTTTCTACAGAGACTGCACTAATCTGTGTTCCAACCAATAGTGTTTCAAAGTTCCTTTTTCTCCACTGCCAAGATTTATTGTTTCTAGTCTTTTTTTGACAAAGACAAGTGTCACCCATGTGATGTGATGACTCATTGTGGTTCTGATTTGCATTTTCCAAAAATAAGTGTTTACTATATTTTTCACGTGTCTCTGTCTTCTTTAGAGAAGTATCAATTCAGATTTTCTAGTATCGAGTGGACTAAAAACAAAAAACAACAGTGCTTTTTGTTGTTGCTGATTGTGTGTGTGTGTGTGTGTTAGAGAGAGAGAGAGAGAGAAAGAGAGAGAGAGATACTAACCCCTTTTTGAAGGTATAATGTCCTCAGTTGGGAAGTTATCTTTTTATTTTTGTGGTAATATTTTTTGCTGTGTAAAAACTTATTAATTAGATATAGTCCATTTGTTTGTTTTGTGTTTGCTTGCCTTGCCATTAGAGTTGAGTCACCACAAAAATAAAACTGCAATTATCATAGAATATTTGAAAGTTAACAAAGAAGAATACTGTTGTTCAATATACAGTTGGATTTCCTTTTATATGTCAAAGTGCAGAATTACAGTGACATTCAGGTCAGGTTTTTTCCTCAGTGTTGGGCTCTTATTTGTTACTTTCTTCTGAAGTCTCTTTTTCTTCTACTTCCATTTCTATTTCTAATAGGGAGAGTTGGCATTGTGTACTGACTGCGATCCTGAAGGGCGTGTTTTTATGTGTTTGCTTTCGGAACATACTCAGCCATGCTCAGAGCTCACTACTGGCTCTGTGCTCAAGGATCTGTGCTATATAAGACACCATATAAGATGTTGGGGATTGAATCTGGATTGGTTACCCACAGGGCAATTGCCCTACATGCTGTATAGTCGCTTCAGCTCCCAGGAGAGGATTTTTGTAAGAGCACCATGAGTGAGCTTTAAAGTAAGCACATTTTAACATATTTAACCTAGAAGATTGTCATTTAATTCTTTCAGAATTGGTTATATTCTGTATAACTGTCTTTAGACATTGGAAATGGCAGTGTATGTGGATATTTCTTGTTCGTTGTTAACTTTCAAATATTCTATGATAATTGCAATAATAGTGATGGGTCTCATTCCCCTGACCCTGAAGAGCCTCCAATGTGGCACCATTGAGAAGGACGAGTAGAGAGGCTTCCAAAATCTCAGGGCTAGGACGAATGGAGATGTTACTGAGACCGCTTGAGAAAATCAACAAGATGAGGATGATGATGATGATGATGATGATGATGATGATGTTGATGATAATGATAGGACCTACATGCATTACTGGTTCGTAACTCATACACTTCCTTATCTTCGCTTATTCGCTATTACCAGCACTCGGGGAATGGAGAAAGATAATGACTTTGAAGAGCTACTTTATTTCAGGTCTCATATTAGAAGTTTGACACAGTATTCCTCCATATAAGCTTGCCAATTCAATAGCCTGTTTTACGCTCACTTTACAACGGAGGAAAAATAACACCCTGCAAGGTTAGGGTTTTTTTTTCGAGCATTGTGAGCCAATTTTGTGAGCTTGCTCATCTACTCAGTGACTTGGGGACTCTGAGGCTGACACGCAGCCTCTGTCTCATTCCCGGTAACTCTGCAGTCCCTGGAGAGGTGCTGTAGGGAGGCGAAAGGGCCAGAGCAGGCCAGGGCAGTTTGCCTTCTGTTTGCTTCCTGTGGATTTCCCTTCTGCTTGTGGGCCACCCATACACTTCTTCCTCATCCCATAGAGGCCCGGAAGAGCTGAGTCCAGTCCCTAAGCCTTAATGAACCAGCTTCATGACACCCTCTCCTAGCCAGCTGCATGGCACTCACTGTCAGAAGTTAGAGTTTCAAAGTTTTAATAATCCCATCCTCGAACTTTTATTTTGTCCACCCTTGCATGGTAGCTGCTCCTGATACCATGCCAAGGTATCAAGGCTATAGCCAAGATACCTGGGAATTTTCTCTTTATCCTTTCAGTGTCCACACAACAACTCTGTTGGCCAAATTTTCTCTAATCAAACAGCTTGTGTTTTCTCCCCTTTGCCTGGACCCTGGGGAATACACTTTTATTTATTTTTGGAAGATTCTTCTGCTTACCTTCCTGGCTCTGCACTCAAGGATCACTCCTGGTGGTGCTTATGGGGCCATATGGGGTGCTGGTGATTAAACTCAGAGCAAGCTACTGAGAGTATCCTGCCCACACGGAGGAGCCTGGCAAGCTCTTTAAAATAACAAGGCATATTCGATATGCCAAATACAGTAACAATAACAGGTCTCATTCCCTTGACTCTGAAAGAGCCTCCAATTGTTGGAAAAGATGAGTAAGGAGAGTCTGCTAAAATCTCAGGGCTGGGACGAATGGAGATGTTATTGGTGCCCCTTCGAGCAAATCAATGAAGAATAGGATTACAGTGATACTGTGATACAGTGAATTTCAGTTTTAATATATAATATGAAGTGCTTATTTGTTTATTCAGCATGCATATTGGGAAACTTCTGTCCATTGAGGATATAATAGCATGATAAATATGATTCCCCTCTCTTACTGTTTCTCTCTAGAATATTAAAATATACCACAGAAATCCAAGACTAAATTGCCCAGTAATCCATCCCTTAATCAAGCCATTTATCTACATCACCCAATGAATGTATAATTTTTCATATCAATATATAGTGATACCTTATGTAGAACTTGGTGTTTTGAATTTTTATTTTATGTTCTTCTACTATATTTTGTTTTTAAAATTCTTTCTATTTCTGTCCCCTCCCTGACACTCTCTCTTTCTCTCCCTCCCTCTCTCTCTCTCTCTCTCTCTCTCTCCCTCCCTCCTCCAATATATACAATATATGCTTCTTTTTTGGCTTGATATTTGCTTTTATCTCTTAAAAATAACAAGGCTAATATATTCTAATTCAGGTAACAATCAGAATTCCATTTAAATTTATTTTCAAAGTTTTTGATTTTCATTTTAATGAGTTTTCTTTAGAATATTTTCAATATGAACCCTATTTATCTTCATCAACATTCTGTAAATCAAAGGATTATTTGGAATTTACTCAGGTGAATGCTTTATCCATTTGTGGTTTTAATTTCTTTATTTTATCTACTTTTCCTGTCATATGTCCAGTGCAATGGGGAACTACTTTGGGTTTCAATTCATGAGAACTTCTCTTTTATGATGCTCAAATTTCACTACAAAGAGAACGTAAATGACAGTAGTTGAAAAGGAGATATAATATTAGTCACCGCTACTTTATTATTAGTATTACTTTTTAATTTTTTAATTCCATGAAGAAACCAATAAAATAATTTTAAAAGAACATTATAATAATTTTAAAAGAACAACCCCCGTCTGTGTGGCTGATGATTTTCACTTTACTTTCTTTTTACTTTGATTACATCAATATTTCAACTGAAAACTCACGATTATTATTTGGAATTTTCTCCCCAACAATCAGACCTGCCAAAAAGGCATCATTTGATAATTTTTTTCACATTGCTAAGTATGTGAGGTCTTTGGATTTCTGGTATTTCAGTAATTAAGCCCAGAGAGATTTCTGCCAGAAATCGCATCATTGCAAGCTCACACCTCTGTTTAGTGGGGCTTATAAGATGGCGGTTGCCACACTATCTTATAAGGAAAGCAAAGGCTGAGAGAGAAAAACCTTTCCCCTCCCGGGGCAGCATGGGGCCGAAGCTTAGTTCACAGTCTAGAGGCATTTCTGAAAGAAGATGCTGGGTGCCGAAAGTAGTTAGTTGGCCTCCAGAATCATGTATGTGCCTCTATTGGAGGGGAAGATATTTATATATAAATTCAAAACTTGGGCGAAAAATTTTGAATAAATTAGTAGCTTGATATTTATTGGTATCTAAATTTATATTCTTCAGTTTTCAGAGCAGATCATAGCAGCACTGATAACAATAACTAATACTTCTAGTGTTAAGCATTGGCTAAATATCTTTCATTTATTTGTTACTATTTTGAGTCTTCCAACATGAAGGTAATCTTGGCTTTTTACCACTTTACTTTTAGGAAACAGATCCTGGGCATATTAAAGAAACTGATTAGCTTTTAGTTAATCACTGAAAATATAAAAGCGAATTTCTTGAACAATGTCTAATGTAACATAGAACTTATTTATTTTTAATTTTGGGCTGCACTTGACTATGCTCAAAATTAACCCCTGGGCTCTGTGCACAGCATTCACACCTGGAGGTGTTCAGGGACCATATGTGATGCCAGGGATCAAACCTGGATCAGCTGTGTGCAAGGCAAGTGCCCATTCACTGTACTCTGAAGAGATTATTTTTTGTGTATTTATTTTTTATTGAATCACAGTGAACTACAGTTACAAAACTTTTTTTTTAAATGTATGAGTACTGCTATTTTACAAAACTTTCATGTTTGAGTTTCAGTCATATAATAATTGAACACCCATCCCTCCACTGGTGTACATTTTCTACCACCAACGTCCCCAGTATCCCTCCCATCTCTTCCCTCCCCCTGCCTATATGGCAGACAATTTTCCTCTTACTCTCTCACTTTTTATGGGTATTATGATTTGCAGTACAGATGAGAGACCATCATGTTTGGTCCTTTATGAAGAGATTGTTTTTGAATTATTTCAGGACTGATATTTGAAACTAGATTGATCTGACACTGAAACCTGTATACTTGATAGTATAACTTTGTTCCTTTTAGTATTTCTTTTTCTCTTCCTTTAACTCCCTCCACCTCAGATTTCACTGCACATAATATCATGCAAATTTATGGTGTAAAACATGGTAGTTTGATGTACATATATGATGTGAATTACTACAATAAAACTAGTAAAGAACTCCATGAGCTCACATAATTACTTAGGTTTTTTCTGTGTCTTGGCTATTATAAATAACACTATTATTACAAGGGGCACATATATCGGTGAGAGTGATTTAATTGACTTTGGATACCTAGAAATGGATTTGTTGTATTATATTGTAATTCTATTTTTGATATTTCGAGGTATATCCATGCTGTTTTCCTTAGTGAATGTACCAGCTTACATTCTCATTAACTGTGCAAAAGTTTCCTTACTCCACACTCCATATCCTTGCTACATATAATTATTTCTCATTGCTATTCTAGCTGGTGTGGTGTGAGGTGATCGTTCACAGTGGTTGTGATTTGTTAATTCTTCCTGGTAATTGATAATGCTGAGTATCTTTCCATTTGCCTGTAAGACATTTTTTTTTTAAATTTAAATTTTATTGAATCACCATGTGGAGGGTTACAAAGTTCTCAGGATTATGTCAGTTATACAGTACTCAAACACCCTTCCCTTCACCCGTGCCCATATTCCATCACCAACCACCCCATTATACCTCCCGCCCCCTCCCGCCCCCCCAGTCCCCGCCCTTGTAAGTGATAAGTTTCACTTCGTTTACGCTTTATCTTGTAGACATTTGTCTGCCTTCTTTTAAGCAATGTCTGGTTAGCTCCTCAACCCATTTTAAAAATGGATTACTTATTTTTTTTCTATTGACTGTCATATGTTTTGGATATTAACTCCTTATTAATATTTTTTCTCATTCAGCAGATTTCCATTCCATTTTATTTTTGCCTTTGTTGTTTGTGCAATTGGTGTCTAACCATAACCTGCCCCCTCTCCCTCCACAAAACCAGTGCCAAGAATTTCTTCTCTGGAGCCCTCTCTGCCCCAAGGGACCCAGCCCTGGCAGCCAAAAACCTCCACAACCCAACTGCTGCCATGCGCAAGGCCACTCCCCACACACTTGGGTTGAACCTCATGCACCAGTGAACCCATTCCTGGACTGTGTGGCCGAATTTGAGGCTGTGTGACATATCATGAGATGCTCTCTACTCATTCTCCAAGAGTATCATTCCACATTTGATGGGGTTCAAATAGTAGGCAACCAATTATAGATGGAAATATATGATGTCCAGGAAATTGTTTCATTCTCTTCCAGGATCTTTAGTTTATAGTCTCTGGGTCTTGGCCATTGATGAGATTACATGGCTCATGGGGCAGTTTGTGGGTGTGACTGCCAAGCTACTGGAAAACTGGGGACCTGGGGGAAGGAGGCCGAGTCCTGATACAAGTGAGCCTGGGACTCTCAATCATAGATTCCCATCTACCTCTGCGCTACAGGCCTTAACTGCATCTTTTGATCTCTTTCAAGATTTATGGGTCTCTGAAATAAGGCCAATAAATGAGCTTATATAGCTGAGCCAGAGGTGGTTTGTGGGTATGTCTCCCACATACCTAATTTTTGGCTGTTTAATTCTTGGTAAACCTGGCCCCAAGTTGTTGGGGTTTGGCCAAAGGCACAGCAGCAATTTTGGGGTATCTGGAAGTCTGAAGGCACCATCAAGCTGCTGATGCACTCGCCCCACAGGTACAGGTTTACCTGCTGGCGGCACCATACACCCGTGTATTTTTTTTTTAAGGAATTTCGTGGGCTTAGTTCCTCCATTAAAGTCCTTAATTTATTCTGAGCTAAATTTATTTTGCACATCATTTTATGAGTAGTGTGGAGGTCGATGTGGAGGTCTCGTTCTATTCAGGAGGGAGAACCCTTCATGGGGCTGAGAAGGGGACGCAGCTGAATGAACAGACTCAGAGCCCCGAGGAGGGAGAAAAGGCATTTATTCTATGGCAGTTACAGTATTTATACTTCCCTGCTGGGAGGAAGTGGTATAGTATGCATGCCTGGGACCCCCAATAGAAATGCAGAGTGTGGCATGGGCGTTAGCTAGTGATAAACAAATGGTGATAGGATAAGATCAGTAAGATCAGGAGTGGCAACCTTTGCTAGGTATGGCATGGGCATTAACTAGTGATAAACAAATGGTGATAGGATAAGATCAGTAAGGTAAAATGGCTCCCTACAGAGTAGTGTCAGAGAGATGTCTAATTTCATTTTACTTGCAATAATGGGGGTTATTTGGTAATTTTTTCATCTTTATTTTTCTAATACCATTTGTTAAAGAGACTTTTGTTATTAATTTTTTGGATTCCTTTGTCAAATAGTAATTGATGATATAGGTGACGGTTTATCTGGGCTCTAGATTCTCTTCCATTTACCCATTTCTTAATTTTTAAATCTAATATAATAGTGTTTGTTTCATTAGTATCTCAGAAAAAAAGGAACTGCGGGATGCTTCCACATTGGTTTCTCAGGATTATTTTGTTCACTTTGGGTATTTTGTATTTCTGAAAGAAAGTATTTTTGTTTTTGTTTCTGTGAATGATGTCATTGGAATTTCTATTGGGATTGTATTGATTCTATAGAAGGATTCTTTGTTTCATGGAAATAAAGTATGTTAATTTGTATTTTCTTTTGTTTCTTTAATCATTGTCTTATTGTTTTCAGAGTAAGGCCTTTCACCTCAGTTAAATTTATCTCAAATATTTTTTTTTAAATCATATTATAGAAGGGACTATTCCTTAATTATTTCAGATGGTTCATTAATTTATGGCTGATTTCCCTATGTGTGTTTTGTTCTGCAATTTTACTGAATTTTATTAGTTTCTTTAAAAAATTGTTTTATTTATTTTTTAGGCCACACACAGCAGTGCTCAGGGCTTACTTCTGGCAGTATTCGGGGGACCATATGGAATCCCAGGATTAAACCTTGCTGCATGCAAGGCAGAAATGTCCTACCCCTTGTACTATTGCTCTGGGCCTGAATTTTATTAGTTCTAACCAGTCTTTTAAATTTTTTTTTCTATTTCACTGTGAATTCTTTAGGTTTTTTATATCTAGATCATATCACTTAAAACTGTTTCTTTGCAGTTTTATTCCTTTCTTTTTCATTAGCTATCTTTCATTTCTCTCTCTTGCCTAAATGCTTTGACTAGGGTCTCAAGTACCATGTTGAATAGGAGTGACGAGAATCTGCACACTTGCTTTGCTTTTAATTTTAGAGTAGATCTCACCCTTTACTTTATCTATGGTTTGATATAAATGGCATTTATTATGTGGAGGTATAGTCCTTACAGATACAATGTGTTGAGAATTCTTTTTTATTTTCTTTTTGGGTCACACCCAGTGATACTCAGGGGTCACTCCTGGCTCTGCACTCATGAATTACTCCTGGTGGTGCTCAGGGGACCATATAGGATGCTGGAAATTGAACCTGAGTTGGCCTGGTGCAAGGCAAACACCCTACCCGCTGTGCTATCTCTGCAGCCCCTGAGAATTCTTTTTTTCTTTTTCTTTTTTGGGTCACATCCAGCGATGCACAGGGGTTTCTCCTGGCTCTGCACTCAGGAATTACTCCTGGTGGTGCTCAGGGGACCATATGGGATGCTGGGAATCGAACCCAGTTCAACTGCGTGCAAGGTAAACACCCTACCCGCTGTGCTATTGCTCCAGCCCCCAACCCTGAGAATTCTTATGATGAAAGAAAGGATGTTTTATTTTGTCAAATAATTTTTTCTATTTCTATAGGGTTGGCCACACAATATTTATTTATTTTTTTATAGTTTTGGACTTCCAGTATATTTATGTATGTATAGCATTGCTCTGCATGCTTCACTTAAAAATATATATGGCTGTTGGGGCTTGTGGGATAATACAGCAGGTAGGGCATTTGCTTGCATGTGGCTGACCTGGGTTCGATTCCCAGCATCCCATATAATTCCCTGAGCAATGCCAAGAGTTAATTCCTGAGTGCAAAGCCAGAGGTAGTCCATGAGCATTGCCAGGTTTGGCCCCAAAATAAACCATATATACAAGTCACTACTTTCTTTATACATATTTTTTCTAGAACTTTTTCAATGTCCATTTTATTTTATTGAGTTCTTTTTTAAAAATTTTATTTATTTATTTATTTTTATTTTTTTGCTTTTTGGGTCACACCCGGCGTTGCTCAGGGGTGACTCCCGGCTCATGCACTCAGGAATTACTCCTGGCGGTGCTCAGGGGACCATATGGGATGCTGGGAATCAAACCCGGGTCGTCCTCGTGCAAGGGAAATGCCCTACCCACCATGCTATCACTCCAACCCCCTGTTGAGTTCTCTATTTAATAAATATTCATGGAGCACCTGCTCAGTGCAAGACATAGTCTGTGTCCTCAGGATACATCAAGTAAACAAACAAAAAGATCCTTTATTCTAATTAGAGGAATATTAAATATACATTCTTCCTCGTCTTCCTCATTATTATTATTATTATTACTATTATCATCATCATCATCAACAACATCACCATCATCATTATCTTGGATTTTAGGCCACACTGGTGGTGCTCATGTCTTATTCCTGACTCTGAGCTCAGATATCATTCTTGTGGTGCTTGGGGACCACATGGGGTTCTAGTGTTCAAACCCTAGTTGACCATATTCACAGCAAATGTTCTTCCTGCTGTACTATTTCTCCACCATTATTATTATTTTATATTTTGGTTTGAGGGCCATGCATTGTGGTGGTCAGGGGGCTGTATGTGGGACTGAGGATTGAAATATCCTTTCATCATAAGTGCCTTACCTGCTGTATTATCTCTCCTGGCCTTAACTTTAGTACTGTTTTCATTATTATTAGTCACAACTGGTATTGCTTAGGGCTTATTCCTTATTGTGTGCTCAGCAATCACTTTTGGAAGTGCTTAGGGCATTGAAACATGGCTAGCTGCATTCAAGGAAAGCCCCTTACTTCCTGTACTCCCTCTCTGGTCCCATAAGTAGACATTTTAAAAAGTAAATAGTGTAGTATGTTAGGTGACAGTAGGGGGGAAAGAGGCAGTTTAGAATAAGGAGGTTTGGAATAATAAAGGTTTAGGGAATTTAGAGGTACAAGATTTGGCAAATTGCTAAGAATAGTCCCAATTGAGCAGGTAATTGAGTGGATTTTGAATAAGGTGAGATAACTATTCACATCATTCTTAGGGGGAAAGACTTTCAGCCATGTGGAATAGTTAATGGTAGGTCATCAGACATAAGTGTGTCTATCTACTTGAGAAACAAACTGCAAATTTTGTGTGTCTAAAGCACTGACAATGAAAGCAAGCACGGTCATTGGTAAGGTGGAGAGGTTGGAGAGCAGAGAATTACTACATTGTTTGCTTCTTCGCTGAGTGAAATAAAGACTATTGTTGAGTAAAAGCATATAATATAATTAAAAAACCTCACCATGTTGTCTTGGAATATGCTTGAGTATAGTCAAGGAGACCAATTAGGAGACTATTGTATTAATTTGGAAGAGAATTGATGGTGGCTTGGACCAGGATAGGTTATAGTAGAGGAAGTAAGAGAAGTGGTTAGATTCTGGGTGTTTTTTTGAAGGCACAGACAATGGGATTTTAACACAGACTGAATGCAGGGAATGGAAAAGAGCAATGAAGGATGACTCAGATGTTTTGGTCACAGCTCTTGGAAGGATGAAATTGCTACTGACTCAAATGATTTGTCTGCTAGGATATACTGTGTGGAGGGGAAATGTGTTTTGACTATGTTACGTTTTAATGTGAGAAACACATGTTAAATATTGATATTTAGGGAAGATGAGGTGTTTGATGACAGATGAAAGCAAAGGACTAGAGAGCTGTGGAAAGGGAAGGAAGCATTGTTTTGAGATGATTTTGTGTTAATATGGTTGTGTCAGAACTCTAAAATAATATAACTAGAGGTCTGTATTTTAGTAAAGGTAATATCTGGACAGTGAGTGGCTTTAGAAACATGTTAGCATTTTGCACTTATTCCATTGAGGTTCTAAAAGGGATCGTTCAGAAACCAAATGCTAGAGGACTTGAACACAATTATAAAAAAGTATAGCTCTGTTAGAATAGCCATTAAAATAATTGGGCAGAAATTCTTTTGTTTTGTTATTAACTAAGTAGAAAACAGAATTGTATTTTTTGTCTGTCGGAAAAATGGGTAACAGACCTTTGTGTGGTTTATATTTTATGTGTGTGTGTCTACTATAATAGTAACAGATAATGTCTTTTAGCTGCTTATGGAAAGAATTAGTCTCTTCTCTACCAAAAAGCTAGTCTTGTGGAAGCTGACAAAAGTCATTATATTATGTTTTTTGGATCCAAAAATTATGATATCTTGGAAAAAGTGAATGAGTATGGCAATGGAAGAAAGATGTCTGTGATATAACAGACAAATTATTGAAACAAAAGATACAGTATTCCTTTAATTGGATTCTTCTCGACTGTGGCTTTAAATATGCTGACCAAAGGCAGCGTCGGGAAGAAAGGGATCTTGGATTTCTGAATCATAGTTTTTTCAACTTGGGTTTGATTTAATTAAGCAAAATTTTATTGAACAACTACCTTGGAGCCAGACAGCCTAAATTTGAATCTCAGTTCTATTTGTCTACTTCCTGGCGCATCTATTTGCGCAACTGTAAAGTGGAGATGATACTCTGTGATTATTTTAATGAATTGAACTTAATATATGCAAAGTACTTAGAACTGTGCGTGCTACTAATCAGCAGAATTAGAGACTGGGAATTTAAAGACACAAGATTTCCTGCAAGCTTTGCCACCTTTGCTGCTTTTTTGCTGTTTAACACTGACCTGAATGACCCAAATAGTTCTTGGAGCAGCATTTAGATAAAAAGCTGGCCATAAGCTTCTAGTGCCTGTGGACAACTTCCATAGTTTCTCTGAGAATTTTTGTGTCTTCCCACCCCTTCTTTTGCTCATACCCCTCTAAATGCACACTTGGATACATGCTCTTTTACTTATTCCTTCCTATTAGCCAATCAAATGTCTCTTTTTCCTAGAGCCAGGAAAACCTTTCTCATATATTGTATTATTGCCATATTCTACGGGTAACTTTTATATGAACTATCAGTTCTGGTTATTCCAAGTCATATACTTTTAGAACGTCAAAACACATTATTTCTCATGCTCCAAATTTGAGTATGTGGGTTTCAAGGCAATTGCTTCTCAAGGCAATTTATTTTCATAAATTCTCTTTGGAAAGAGATGTGAACAACACATCTGTTTGACTATATCTTCCCTCAAAGCTGAAGCTGCTTCAACTTTACTAGACAGAGAAATAAAATCAGTAAAAGTGAAAAATATTTTTAAAATGTTCTCCTTTTAAGTCTCATTTCCCAAAGCAGAGTTGCTATACACTATGAGGATTACTCAGTCATTTCATGACCCTAAACATTGTGATAATGAGTCACACTGATATTCATGCATATATATCACCAAAATAAGCTGTCAAAGATGTGTTGCAGGTGAGCTAATGTTAGACAGAGAGAGGAAATGGTGGGCCAAAGTTTAAATTCTGACTCCTTTTTAATTTACTTGGTTGTCTTTACAATTCGTTTAACTCATCCGGAATCTTACCACTGAAAGAGATGTAGTGACTCACTGATGACAATACAGAATATTGTCTGTACTTCTGGGAGACTATATTGATGGATTTCAGCATCCAACCAAGTTGTATTATCAGAGCTTTAAATCATGATTCTTGTAAAAAATTAATTTTTGAGATCATAATATGGCTTACAGCAATTTCTGTATTATTGTTATATACTTGCAATGCTACTTTATCTCCCCACCACTAGAGTGTCAGTAACTCACCATGACTGTCTCATGGTCCCTCTCCAACTGTCCAGCCTGTTCAGGCTCAGTTGACAACTTGGTTGACAGTATCCCAGGGTTTGCTTCCATGAAGAGTTGCCTCTTAAAGTGACTTCTGTTCAGTTTATGAAATAGCTACTACTAGGATGCTCATTGTTGTGAATGGCTGCTGCCCTGCCCACTCTGTTAGTCTAAATCTCTGACTGTGATGAGGACCACTGCTTTGAGCAGGGGTTTTTGTTTGTTTGGTCTAACTCTGCTTGTTTCTTTGACTTTCAGTGTTGGGCCCACACTAGGCACTGCTCAGACTTATTCTGGGCTCTGTGCTTAGGGATCACTCCTGGTGTGTACTGCTGGAAGTGGTGGTGGGTATTGGTAGGTGGGGTGAGCTGGGGGATGGAGTGGCATGTGTATCTAAATGTCATGGTCAGGGTTTGAGCCAGGACTGCCTGTGCAAGACCTGCACCTTACACTCTGTACTATCTCTCTGAGCACCCCGCTATCCCTCTTTGCAAGATGTTTTCAATGCTTTCTGCTTTTTTTTCCCTTTATTTTTGGCCACACCCAGCAGTGTTTAGGACTTACTCCTGACTCTGCACTCGGGAATTGCTCCTGGCTGTGCTCAGGAGACCATATTGAATGCAGGAGATTGAAAGTGGGTTGGCAAATTCTAACCAAGTAGAAGGCAAACTCCCTACACGCTGTACTGTTGTTTGGGCCCCACTTTCTGCTTATTAACATTCAAAATGATCTTTCTAAATTGCTGTTAAAAACCTTAGTGTCTTATCAGTGGGAGTTTTAACTAACACTCATTGCCCAGTAATGATAAAAGCTGTTTTCCCTTGAAATTGTTTCCCCCCCCCATTTTGGGCCAAGGGCAGGCTGGAGAACACTCAGCAGTGCTTGGGGGACCACACAGTGCTGGTGATCCAATCAGGGGCATGTAAGCATTTCCACCCTTGTAGAATCTCTTGGACCCATGTTTTAGAGTTTCAGAAAAAGAGATAATACATGTGAATGTTGCAAACTTCAGCTCTGTGCAAGTGCTAGTTGGTTAACAAGTTCTAATTTTTTTTTTTTTTTTGCTAACTCTCCTACTGTTCTTACTTCATTTTCCCTTTATATAGTGTCTTTCTTTTCGGTGAATTGTCAAATTTGCCTTTAAGGAAACTAGATTTTCTGAGAGTCAGCTTCCTAGTTGGTCAGTGTGATTTGTTATCTCAGCATCTTTTCCACTGTTTGAGCAATGTTCTGGGGTTTCTTTGGTTCCTTTTTTTTTTTTGTCTGTGACTTGTTTTCTTTTTTTAAGCATGAGTTATGTTTCTAAATTGCTGCTGTTTCATACTGAACTGCATTAGCTGCTATATGGTTTTGTTTATTTTTGTCTGAGTAGTCTGGGGCCTTATTTATCATTTATAAACTGATTTTTAAAAAGATGAATTCACGGGGCTAGAGCAATAGCACAGTGGGTAGGCCAACCCCGGTTCGATTCCCAGCATCCCATATGGTCCCCTGAGCACTGCCAGGAGTAATTCCTGAATGCAGAGCCAGGAGTAATCCCTTTGCATTGCCAGGTGTGACCCAAAAAGAAAAATAAAAAAGATGAATTCACTCATAGTCAACATTTCAATTGGGTACAATTATGTATAAAAGTACTGTGCTAGTAACTGGAGGAGGGGCTGTGATTCCAGGCTTCCCATTTGCAAATCAGTCCCTGGTGGTTGTGTCACCCTTCACTCAGTTTGGGACAACAGCCATGCAGTGAGAATGAGGTCAGGGTACTGTGCAAGGAGGGACTAGGGATCACGGGGTATTCTAGATGTGATGCCAGGGAAAGGCTCTGACTTACAGTGGCAGATCAGAACAGTATTAACCTAAAAGCTTGGGTTCATTTATTTCTTTATTTTGTTTTTGAGCCAAACCTGGAGGTCCTCAGAGGTTACTCCTCGCTTTTGGCCTTGCACTCAGGGTTCACTGACTCCTGGTAGTGCTCAGGAGAGCATAAAGGGGGTATTGGATATCGAACCTTGGGTCAACTACTTGCAAAGCAAGTAGCACTACCTACTGTATTATCACTCCAGTCCCTAGCAGAAAAACTTTGAAGCCAAGGGAGTGAATAAAAGTAGATGGGGCTTGTTGAGAACTGTTAGACCTTCTATGATTGTTCTATAAACAGATATCCCAGTTGCTCAGCACCCTTCAAAACAGTTCTTGTGACACCAGTTTCTGTATGTTGAGTGCCGTTGATAGACTTACTGGAATCCACTGTATTTAAAAATTGCTAATATTTTTAGACAGGGCTGGAGCAATAACACAGTGGTTGGGCGTTCGCCTTTCACGTGGCCAACCCAAGTTCTATTCCTCCGCCCCTCTCGGAGAGCCTGGCAAGCTAATGAGAGTATCGAGCCTGTGCGGCAGAGCCTGGCAAGCTACCCGTGCGTATTGGATATGCCAAAAACAGTAACAGTAAGTCTCTCAATGAGAGACGTTACTGGTGCCCGCTCAAACAAATCGATGAGCAACGGGATGACAGTGACAGTGATTTTTAGACAAGGTCTTTTCAATTTGTACTACATTTTATTTCAGATGATTCTTGGTTGATGTGGTTGCCCTGTGCATTTTAGGAGATCTAGCAGATTCCTAAATCCAGTCAATGCTAATAGCATCCTATTCCCTTCCCCTATTATAGAAAATTAGAAAATCTGAAGATATTGTTATGTGTCCCCTGTGATAGTTAATTCCAGTGGAATAAGCTCTTCTCAGTTTATGTAAAGCCTTTCTGAAGGAGTTACATTAGCTTTCTATGTTAAAGAATAGAAGAAGAGTGCATTTATTTTTGCAGTTATCCCAACTCCCATTTAGGAGGTTGAGATAAACCAAACCTCAGAGATTTGGTTCAGTTAAATATTTTTAAAAACTTAAATTTTGAATTGGGACTACTCTGGCAAAACCTAGCCTGGTATGGATTGATGGGCCTAGGAATGGAATCCAGGGCCACTGAGGCACATACTCTGCCACTGAGCTCTCTCTGCAGCCTGATGGAACATTTTTTTTTCATAAATGCGGAGGTAGCCTATAGGTTCAAGTCAAAACTTGTTTTTCCCTGATTCACACGTAGGGATGAGCCTGAGTGTAACCCAACCATTGTAGGGCACTGCTGTCAGTTTATGTGTCAAACATTTTAAAGCAGATCATCTATTATTAATAAGTATATGTGTATTTATTTATTTGGTTCTTAGGCCACACCCAGCAATGCTCAGGGTTTACTCCTGGCTCTGCACACAGGAATCACTCCTGGCAGTTCCTAGGGTACCATATGGGATGCCACGGTGAGCTGCATGCAAGGGAAGGCTTACCTGCTATACTGTCTCTCCAGCCTTGTATTTACTATTTTTAAAAGTTGCATTCTTTCTTTCAATTTATAAACATCAAAGAAAAATCTTAATAACTTAGTTGTCATGTAGCTGAAATAACTTATGGCTTGAAATACTCAGCTTAGGGTTTGTAAAAATAGACATCAAAGAAAAATCTTAATAACACTGTCAGTGTATCACAACAAGTCTCACATGGAGACATTACGGGTGCCCGCTCAAGCAAATCGATGAGCAACGGGATGACAGTGATACACTGACAGTGACTAGAATCCAAATTATGTGGGGTGGGATTTTTATCCTTTTCTTCCCCTCTCTTATCCTAGTTCATGTCACCATTCACAAGGTAGAGAGTGAACCCAGAGAGTATTTCAGCATCTTGTCTCAGTTTGAAGCAAATTCTTCCTGACTACTGCTCCAGCCTTTCTTCAGAGCCTACTGTTTTTGACTCTCCAGTTGGCAGAGAGCTAAGGCTAGGAGTTTGGACCATGGTGGTATCACTGCTTCTCATTGATGAATCTTCTTTCTAAATTTGTTGCTGCTGCACATTTTTTATGCCACTTAAAATTTGGGTCATACCCAGCAGTGCTCAGGGGCTTCTCCCACTCTGTGCTCAAGAGCCATCCTTCTCTGCATTGCATATGTAGTGCCAGGGATCAAATCACCAATCACCTTAACCCCATATTATCTCTCCTGCCTTTTACACCACTTGTACAGGAAGTTTTTAGGATGAAAGCTAGACAGCTGAGGGTGGAGAGGGCTTGTCTGTGTATTTGTTGTCATTTAATGGAATGATGGCAATTGGAATTGATGGAATTGATGGCAATTTTGGAACTAGCAACTAGGTTTTATTGTTTAAGACAGAACGAGGTTTGGGGTTAGCCAGTTTTCTACATTACGGGGAAGGTGGAGTGACATAATAGGTTAACTATGAGCCTCATTTCACAAGAGTTGATATGGTTCAGTAGACAGAGTTTGCTTAAGTAAGCTGAGTTACAGATTCTCTAAGTATAGTTGGGCAAGTTACTGAACGAGTTTTTTCCTGACTTCTTGCCCAATCATTATTGTAACAATTTAACATGTTCATTATGCAGTACCTCTAGTAGTACTGTTACAGTTACAAAGTACACTACACAGTAGTTGTAACAACTACTAAGTACTCTATCAGATAGATTTTTAAAAATTTTTTTTAATATAGTGAATGTCTGGATTGCTTACTTACTTATGGTTTATATGATAACTAAGAATTGGTTTTTTTTGCTTATTCAGAAAAGTTAGGATTCTTGTTTTGGCTTCAACACTTCACCACTTTGGCTTCACTTATTCTCCTTAGTTAAGTTTCTTACTTTGTGTATTCTGTGGATTCCTTATATCCAAATTGGTTGAAATGATCTTTCATTTTCCAAGATCTGAAATCCTACTTCTGTTTAAAAAACAAATTTCTCTTTTTGTTATTTTATTTTTTATTAACTAATTTGAGTTGGACCTCCCTTTTAGGTCTAAATAGCCCTGAGGATTGTGAAAGTCTTTCATAAATAATATTTTCATTTAAAACATAGGCATGTGCTAATTGAATAAATTGCTTAATTGGCAGTTTACACTGAATTCTGTAACATAGCACAGTGGTTGGGCTTTCGCCTTTCACGCGGCCAACCCGAGTTCGATTCTTCCGCCCCTCTCGGAGAGCCTGGCAAACTACCGAGCGTATCGAGCCTGTGCGGCAGAGCCTAGCGAGCTACCCGTGCATATTGGATATGCCAAAAACAGTAACAATAAGTCTCTCAATGAGAGATGTTACTGGTGCCCGCTCGAACAAATGGATGAGCAACGGGATGACAGTGACAGTGTCCTGCTCAAAAATCAACCTAAAATATCTTTGCAGCAGTCAACTTGTCACAGGATTATGTTAGATCAGCAAAATAAGCAGCAAAATTCTATTAGGATAATATTTGTAATCAAATGCTCTTAATTTCTAACCAGCCTGCTTCTATAATATGGTGAATCATGTGCCCTTTTCATATTTAGTTTTCCTCCTCTGCCATAAATTTGTTGTATAAACCATGAAGATTATGTACAATTAAGAGACAACAACTCTCATTGAAGGCCCCAATGTTTTAAGTACCACACAGAATCTCTTTGAAGATGACTGCTAGTGCCTTAAAGAACATCTTTTTCCTTTTATATATTTTTGTTTATAGTATTTGCAGCTGACCCCCATTCGATTCTTCCGTCCCTCTCGGAGAGTCCGGCAAGCTACCAAGAGTATCCTGCCCACACGGCAGAGCCTGGCAAGCTACCCGTGGTGCATTCAATATGCCAAAAACAGTAACAACAAGTCTCACAATGGAGATGTTACTGGTGTCAACGCGAACAAATCGATGAATAACGGATGACAGTACTACAGTGTTTGCAGCAACCGATGCTAGCAGATGGTTGATTCCCTTATATTTAATACTTTAAGGTAAAGAGGGACTTAAATTATTAAGCCTCAAATCCAACCCACAAAAATAATTCAACATCAGTTGTGCACATCTTTTTGGTTGTTACTCACTTATTGGATTCTGCTGCTGCTAAATAAAATTATTTGGGGGATTTTGTTATATAAATATTTACAAACCAACATAAATAGAAAGTGTGAGTTGAAATAAGAATGTATGTTCCATTTTATGCCGTAACAGTAACTATACCATAGAGTGCTTATTTCCATGCGAAGCATCATGTTTAGACCTTTACGTACATTGTTTCACTGAAACGTCTTACCAGTGCTCCTTGGTGACTGATACTCCTCCATCTATGTTACAGATAAAGAATATGAGGCTCAGGGTAAGTAACTTCCCCATCTTCACATAATTACTGAGAAATAGAGCTGCAGTTTGATCCAAACCACCCATATTCCAGTTGGGTGGCATTTTAAAGAAACCACAATTCCCTTGCTACAACACAGGGTGGAGTTTCTTGTTGATAGTAAATGGAGTAGCAAATTGAATGGTTTCTGGAGAAATTAAAATCTACACAATGCTGTTTCCTAGTTATTTTTGTAATTAACATTTGGTGAATAAGACTGTGTCATGAATTGAACCTGGTTATAAAAGAATTAGGAAAGTCCCTAATTCTTTACTCAACTTGCTTGGTTGCTACACTCACTTAATCTTCCATGATCAGTTATAAAACCACATTTTGACATGGTTGTAGCTCACAAATTATTATAACAAATTTTCTGAGCTTAAAAAATTCTTGAGGCTAGTAGAAACTGAGAGGAACAAATAAGTAAATATTTTCTCAAGAGCATCAGATGAACTGAAGCCAAAATACAGCTGTGTACTTTACAAAAACTAGGGTAATATGTGATTATCATCTTAGATGATTATTTTCCATAAAAATGTGATGTTAATAACACTCTGAGCTTAATTCCTTTGAAATGTTTGCAAAGGCTAAGTACATGTAAATCTAAGATATATTATAAGAATAATAGCCACTAATGTTCACAATAGCCAAACTCTGGAAACAACCCAAGTGCCGGAGAACACTTGACTGGGTTAATAAACTATGGTACATATACGCAATGGGATACTATGAAGCCATAAGAAAAAATGTAGTCATAAAATTTGCTACTATGTGGCTGAATATGGAGAGTATTATGCTGAGTGAAGTTAGTCAGAGGGAGAGAGATAGTCACAGAATGATCTCTCTCATATGTGGGATATAAAGAAACATAGTAGGGGAATAACAAATGCCTAAAAGCAATTGAAGCAATGGAGATGAGAACCCGTCTTTAGTAGGAAGCTTGCCACTGAGGGTGGGTTTGGAGATAGGACCAGGAAGGGACACCGCAACAATGGTGGAGGGGAATGGTCAATCTGGAGGAGGAGGAGTGAGTGCTGGAAGATGGTAAAGTGTCATGCATGAAACCATGTCAATAATAGCATTACTTTCAAACAAATTAGTATCTTTCAAACAAATGAATTAACCAAATGAAGCAAAACAAGCTTTTAGATGCTAAGTCTATGTCATGGTTACTGGAAGGGAAAGGTCAAGAGGGGTTGGTAACAGAGGACTTATTGTATGGTGAGATAGCATTGGACTTTAACGGTGAACTGAAGGTGGTTTGTATATACTTGATTTGTAATGATGCAAATCTAAATGCTTATTTATGAATTTTTTATAGTCTAGTCTCTTTTCCCCTCTTTCATCCCTTTTTTCCCTCATCTCTTGCTCTAATCAGCTTTGTGATCATTACAGTTACCTTCACTCTCTTTTCTGCCAGTTTTCTCCTGACATCTACATTAATACTTTAATTGCAAGCAACAAAACTTTCTCAGGCACTTTTCATAAAGGATTCATCTCTTTGAAAGAACATCTTGTAGTTTTCAGGTTTAGCATAATCTGGTGGTGATGGGAGGCTGGGGGGGGCGGAGAACAATGACATAAACTTCCTACTGTATTTTAGGTTAGAATAAAGGATATAGATGAACAACCAGATGACGAGATACCAACACAAGGCATGGCAGAGTCCTTGGAGCAGGAATTCTGTCACTGGGGAGCTGGGTGCATTCAATATTCATGAATATATTCACTCACCTGGAATCTCTCTCAACCACAGACTACTGGGATTTTTTTGGGTTCTTTCTCATAGAGCACAGTTAGTTACAAACTCCATTTCCGGCCCTCTTCCTTCTCAAGACAATGGTAGCAGGGTTGACAATTCCTAGTTCTTAGCTAAAATTTGGTTTGTTTGGTAACTAGTTTATCCAGGTTCCACCCAGTGTTGCTTCCCTAGAACACAGATGCTCCCATGACTCAGGAAATTGCAAAAACTTCAAGAGTCCTGTGTCAAAGGGTTGAAGATCAAATATCAGAACAAAAGATATTCCTAGTATCTCTAGGTTTTGGGATATCTGTGTTGGAAACTAGGACAAAAATTATACTTTACCATGATTTCAGACCCTGAAGGCTTGCCATTTTGTAGTAAGCATATATGAATTTAGAAAAAATTTCTCCTCCTTTGGGGGGGGTCATCAGTTTGTTAACAAATAAGCCTATCATTTGAATTAATGAAGTTCAAAGTTATTAAAGGTGACTCACATTTACCCTTTTTCTTTGTGTCACATTTATATATGTCTCTCTCTTTATATGTGTTTATATGTCTGTGTGTGTGAGGTGGGGGAGGGCAGGAAACTGATTTGAAGTAACAGCATTGTTAATTTTTGGTAAAGGTTTAAATAGTTTAACTTTGTATTTGGAAAGAAAACTGTTTTATGAACCTTTGAAAGAAAGTAGCTCACCGGGTCAAATGCATGCTTTACATGGGTGAGGTCTGGATTCACTTCCTAGTACCATATGATTGCTGGGCACTGCCAGGAGCAGCTCTTGAGCAAAGATTCTGGAGTATCCCTTCAGCAACTGCTGGGCATAGCCTGTAAATCAAAACAAAGAAAAAGCAGCAAAAATCCCCCAAATGGCCTATCATAGGTTTTCCTAGATTCAACTTATTAGCAGTTTTCTCTTCTGGTATTTAGGTAGTTATTTACTTTTTATTTTTGTCATATTTTCTAAATTGGATACATAGTGTTGACCTCACTTTTCAGACAGGAGATAGAGATATAATTGTTAATACTCTTAGCTATGATATCTAGCTATGATATTGTTGTTTATATTACCTGTGAGCTTATTTTTGGACAGCAGTATGGTTCAAAATAGAGGCTTCCAATTAGACAATTACTGGGTAAAAGGAGAGGATGCTTTCCAATTTATAAACTTGTAGTGGATGATTTTTTTCTGAAATACAGTGATTTATGGATACAATTTTATAGTTGCTTACAAATATGAGTGCTTAATATCACAAGTACAATCTGTGTTCTTACTTGTGAGTGGAATCTTAAGAATAGAAATTAGAGAAGACAAGTTTGTTGGTTGTGCAGGGAAGAGGGGCTGTTACAGGCCTAGGTAATTGGATATAGGTGGTTAAAGGTACAGATGTTTAGTTCTTAGATGACTCAATTCTGGGAGTGTAGTGTACAATAATATCATGATTCAAGTTGACACTATTGTATCTTGTAATTTGAGAGTACCTTTTTAAATGCTCTCAATATTGTAATCCTGTTAGGTAGTGATTGTATTAACCTTGCGATGTATACAAATATGAAATTATTATATAACTTAAACTTATCCAATGTTATATGCCAAGTATGTCTCTGTAAGATCAGGGTAAGAAGGATAACATTTTCTGTTAGAGTTAAGGTTTCCTTAGTGTAAAGTATGAGATTATTTTTAAAAGGAAAAAAAATCATAATGTTCACAGTGCCACAAAAAAATGAGCTTTTGGAGGCAGAGAGATGGTACAGCAGGGAAGGTGCTTGTTTTGTATGCAGTCAACTTGGGTTTGATCCCAGCACCCAATATGGTCCTCTGAGCCCATCAGAAGTGAGTTTTTTTGTTTGTATGTAATCAAAGTAAAGAGAAAGTAAAGTGAAATTTATCAGCTACATAGGCAGGTGGGGGGCTGGGGGGCGGGGGGGGAGGTTTACCGAGGTTCTTGGAGGTGGAATGTATGCACTGGTGAAGGGATGGGTGTTCGAGCATTATGTAACTGAGACTTAAACCTGAAAACTTTGTAACTTTCTACATGGTGATTCAATTAAAAAAAAAAAGAAGTGATCCTTGAACACAGAGCCAGGAGTAAGCCCTGAGCACCACGAGGTGTGGCCACAAAACCAAGATATAAAAAAAAAAGTGAGTTTATTGACGAGATTCTATGTATTAAGGCACCAAGGTATGTAGTAAAAACAAAACACAAAACAAAAATAACCCAAGTTCCTCCTGTACCAGGACTTAAATCAGATTGTGCTGATAGACTATTTTTAGTTTAGAACCCTAGTTTTTCTCTTGTCTTCAATCTCTGTTTTCATATAGATACCTACTTACTCACCCTGGAAATGGCTGCCTACAAATGCTTATATAAACTTACTGATATTTATAACATAATATCATTAATGTTTTCTAGGGGGAAGTTCCCAAATATTTTTTTATCATGGCCAGTAAGTTAGGAAATTATATATAAAAGTGTATATTTTAATAAGTTTCTATCTTCAAATATTCTGTGTCATGTATTGCAAATTTTCCACCTCATGTTCTGTTTTTTTACTAGGTCTGTCTTCTCCTTTGGTCTATTCACACATTTTTTTTTTATTTGATTGGAGCAAAGTGAAACAGTGACTTGTTGAGACAGTGCTTGCTTTTACCTGTAAGTTCCAAAGCTTTTTTTTTTTTACTTTACTTTTTTTTTTATTGAATCACCATGAGATATAGTTACAAAGCTTTCATGTACAATGATCGACCACCTGTCCTTCCACCAGTGCACACTTTCCACTACCAGTGTCCCCAATATATCCCCCCTCCTCCATCCCAGTCCTCACCTTGTTTCCTCGGCAGGCAATTTCCCCAATACTCTCTCTCTACTTTTTTTTTTAATATTTAAATTTATTTTTTATTTTATTATATTGAATCACCATGAGAAAAAAAATACAAAGCTTTCAGGTATAACTCTCAGTCATACAATGATTGAACCCTCATCCCTTCACCAGTGCACATGTTCCACCATCAAGAACCCCAATATACTCCCCTCCCACCCAGCCCCCACCTAAGTAGCTAATGATCTTCATTTTATTCTCTATACTTTCAATACATTCAATATTTCAATAGAGCACTCACTATTATTGTTTGGAATTTTCCCCCAACAATCAGGCCTGCTGAAAAGACATCATTTAATACTTTCTTTTCATTGCTGAGAATGAAGATTCTATGAGCTCGCGGCCACGCGGTTTTGGATTTCTGATATTTTAATTCAGTTCACAGTATAGATGCATGTCTGTAAGAAACCGCTCTGGGTGCTAAAATGGGTTAGAAGACCTCTTGGATGATAGTCTTTATGAGCAGAGGGTCCTCTCTTTTTACTTTTGGGCATTATGTTTTGCTTGAATTTTCCCACCACTATTCAAGCCTGCCTGACAGGGGCAGATGCTAGATCGTTATTGTCCATTGCTCATTTTGGGTGCCACGCTGTTCGCTTCTAGAATCTTAAATTGTAAATGGTTGGGTGTCTCTGAACCAGGGATCTTGGTGCGCTAAGATGGTGCCTGGAGGCACATTATGGTTGTGACAGCCAGGCTGAGGAGCAGGCAGGGAGCCGGGGAGGGACATGCGGCATGGCGATTAGTCCTGGAATCCGAGTACCTGGGCCTTGCTTGTGGAAGCTCTTGGAAGTTCCAAAGTTTTTAAAGACAAGTGACAAGTTCTGTTTTCACCACCCCTTGGTTAGCTTTTCAGAGTGGAAGGTAGGGAAAGAAGTCACCAACTAAGGTAATGATGAATATTTTCTGACTTTTTGAGCTTGCAGGGACTGTAACACTTAGTTAACCCGAGATAAAAGTAGTTCAGCTCTGATTACAAATAAAGGGCATGGGAATGTGCGAATGCTTCCTTTTTTTTTTTTTTAAAGAAGGATATGGGATAAAATATTAAATAGAACTTTATCCTTTCTTAAGAAATTAAAGATATTCTTGAATCACTAGACTATAGTTTTGTAGAATACAAGATTTTGAAGTAGCAAACCATGATTGCTGCCTTTCTCCTACCTTTTCATCTATATCATACCTTGTTCCTCGTGTGGGTGTGATAAATCAGGGGCTCAAAGTTCAGGGAAGCGGATCAAGAGGCAGGCTTCCTGGATGGCTCTGCGCCTCTTCCAGGCACTTAGGGGGATGGGAATTTACCTTTTTGTCCAGTCAGGTTTCCTGGCTTGGGCTATTGCTTAACTTTTTCTGCTAAGAGGAATAGACAATACAGTGAGTAGTAACATTTATCTCATAAAGAAAAGAGCTGAAAGAGCAACCATTTTTTAAGCACTAGTACATATTTTTTGTTTGTTTTGGGAGTCACATCCAGAGTTACTCAGAGGGTACTTTCAGCTTAGTGCCCTGAGAGCATTCGTGCATTCTGTCTTTGATGAGTTCACGTTAATGCATGAAGTCATAAACTATAGTTTTTATCTTCATAATACAATTTTGGTTCCTCATTCTCTTTCAAATTCTTTACTAGAACTATCTCTCAAATTGGACTTAATTACATGGATTCCTTCTATGGAACACCACATATTGTTATTAGTTTACTTTATATTCACATTTAGTTTTTCTCATAGGGCTTTAAGCTATTTGGGGGCAGTATCTCTGGTTAAGGAGACAAAATGAACAGTGCTTTGCATTGCATTGGCTTAGGTTTTTAACCTCCTATTATAGGCAAGATCCTCGTGTTCTTGGCAGCCTTTCTTTGTATCCTGATCATAAACTTAATAAGTGATAGGCACACGCAAACCTGGTATTTAGAGCAACTTTGATAGTTTTGTATTATCCCTTGTTTTAGCTTGCCTCAGGACTGAGGCAGGAGATGACACTGAGTATAATGACATACGTTTTATTGATGTTTCTGTATGTTATTTGAAGTTGTTTTGATTTTTGGTTATATGAGTTATACATACAAAGTTTTGTTGCTCATTTAAGCCCTGTAAAAAAAAAATACAAGTGAGTTTTGAGAATTTTGGTGTAAAGGAAGTTTATTTGAACATTCTTCAAGTTAAGAAAGCTTGGGCAAGGGTTTCTATGGGTGAACTTTGCCAAGTACTGATTTGGATGATGGGTCCTGGGAAAGCATGCTGCTCTCTGACACTCCTGCCTCCCAGGTGCCCATCTGTTCCTCCATAGTTGCTCACTGCTAAAACTGGTAGTGATGTGCAAGGTTTGTACTTTGTATGCTTTGTACTCAGTGAATCCATTAGAGCCAGAGGCTTACCTTAGAAACCTCATAATTCAAGTGAGGTTCGATTTTGATTAGACCTACTGATTTATATTTGACTCTAAAAGTTTGTAATGCTCACATTTACTAGGCCTATTCTTCTAAGTCCTATTTTGTGAAATTTATGATAGGTTGCTTTGAGGGGTGGTAGTGATGGTATTAACTAGGCAGCAGCTCCTATTTAATGAGCTGCTTTTGGGAGTCAGGCATGTCACTTCTAATTGTTCAATATGGAAAAAGTGGTTTTCACAGCAACCTTAGAAGTAGAATAGTACAGATGTATACGAACTCAAGGACTTGAATTAACTTAAGCCCCAGAGATGATAAATAGAAGATGTGGCAGCTTTTGCTTTAATCTGAATCTTTCTAAGCCTGCTCTTCTTCCAGGGACCTGTGCATTTATATTGTTTCCATTTCAAAACTTGTATTTGTTACTAAGAGATGGGAACATGTGATATGGTGTGATGTTTAAGAATTGAACTTTTCTTTAAAATTCTTTACACAAAAGTGCTTATTTTCAGATTTGTTTTTTTTGTTTTCATAAAAAACTGGTTCCTTAGTAGTTCAGTATGGGAAGTAATGTGTGTATGTTTATTAATATTCTTAAGTTCAAAGCTTAATTTTATTAGTATTCTTAAATTCATTGGTTAATTTTATTCAAAGCACTGCCTTTGACATATTTCACATTGGATTCTTAATGGCTACACTGATTGATAACTTACAAATTTATGGCTCACATGTCTCTTTGCAGCCACCATCTTCTCCCACTACCTTATTTAATGATAGGGTAACTTGCTTAACTTGTTCCTCTGGGCCCGCTACAATATTATGGTTTCAGTGTCAGTCAGGCAGAGCCAGCATGCTCTGATTTCAGGATTCTGGTTGGCTGCTTGCTGAAAAGTGATAGCCTCTGATACCATGAAGCAATGGGACTAGGGAGCAATAACCTAACAGGCATGTTAATATTCCACACATGGAGGTTTCCTGGTTTCATTTAAAGCTGGTTAAAAATACACGAGCTTTAAATAGTATGGATTGAAAAGCGTGGAAAAGGTGCATGTGTATAAATATAAGTACACATACTTTGTAAGTCATGTTTTATGATAGCTATGAGATGATTATTTTCCTTTATTTATATTTTTCAGACCTTGAAATAAAAGCACAGTGATGTATTTCCCTTGTTAAAGTAAAAGAGAAATGTCACCCAATCCTGAAATCAATTGGGTTAACGTTTAAAGGAGTTCAGTTTTCTAGCCATCATATAACTAAAACTTTATTCATGTCACTAATCATTTGAGCTTGATCTCTAGGTGTGGAAGCACAAAGATTAATATGCTAATAAAAGTGTATGCAAAATGATAAGGGTGTTCTGACAAAGAATATACTATGCCATTCAATTAAGATTTCTTCAGTAGATAGTGTGGTGAAAAGGAAAAAAATGGCACCAGAGAATTTGATTTCTCCAAACCTGCCATTCTTACTAATGTACAAAAAATATGGCTTACATCAAATGTATCATGTACAAACACACTATTATTAGATAAAACAAATTTAGTTTATACTCAGCCACAACTAAGAGATAAAATTAAGCTAGATGGTTGACATCCCTAATGAGTCTATCAGAAACTTAACTGACTGGTATTTACAGTCACTGGAATGTTCATCAATAAACTGTGTAGAGAAGGAACATTATAAAAAATGGGAATATAAATTGGTTATCTCTAGACTGGTTATCTCTAGACTGAAACCAACTGATGCTCTTTAGTCGTGCTTTGAAAGACAAGTATACAACCAAGTTAAGTTATGATTCCATAACTATAACACCAAAGATCTGATTTGTTTTAAAATCTAATTAAAATACACTACATCAAAGTTTCAAAAACTTCTGCACTTCCATCTATATTTCCAAGAGAATGAAAAGATCATTCACAAATTGGGAGAAAATGTTTGTAATTCACATATATAACAAAGAACCTAATTTTTTAGGGTCATATTTTTCAAAGCTTGAAGGTACAGAATAAGAAAAGAAATAAATCATTTTTGGGCAGTGTTATTTATTTATTTAGTTATCTCCAGATTGTTTGCTTCACCTACTTATATTCCAAAATGAGTGAAATTATCCAGCAATTATCTTTTACTTTTTTTGTTTGTTTTGTTTCGGGGCCATACTTGGTATTGCCCAGGGGTTACTCCTGGCTCTGCACTCAGGAGTTATTCCTGGTAGTACTCAGTGAACCATACGGGATGCTGGGTATCAAACCTGGGTTGGACATATACAAGGCAAGTGTTCTACCCACAGTACTATTGCTCTGGCACTGTATTACTTAAAAAAATATGTTTTTTTTATTCACTTTGATTTACAGAGTTGCTTATAGTAGAGTTTTTTTTTTCAGGCATAAAACATTCCAAAATCAACTCCACCACTGTCCCCTTCCTTTCACCAACATATCCAGGTTCCCTCCCACCCCTAGTCTGCTCCCATGACAAGCATATAACAAATTTATTTCACATGACTTGCTCTAATAAAACTTAAAGGAATGGCAAATAAAATTATCAGAAAATAGGTAATAAAAGTCAGTTTGTGATGACTGATTTCTGTGTGTTTTAACCTTTCTTAATCTAGTATAGGATAACTATATGTACCATTAGGGAGTGCCATAATCAGTGCCACATGTGAGAGAAGTTTGTCTTGTCCTTTAAAGAAGCTAAATTGAAAAAGTTGAAGCTTATATACTGAACTCAATTTATCTTTAGTAAAGGCCCAGGCCTAATTTGAGCCTAGTTTGGTTTGTAAATGAATAGGATGTACTAAGTGGGGGGATGGTAACTCCACAAGAATGGCTGCCTGGTGGCAGAGAGGATGAAATGACAAATATGTTTCTTCCTGAGCCTGTATCACAACTTTGAGGAGAACCACGTAGGTTGGCTCTTTGGACTTGGAGATCTTTAGACTTTTAAGCCCATTTTCACTGTAGTCCCTGAACTAAACCTCATCATTTTCTTGGTCCTAGCTTCATTTTCTTTCTCAGCTTTGAGATATTAGTAGTGGTTTCTGTTCTTCCACATTCTCCCCTGCTCCTTGTGACTGAGACAGACGGCTTTGGATACCCTGCTTCTTGCTGCTGGCCTTACCGACCTCCCACTATTCATAGTGAACAATTAGCAGTTTACTTTGTCAAAAACTGCTGTTGTTGGTCTGCATGTGAGTATGGGGTGGGGTGGGGTGGATAATGGAAAGTTCTGTGTATTCCTTTTTATGTAAGAGAACTTTGTAGAAAAGTTTTTTTTTTTTAAATCACTTCAAACCTTTCATCAACAAAAATGCATTTCATATGTCCCAGATATCCTTGTTATAGTGTCTCTTCATTGAAATATAATTGACCAACTGGTGTGCGCATACATGTTGGTGGGCTCCTGCTGAGGACTGGCAGGTCATATCAGAGCAGTAGGCCAGTCTATTTTTTTTTCTTATTTTGTTTGTTTGGTGTCCATACTGATGGTGCTCTGGGATTACTGCTGGAGAAGCTCAGGGAAATTTGTGATGCCAGGGATTGAACCAGAATCAGCCACTTGCAAGGCAATTGCCCTACCCATGGTACTATCACTCCAGCCCTTATTTTCTTTATAGTTAAATGTTCAAATGTAATTGTCTACTTATGATGTCATTTTGGAAATTGCAACAGGACTACTGAAAACTTAGAGTTACACATGATTTTGGAGAGCTTGTTGTTTTTCGGGGTTTTAGAAACATGTGGTGAAGAAATGGGTCAGATGTCTTTCTTTTGAAATACTGGGTCTGCTCTGCTAAATGTAATATTCAATGAAATAGATGTTTATGCTGGTAAATATCCGCAAAATGTTTGGGAGGGCCAGAATGGAAGGCTGCCTAATTCAGTGTATAATTTTGTGGGTACAGATAACATGGCAGCAAGCACATCTTGACATCTGAACGAAAAGTATTACTTCGCCTGAAAGATGTTCCTTTAAAGTATAGGTTGCAAATCCTTGGAACAGAATTCGGCCTGAAGACTTATTTTGCTTGGCTTTCATGGTTTACAAAAGAAGGGAAAAGGAAAAGGCAGTTTGCCCACCTAAACCAGAGACTGTTTTCTGCTTGTCTTCAGTTCTGGCCGTCCTTGGTATTGCTACAGTTGTCACATTACTTCCCTTGGCCCTGAATTGTTTGTTTTGTGTCCGTTGCTTAAAAAGAAAGACCTTGTAGGGAGTCTCTGATCTCTGTGTCTCTGTGCCTCATCCATTACATTTCTGTCAGACTGGGAAGAAGAAACCCCATTCTTGATCCTCCTCCTTGTTCCTGGTTCCAGCTTTATATTCAGATAAAGGAAAATAAAAAATGGAAGAAGTGGATGAAGGGCCGTCTGCATCTCTGGCTGAGGTCAGGTCCAAGGGTTCCCTGGGGGTCAGAAACCCAAGGAAAGCTTCTTCTCTGCTGTGCACAGCCAGGGGGAGAAAAGAGCCCTCTTGAGTGAAGGAAGAGATGCCTTGCTTTCTTGTCTCCTCCATTCTTGGCCACTCACTTCCCATATTTTTCTGACTTGCAGTTGAGGCCAATTTCTCCATACTCATAATTCAGGATATAGCTTTGAAGTCTGCTGAATATGGAAATTTTCCATATCTAGCAGGGACTCTAGGGCCAGATACCTAGATACCTCTGTCTGCGACAACTGTCATTGCAATTTTACTGCTTAGTGTGGATTTTGGTTTCCAGGGGAGACTTCTAAGCCTTTTCAGTATCATTTCTTCCGAGCCTACAATCCCTTTGATGTATCCCTTTCTCTTTATTCTCTTGAGAAGACACTGCCATTGCTTAACTTTTTTTTTTTTTTGGATCTTGAGTAGATCCAGGTGTGTGTAATCCCATCCCTCAATGGCCAACATCCAGAGATTTAAAAGCAAGCTCCCAGAAGCCAGTGGGATATTTTGTAGCCTGCTTCTCCCTCTGGGAGAAACTGGCAAGCTTCTGAGAGTTTCCTGCCCACAGGGGACAGCCTTGTAAAGCTTCCCTTGGTGTATTCATATGCTAAATCCAGTAACAAACTAGATCTCATTCCCTTGACCCTGAAAGAGCCTCCAGTGCGACATTCTTGGGAGGACGAGTCCAGAGAGACTTCTAAGATCTCAGGGAAAGGACGAATGGAGAGATTACTGAGCCCACTCGAGAAATTGATTAACGGGATTTTGTGATCGTGATCATGTGATCATGAGTAGATCATTTTCAGAAGCCTGCTTTTCCATCGAATAATCATGACAATTTTATGTGTGCTTCCTCCCCACCCCTCTTTAGTAGACTCTATGATTTACTCCATTTTCCTTCTTTTACTCCTCTTTGAGCAGGGTGAAATAATCCTGCTCAGGCTCTTCGCTCCACAAGCAATGTGGGATCTCTTTGGTTCTCCTGGTCTCTGTTCTGTCTGGGTGACTCCACATGTCGCTGGCCAGGCTGCTCCCAGCGCCTCCAGCCAGGGCTGAAGCCCCACTGAATAGGTCAGAGCTGCTCCTACTCCAGGGCTGAAGCCCCATTGAATAGGTCAGAGCTGCTCCTACCCCAGGGCCCTGTCCTGGCTTGTCTGCCATCTGAATTAGGAACTGTGGACTCAGGGCTTTGCAGAGTTTAGGCAGAAACGAAACAAAATTACTGAAGTTCTTAGTTTCAGGGAGTATGCAACATTGTGGCCGCTATGGAAAGTGTTGAAAGGCAGTATTTGTTGGGGAGAGAGTGCTAAGACCTGGAATGCATACTTGGCATGCTGAATTACCAGGTTCTATCCCTAGAATCCCAAACACTGTCTTAAGTGACCTCCAGTTACCTTGGGAGTAGTGCTCGAGCACCTCCCTAGACATAAAATAAAGAAATAAACAAAACCTAAAGGGAGTTTCTTTAAAGGTGGACAAAGGGCCCTGGGACCACTCTCTCCCAGCAATGCTCTGCTATCTGGACCATCCAGGTCACACCCTGCCACCCTGGGCTGGGGATCTAACTGAATGTGCTCTGTGTTTCGAGCAATCTCTTTAGCCCTTAAAGGCAACATTTCTAAAGTACTTTACCCCTTAAAACAGAATCTAAGTACTTTACCCCTTAAAACAGAATCCTCCCTCGAGCCACATGTGGCCTTTTAGTCTAGTGTGAAGGCTTGGTTATCAAGCTGTGTTTCTTAAAAATTTTGAACTCTTGATCCAGTAGAGAAACACAGACACACAGTGATTGAAACGAAACTTTCCATTACTTTATATTATTTGGATTATCTTTTGAGGCTCAGTCTTAGAATTTAGATTATTCATTCTGAGGGTCTGAATACTTGGTAGCTTTTGCTGTATTTCAAAAATGTTTCTCACAAGATTTATTCCAGTTCACATCGCCATGAGCAGGGTAATAAAGATCTTACTCTATCCTTATCAGAATTAAAATTTAAATTACTTTGTAACTATAATGAATGGAATATCATTTTACCCTTATTTTAAAGCTTATTAAAGACAAATTATTATAATTATAGAACATTGTATTTTCTCTTGTAGCTTTTAGTTATTTTACTTAAAAATGATTTATCGAAATGACCTATTTCTTATGATAAAGTCAGAACTCATAAAACTCCTTGGATCACTCCACAGTTTGTCATTCACCACTGATGTTACTTTAGATATGCCTCACTTTTTTTGTGTAAACAAATGCTCTATTTTTTTTTGTTGTTGTTTATTTTGGTTGTTGTTAGGTCATACCTGGCAGTGCTCAGGGGTAACTTGTGACTCCGCACTCAGAAATCACTCCTGGTAGGCTCAGAGGACCATATTGTATGCTGAGGATTGAATCCTGATTGGCCATATGCAAGGCAAATGCCAGATTCCCTGTACTACCACTCCGGCTCAAATATATGCCTCACTGTTTATGATGCAATGGCTGCAATAATCTTATTCTATTTTAGTAATCCCTGCTAATTAAAAAAAAAAAGGAGAATAGAGAATTGTAAATCAACAGAAGTGAACTATTTGTATTTTTGTGGTTTATAAAGGAAGAACATCTTGTTTCTCTAATAAAAGCATAAATCTGTATGTGTATATAAATTTTAGAATATTGAATTATATTGAATTGAATAATCAATTATATTGATTTTACTTTTATTTTTTGCTAATATCCCATTAGCAATAAATTTCAGTTCTATAATTTTTGACCTTGAGATTCTGGGTCTTGAATAATTATCAATGAATATTTTAAAGACAAATATTATTTCAGCTAAAGGGATTTCTTTTCTGAAATCCACTCTTTTTATGGGGGTAGGATGGTTGAGATGGTTGAAATTTGATTTAGTTGAATGATGGAATTTTACGGGCTGGAGCGATAGCACAGCGGTAGGGCATTCGCCTTTCACGTGGGCGACCTGTGTTCAATTCCTCCGCCCCTCTCAGAGAGCCCCGCAAGCTACCGAGAGTATCTGCCCATCCGGCAGAGCCTGGCAAGCTACCTGGGTGTATTGAATATGCCAAAAACAGTAACAATAAGTCTCACAATGAGAGACGTTACTGGTGCCTGCTCGAACAAATCGATGAGCAACGGGATGACAGTGATGGAATTTTACATCTTTTATATCTTAGATCCCTGCCTTTTATTTTTATTTTAATCACCATGATCTATGGTCTTACAATGTGGCCAGTGCTAGGGAGTCAGAAGCATAGCATTATAACATTGCATCCTCCACCAGAGTGTCTATTTCCCTCTGTCACATGTCTCAGGATACCACTTTACCCCCACTGCTTCAGTAATACCCCTGCCCACTTTCCCTGGCTATCTTATTGCCACTGTAAGCTCAGTTCTGTCAACCATTTCTTAGATTGTATTGGTTTGGATCATCTGTTGTTCCCCTAATCCCCCGTAGTGTGTGTGTGTGTGTGTGTGTGTGTGTGTGTGTGTGTGTGTGTGTGTGTGTGTTTGTGTTTCTATGGTGGGTTTTTATAACCCACATATGAGACAAAATTCTGTACCTGACTCTCTTCTTCTGAGAGATTTCACTGTGCATGATTAATACCTCCAAGTTCTACCCACAATGCAGCAAAGTACATGATTTTATCTTTTCTTATAGCTGAGTAGTATTCCATTGTGTAAATGTATCATAGTTTCTTTATTCAGTCATTAGTTCTTGAACTTTTGGGTTGTTTCCAGATTTGGCTATTGTGAGTAGTCATGCAATGAATGTAGGGGTACAAAAGTCTTTTCCATTTAGAGATTTTGACCCCTTGAGGTACATATCTAGAAGTTGAATTGCTGGGTCATATGGAAAAATCCACCTCTAATATAGTAACTCTCCTATTATCTTGCTATTAATGACTGTATGGGATACATGCACACATTTTCCCTCTGTGCCATCTTAGTTATACATAATAAAAGAATATAGTGACTGCTAAAAAAAGTTAACTATAACAATTTGAGTTATTTCCATTAAAAAAAACCCTAAAATTTTTAGATCATGTCCATGTATTATAAGCCACACGATTTTTGTTTCATAATGGACTAAAAATTCATTTACTCCAACAGAGTTGGACCAGGTTTTTAAAAAATAAAAGCATTTATCCATGGTGATGCAGAAGTGTAGCAATGTTTATATTTTTGATCATTCCTCAGAGAAAAGTATTACCTTGGTAGACTACCAGCTGGCTTCAAGGAAAATTGTACCCTTGATACATGCTTAAAACAACAGTGTAAAATGTAACTGGCTGACAATCTGGGTTTTGGTTAGGGTCACTTTCTTATTATTCACGGTATGCTGGGAACACAAGGAATGATGTCAGTTTCTACCCTTTAGAACTCTTATGATGGCCAGACATGGTATTTCCCTCTATTGTCAACACTTGAGAAAAATTTGCCAAATGGAGACTTATGATTAGAAAAGGAAAGAATATTAGTTATTATTGTTTGTTTTCAGAGGAGAAAAAATCATTTTCGATGTTATTTTAGAAAATACTTGAGTTGAAAATTAAAATCTATGCTTTTCCACAAATGTAAACTGACTTTAATAACTACTATTCTTTCTTTCTCTCTCTTTTTTTCTTTCTTCCTTCCTTTCTTTCTTTCTTTCATTCTTTCTTTCTTTCTTCTACAGTTTGAAATTATCTTTCAGTTATTTCTTTCTCAGTTATGCTTTGCTCTAGGACATTTTGGCAGCACATATTACGGCCCTTTAGTAACCTGGATTAATTTGTCTTTTTTTTCCAAGTATTGGCACATATAAATGGCTTAAGAATTTGTTTTTGACATGACCTAATGCCTTTTAGAGTGTATATAGCATGAAAGTTAATTGGAAAATTTTATTAATGGCTAAATAAGTTGATCAAGGTGATTTTCTGGTACCAGTGTTCCAAACTTTATTAGTTGGAGTTATTCTGTCACTTAATTTCTGGTAGAGTAAAGAACAAAGATAAGAGGCTCAGAAGGTTATAACTAGAATCCTTTGTTTATTTGGGCTGTGAACTTCCTACTAATTTGCTACCTATGTGATCCTGATTTCTTGTTGAGGAACTTACAGAAATGTGTTGTCTTATTTGGCAAAGGATCTGTGTAACATTAATGATCTTAGAATTAATTGTTCTTCAGAATGGGGGGCTAGAAAAGCAAGATATGATGCTTTACAGCATCATATCTTTATGGTATATATCCATGCTTTACAGGATGGAATATATGGTAAAAATTGATTATGTATTATTCTGCATGGAGTATTATTTTGAAATTTAATTTATAGTTCCAAAGGGGCTTGTTTAAGAAATTAGTTACATTAAAGCACTTTAAAGCACTACCTGTGTTGGGGCTGGAGCAATAACACAGCAGGTAGGGCATTTGCCTTGCACGTGGCCGACCTGGGTTCGATTCCCAGCATTCCATATGGTCCTCTGAGCACAGCCAGGGGTGATTACTGAGTGCAGAGCCAGGAGTAACCTTTGTGCATTGCCAGGTGTGACCCAAAAAGCAAAAAAAAAAAAAAAAAGCACTACTTGTATTAATAATAAAGTCAAGTGACCTGGTTAAAAAATTAGAAAAATATTTATGTATGTATTTATTATTTTGGCGGCCCTCTAGTTGGTGCTTGACAATCCTAGGTCTGCAGTGATAGTTCATGGCCCACCAGGAATCATTTAGTGAGGAGTCCTGCCCCTGCAATGTGGTGGATTACTCAGGCCACCACAGCAGTACTTGGGACCTCCAGGGCCACACCCAGTGGTGCTTGGAAGGACACGTGGTATGAGAATTGAACTTACAGTAAGGCACTTACACCTTAACAGCCATACTATCACCTGGCCAAAATAAAGATTTAAAAATGAGTAGTCATTAAAACTCACCAACCATAAGGAAAAAAACAAAGTAAAACTATAAAACAGCACCCCATATCCTTTAGATGTTCACTATGCCAAAAGAAAAGAAAGAAAGAAAATAAAAATTTTGGATACAAGTTTGTATCCACTTGTTGAATTCAAATACATACTTTAAATTTTGCTAACATATATGATAGTATCGTGATGAGAATGAAATATAAATCAGCCTAAGTGACTTCTTAAATCTTTGAAATACCTTAAAGATTATTTAAAAGAGATTATCTAGAGGTAATTATTCCTTGTTTGATGTTTTAAATAATGAGGAAATTGAACAAAAATAAAAACCTCAAACCGTAAGACATATTTACTTACTTATTTATCTATGGTTTGCCACCAGTGCGGCACAATTCTTTTATGATAATGAGAATATCCTTTGTCACTAGAAAAGGAAAATTTATATTCACTATTTTATGTGTTTGTGTGTTTATTACAGTAATGCATTAGAAGAAGCTATACATTATATAGCAAGGCCATCAGAGATAATAGTCGTGTAAACATATGACCCAAACAATAAAATAAAAGTTTAAAAAAAAGAGCATGCTAAGGAAGTGAGGTAGGGAGAAGATGGGGACCTTGGAATATTCATGGAGGGCTGTTGACGCTGGTGGTGGGTTTGGAGTTGAAAAATTGAATTAGGAGCTTTTTAAATCATGGTATCTGAATAAGTAAATAAAACATAATCCTCTGAATAAGTACATAATAGAAAATATCTGTACTACTAGCTTCTTATTCTAAAACCAATCTGGAGTTGGAAAAATAGTTGGGAAAAGTTAGGTCAGGGTAGTTTAGTCTATCCAAATTAGAACAATGATTCAAGAGTAGTTTCTAGAATTGACCTTTCAATGCATTTTACAGCATTATTAGTTCCTTTTATGAGCATAATATATTAGAAATGTGAAAGTGTATTAATAATTTGTTTAAATCAGTGTCTGTTAGCTTAAAAATAGTTGTTAAGAACATTCATGAGAATCCACATATACTTCCACACATTGTGCTTAGGTAACAAATACTTAACACTTTCTGAATTCATGCTCTCGAATGAAGTTTAGTCAGCTGGAGGAGAGAGTGTCGACACATTCAAGACATGAAAAAGAATACTGTGCAAAATAAACAAAGATAAATATAAGTGCTTTTTCAAAGTTTTTAATGTTTCAATGATCTGCATTTGTCCCCAAATAATAAATTGAGCAAAGCCTTCTAACTTAATAAATATTTATCACATGCTTTGTTCTGCAGTTAAATGCAAATGGAAATAACACAGATTTCATGTCTTTGAAATCCCATGCCTTCAAATTTCATGTCTCAAAAGTGATGTCAGAAGGGACTCTTTTTTATTCTTTTTTAAAATATTTTTGAGGCTCTTCTTTTTTTCTTTATTTTGCACTACACCCAGTAAAACTCAGGGACAACCCAGAGATAGTTCCTGGAGGTGCTTGTGAGACCTGGTGGGAAAGCATGGGTCACATTCACGAAGCAAATATAGCCAGTTGTTTTTGAAAGGAGCCTACTGGAACTACAAAGAAAGAACTTGAAAGTGTAAGGTTGGTGGACAAAAATTGTATTTTGAAGTCGCTTGTAGCAAGTTGTCCCATTTTTAATTTGTGTAGAAATTTTTCTTAAAGCTTTCAAGTGTTTCAGCTCTGATGATACAAATAAGTCAGGCAAGAATAAACCAGTGATGATGTCTGAAGTTTTCCCGAACATTTCATGTCTTTGTCAGTTCTATTTGCTCATTCTTGTCCTGTCAACCTTACTTGGTTTTCTTTATGCTTTGCTTGCAGCCTTACCTACTTTTTCCACATGGGTGATAAAGCTCTGAGGATTGGTTTTTCTGTTTACATCACTTTCCTACAATTTAAAAATATTTGTAATCCCATCACTAATATGCTAGCCAAATGGACTTTTCTGAACTTTCTCTGGAGTTCATGACTGTTCTTTCCCTTTCAGCATTAATATTTCTCCATGGACCATGATTCTATTGTGAAGGCCATGCTGATTAATAGTTATTAGGCATCTATGAATCTATTTTTTAACTTGTGATCTATTTTGAAATTTTCTGGCTAAGTTTTTAAATATATTTGCCTACTAAAACAAGAAAATACATATTAAAATTTTAGTTTAAATGATATTTGAAACAAATTAAAGCCATTTTCTTAATGATTTTAGATGATTTGGATTTATTAATATGTTCTTGATTAATGAAGCACAGGTGTATTGTTTTGCCATATATGTATTTGGATAGATAGGAGATTATTTTGATTCCAGAAGGAAGTGGTAAAAGTTGACTTTGAGGTTTCTTTTGTTTTTCATTAGTTTTATATTCAGGTGAAAAATGTTTAAAAAGACTATAAAATGTCTATCCAAAAGTGTTGCTCTCTTAGTCTTGTCAGCTGTAAGAAAAAGCAGCTGACTTTGGTATTAGATTGAATGGCTGTGTAGGGAAAATCTTGTTATCGATTTTTGAGTAAAGAATAAAAGTTACATATCTTTTTGCACGTTGGTGTTGTATTCTTAGGCATATGCAAGTTTAATGGCCTGCCTGTCTGTATCATTTTCTCCTGGAATGACAGCTTAACAGTCTTCCTGGTTGGGTTGTGTTAAAATCTTTAAAGGCTGCATTCACTAAAACATATGTCCAGTGTTCAGGCAGCCAAAGTCTGTGCAATCATTTTAACAGAGTTTAAGTTAGCAGCTCCATTACTCCACATATCTTGTTAAAGCTACATTAAAGTATCCTCAATTTGGAATCCATTATTTTGTATTTGAATTGTTATGGAACATGCTAAAGCATACTTTTGTACTGTCTTAAGTGTGGATTTTGCTAAGAAAATGATAACTGAAATAAACAATGGCATACCTAATATAGTTACTTAAATAGATTTTAAAATCTGTTTTTACTTGATTGTCTACTGTTTTTGGAACATTGTTCTAAGCACCCTGCATGTATTTTTTGTCCTTAAAAATGGTCTCTGAGTAGTAGATAGACAATTGGGAAAAGTCGTGGAATTGCCAAAACTGGAACAAGGTAGCTTTACGGTTCCTTTGGAGCAGGATTATTGAAATATGTGTTGTTGGTAATATGTTCTTATTTTCTGTGTTGAGATTTTTGATAGTTCCTCTTGTGCTAGGATCTGCTAATGCCCCAGGGTAGGGGAGGTTGGGACTAACTGAAATAGGAAGAAGGTGAGACTCCAAGGTAGAAATCCAAGACAGACCAGCTCAGTGCTAACTGACTTAGCAGTCACAGACTATTTCTCTTCTAGTCTCTCAGAATAGTCAAGTTTCCTTGACAGATCTTCTGAAGCTCTTGAAGAAAGGGAAAATCCTTTTGTTTTGTGGTATGGAGCTCAGAGAACAGTTATTTAAAGCCTTGTTTTTGATTAACTGTTTTCTCTTTTGCCATTTGTCACCTCTAAGTTACTGGTGCTTCATCTATCTTAGACCAGACTTCTGGAATAGGACTTAATGGCAGGAAGTCATTGAAGAAGCAGATACTGGAAAATTTAGTCGTAGGTGTGATCTTTTCTGCCTTGACTTGGTTTAGCTTTTTATATTGCAAAGTTGTTTAGCCTCTTCACTAATTTTTTTTCAAGTGGGTAAATACTTTTATCTCAGAAGAAAAATTAAGACTTAAAAAATTATTTTATTTTACTAGAAAATGAATATTAAAAGTATCACTGTACTTATTTCATCATTTATAATAAGGCTTAGAGCTTTCTTTATTAAAAAGCAATATATTGATTTCTATTCAGTATATCAAAATGATAAGTTTAGCAAGAAATATTTCCCAACAATTGTATGTATTATACACAGATATTTGAAAATTAAATGCACATTAAATTGACAGAAATATTCAGTTCAATCCAGTTATCTAGTTGAATTGCAAAGAATAAAAGTAATGCTTCTGTTATTTTGTATATTTTAAACTATCTCTTCATACTAATATCACTATCACTGTATCACATTAATCCCATTAAAAATCTTAATAATTTCTAAAAGAGTATTAAAAAAGAAACATTTAGTAATTATAAATTATAACTGTGAATGATGAAAATACATCTGAAGTGATTATGCATTATACCCGATAAAACCAATGTACTACATAGATGAAATCTTTAATATATGCTAATTGTTTGAGGGCGTGTCTTTGAAAAATATCAGTTTTACTTTAAATTTTGGTATTTTGAGATATCTGATTTTTTTTTATTTTATACATTTTAATACTTTTCACATAAGATTATTTTGAAGAACAAAAATGGAAGTTGTTTTTCATTGTTTTTGAGATTCACTGTATCACTGTTACTGTCATCCCGTTGCTCGAGCGGGCACCAGTAACATCTCCATTTTGATACTTGTTGTTACTGTTTTTGGCATATTAAATATGCACGGTTAGCTTGCCAGACTCTGCCATGCGGGCGAGATACTCTCGGTAGCTTGCCAGGCTCTCCGAGAAGGGAGGAGGAATCAAACCCAGGTCGGCTGTGTACAAGGCAAATGCCCTACCGCTGTGCTCCAGCCCGTTTTTGAGATTATGACAACAAAATAAGTATTTGTTACCGTTACCCTTTATTCTAGACCTTTTACTTTGTCTTTTTAAACTTTATTTATATTTAATCAGAATACTTTCAACAATAGAGAGACATGTTTTTCACACTAGAAATGAGGCCCTTTCCTCACAATTTCTTCACTGTCATTCTTTGGGAGAAACATTTTAATAGTTTGGAGTGAATCCTTTCAGATTGTTATACATGTTGATTCAATTCATGTAACTATATGTGTATATATATATATACATATATATGTTTTATATCTTTACTGCTATGGTGCTTATGCCTCATTAAAAAAAGAGATTTTGTTGTTTCAGATTTTACCTATTTGCTAATTACTTATCACAGATTGTATTCTTTGGCTTTAATATATTTTTCATGACTGCATAATACTTCAATATATTGATATGCTTTGCTTTTTTCAACAGTGAATATGTCTGTTTACAAAATATTGTATTAAGTTCAAGTGTTGGAAACTTTTAAGTGAATATAACTGTGATTAGTTTCCCCACTGCTGTCTGCAGCCTGTAGGAAAGTACAAACTCCTTATTGGTCTTTAGGGTTCATTCATAGAGCTTTACATTTTTTCTTTTAGAGACTACACTTAGGTAAAAGTACCTTTTCACAAATTCTGTTGAGTGGAGTTTTAAGGCAGCAGCAGTTATTTTTATGGAAAATTTTTATTTCTATCTACTAGGAATGTAAGGTGTACCCTCTAGCTTATATGGATTTTGACAGAGTCATCTTTAGACCCTTTATGTTTGCAGGGTTCCAGAGATATAGAAATCTCAGTGTGCAGTCTGTTTTTTTAATCAGTGATGTTTAAAGTCAGGTCATCTTTTAGAGAATACCTTGAGAACACATTTGTTGTCTTTATGATTGTGGAATATTTTGTTTCTATATTTTTAACAGATACACTTAAGTTTAATTTGTGACTTGCATAGATGGCAAAATTAATTATAGTAAATCCTAATACTCATATCTCACGGTAGCATTTTATTGGGCAGGGATGGTATTCATTAAGATGTTTATAAAGTTTTACGTCCTCAGTCACTATTTACATAACAGATACAATATTTTTGTCTTGATTAGAAGCCATATCTTGGAGTATTACATTTGCTGGCAGAAACTGCTGCATAGTTTTAAAATTCTAAACTCTAATTGCCCAAAATAAAGAGAATCTTTTAATTTATGTACATAGTTTTTGCTTGGAAGGTTTTATTTTATATTCATTCATATTTATGAGTATTATTTGTATATTCACATTGAGCATTTAAGGAAGGCAATATTAAATAATTACAAATGTTGAAAAATGATCTTCTCTTTGATAATTTGGTAATTGTTTAATGTATTTTCAGTATTTGCTTGCTGTTGATTTTAATACTTTTTTTCCCTTTCAGCATAGCTGGGATCCTGCTATGATATAATGGTTGTTATACTTTTTGATTTATTACTCAACAGAGTATATCATGTATGGTACAAACAGCCAATGCGTTTCTATTGTTTGTGATACTTTTTATGTTTAAATGGAATTTGTGGTTATTAACTAGACTGTGATGCACATGAATGAAAGGATAGTTATAAGCCTTTTACTTTTGCAATGATTTCTTTCTACTGGATTTCCTTTAACATGTAGTGGCCTGAGCTCTTCTTTGTTACAGTTTTTACATGCTATTTTTATTTTTTCTTCTCCATGAAATAATATAACTCCTTATTTATATGAAAATATGCCCCCAAATGTAATAAAGCATCACTTAATGAAAGTGATGGAAAAAATCAATATGGCAATATATAAAAATGTGAAATAAAATAATTTTGCTCATGTTCCAAAATATTTTATAAAATTGGGATGCAGTTTTAATTACTTGCTTAACATTACAAATCTCATTTTTCTTTTGCACTAGGATTATATATTGAAAATGTTTTGACAGTGCAATATCAAATGAGTATCCAGTTGAAGGGATGTTGTAACTCACGTAGCATAATGTTGAATTAATCAATTTTTAATATCATGCATTGTCATTACATATTTTCTCTTTATTGCTTAAAAAGTACCATCAGATACTCAAAATATGTATTCTCTTCTACATGAGGTTTTCCTTTTTTCTTTCAGTCTGTGATCAAAACAGGGAGACTGCTAATAAGTCATGAGGCTCCCCTGACAGGCGGCTTTGCATCGGAGATCAGCTCAACAGTGCAGGTAATTTTTTTGGCATTGATTTTAACGTTTATGCAATTGCATATTTCTATTTTAGGACAGAAATTGGTATCACAATATATGTATGTTTTGGAAACGCAGTTTGCATTTTACTCTATTGCTTTTAGTTAATCTAGTTACATCTTTTTGAAAAGGATTCTTAAAATTATAAAAGGTCAGAATTTCTATGTAGGAGGAAGAAAGTTTAAAATAAGTATAAAAACTGGAATTCAGTTATTTTTATTTGGATGATGAAAAAGAAAAAAATTTTATATTTGAATTTTTATTTTAATAAGACAAGCAAACTTACTAATTGATTATAAAATTGATTGAGCTACTCTTATTTTTAGACCCTTCATCTTATAAATGGGTTTTTCAAGGCAATAATTTAAAGCCTTTAAATAATTCTTATAAACTGATTTAAAGTAATTAAAATCATTTTAATGAGTTAGCTTAATAAGCAAATTGTCTTAATGCTGATGATAATATGAAAAAATTTAAAAATAAGTTAAAGTATTTGTTTTATTGGGTTAGCATATTTTGGTTAACATCAGGAAATAGTTCTATATATTTCTTTATGGAGGATTTTTCACTTAAAACTTTATTGGAGATGTTAATAAGATGATTTCAATGTCTTGGTTTTTTTCTATTTTTAAAAATTAAACATTTAGTAATTAAAAATATAAGTACATTCATTTTAAATTTAAAGAATTTAAAAGCTGTTTTCTTTATTACTACTAAAATGCTTTTATTGTTATGATGCATAGAATCTGAGAATTTCTTTTAAGAGAATATATTTGTGATTAATGAATAATGCTTCTATGTAAAACCTTTAACCAGTAAACAGTCATTTTAAATAGTAAATGTCTTTATGTGTGAATTAATAATATACCTATTTTAAAATTAGATGAAATAAATTTCAACATATTTTAAAAACTCGATCAAAGAGGCACATAATAAACAGGCCCCAACAAAGCTATATTATTTTTCATTTGTTCTCACTAACAATGTTAAGAAAAGTAAATGAATTTTGTTTCTCCTTATTATTTAAAGTAAAATTAGAAATATACTGCTTATCTTTACAGAGGTACTTGGTATTTATTGTGCATTTTATTCATTAAGTGGTAGAATATATTAACTGTCAAAAAGAAGGGCATAAATCACTATACCACCAACGTATTATTTCAAGTCTGAGACAAAACTGGTGAAACAAACTGACATATTCGTACTTGTAGTTAATATATAGTCTATTCAGCCATTTGATAGGTTTTTGACTGTTGCTAATAGAACTTCCATTCTGTAGCCTTGCTTCATTCTCCACTTGTTCACCTGAGTGATGTTTTATTTTATCTAAAATGTTAACTTATATTTAAGGGTAAAAGAAAAGCAAATAGAGCAGAGGCTTAGAAATTGTAATTCTTCGTGTGAAGAATTCTCTATATATGCTTCTCTATATACTTTTAAAATTTGATTTCTAGACTACTGGTAAATTATAATAGACAATGTTCAATTTTTTAGACTGAATAGGAATCAGAAAGATTATTTAATTGCTCTGAAAGGCTAGCACCAACAAGATTATAAACACTATATCAAAGCCAGAACTTGAGATGATGTGATGATAATTGTATTAAAAGTTGTAAAGGAAATTTTTTAGAACAAAACACCCTGTAACATTTTCAGATTTTAAAGAATATGCCTATAGCTTCTTAGGTATCTGCAGTCTGACAAACTCAGATTTAAACTCACTATTTCCTTTTGTAGATGCATGTGTATCACCCTGAGTGCTTTGATTTATCCAGTTTCAAGACTGGGAGATTTGGGGCTAGTGCAGGCGTCTTGAGTAAATGTTGAGTGTGTGCCTCTGCATTCTTTATTTAAAGCCCTCTTTCCCCCAAGAGGAAGATAGAATTTTTTTGATTTGTTACAAAGTGTTCTTTCTTTTCCATGTTAAAGTTAGTTGGCCAAATAACCACAAGATGAATTAAGACAATAATGTAAAATATATAGAGGGGATTTAAATTTTTTTGAAATTAGAATTGGATTTATTGATATGAGAATGCTTTTGAGAAAGCTAATAGTTTTTGCTTAATTCTAGTTTTATTTTCTCAAGTGTTAAGTGTGGAAATCAGTGTTAATAAACCATAATCAATACAGTATTCTCCAGTGTTTGCCTGTTGTAGCTTTTACGTATTCTTAAGGAAGGCCTAAAGAAGGTAATTAGACAAATTTTTTCTTATTGAGGAGTAATGTTTGAGTGTAATTTGGAGTACTCCAAACAATAGATTATACTTTTCAGTAATTATTTCATTCATGTATTGAACTAATAGAATATTTATGGGCTGGAGCAATAGCACAGCGGGCAGGGCATTTGCCTTGCATGCGGCTGGCTTGGGTTTGATTCCTTCGTCCCTCTCAGAGAGCCGGCAAGCTTCAGAGAGTATCCCGCCCACACGGCAGAGCCTGGAAAGCTGCCCGTGGCATATTTGATATGCCAAAAACAGTAACAACAAGTCTCACAATGGAGACATTAATGGTGCCAGCTCGAGCAAATCGATGAACAACGGGACAACAGTGCTACAATATTTATATTGAATATATTTATGAAAGACCCCAATGTATATAAGTGAAAATTTTAAGATTACCAGTATCTTGTGTGATTTAATATGAAATCACTCAAATTGTGAGGTGCAGTTGCTTTCAGTACTTGGAATGACTAATATTTCTGCTTTTCTTTTTGTTGTTTATATATTCGTAAGGTTAAGAAAAATAAAATGAAGTTAAGACATTGAAAATCAGTTTTCTGCAAGAACAGGAAAAAGCTGCACAGAAACTTTGCATTATAGTCTTAGAAAAGAAGTTTGAAATTATGCCTGAGAATTGAGCTATAAATTTGAGCATTGTTGATTAAGATGTTGAGTTATCCTCATTATATTGACAAATGTAGGGGTTTTTTTTTGAAAGTAAACATAAGAACTCTGCTTTATATAGTTGTGCAAGATATGTGGCAGCTCTTTAAAAGCTCATGGTTTATCTTTTAAAGTAATATTAGAATATTTTAAGAGAGTGATCAACAATAAAATGGGATGATTTTAAGTATTTTAAAATATGAGAACGGGAAGGAATAAAATCTAAGAACAGCATTTTCTGTTTTGCTTAAGTTTTACTATTGCCATATTCAAAATAAAAAATATTAATGAGACTATAGAACTATAGGGAATATAATTTTTAAGTTTTTGGTTGACATTTTGAGATAGCAAAATTATGTTATACTGCATTTAACTGAACATTAAGGATTATTTTTGCTGAGTATAAAAGTATTCTTGATATTGCTATTAAGGTTATTTTTAGCTATGAAAATAAAGTATGAAAAATGAATATAAGATATATTCATATTTTATTTAACTTTTTTATTTATATTTGATGACTCTTCCATCATAATAGGTTTAAGTGTTCATATCTTAAGCTTTTAGTAAGGCAGTTTATTACTTTAAAAATATTTATTGTTAACAATTTGAAGTGATGTTATACTCATATTCTTATAACTATTGATTAGAAACACACACATATATATATATACACATACATATAAAAATTTATCCTTATCAGCTGTGTCTTCAAAAAGCTTATGAAAATGCTTATAAAACTTAAAACCAATGGATCAAATCTAAGAACTGCTTTGCATTCCTATTGGATTTAATTTGGAAATTAACTGGGAGGCAGTAAAGCCGAGTCCTATTATATTTGGCTCCTCTCAAGGGAGATTTCTTGGTCAGTTATCCAAAGCTTCACTGTCTCTTCTCATCGAATTTTACATTCTCATCTGTTCTCACTTGGGGTGTAGGAGGTTTCCCCTTCTTTCATTTGACACAAACCTGTAACTTGGAGATGTGCTTCATTTAGAGTGTATTGCATTCCATTGTGTACTCTAATTTGTGGAAAACTAGAAAGGCAGCAGAATTTATGTGACTCATTAACTTCATTGTGTTGTTTAGCAAAGATTTTCATTGTCACTGAGAATTATATAAATTAATTTTATGTGATGTTTATATTCCTCAGCTTTGTGTCACCACAATTTAAGAAGAAAATCTTTACTCTGCAAAAAATAAGTTAAGCTCATCCATTTTTGTATTCTCCCAAATTAATTTTTCTTATATGTTTGAAGGCAATATTCAAAATAGGCATTTGTTCCATATTAAGAACAAATAATTTATAATATTCTAGCAGTTTTAAAAAGCATGCTTTCTTTAAGCCTTGTAAAAACAAAACTTTATTATTAATTTCTAACACATTCTCATAATGATGAAATAAATCTTGACTCTGATAGGCTTGTGATAATAAAAAAATGTTTTTTTTCCCCCTCTGGACTCAGTGCTTAGTAAGAGTGCCAAAAAGTTTAGGGATTGTGGTTGGTTTAAAGATTTTTCTTTTTTTAAACACATGGAAGCAATAAATCTACAATAAAGCATCCAATTGGAGTGGATGGTAAGTTTCCATACCATTGTCCTATCCTTTCTGTGCGGTCTCTTTCCCTAGAATAAGAACTTAGAAGTTGCGCATACCAGCATGTATTTTAAGGTAACCAGATTCTAGTAGTTTGAAAGGATTTTTCTAGAGTTGACATGAATCATAAGAGCAAACTCATAATTTTCAAGTTAAAGAATTCTGCTTTTCTCACTGTCTAATGTTAGAAAGAATTAACAGAAGTATTTTTTCCTATAAACTTATTACCACCATATTTACAAGCACTCGGTTTAAAAACATCAGCCTGAGGAGAATAAAAGCAAATCCTAAGAAAAGCGTTTTGAGTTTTTACCCGTGTAGAAAATATGTCCAGTAAAACTATTATGCTGATAAAGAGCCATGTGAAAATACTACCAAAGGGGTTTTATTTAATAGTTTACCATAATTTTATAATCCTAATTTTTTAACAGTAATGAAAATGGTTTGCCAATGATAATAGATATGGCATACAAGGAAAGTATTATACTAAAATCTGTTTAGATGGAGTTAGAATATCAGAAAAGCACTGCAGCTCTGAGTGTTCCCGTATTGAATAGTCTCTTTAAAATGGAATTTTTCCTTGAGACCTATAGAGTGTTTTGTAACTAGCACCTCTCACTAAAGATAAATGAAAGATTAAATTTTTGTGGGGATGTCTTAAGGGTAGAATGGCTACTTCGCTGTAGCGAAGTGTGCCTTATACTCTGGCCCTCCTTCTTGCCCTGACCCATGTACTGGGAATGCCACCAAGACCCGGCCACCAACCTCTCTGCTTCTAAGTTTTTCTTGGGGCATTGTAAAGCATTTAAATGACTGTTCTTGAGAGAGTCTAATTCATAGAAATATTAAACTCAAAATTATAACTTCATCTTCTTATTTTTTATAAGATGTGCATGATAAAATGTTTTGCCATTTTATATGATATATCTATTTGACTTTGTATCATTAAAAGTCAAATGGCTTCTTTGACTATAGTAAAAAAGTGTTTTGTTTTGTTTTTTATGTCAGCAGTTAGGATCATACTCTGCTCAAACTGATGTCTCTATGGTTTCTCTTACTCTTTTCAGGGCTCCAGTATGTGGTTAACACCGGTTTGTTGATCATTTCCTATATGATGATAATTCTTGCAATCAACTTTTATTCTTGCAGACAATCTGGGAATTTTACTTAAGACATGGAGTTCTTGTTTCGGAGACATGATTTTAGTGCAAAATAGATACTGTGATACATAGGAAGGTAGAAAAATGCTCAAATGTGAGAGCTGAGTTAATTTGAAGATGAGTATAACCCCAGAAGTAAAGCTGGGTGGGAATTCCAGGCAAATGGAATGGTTTAAATAAGTAGGAAATATATTTGCAGTTATTAGGGATTTAAAGTTACTTTGTTACAACTAAAGAGAAATGTGAATATATAGCACTAGGTAAGGATCAATAAGTAGGAGCAGTGATCAGAGAGATGGTACAGCAGGTAAAGTGCTTGCATTCCACGTGACTAATGTGGGATTGGGTGCTGTCACCTCTTATTATCCCCTGAGACCACCAGGAATGATTCCTGAGTGCATAACCTAGAGTAAGCCCTAGGCACTCCTGGATGTGACCCCCTCCCCCCTCCCCCATCTCTCCCCTCCCCTCCGCCACACACACACACACACACACACACACACACACACATACGTAAATCCAAATTATTCTAAAGATTCTTAATTCGAGGGTGGCTAAGAAATTGCACAGTGTTTGGGGCATATCTAGCATGCATTTGACTGGGACTTGATTCCCTTGAGCACCACAAGGTGCCAAACTGGAAGACTTGTAAAGCAAATGCCTGCACTATTATACTATCTCTCCGGTCCCTAAAAACTCCCATTTTGGATTCACACACAAAAATAATACATAAGGGAATTTTACCCCCCAGTGTTGTTCATTTGCTAGGAAAATACTGGAAACAATCTTGATGACAACAATTAGAATATAGTTATGATTTATCCATGCCATGGATGTTATAAGATTTTTGAATCATTAATAAAAAAGATTGACAATGTGACATTGATATGGATATGATTTTAAATGAAGAGTTCATTGTGCAACCTATATTGTGGGGAAAATAATTTCTATATACACATATAACTGTCTCTCCAAATATAGGTGTAGAGGGAACTCTTGAAAATAGGACTTTCATTTTATATTTTCTTATAATTTCTTCATTTTTGCTGTATGCATTATAATTCAAAATATTAAAATTAAACATGTCTCCCAAATGGCCTGATAAATTTTCCAACTATTCCTAAGTTTCTGAAAAAGGAAAGCCATTTTGCTTGGAAAGTTGGCTTTTCCTTTTAAAAACATTTCTGTTTTTTGGTCTTCTAAGCAGTATGCGAGGCATGCTCACTGTGATCCTTAGCCTGGCTGTGTGGATTTATCTGATGGTTCAGGGGTTCAGGACTCTGGCCCAGTCATTCAATAAAGCCTGGGCCCTGTAGTACTGATCAACCCAAGGGCTGGTGGAGAAGTGTGTGGTGCTGGGGGCTGAACTGGAAGCCTGGGAAATGAAAGGCATGTGGACCTTGGCGCTCTCTCACTGGTCAATGACTTTCTAAGTTCCATTTTATTTTGATGTGGTTCCTTAGTTATCTGAGTTTGAGTACATTTGAAATAGTAAGACTGACATTCAGAATGATAGTTGTTACTTCCTCATATTTGTGACATGGAATAGTTTTCAAAATCTGCATAGATTTGATTATTTGCACGTTATGTTTACCCCCATGTGTATGGTAATAAGAACATGGAATTCTTAGTTCTTTATTATGAACAGGAAAGCCTCATTCCATTGCAATATTTAGGTTACTTTATTTTCCTCCATGAATTGACAGGTGATCCACGACTAACATTACTGGCATGTAACAATACTCTGACTGCATTCACTGCTGCATTTTCCCTCCCTCTCAGTGTTTGCTCTATGAAGAGCTAACCATTATTCTTCTTGAAATGTTTTTGGGTGTAAGCCAGTCAGGGAAAAGATCATCCACATTCCGTCTCTCTGGGTAATGATAAGGTGTGCCAGTTTCTCTCACATAATCCTTAATATTTTTCCAGTTAGAAGAAGTCACTTTGAATTCAAAGCCGCATTCATATTCAGTCTCCCCCTTTATTTCTCCCTCTCTGGCTGATGTTTTGTTGCGTCCTTTTGGGGATGTCCCAAGTCCGCTGCTGTCCATAGCACTTTAACTCTGATTGATCTGCAGATGAATAGGAAGAACTCACTCTGCTGGAATGTTGGAAAGGAAATGTGCTCAACTTAAAGGCTGTTTTTAGAAGTGTCCTTAATTCCAAGGTAGAAATTGTTGGACGGGGTAAGGGATTCTCCTTTAACCTCAGTTTGAAAGAACACCTCCGGGGACTCTTCTTGATACCCTGTCAATAGGAGCTCCGTAACCCCCGAATCATCTTCCATTGCTTTACTCTTTTTTTTCCCCTCCTAGTCCTTGACATGTCTGCAAGGGTCTGGTTTATTTGTTCAGTGTCCTTCTTCCCCCAGTAGACCTAAGTCTCGTAACCTTGAGGATCATGTCTTACTTGTTTACTTCTGCAGTCCAGATGCCTAGAATCAGGCTTGGCCCTGAACAGGCACTGAATAATCGAAACAAATTTGCTTGTTCCCACATACCATGATTGTTAAAGATTTTTGAGAGAGTGATACTCTCCTGCTTCATGTTGTATAGATAAAATCTGCACAAATCTGCTAGATAGATATACTACCACCACAATTTGATATCCCTAACCCAAAGATAGTGTTTTTTATTTCTCTTACATTAGCTAATAAGCACCAATATTATGTTATTGACCTTTATGGTTATTCTTATGTCCTTTTGACAAATTAATATGGTGGTGCTTTTATATTCCTCATAATTCTCCAGATGTTGCAGAAGACATTTACATTTATATTGTTACTAATGAAATTTTGCTTGATATTCTTTAACATAAAGCATTACTTTCTATGAAGAGTTGCAAAGATTTCTGTGGCTTGGCATCCTTTAAATGATATTTTAGCACCTCAAACTTTGTGGTTGTTTACCCTTTTTTTCAGAGCAAGAATTTTTGGTCCTCTGCTTCTCCAATGAAATAATATTTCATTTACAATACTACATTTTCTTAAAATATTTCTAAGCAATTTCTTATACTTCAAAAACTTTATTGTAAAAACTTCTCTTAAAGTTTTTGCAGACCACAGTAATTTACCATTTTGTTAATGAGAAAAAGCAGAGCATATATTCACTACTTACATTTTTCTTTATATTCGTCAAGAAAGGTTAGACATGTCAGCAGTGTGTTCAGAATCATGAGGGGTTGTCTCTACCTCCTGAAGATAGAACTGAATTTCTCAGTTACTTTGTTATGCCTCTTGCTGACCGTAAAGAGGCGGCTGTTGAAAGCTTATTTCACTTTGGTAATTTAGTGTAATTGAATTTATAACTCAAATCACTTGTTTTGTTACAATGGCCAGCATCTCCTTCATGTATCATAGCTCACCAAAACATAGTTGAACTTAGACATTAAAATACAGATTAACTACTGCTAATGAATTTTCTGCTCAATTTTCATTAACTACTTTTGAAAATTAAAGCGAGTTTCAATCAGCACTTACTGCAAAAACAGGCAGTTGGGAATTGGAAGCTATAAGATTAAATCATCTAGTTTATGATTGTTTTGATTTTTAAAGTCTTTTAATATTAATGGAAGTGTTTGATATGTCATTTTAATTTTTAGAGATGTTTGAATATTGAATTGCATATGATTGGGAAAATGTTGAATAATTGATTATTTTCTTTCAAATTATAAGATAGGACTTTATTTTTAATTCTTGATCATTTGAAGAGATAACAATTTCTGTTTTTGTCCCTTAGCAAGCTACATAATGTCTTCTATTTATGATCTTTTTATCTTTTAGATGATCTCAAATATCTATTTTTTAAATCAGAATTATTAGACAGAAAGATATAGTTCATCACTATTGTTTTAAGCGGGCTTAAGTGTTTATGTTATTTTACAGAAATACATTTAGATACTATTTTATAATTCATATTAATATCTTCTACAGTTATCATTGTGCCAGTGTTTAAAGCAAATCCTTATTAACTGTTTTTTTTCTCTTTTTAAAGGGTTAGTTTGTCTTTTTATTGCCTATTACCTTCAGTTCATTTCTGAATCAATTTTAATACATAAACCATAAAATACTCAATATACCTGTAAGTAGATAGAATTTTGTTTTCTCTGAGATGGCTTTAATTTTGAAATGCTCTAGCAGCATTATTTTCCCTATTCTCCTTGTCCTTAAGAAGAAAATTTATAGTTTTAAACTCTGTTATTAGCAGTTACAAAATGGAAACTTTCACTTACTTTTACTTCTTGTTATTGAAGAATCTTGTGCCTTTGCAACCAGACATTAGACATATACCTTATTTATTTAATAATGAATTTTTCTCAGAATGTATTTCTGTATAGCAGGCTAATTGAACATATTTGTGGATAGTATTATTACATTGCATCATTTTACATATTTATTACAATTAATTTTCCCGTGGCATTTCAAAAAGTAGATTCAGATATATTTGCACTGTAGCACTGTCATCCCTCTGTTCATTGATCTGCTCAAGCAAGCACCAGTAACGTCTTCATTGTGAGACTTGTTGTTACTGGTTTTGGCATATCGAATATGCCACAGGTAGCTTGCCAGTCTCTGCCATGCAGGCAGGATACTCTCGGTAGCTTGCCGGGCTCTCGAGAGGGGTGGAGAAATTGAACCCGGGTTGGCCGAATGCAAGGCAGACACCCTACCCGCTGTGCTATTGCTCCAGGTATTCCATTACGTAACTTTTAATACAGGACCACAGAAATGGAGATTATCAGTTTCCATGTGCCACAGGAAAATTAAGTTTGGCTATAAAGTCCGATAAGAGAAACCTTGAGGTAATGAAAATACATAATCCAATTTTTTCCCAATTGTGTGTGATATTGCTTGTCCCAGAGTTTTGCAAAATGTTACAATTTGGGGGAAACAGGAAGAGGGCCCATCACTGCTCTCCGTAGTATGCATGACAGTGGTATGTGAATAGATAGTTTTCTCAAAATCGAATATGTTTTCAACCTTTTTTTTTTTGTATCTCAGATATTTTTTCTTTAAATCTGTCATTTATCAGGAGTGACTGGAATAAAAAATATAATTGACTTTCATCATCATTGTGGAAATGGAAGCTGGGAATCGAACCCGGGTCCGCCGCATGCAAGGCAAACGCCCTACCCACTCTGCTATTGAATGAGGTCCCGGGTTCAATTGCCAGCATCTCCAGATATATTAAAATAATAAAATTCTACACAAAGAGCTGGTAAAGTAGACTTTGAACATAATGGCAGCCTTGGTCATTACGAAGGCAGTAGTCAGTTTGCCTAATAACTTACATGTATCTTTGTAAATCAAATCCACCTACTTTAGAAAATGAAGACCTTGGTAAACACTAAGTCCTGGGACATGAGTCCTCTATGTGGAAATAAGGCCTATGGGTACAATTTTACCACTTGGGTACAATTTTACCACTTGGGTACAATTTTACCACTAGGATACTATTTTAGCTTTCACAGAACCATTGTATCCTTTTTCCTACTTTCCATTCCTCCTTGCTTGCCTCTTCACCTTTCCTAAGAGTTGTGTCAAGCCACAGTTTCAAAAACATGATTTTTTATATCAAAACAGTAATTGTTCTCTCACTGTAGACCGACTAAGCCTTCACTAAACTTGTGAGAGCCTTCTCTATCTTAATAGGCAAGGGTTGGAAATGCCCTATACTATTGGCTGAAGTGAGGGAATTAGATTGGATGTAGCCAGATAGTTCCTTTTCCCAGTTACTGATCAAGTGAAATTACTTAAAATCATATCAAAAACTTCTTAAAAGATAGATCTGTTATTACGAAGTATGTAGTGTAGTTTCTCTCTCTCTCCCTCTTTCTTTCTTTCTTTCTTTCTTTCTTTCTTTCTTTCTTTCTTTCTTTCTTTCTTTCTTTCTTTCTTTCTTTCTTTCTTTCTCTCTTTCTCTTTCTTTCTTTTTCTTTCTTTCTCTCTTTCTTTCTTTCTTTCTCTCTCTCTTTCTTTCTTTCTTTCTTTCTCTCTTTCTTTCTTTCTTTCTTTCTTTCTTTCTTTCTTTCTTTCTTTCTTTCTTTCTTTCTTTCTTTCTTTCTTTCTTTCTCTCTCTCTTTCTTTCTTTCTTTCTCTCTCTCTTTCTTTCTTTCTTTCTCTCTTTCTTTCTTTCTTTCTTTCTCTCTTTCTTTCTTTCTTTCTTTCTCTCTCTCTTTCTTTCTTTCTTTCTCTTTCTCTTTCTTTCTTTCTCTCTTTCTTTCTCTCTTTCTTTCTCTTTCTTTCTTTCTTTCTTTCTTTCTTTCTTTCTTTCTTTCTTTCTTTCTTTCTTTCTTTCTTTCTTTCTTTCTTTCTTTCTTTCTTTCTTTCTTTCTTTCTTTCTTTCTTTCTTTCTTTCTTGCCCTAAGGCTAAAACCCAGAGCCTCATACATGCAAAACAAGTGCTTTGATATGGTGCCCAGCCCACTAATTCTAATTTTAACGAGATTTTTAGAGAATAATTTGCTAAGGTTAAAACTTTCTTATGTATCTTCTTATGAGAAACAAGAAAGATTTCTCTAAATCTGTAATAAAATATTAAAAACCAAGTGGAGATTTATTTAAAAAAAATCCCAGAAAAGATAAATCACCACTTTTTTTTATTAGTGAATTACCATGAGACAGTTACAGGCTTACAGGTTTTCATGCTTACGTTTCAGTCATACAATGATCGAGTACCCATTCCTCCACCAGTGCCCATTTTCCACCACCAATGGTAACAGCATCCCTCACACCACGCCCACCCTGTCCCCTTCACCCCACCCTGTCTTTATGGCAGGGCATTCCCCAAAACACCACCATTTTGAAGGGCTGGAGTGATAATACAATAGGCAGGGCATGTGCCTTGCACATAGCTAACCTGGGTTTGATCCCTGGCACCACTTATGGTCCCCTGAGCACTGCCAGGAATGATCTGAGTACAGAATCAGGAGTAAGCCCAGAACATTGCTGGGTGTGTCTAAAACCTTACCCCCAAATAAATCTCATTTTGAGATGTTGTTTATGTCGCTTTAAAAGTATCTTTTTAAAATTTTGCAAAATAGGGAATTTTCAGAAAAATGAAAGCCAAAGTAAAAGAAATTCTCCACCCTAAAAAGAACTGCACACAGTCAGATCTACAACTGCAAGCTAAAGAGTACATCATTAAATTTTTTGCTTTTGGATCACACCCAGTGATGCTCAGGGGTTACTCCTTGTTCTGCACTTAGGAATTACTCCTGAGAATGCTCAGGGGACCATATGGGACGATAGGAATTAAACCCAGGTCGGCTACCTGCAAAGCAAACACTCTACCCACTATACTATCATTTTGGCCCAAGAGTACATCATTTTAAACTGAACACAGAATGTTTACTAAAGTAGGTCATAATTATGCTCTAAACAACTTTTAGTAATATTTAAGCATTTGAAGTTAGATATTAATAGCAATAAGATTCTTAAAAAACATCCAAATAAACTTGGAAATAAAAAAGCACAATTCTAAATAATGATAGGTGAAAAAAGAAGGCCAAAGGGGAGTTATATAATAGTATGAATTAAATGATAATGAAAACAGAAAAATTAAATGTGGAGCAGATAAAAGCAGTACTTAGAAGTAATCTTAAATAGTTAACTATTTAAGTAACCTTAAATAGTTATACTATAAAAAAGACTTAAAACAATGCTCAAGAGTTCTGCTTGCCTTGCATGTGACCAACCCTGGTTCGGTCCCTGGCACAATATATGTTTCCCTGAGCATCACCGACAGTGAACCCTGAGCACTGCTGGATGTGATGTGCCCCACTCCCCGCCTTAATTCTACTTTAATGTCAGGAAAGCGAAGCAAAATATACTAAGTATAAGGAAAAGAAATAGTAAAGGTAAAAATAGAAAGCACTGAAATAGACAAGAGAAATGAACAAAACCAGTGAAAATTGCTCTTAGGAATAAAACTGATCATCTCTTAGGGTAAAATCTCTATTGACAAAAGGAGAGAGAAGACATAAAATTACCAGTATTAGGAACTCAATAGGTATATCATTATGAGCCCCCAAAACAAGTAATGTATTAAAGCAATCATTGAGTATTTGTTCGAAGTGACATTCCATGATTTTTGTACTCTGGTAGTTTTGCAAAGCTAGGGAGCAAAATTCTGGGGAGGGATAGAGAAGTGAGGGAGGTAGCTCTCAGAGGAAAATGCATGTCTTTTTTTTTCTTTTTAAGAAAGTGTCTATGTTTATTTTTACAGATCAGGAAACTGAGGCTCAGGGAGCATTATTAAATTGCACAAGGCTAGAATGTAGGCAAGTAAAGGAAACATATACCTATATGCCCTATGTTTCTTTTTATATATTTTGAAAATATCAGTACTTATGTCAATAAATGAAGCAAAAAATAGGGTCATGCAAAAATCGGTCTCCCTTGTGATGTGCTGCTCTGGAAATGGAATATATATTTTGTAGTTTACTGCTATTAAAACCTATTTCCTTCTATAATAAATCCATCAAAATTAAGCAGTAGTCTATTACAAAATATGTGACTAGTAAGAAAACTTTGCTTTTGAAAGTGAGACCCTCTTGTGCATAAATATGAATAAGAAGTACTTCTGTAATGAAATATTTATTTTATGTGAAAAGTAATAGCACCAAAAAATAGATCATATTTTAGGAGCTATTATGAAATGACAGAACTGGAGTGATAGCACATTGGGTAGGGCATTTGCCTTGCTTGGGGCCGACCCTTATTCGATTCCTCCATCCTTCCCCGGAAAGCCCGGCAAGCTACCAAGAGTATCTAGCCCAAACAGCAGAGCCTGGCAAACTACCCATGGCATATTTGATATGCCAAAAACAGTAACAACAAGTCTCACTATGGAGCCATTACTGGTGCCCGCTCGAATAAAATTGATGAACAACGGGTCAGCAGTGCTACATTGCTCCATTATTATGAAATGACATATGACAGTTATGTACAACTTGGGTTTTGTCTGACATTTTAGAAAAAATGGTCTTTTTCTATTTTTTTGGTCAAGCAAGATAGTTTTTATTGAAAGAAATTCATGTATAAAGATGTGAATAGAGAGAAAGAGGAATGCATGTTCCAGAGAACATGGGCTTCTCCAGAGTGAAAAAAACTTTCATGAGAAATACAGAGATATGTGTTTAAGAGCAAACACAGGCTTGAAAGAGACAAAAATGGGCTTTTTAAAAATGGTATTTCCATGTTGTATCTGTCAAGTAGAATGCCTCATGAGACATTGCCTGTTTATATTATGTGAAATATGTTTAAACATATTTTAAAAGGATAAAATGTTAAATAGAATACATTTTGGGGCATTTCTTATACTATCAGAGTGAGCTTATATTACTGAAATATTTATATTAGTAATGGTGCAATGATTCATTTAAAAATCCATGTGCAACTGCTGTTAAAAATTAATCAGAAAAGTATTTTTTATATATTGAAATATTTTGCATTAATTATATAATTAAAATAATTATGCTAAATTGTTGCTGAGAACAAATAATAGAATGTCTCTAATGAGATTTTGTGAATGATCTTTTGTGAGTGCTAAAAGCTGATTATAGATCTTCTTTTTCCATAAAGTGGTTAGTACCATCATGATATATGTCAGGTGTCTAGATATTTGAAATATTGACATTTCTGGCAAAGCCATAGGTTCTCAAATATGTTCTTGAAACATTTACTAGTACACGTAGGGCAATATGTGTATATTATATGTCTAAGTGAACCAAAGGAACTTGAGTTTTCTAACTCACCAGACCTTGAAAACAACCCGTTCTTTCTCTCATTAATTGTACTTTAGTTTTGTTTAAATTTATACTATGTTTTGGACTTGTTATTTTGTTTCCATATAACAGTTTAGGGGAAAAGAAATTATAAATGATGTTGTGTTGAAATAAAATTCTGGAATAAAATGAAATATGTGCTATGTTGTGAAACAGACATTTCATAAAACATATGGAATGAGGAAGCACAATTGGAAAACTCGTCTTTGGTGTAGCAACAAATACGGTGTTAGAGAAAGTTCAGATAGAATGGTGATACTTTGGGCAGAAATTTAGTGTGATGGCAAGACATGTAGAAAGAACTTAATTTTATTAACAACAAGGAAGTCAAAGAAAATGATACAGAGCAATGTTTTCACCTGATTGTCATCTGAACTCAAAGGATAACTCGGTTGTATCTTAGGACTTTATCCAGTGGGATTTACATAATCCTGTATAGGATCCTCTGCTTCTGAGGTAGTGTTACTGTAATAAATCTAGCAGACTCGAGGAGAAAATTTCAAAAGCATCAAGACTAGTTATTTTCATTTATGAGTTATAGAGGAATGAGTAAGGCAAAAAAATAATGTTAGGCAAAAGAAACTAAAAATATGCGGAACATGAAATTAAAGCAGAAAAATGTTGGAGAATGTGCAACCCAACCCCTTGTAACTTTTTTGCTAGCCCCCAAGTGTGCTCACACACACTGTCCTATGGGACAGACGCAAGCATCAGCAAGTCTTTAGGCCTAGAGCAAGCTGGGGAAAAAGAAATACTTGTAAGAAGAATCTCTATAGAGAGTCAACTCTGTTATGCCAAGACTTTCTCAAAAAGCTAATTCACAGTAAAATACGCACTGTAAGAGAGTTGCCTTTCTTCGTCCCCCCTCACCTGGCCTCTCTCCTGTGTAGGGTAAAAAAAGGCATCCATTGCTTCCCTAGAGAATGTCAGTCTTAGGATTTTGTTCATCTTTTTTATTTGTATTGTATATTTTCTTGTATCAATTGATGATTATAATTGGCTTTTGCTTTATTGTTTTTAATAGATATTATTAAAATAATGATGTAAACTTGGTGACCATCACTCGTTTCTTTGTTTAGGAAATTGTACCAATTTATAAGGTGGTGGTTTCAAGGCTTTTTAAATTTTTTTTTTTTTTTTACGATAAACACATTTTAGCTCTTTAGAACTGTGTCTCTATTTTGTCTTTGCATTTTATTACACTACTAAAAGGTCTGCTCAGAAGGGTCTCCAGGAAAATTTTAATAGGAACAGCCTGTCCTCAACGGATATTCTAAGAATGGGGTAGTTTTTCAGGGCTTTTCTTTCTTTCCTTCTTTTAAAATTGTATGCATTTTAAGATTTTAAAATTGTTGAATCTAAGGAATAAAGGAATTAAGTCACAGGTCATATTGGGCCACTGAATTCCAAACCAGGGAATTAAATCAAAATAGAAACACTTTATCTAGAGGTCTGTTTTTTCTCTCTAGTAATTTTTTAACCATTTGTGATTGATTTATTAGTATTCTATTCAGGAAAAGGGGGTAACACAATAAACCTACATTTAAACTTCTGTGCCAAACTTCATTTTTAACAATATTCCTGGCTAATCTTATTTATAGTTTAGTACTATGAAAATAAAACTACAACAAAAATAATATTATAGAATAGGAAACACTGCCTCTATTTTAAAGATGAAAGAACTGAGGCACAGAGAAATTTGTCAATTTCTTTAAGGTCACACAACTGATAGGTAACAGATTTGAACCTTAGTACTCTGATTCCCAATTGCTTCCTCTTACTAAAATCTGATTCTTATAATAAAACAGTCGAAAAACACTTTTGTCAAATATTTATGACCATGTCTCTATGTAATTTGGACCACAGGAATTAGTCTTCCAAGAGCTTTTTAGTCTTTTAATATAGGTCTGATTGATACAGGTCTTACTGATATGTAAACACTCCATAAATAATCTCTAGTTGAATAATTCATTTTAAAATACTTTCAGTAGCAAGGTACTTTGAGAGACAGTCATTTCCAGTGTTGGACAGCTTTATAATTTCTATTAGTTATGTTTATTTCGGAGAGGAAAGTGTAAAAATGGTTCTGCAAGCAAGGCTCTTGCTTGACTTGCATGAACCAACAAAAAAAATTCTTCTGTCTGTTCTGTTGGGAAACGTTTAACTCTGCCCTATTTGGGTGCCTCAGAGCCTGCTGAAGTCAACAATGTAAAGAATCCTGGAGAGAAAAGTAAAAGAAGCATCTGGAAAAGCTGTGGCCCTGAGCCTGCCGGTGTCATGCTTGCCAGTGGCTTGAAGCAGCAGCTTGTAATAATAGCCTGACTGTGCCCTCAGGGATGTTGGAGAACTTTTAGGAGAATGAATTTTAGAATAACTTTCAGGGTAAAGAATTCAAATTACCTCTGGTTCTTACATCTTTCCAAACACCAGCAGTTCTGGGCTGGAGTGACAGTGCAGTGGCCTAAGGGCGGAGCAATAATACAGTGGCACAAGGCCTACCCGGGTTCAATTCCTGACATACCTTATCGTTTCCTGGGCCCACCATGAGTGATTCCTGAGTGCAGAACTCAGAGTAACTCTTGAGCATCACTGGGTATGGCTTAAAAACAAAAAAGAAATTCAAAAAGAACCCAAAATTGACTCTGTACGATCAAGAAATTTGTCTGAAGTCTACTGTTTTAGCAGTTAACCAAGCTTATGAGAAACCTTTTAGTTAACTGAATATAAAAATATGAGAAATGAAATGGATGCTGTCTTTTCTAAAGAATAATGAAGGGATCTGGGGAGATAGCACAGGGGTTAAATTGCACATTTTGTATTCTCAGAACCCCAGTTTGCTCCCTGGCATTACATGGTCCTTGAGCACCACCAGATAGAGGTGGTGGAGGGCCCCAAGCACTACCTCTGGCTCTGGCACTAAACATTCTAGTCAAGTTGACTAAGAAGTACAGGGAGTGGCCTCTGGTCTCTTGAAACATTGCTTGGGTGGTTACCCTCAAGACAAACAAACAAAAAACCAAGGCAAACAACACACACACACACACACACACACACACACACACGTATTGCTTGTAGCTTGCCTATTTAAAACTAAAATCAAACGTGTGAAGAGGGTTAGAAATTGGTTTGGTTGTCTGAACTTGGGTCCTTAGCTTGGCTCTGAAAGACCACTTTTATAAATTTCTCTTTACTATACTTTGAATTTGTATCACAGAAGTAATTATTTCAGTTAATAGCTGATGTTTTAGGAAAATCAGCTAACCTGATTTCTAACCTAAACCATGATTATGGAGGTAGCAGGATCGTCTAAAATGTCAGAGTAAGAAAATTGGATCGGACCTCTTAATAGCTTGCAAAAAAATTGGATGAAGTTTAAAAGCATGTGTGTAAAAACTTTAGGGATGATCATATATTTCTTCTTTACTATTCTTCCTTGTTCCACCCAATTAAATATCTTTTCTTCTTTTTTAAAGAAACAATGGTTTCCTCTGACATTTACCACTTCTCCCATAGGCCTTTTAAAAATTATTACATTGAGTCCATATGTGGATGGTTCAAGTGGTAGAATACATGCTTCACGTGTGTGAGACTCTGGGTTTGATTCCTGGGACTGCGGGATCCCCCACTCTATTATAGTGCTCCCTTCTTCCCCGAGTATCCTTTTATTAGCTCTTGTAAGTTTCATTCCGAGGGCTTCCTAGTTGACTTCCTATTTCCCTTTCATTGTTGAGTTACAGTGTTGCTTGGTAGAATTCTGGGAGCACAGTGTGAGCATTGATTGGAATCGTCTTGGTCTTAGAACAAACACACTGATGTTGTTTTTTTTTCTACTGACATCTGATGTGTCTGAAAATCTTAATGAGTACTTTTAGAAGGCTTTTAGAAAATCTGTCTCATATTTCAGTTTCAATATAGTCTTCTAGAACAGTATTTATTCAACTTTTCAACTCACAATCCCCTTTTGACCTCTGAGAAATGCCACATGGCAAACACTGCTACAAACACCTCAAACTTATTATGCAATTTGATTTCAAATTAATTTTTTGTTGGTTTGCATTCAGAAGTTTTTTACTATTGCCACATTCCCTTCCTAATTCAGTTTTGCAACCCTCACAGGGTGTCATAACCCACAATTGCAGAGTTTTAAATATTTTTTAATATTTATTTTTATTTATTTTTAATTTTATTGATTAACCGTGAGATATAGTTACAAGCTTTCATGTTTGACTTACAATCACACAACAATCAAACACCTATCCCTCCATCAGTGTACATTCTCCACCACCAGAATCCTCGGTATACTCCAACCTTTCCCACTCCCTGCCTCCATGGCAGACAATATTCCCCATACTCTCTCTCTGCTTTTGGGCATTATGGTTTGCAATGCAGATACTGAGAGGTTATCATGTTTGGTCCTCTATCTACTTTTGGCACACATCTCCCATTCTGACGGATTCCTCCAACCACCATTTTCTTAGTGATCCCTTCTCTATTCCAGCTGTCCTCTCCCCACCTGCTCATGAGGCAGGCTTCCAACTATCTTCCTGACCCTTATATCTATTGTCCTTGGGTGTTGGTCTCATGCTGTTATTTTATATTCTACAAATGAAAGAGCAGTCCTTCTATGTCTGTCCGTCTCGTTCTAACTTACTTCACACAGCATGATACTCTCCATGCCTATCCACTTATAAGTGAATTTCATGACTTCATCTCTCCTAACAGCTGCATAGTATTCCACTGTGTAGTTGTACCAAAGTTTCTTTAACCAGTCATCTATTCTTGGGCACTTGGGTTGTTTCCAGATTTTGGCTATTGTGAACAGTGCTGCAATGAACATATAGGTATAGATGTAATTTCTACTGTGCTTTTTTATACCCTCGCGGTATATTACCAGAAGTGATGTTACAGGGTTTTATGGAGGCTCAATTTCTAGTTTTTGAAGGACTGTCGATATTGTTTTCCAGAAAGGCTGGACCAGTCAGCATTCCCACCAACAGTGAAAGAGTGTCCCTTTTTTTCCACATCCACGGCAGCACTGGTTGCTTTTTTCCTTTTGAGTATGTGCCAGTCTCTGTGGTGTGAGATGATATCTCATTGTTGTTTTGATTTGCATCTCCCTGATGATTAGCGACGTGGAGCAGTTTTTCATATGCCTTTGGCTATTTGTATTTCTTTTATGAGGAAGTGTCTCTTTGTTTTTTCTCCCCATTTTTTGATAGGGTTGGAGGTTTTTTTCTTATATAATTCTACTAGTATCTTGTATATCCTGGATATTAATCCTTTATCAGATGAGTATTGCGTAAATATATTTTTCCATTCTGTGGGCTCTCTCTGTATTTTGGTCACTGTTTCTTTTGAAGTGCAGAAGTTTCTTAGTTTGATGTAGTCCCATTTGTTTATGTTTGCTTCTCCTTGCTTGGTCAGTGGTGTTTCATCCTTAAAGATGCTTTTAGCTTCGATGTCATCGGGGGATTCTGCTTACATTTTCCTCTATGTACCTATGGATTCATGTCTGATATTGAGGTCTTTAATCCACTTTGACACTTCCAAACAGTTTCTATGAAGCAAATATCACCCTGATATCAAAAGCAGAGATACCACAAAGAAAGAGAATTACAGACCGATATTCCTAATGAAAATAGATGCAAAGATCCTCAACAAAATATTAGCAAATAGAATTCAATGACTCATCAAAAAGATCATACACCATGACCAGGTCAGATTCATCCCAGGGATGCAAGGATGATTTAGCATCTGGAAATCGATCAACATAAACTATCATACCAAAAAAAAAAGAAAAGATAAAAACCATATGATCATATCAATAGATGCAGAGAAAGCATTTGATAAGATCCAGCATCCATTAATGATGAAAACTCTCAGCAAAGTGGGCATCAAAGGAACAGTCCTCAGTATAGTCAAAGCCATCTACCACAAACCCACGGCAAGTATCACTCTAAATGGCGAAAAACTAAAAGCCTTCCCTCAAAGATAGGGCACAAGACAAGGTTGCCCACTTTCACACTCCTATTCAGTATAGTGCTGGAAGTACTTTCCATAGCAGTTAGACAAGAAAAATATAACAAGGGCATACAGATAGGAAAGGAAGAGGTCAAGCTATCACTATTTGCAGACAGTATGATACTATACTTAGAAAAGACTCTACAAAAAGCTCCTAGAGACAATAGCTCTGTAAGGTAAAGTGGCAGGCTACAAAGTCAACACCCAAAAGTCAATGCCTTTTTTTTTTTTTCTTTTTGGGTCACACCTTTCGATGCACAGGGGTTACTCCTGGCTCTGCACTCAGGAATTACCCCTGGCCGTGCTCAGGGGACCATATGGGATGCTGGGATTTGAACCCAGGTCGGCCATGTGCAAGGCAAACGCCCTACCTGATGTGCTATCTCTCCAGCCCCAATGCCTTTTTTATATACAAGCAATGAAAGAGAGAAAGAGTCATTAAAAAAGCAATCCCATTCACAATAGTTCCTCAGAAAATCAAGTACCTTGGAATCAGCTTAACCAAAGAGGTGAAGAACCTATACAAGGAAACTTACAAAACACTACTTCAAGAAATAAAAGAGGACACTAGGAAACATCCCCTGTTCATGGATACGGAGGATTAACATTATCAATATGGAGTTACTACCCAAAGCACTATACAAATTTAATGTGGTCCCTATCAGGATACATTTTTTCAAAGAAATAGACAAAACACTCCTGAAATTCATATGGAACAATAAATCCCCACAAACAGCTAAAGCAATCCTTGGGAAAAAGAAGATGTGACATCACCTTCCCCAACTTCAAACTGTAGTACAAAGCAGTAGTAATTAAAACAGCATGGTATTGGGCTAGAAACAGAACCACAGACCAGTGGAACAGAGTTGAATATTCTGTCACAGACTCCCAAATATATGACCACTTAGTCTTTGACAAAGGAGCAAGAAATGTAAAGTGAAGCCTCTTCAACAAGTGGTGCTAGGGAAACTAGATAGCTACCTGCAGAAAAAATGAACTCTGACCTCTGTTTAGTGCCAGGCACAAAAGAAGTTTTGTTTTAGAAGACACAGCAAACAAATACTTTGTTTTTTGACAACAGTCAGAACAACACTTTAAATTGTTAATGTACCAGATCTTAAAGTGTGAAAACTTGAATGAAGAGTAAGTTTTATTGGAAGTGTCCTGAAATGATATTATGAGAATATGGGGGGAGGGTCAGCTTCCAAGCAGTCCTGATGGGGACACAGGGCCACTCCTGGCAATACTCAGCCAACTGGACCAGATAATTCAATGTTATTGCCCACAATTGCAGCTCTGCTTCTCCCTGCTGTGCTTGGGGCCTCTCTGGCCACATCCAATGGTGTTCACAGACCATGTAGTGCCAGGTTTGAACTCAGGCCCTGGTATACTTTGCTGACCTCTCGCCTCTCTCTTCAGTCCCCAAGGGATTATGTATAAAAACTTCCATGAGTCTCAATTTGTTTTCGGTGGACAGGATTGGGGAGAGGAGAGGGATGGACCATACCCAGCAGTCCTCAGAACTTATACCTGACTCTGTGTTTTGGGGTCTCTGCTTGGGACTCTGGGGACCGCTGGGGATTGAGCACTGGAGCACGGGGTGGCCAAGTGCAGGGCAAGAATTCCACCTGCTCAGAACCCAGCCCAGAATTTTAACTTTATCTTACTTCTTTTGAAGGAAGAAATAATATGTTGTTGAAGCAGATCCCACACGTTGTTTCTGATTGATGTATTTGAAAACCTAGTGCTCAATTTTCATTAAAAGTGACAATTAGTATCATAAATTAGATGCAATATAATTAACACATTTCTTAGAAAATTAACTTAGTGGGAAAAGATTAAAAGCTAGAGTGAAATTAAAGATAGTTTTATGTGAATACAAAGGAATATTGGAAAGAAAATAGCCTTTAATTTGCTTAAGATAAAGAAAGGATAGAGTAATAATAGATGATTAGTTCAAAAGCAGTTATTACCATCCTGACATGATCAAATGTTCAACATTATAATTGTAAAATTGTCCAAAAGTATAAAAGAGTGGATGAACTTATTTAATTTTTTAGAATTAAACAATGTTACATAGGCTTGTATCAAATACAAATAAGATATGTTTGTAAAAACTAGTAGCATTTTAAAAATAAGCTTTTTTTAATAAACAATAATTATACTGTTGGGAAGAATGCTTAAATAATTTGAAGAGCACATCATAGTTCAGTGGTTAAAGCACTTGGCCTTGCACACAGCTGATCCTGGTTTAGTCCCTGGCACCACACGTGGTCCCAGAGCTTTGCTAGGAGTGATCCCTGAGCACAGAGCCAGGAGTAAGTCATGAGCACACCTGAATACAGTACAACTTTCTTCTTCCCCCACATTTGAGACTTGTAGGAAATTATAAAATGAAACCATTAATTTTGAAATTATTTTAAAGTGCTATGTCCATAAGAAGTTATTTGATTGAGCTTTGGATATTCAGTCTACCTTCAAACAAAATCTATGAAAGCTTTTTTGTTAAAGCTTCACACATTGATTCTAAAATGTAAAGGATAATAATCAGTATTCTACAAAAGGAAGAAGTAGGTGTTGGATAATTTGTTCTCTGTTGATGTAGCAGATGCAGCTCAAGTGTAGAGGTTGTTGGCATCATTGCCCAGTGCTCCTTACAGGGCTCTGAGGCACATAGCAGTGAGAAAATATACTTTATATAAGCCAATAGTTTTGGTTAATAATGTTAAAAATGCAAATTATTGAAAATTAACTTGAATATTAAAAGCTAACAAGGACCAGAGCAATAGTATAACAGGTAGGGCACTTGTTTTGCACAAGGCTGACCCGGATTTGATCTCCGGCACCACATATGGTCCCTTAAGCCTGCCAGGAGTGATTCTTGAGGGCAGAGCCAGGAATAAACTCTTGAGCACTGCTGGGTATGGCCCCAAAACCAAACAATAAAAGCTAATGAGAATTCATTTTATTATTTTTGTCTCATACATTTTATAGTCTCATCACTAATTTTATGAAATGTTTTTCCTTGAAATACTTATTTCTTATATGAGTGACTTTTAGCTAGAGAGTAGTTACAAGTTTACAAGTATCCTGTATTTTGGCTTGTTATTCTTCTATGAAATGTAGCTCGCAGTATTTCAAAAAGATGATATGAACAGTGAATCCTTTAAAAATATGAAACGTACCACAATATCTGACACAATAGGTCCAGAATTAAAGTGACCATTGCTTTCATTTTCTTGTTAGAACATAAACTACTCTGTTGAAGACTGTTAGGAAAATTGCTTACCAACTGGAACCTTTTATAGAGTGAAAATATTTGACTGAGATCCTGCTTCCATCAGGCAGGTTAGAGGAGGGGATGACTTCTAAGGTTTCACTCATATGCTGTGATACCAAGATTTTGGAAACTGTGGCAATAACTAACTGGTTGTCTTCACTGGCACTGCAGTTTGAGATAATTTAATTAGTTAGGGCATCAAACAGATGTTTAAACATAAATCTAGGGACTGGAGCAAAGTACAGTGAGTAGGGCACTTGCCATGCACATAGCCAATCCAGGTTAGATCCCTGGTATCCCATATGGTCTCCTGAGCATCATCAGGAGTAATTCCTGAGGGCATAACCAGGAATAAGCAACCTCTGAGCATCACAGGTTATGAGCTAAAAACCATACTAAAAAATTCTTTTTACAAGTCTCAGGCACATTTTTGAGAGACCAATCATCATCATCATCATCATCATCATCATCATCATCATCATCATCATGATGTAACACTTGGATTTTTCCTAAATCATAGTTGTGTTGTTTCTATATAAAAAATAACTCAAGATCTGTGCCATTTTATAAGAGATTAAAACACAAACATGAGGTATTGTTTTCCAGTTAATTTTTTTAATTTCATAGGCATTACACTAATTTTTTTCAAAAATAGAAATATGTTCTTTTCATCACAACTTTGTTTCCCAAGAACCACTCTCAGTAATAATTTATATCAGATGACTATATGATGGGTAGCAACATAAGGAAATGTTTACAATGTCCATTCTTCATTCAATTTAACTTTACACTTAACTAATGGAGAAAACTATAAAATCAAGATACTTTCCACAAAAAGTTCTGAAAATAAAGTGTTTCATACCACTAACTTTCGTCTTGTGATTTTGCTTTCTTTGCTTAAAAATGATGGAAGAAATGAGAGAAAAGTGATCTTACTTATTTCAATCCCTCGGTGGTTAGGCTATTGTTTCTTTGCAGCCTGGGCAATTTTTGTTCCAGAATGCTTTAGAGACTGTCTCCTTGTCTCCTGCATAAGCTATTCTAACCTTGGATTTCAGTGGAAGGCAGAAAGCATTTGGAACAGAGTCATGTTTTGTTTTTGTTTTTAAAATTCTGTTTGTTTTTAGACATTCTGAGTTGGCTCAAATCAAGCTTTCAGGAAGATGCTTTGGAGTGAGGTTTAGAATTGGAGCAGCATCTCTCCAATAGTAAAAAAGATTTACCCTGTGAACCGTTTGCAGTAGGGATTCTCACTAGACTTGCTCAAATTCTTTAAAATCTCTAATAAAAGTTTTCCTTCCCATTCCTTGCAGCTTTCACGACCTTCCTTTCTGCCTGTGCCTTCTAGTATATGCTTGGAATTTCTGCAGTTTTTCTCTATTGCCCTCAAGGAGGAGACATGTAGAATTTGAAGATCCCTCTGTAGCTTTTATATTATTACCATAAATAGCCATAAAGTTAATGGCTGAGAAACGCGAATTGATTATTTATTCTGTAGGTGCAGAACCACATGTGTTCACTGGGCTAAAATCAAAGCATCAAGAGACTGGTTTCCATTCTGGGATCACAGAATTTCTTGGGAGACTATTTTTGTCTTTTTCAGTATTTTAAATGCCTTGACTGATTGCATTTCTTGGTTTGTGGCACCTCCTCCATTTTATAAAAAGCCAGCAATGTGGATGGAGAGAAAGTACAGTAGGCAGCTTGTGTGCCTTACTTGTGTGCCTTGTGTGGCTGACTCAGGTTTGATTCCCCAGCACCACATATGGTGCTTCAAGACCACCAGCAGTGATCCCTGAGTATGGAGCCAGGAATAAGTCCTGAGCACAGCTGGGTGTGGCACAAAACCCAAACCCAAACAAACAAAAAGCCGCAATGTTGCATATTGGCATCCTTTCATAGTCATAGCCTCTTGTCTCTGGCCACAGGTATGGGAAGCTCTCCAAATTTCAGGATTCCTATAATTCGGTTAGAGTCACCTGGTAATCCAGTGAGCAGTGTGCGCTTCCATTTCAAGGGAGTTAATCACATCTGCAAAGTCATAAATGATATATCCACAGTTTCTAGGGATTAGACCAATATTTTCCAGGCAATTTACTCTTACTACCCAAGTTCGATTCCTCTGTTCCTCTCGAGAGCCTGGCAAGCTACCAAGAGTATCCCGCCCGCACGGCAGAGTCTGGCAAGCTACCTGTGGAGTATTCAATATGCAAAAACAGTTACAACAAGTCTCACAATGGAGACGTTATTGGTGCCTGCTCAAGGAAAATTGATCAACAGCGGGATAACAGTGACAGTGACAGTGACCTTAATATTGTTGCCTTTTAGGTGAACCACATTATATTGGATACTTGAAGGTAACCATTATTCACTTTTATTTCCTTACTGGACTGGAGTGATAGCACAGCAGGTAGGGCATTTGCCTTGCATGTGGCCTACCTGGATTCGATTCTTCTAGCCCTCTCAGAGAGCCCGGCAAGTATCTCGCCTGCATGGCAGAGTCTGGTAAGCTACCCGTAGCGTATTCTATATGCCAAAAACAGTAACAACAAGTCTCACAACGGAGATGTTACTGGTGCCAGCTCGAGCAAATTGATGAACAAGGGGACAACAGTGCTACAGTGCTATTTCCTTCCCACTGTGACCCATGATATAGTCATCATAAGAGCACAAATCCTAGCACTTCTGATCAGGGTTACTGAGTGTTTCCTTTTTGTTTTAGAAGCTGAACTTTAGGTGACCTCTCTTTACTTCCTGGTTCTACTTTGTCCTGAGTCCTCAACCTGGCACTCTGCTTCCTGCAGCTTCCTAAACTCCCATCAACATTTGCACAGTGCTCCACAGAAATACTAATAGAATTTCAAGGATTATGGGTGATTGACTGGGCCATAATCTGCAGCTTCATCATGGCTTGCTCTTTCTGTTTGGAATTTTCCTTGATAAACATCAGTCTAAGTCAGATGAGAAATTTTATCAGTTAAGTCTACTTATGGAGTTGTAGAACACACAATGAATACATGTGTATTCATCAGTATATGTAAGGTGGATGTGTGCATCTCTGTGTACCTAAATTTATGAATATACATGTAACAATGTGATAATGTCAAAAATATCCTTTGAGGATTCAGGGGAAGTTGTCCTGAAGTGCCTGGGTTTGGCAATAGAGAGCAAGAACTTGCTCACCAGGGAAGTTTGTTAACCAAAGGCATGTGATTTCATTCCGTCTATGCAGAAAGTGCTACACTTGTGGCATATTTGATATAGTAGTTACATGTCACTGCTAGTGCATTTCTTGTTTTTAGGGGCACCACACCTGGCAATGTGTGGGTGCTACTCCCAGCCTCCAGCAGTATTTGGGGGACCGTGCAGTGCCGGGTATCAAACCCAAGTTTCCTGCATGCCAAGTATATGCTTAGCTAACCTATTGAGCTATCTCTTTGGCCCTAATGGCATTTGTTTTAACTCACCCTGTGCTTTCACATTATTTTCTGTGAGGGCAAGAAGGAGCTACTTCCAAATAGTGTCCAGGGATTCAGGGTCTACTCCCAGTAATGTGGATTACTTGTGGGCCAGATAGTTAAAGACTTGGGTGCAGTGTGACTGAGAGCTCACCAAGGCAGTGCTCAGGGGCCAGCAGAGCACTTGATCATGATTGAATTCACCTGCCACCTGCTCCTATTGAATTGTCTTCTGAGACCATCACCATGTGCTTTGAAATGAAATGAGTAAGAATCAAAGTCTTGGTTAATTGCTTATTTGGTGTGTGGTCTTGTATAACTATTTTATTTCTTTATCCTTAAGTTTTCTGCGGAGGTATCCAGGTCACTGAACTGCTGTGAGAGTTGAATGAGGTCGTGTTAAACATTTTTAATGGCACATAGCACACAGAAAATGTTTAATAATAGTATAGTGTGTCCAGTCAAGATTTATCATAGTGATCTCTCTTGAATCAGTCATCACTTTTCTGCCATCATCATATGGAACAAATATCTTGATTCAGGCTGACATTTCTCTTTTATTTATGGTTCAGAGTTTCAGATATCTAACTAGAAACTTGAGGGTTATATAACATAATGTGGATTTGTAGCAAAGCCATGTGGAGACAAATTCCAGGCATACAAAGGCATTTAATCAGGTATAGGTATTGTCCTACTTCTACAAAATAATTTATAATGATCAATTAATGGTAGGAAGATGTTCTCACTTGTTCTGACTTTATGTTATTATTTTAAATCAGATGAAATAATGTGGAGAAAGTTAATTTACAGAGCAAAATTTTACTCTGAGTGTCATATAATTATAACCTTAAATTAAAGTAATTTTCAGAGTAGTTTCTTCAAAAATGTTAATAAACAAAGTTGTTAGAATCAGTTTTTTGGGAACTTGATCAGTCACATATATATTTGCTTATAAATTTTTAATGAAATATGAAATATTATATGTTGCTAAGTATACGTGCTGGCAGTTTAAAATGTAAATAAAGCACATTTTCTATGGTTGCACTTATACAAAATGTAATTCATATCAAGATAAACATATGTGCTTGTATAATAAAGTATAAACTCAACTTTTATAAAAGTATAAACTAAGTTTTTTTCTACCAAATTTGATAGGTTGTATTGAGTATATTTTAGTTTTATTAATTGCAGTATAAGATTATGAGTTATAGCAAGTATTTTTTTTAACTTTTTTTATTGAATCACTGTGAGATAGACCCTTACAAAGCTATTCATGGTTGAATTATTTTAGTCACACGGTATTGCAAGTTATGTTCTTACTGTTTTCTTACAGCTTCTTGCTTTATTTTTGATTTTAAAATTCTTTTGTTTTTGTTTTGGGCCGCACCTGGTTATGTTCAAGGGTTACTTCTGACTCTACACTCAGGAATCACTCTGGGTGGTACCCAGGGAACCATAAGGGGTGTCAGGGATGGAACCCAGATTGGCTGCATGCACGGCCAGTGCTCTAGCCCCAGCTTCTTTCTTTATAATGTATGTAACAAAATTTTTTTTCTTAGAATGTTTATTTATGTGCAGCAGTGACCACACTTTTGGAATGAGATAGAAATATCATTTCTTTTCCTCACCCACATTTTTTTTTGAGTTCAGTCAACTGATTAAACCAACCTTTCAATACTCTCACAAGAATGAAATTTTCTCAGCATATTTCAAATGTGCACCGTACTTCCCCTAGTATGATGTTATTGACAAGCCAGTGAAAATACAAAGTGTATACAAGATAGATTCCATCCTTGCATTACAAAAGAAAGCTTACATTATAAAAAAGACTGACATTTTAAAAGGTAACAAATTTAACCATATTGTTTAAGGCTGACAGCTTTTTATTTACCACCAGTTAGTCTGCCATAAGTACCTGGATAGTCCCAAATGTCTACCACCTTCCAGGCAGGATGAGAAGGGCAGTGAAGATAGTACACCTTTCATTTGACTCGTCAGGCTTTCATTAGATTCATAATGTGGGCTCTTCCTCCCACTCTAATGAATAATCTTTCCTGGAAAACTCTGCGTTTTGACCTTTGAGATTTGTTTGATAACATAATCAATGCGTATGACTTGCCATTCATGTTGTCATGAAAATGTTGTCGGGTTCCACATGAATGAATCTGATGTCAGGGCTTTGTGCCAATTATTAGTTCCTCTTTTAAGCCTAATTTTTTTTTTTTTTAACAAATACAACCTTAACTTACTGACTCCAGAGAAATTTTCAGAAAAGCCAAGTTTGTCTACATTTTATCTGTAATGTGTTCAATGGTTACAAAACAGAAAACTAATTCTGATATTGTTGGAAGCTGTAAAATATCCTGTAGTAATAGGAAAATAAAATATATCTTTTCTGGTTTTCAGTTCCTCTGCACCCACATTTTATAGCAGGGGAAAAATGACTCCAAATCAATTGTACTCTTTTTCCTTGTTTGTAAATAATATTTTGGTAAATATCAAACATTAACCTCAGGAGATATTTGCATGGATCTGTCCTATGTACTGGGTATTAGAGAGAAATGATTTATAGAATGTGGTACCTGATCTAAGAGACAAGTTGCTCTAACTTGATTTCACTGTGGAGAGCATATCTGTATAAACATTTAGTAGTTAATAGATAATATACCTGTGCAGACCACTGCCATTATTTTGTCTTTATTTACTATAAGTTACTGTTTTCAAGTTGATATAAGGCAGCCTGTGAGGTATGTGTGTTAAAGAACAATGGATTTATCAGGAATTAGGTCTGCTCAGTCATCTTTAATTAAAGGAGACTTTGGCTTATTTACTTGTGGTTGTATTTTAATGAAAAACAGAATTGCTGGGAAATATATTCACAAAGGGAAGTCTTTCAACTTGAGAAATAGAATGAATTCAGAACAGTATAAAATTACAACTCCTCCTTCATCAACGAATAAACATTTATGGAGAATCCCTAGAGTAATGCTCTGAATTTTATGTCTTATGTTAAACTTGCTTTTGTCTTCTATTATTGCAATTTTATAATTGCCCAATATGTGCCTTATAAGCTTGCTTGATCTCTCTCTCTCTCTCTCTCTCTCTCTCTCTCTCTCACACACACACACACACACACACACACACACAACACACACATATAGCTTAATATGGCTGTGGGTTCTTACAATTTTTAAGCTAATTTTGACCAATCAATAGCTGTTTTTGCATGTCAGTAGTTAAGAACTCATGGTTGGAATTGGACAGAACTGATTGCAACTCTGTCTATGTCATGCAGACTGGACTGGTGACTTGTATCTTTAATCACTTTCCTCATTTTTCAAAAGGGGAAAATGGGAATTTTTCCCTTTTCCCTTTCACAGAGTCATGAAGTTAAATGAGATCATATATCACATGCTTAGAGCTCACTTTTTGGATATACTCAGTCTATCTGTAATAATATTATTAGTGGTGTTTTGTTACAAAAACACCTTCTTGGTTTATCTCCTGCTAATAATGCCTTTTGCAGTTTTATGTTGCTTATGAATTTACTTTTGGTATGTATATGTGTGTGTATGTGTGTATGTGTGTGTGTGTTTGTGTGTCTGTGTGTTACCAGGAATAGAACATAGGGCTTCATACATGCAAGACAAGTTCTCTACCAATAATCCCTGGCCTCCTGATCCTGTTTTTGAGATGGTTAGTAAAGTATCAGAAATTTTGATAAATTGTGATGTCACAGACTTTGTTTTAATACACATGACCTTCCAACTGAAACAGATTTTAAGATGCTGAAATACAGATTTTCTTAATAAGAGTTGATTTTTTAATTAATTTATGTTTTGTTGAATCAGTGAGATACACAGTTACAAAGTTATTCATGATTGGGTTTCAGTCTTATAATGTTCTAACTCTGGTCCCTTCAACAATATATATTTCTCACCACCAATGTCCTCAGTTCACTATCACCCTGCCTACCTCTGTGGCAGGCCATCATCATCATCTTCTTTCCTCCTCCTCCTCCTCCTCCTCTTCCTCCTCCTCCTCCTCCTCTTCCCTTTCTTCTTCATCTTCCCTGACTTTCTTTTTCTTTCTCCTCCTCCTCCTCCTCTCCTCCTCCTCTTCCTCCTCCCCCTCCTCTTCCTCCTCCTCCTCCTCCTCCTCTTCCTCCTCCTCTTCCCCTTCTTCCTCATCTTCCCCGACTTTCTTTTTCTTCTTTCTCCTCCTCCTCCTTCTTTGCCTCCTCCTCTTCCTCTTCTTCCTTCTCCTCTCCACCTCCTCCTCTCCTTCCCGCCTCCCTCCCCTCCCCCTCCTCTGTCCCTCTTACCTCCCACCCTCCTTTTGGGCATTATAGTGCAATACAGATGCCAAAAGGTTATCATGTATGTCCCTTTACCTACTTTCAACACTCAGTTCTTGTCCAACGCAGTCATTTCTAACTATTATTGCCATACTGGTCCCTTCTCTAACTTAACTGTTCTTAAGAGAATTAGACCCATTCAAACTATCCTATACAAGAGAAGAATTGTCAGATTTTGTATAGTAGTTTCTCCTCTTTATCCTTCAGTATTTCCCTACCATATATTTTCTCAAGTAGTATTTTACCCCTAAAATTCTCACACTTTTACCATTATTCACTATCATAATCCAGCTGTATTCTGCATGCTGAATATTTTATGCCTTTCTTCTTCCAACATATGGATTATTAGTGAGAAAAAAATTATTTTTCCTATGATGTGCTTATTTTTCCTACCATTTCAGCTTACTATAGAGAAAAGCCAAAAAATATTTATTACTCGAACTGGTGCACTGGTTTCCCATCCTGGTTTTACATCAGAATTTCCTAGGGTTTTAAAAAATCCTGATATTGTGCTGGAGCAATAGCACAGCGGGTAGGGTGTTTGCCTTGCACGCGGCCAACCCGGGTTTGATTCCCAGCATCCCATATGGTCCCCCGAGCACCGCCCAGAGTAATTCCTGAGTGCATGAGCCAGGAGTAACCCCTGTGCATCGCCGGGTGTGACCCAAAAACCAAAAAATAAATCCTGATGTCGCCAACTAGGATCCAGAATAATCTCACCAGTCTTAGAGGGCAGTAGAACTGAGGCATCAATTTTTGAGGGGAAGGGTGAAGGGGATAACTATAGATGGCCCCTTGGCATTGCTTAGGGGTCACTCCTCATGGTACTCAGGGGCCATTTGCTATGCTGGGATTCAAACTAGGTTGGCCATATGAAAACGCCAATTTTTTTTTTAAATTCTTTTATTGATTCACCATGTGGAAAGTTACAAAGTTTTCAGGTTTAAGTCTCAGTTATACAATGCTCAAACACCCATCCCTTCACCAGTGCACATATTCCAACACCAAGAATCACGATATCCCTCCCCCCTTCCCCCCACCTCCCCAGCCCCCCACCCCACATGTGTAACTGGTAAATTTCACTTTACTTTCACTTTACTTTGATTACATTCAAGAGATATGAGGTCAGGAGGCCGCACTAGCAGCAACACAGTTTTGGATTTCTGTATTTTAGTATTTTAGTAACTAAGTCCAGAGAAATGTCTGCCAGGAATCGCAACATTGTAAGCTTGTACCTCTCAGCTACTTTATATTCCACATATGAGTGCGATCTTTCTATATCTGTCTCTTTCTTTCTGACTCATTTCACTCAGCATGATACTTTCCATGTTGATCCACTTATATGCAAATTTCATGACTTCATGTTTTCTGACAGCTACATAGTATTCCATTGTGTAAATATACCAGAGTTTCTTTAGCCAATCATCTGTTTTTGGGCACTCTGGTTTTTTCCATATTGTGGCTATTGTAAACAGAGCGGCAATGAACATGGAAATGCAGATGTCATCTCTACTATACCTTTTTGCCTCTCCGGGATATATTCCCAGGAGTGCTATTGCTGAGTCAAATGGGAGCTCAATTTCTAATTTTTTGAGAATCGTCCCTATTGTTTTCCAAAAGGGCTGAAACAGTCGGCATTCCCACCAGCAGTGAAGGAGAGTCCCTTTCTCCCCACATCCACGCCAACACCGGTTGTTTTTTTTTGGGGGGGGATGTGGGCCAGTCTCTGTGGTGTGAGATGATATCTCATGGTTGTTTTGATCTGCATCTCCCTGATGACTAGTGATGTTGAACATTTTCTCATGTGCCTCTCAGCCATTCAGATTTCTTCTTTGGAAAACTTTCTGTTCATTTCATCACCCCATTTTTTGACTGGATTGGCAGTTTTCTTCTTGTGGAGTTCAACCAGTGCATTGTATATCCTTGTTATCAACCCTTTATCGGATGGGTACTGCATAAATATCCTTTCCCATTCTGTGGATTGTCTTTGTATTTTGGTCACTGTTTCTTTTGAGTTGCAGAAGCGTCTTAGTTTGAGATAGTCCCATTTATTTATCTTTGTTTTCACTTGGTTGGCCAGTGGCGTGTCAGCTTTGAAGATACCTTTGGCTTCAATGTCGTGGAGGGTTTTGCCGACCTTATCTTCAATGTACCTTAGGGATTCTGGTCTGATGTTGAGGTCTTTAATCCATTTTGATCTGATTTTTGTACATGGTGATAGATGGAGGTCTAAGCCCATTTTTTTGCATGTAGCTGTCCAGTTTTGCCAGCACAATTTGTTAAACATGCTTTCCTTGCTCCACTTCACATTTCTTGCTCCCTTATCAAAGATTAGATGATCATATATTTGGCGGTGTATGTCAGAGTATTCAATCCTGTTCCATTGGTCTGCCGCTCTGCCTTTGTTCCAGTACCATGCTGTTTTAATGACTACCACTTTGTAGTAGAGTTGGAAGTTGGGGAGGTTGATTCCTCCCATTTTCTTTTTCCCAAGGATTGCCTTAGCTATTCGTGGGGACTTATTGTTCCATATGAATTTCAGGAGCGCTTGCTCCATTTCTTTGAAGAATGTCAAGGGTATCCCTATAGGGATCGCATTGAATTTGTACAATGCTTTGGGGAGAATTGCCATTTTGACAATATTAATTCTTCCAATCCATGAGCAGGGGATGTCTTTCCATTTCCTTGTGTCCTCTTTTATTTCCTGAAGTAGTGTTTTATAGTTTTCATTATACAGGTCCTTTACCTCCTTTGTTAAGCTGATTCCGAGGTACTTGATTTTTTGAGGCACAATTGTGAACGGGATTGCTTTTCTCAGGTCACTTTGTTCTCTCTCATTATTTGCATATAGGAAAGCCATTGACTTTTGTGTATTGATTCTATAGCCTGCAACTTTACTATACAAGTCTATTGTTTCTAGGAGTTTCTTGGTAGAGGTTTTAGGGTTCTCTAGGTATAGTATCATATCATCTGCGAATAGTAAGAGCTTGATTTCTTCCTTTCCTACCTGAATGCCCTTAATATCCTTTTCTTGCCTAATCGAAATTGCAAGTACTTCCAGTACTATATTGAACAGAAGTGGAGAGAGTGGTCATCCTTGTCTTGTCCCTGTTCTCAGAGGGAAGGCTCTTAGTTTTTCCCCATTGAGGACAATGCTTGCCATAGGCTTGTGATAAATGGCTTTGGCTATATTGAGGAAGGTCCCTTCTATACCCATTTTGGTGAGAGTTTTCATCATAAATGGGTGCTGAATCTTGTCAAATACTTTCTCTGCATCTATTGATATGATTATATGATTTTTATCTTTTCTCTTGTTGATATGATGGATTATGTTGATTGATTTCCGGATGTTAAACCATCCTTGCATCCCCGGGATGAATCCCACTTGGTCGTGGTGTATGATCTTTTTGATGAGTTGTTGAATTCTATTTGCTAATATTTTGTTGAGAGTCTTCGCATCTGTGTTCATTAGGGATATTGGCCTGTAGTTTTCTTTTTTTGTGGTGTCTTTGTTTGCCTTTGGTATTAGGGAGATATGAGCCTCATAGAAACTGTTTGGGAGGGTTTCTGTTTCTTCAATTTCCTGGAAAAGCTTGAGAAGGACTGGCAAAAGGTCCTCTTTAAATGTTTGGAAGAACTTGCTAGTGAATCCGTCTGGACCTGGGCTTTTGTTTTTGGGAAGATTTTTGATTACCATTTCAATTTCCTTGATGTTAATTGGACTATTCAGGTAGTTAATTGGACTATTCAGCTACTTCAGGTCTTCTTGGTTCAGCCTTGGGAGATTATAGGAGTCGAGGATTTTATCCATTTCTTCTAGGTTCTCTTGTTTCGTGGCATAGAGATTTTCAAAGTAGTCTCTGATGATCTTTTGAATTTTATTGGTTTCTGTTGTGATGTCCCCCTTTTCATTTCTGATTCTTCTTATAAGGGTTCTCTCTCTCTCTTTCTTTGTGAGTCTTGCTAGTGGTTTATCAATCTTGTTTATTTTCTCGAAGAACCAGCTCTTGGTTTCATTGATCTTTCGGATTGTCTTTTGGGTTTCCATGTCATTAATTTCTGCTCTAAGTTTTATTATCTCTTTCCTTCTGCCTGGTTTAGGCTCCTTTTGTTGGTCCTTTTCTAAGGTCTTGAGCTGTGAAGTCAAGTTATTTATGTGGGCCCTTTCTTCCTTCCTGAGATATGCTTGCAGAGCTATAAAATTTCCCCTTAAAACGGCTTTAGCTGTGTCCCACAGGTTCTGGTAGCTCGTGTCTTGATTCTCATTTGTTTCTAGGTACCTTTTGATTTCTTCCTTGATTTCCTTCCTGACCCACTCATTGTTCAATATTGAGCTATTTAATTTCCAGGTGTTTGATTTGGTTTTCTGCATCTGTCCATGATTAAGTTTTATCTTCAGTGCATCATGGTCTGAAAAGATAGCTGGTCCAATGTCTGTCTTGTTGATTCTGTTGAGGTATGCTGTGTGGCCCAGCGCATGGTCTATTCTGGAAAATGTTCCATGTGCACTGGAAAAGAAAGTGTATTCCTTTTTTGGGGGATATAGAGCCCTGTATAGATCTACTAGCCCTGTCTCTTCTATTTCTTCCTTCAAAGCCAGTATTTCCTTGGTGAGTTTTAATCTTCTTGATCTGTCCAGAGGAGACAGTGTGGAGAAACACCAATTTTTAAGGTTCTTCAAAAGTTGTTTACCAAGAGACTAAATGTGAATCCTACTTTGAGGAGAGTGTTGTAAAAAAGATTGGAATCATTTTAAGAATGATTAGAAAGTTTATCTAATGAGGATACCAAGACAGGAAATATGGTTTAGTATTTTGTTAAGGCTTGAAGGTGAAAGATGAAGAGAGGTGAGACTGTAACCAAGGAAATACAGCAGGAGACTGCATGTTCTGGCACCAGTAAGGACAAAATATAACAGTGAGACTTAGTCTCTCCCTTAGCGCAGATAATCAGCACCTAGGAGTGGGGATGGGTGTGCCCCTGCAGTTTGAAAGATCTCATCATTTTCATAGCCTTATCCCTTCCCACTACCTTCCTTCTCTTCCCTTTCTTTCTTCATCCCTGCCTATATTCACTCTGTCCTTCTTAATTCAGGGTCAGCGTGCAAGGGTTGTGGGAACACTCGTTGCAGATGATTAAGTCCAGAGAGGACACTCTTCACGGGAGCCATATGGCTCAAAACTTTCTAAGAGCCCTACTGAGAAATCATAAAGCTTCATAACTTATTCGTGAGCTTGTCCTTTAAGTCAGAGGGATGTCTCTGAGTCTGAAACAAGCAAAATACAGTTTGCTAAGTTTAAGTGTAGTGGTCCATCTTGGAACAAGGGGAAAATGTCAGCCTACTCAAAATCCATGAGCAAGAGAGGCAATTAACCATAGAAAATTTAGGTACTATTGGAAGGCAAAAGATGGCATTGAACTCTAGGTAGATAGCCATTCCAGACCATTATACTCACAGACATCACAGTGATTCAATAAATGGAACAGTTTTCTATTTATAATTTATTGAACATTTTTAAGGAACATTTTTAAGGAACATTAAGGAACATTTTGAATAGCATTTATACAGAAAATATAGTCTTTCTCTGAGCATCAAATATTTGAGGGGGAAATTTTTTAAAAGAGAATAATGTGCTATGTGTCAAATAATATTTTGCTATATCAAATGACTTATTCACTTAAAACACTGTAGCTTGTAGCAGTACATCACATCTTCCTGAAAGTTCATTATTTTATAACATGGCTTTTGTGGCAGAATCTAGCCTTGGATTAATATATTTCTGACCACTGCATAACAGACAAATGTGTCATGGTGGTCTTTTTGTGTGGGGGGGCAGGGGGTTACTATTTTATTTAAAAATGCAGTTCCTAAATGGGTTTCCTAGGCATATCACATTAGGAGATGGCAAACACTTTACTGAAAAATAGAGCAATTGGTATTGGTAATAATAACTAAACTGCCAGAGTCTCCTGCAAAATAGGATTCATAGTTGAATCAAAGGAAGGTAATAAAGAGACCTAAAGACTTTATGATAAAGCTTTTAACTATGAATCTTAGAACTGTTTTGAGTGTAGATATAATTGACATCAGAGTTGGTTTGTTTAGTGGCGATAATATTTTAATTGCTATCGGAGAGCAAATAGAAAACAACTTTCAAGTTTGTTAAAGCTTAAATTGTTAGATTTCCATCATCTGTCTCCAGTTTGGAATTAAAGTTTTAGAATAAAAACACTTGAGTGAAAAACAGAACGAGAGACAAAACCTTTTATAAGAATCACCAGAGAATTGAAGGATATTCTACAGATACCTAGCCAGTTCTTAGAGTATCACAGAAACAAACAGGAAATTCTGAGAAACCGTCAAAGCCAAGGAAACCCCAAGGAAACGAGAGGCAAGAGGACTACATGTAGTGTGGGATTCTGGATGGGATCCTGTAGTGGGGAAAAGGGCCACGTGGGAAAATGGGGAACAGAAACCACAAGACAACATGTGTTATCAGGGTGAGTGCTCAGGAGGTGAGGATTGATCCACTCTGTGGGAGCTCCTGCCTGGTGCTGACACCACGGTCTTGCCAGCTTTGCTAGGCTGCTGTCAAGCTTCAACCTGAATTCCACTTGGGATCTACTCACACTGGGAACTTATCCTCCAGATTTCTGGGAGCCCTGGTTTTAAGCTTAGCGGGTTAGGTGTGCTTTTTCCATAAAAAGAAAATAGTCACAACCACTACTCTGGGTCCAGGCCTTTGCCTTCATTACAGAAAAGATTATAAGGAGAAGGCACACTTTATTGATGATTTAATACCCATTTGAAGGGAGCCAGAGTGTGGGAAAACTCAAAAAAAGAGTGGCCGTGAGGGGACAAAGTCCAAGATGAAAGCACTTTTCCAAGAATAGTTGGCCTTGTAGCTAGAGATTCCTTGGGGTTGGGAACCTACCCCTTCAAAACTACATCAGTCTGAGATCAGAATGACACTACGGCAGATAGGACATTTGCCCTGCATGTGGCCAGTCTGGATTCGATCCTGGTATCCCATATGATCCCCTGATCACTGCCAGGAGTAATTCCTGAGTGTAGAGCCAGGAATAACTCTTGAGCATTGCCAGCTGTAACCTCCCCCCCCCCAAAAAAAAAAAAAAAGAACGCCTACATCAGTGGGCAGAATAGTAGTACAGCAGGTGGGGTGCTTACTTTGCATGTGACACACCGAAGTTTGATACTCAACATCCCATCTAGTTTCCCTCAGCCCCCCAGGAGTGATCCCTGAGCACAGAGTCAGGATTAAGTCCTGTGCATTAGAGTATATGGCCCAAAACAAACCCAAACCAAGCAATATTGGTAGTTGTGAAACTGCCTTGACAGATACGTAACAGAAGGAGGGGAACATATTTTCTTTATATTTCAAAATGTGTAAAACTAGACAATATTTGGTTTTTTTTTCCTTCCGGCCGGTTTACTACACTTACCATAGTCTTTCTTTTTCAAGGCCACAAGGTTGTAATTTATAGTCTTGCTTTCACTGTACATTGAGGAGACGGGGGGAGGTTACTCAGAATTAAAGTTTGGCAGTGCTCAGAGTACCTTATATGATGCTGATGCCTGGGATCAAACTAGGGTTGTCTGCATGCAAAACAAACACCTTACTTCTGTACTTCTATACGGTCTCTCTGGCCTCTCATTCTACATTGTTTTACTCAGTTTCGAGGAACCTATTGACAACATTAAGTTGGGATTTACTTGAGATGACTTTCACTAAAATAATTACATCCAACTTTTTGAAACCCTTGATATAGGCTTAAACATTTCTAGATGAGAAAAATTGTCACTCAGAAGACTAAGTAACTTGCATAGAGACACAGATATTTAGTGACTGATGCTACTTGAGAGCTTAGTTAATACTCCAGTAATAGGCTTTCTCCTTCCATACTTTCTTTGTACATTAGAAAGATATTCTTTTAAACCTATGCCTATTTTTATTTTGCTTCAAACATTAAAGATGTTTGAAATAATCATTCAGAAAGTTGCAAAAATAGTGCTAAGAATCCAGTGTCATCTTTACTCAACTTTCCTCAATGGTGATATTTTATGTAACTGGTATAGTAGCAAAATCAGGAAATGGGTATTAGAACAATGATGTTAGACTACAGAAATTACTCAGTTCTTTTTAGTTTATGTGTGTAAAGTTCACTGCAGTTTTAACCTTGTCTGTATTTGAGTAGTTCTACCACAGTAAGGTACTAATTTTTCCATAGGAATACTCATATATTTGCACCTTCTCCCATTCTCAGTTTGCTGGCAACTACTATTTTTTCCTTCATCTTGATAGTTTTGTCATTCCCAGACTGCTTATGTAAATGAAATTCTATAGTCTTCTTTTGAGACTTGACTTTTTTTGCTCTTGAACTCCACCCAGATTGTTGTGGGGGTCAGTTATTCATTTATTTTCAGTGTTGATTAGGTTTTCATGGTATGTACATATTCCAAGGCCTTTAAAACCATTCTCCTCCTTTGAAGGACATTTGTTCTCAACAGTTTTTGTTATCATAATAAGAGATACCATAGATAATTGCATGCATAGTTTTGTGTGGATGTTTTCATTTCTGTAGTATAAATATCCAACAACACAATTGCTAGGTTGTCTGATAATAATCAAGTACATGTTTAATTTTATGAGAAAAATGCCAAGTTGTTTTCCAGACTGATACGGGTTTACATTCTCACCACTGATGTATGTATGATCTTCTCACTCTTCCCAGTGTTTGATATTGGAAGCATAATTTTATGTCCTGGTGGATTATGTGGTTATATTTCATTGTGGCCTAATTTTCATTTCACCAGAGCTAATGGTATTGAACATATTTTCATGTGCTTGTTTTCCATCTTTTTGTAGACTGTTCTTGTTTTTGCTCGTTTTCTAGCTGGACCATTTCCATTTATACTGTTAAGTTTTGGGAATTGTTGCATGCACTGTGATATCTCTCAGCTCTGTGGTTTGCAAATATTTGCCTCTACTCTGCCCTACACCCAATTTTCTACTAAGTCTGTAGTATCTTATTTCCTGGAGGTTATAATCTACTCTTGGGAAGGTTATACCTATTTTGTCCTCCCAGATCAGAGGAGTCCATGCACTTTCTGGGTAGCAACTACCCTTTTGTCAAACTTTCTGGGTTTTTATAATCAAAGAAATAATGTTTTACCGACTCTCTCTGAGCTCTATTCAAAAGATTTTGACTTTTACGCCAGCAGATATTTTTACCCACACATATATGGGTTTGTTTTGGGGCCACATTTTCTGATATGACCACCTCTTGTGTGCTTTCTTTCCTTCTTACTATGGAGTTAGCCTCCTTCAGTGTTTTCCCGGATATCTTTAAAAAGATATTTTGCATCTTCTTAAAGTTCTGTTTTGGCTCGGGCTCTCTCTTGCTCTCTCTTTCTCTCTGCCAAATATTCATATTAGTCTTCTGAGTCTAAGCTTTGTGAAGAATTTAGAGCTGAAGTTATTTTGTATTCAAAGTCTCTTGCTTCTGTTATCACTATAGAAGGGCTAAGGCCTCTCAAGCTTCATTCCTTCCTTTCATCCCAAGAGATGTGAAAGAAGTTCTCAGAGAAGCCCCTGTGTATGGAGCTGTGCTGGGTGACTGACAAGACATGATGGGGTGTCTGTATTAAAAAGAGTCAGAAAGGGCATTTACTCTCTCAGTGCCTAGTTTGAATTTCCTGTAGTATTGCTCTGTCATTGTACACTACAGTGTGAATGATGTATTTTGCCACTTAAGCTAGTTATATCAGATAAGGACAAGGACCTGTCTTCTACCTTCTAGTACAGTGTTAAGTTTGAAACCCAGAGAAGTTGAGATGTATTGTCATTACTTTTTCGAAGGGGAACATTTTATTAAAACTATGAATAGATAGGCATTTGCCTTGCATGCAGCCAACCTGGGTTTGATTCCTTCATCCCTCTCAGAGAGCCCGGCAAGCTACCGAGAGTATCTCACCCGAATGGCAGAGCCTGGCAAGCTACTCGTGGCGTGTCCGATATGCCAAAAATGGTAACCATAAGTTTCACAATGGAGTTGTTACTGGTGCCTGCTCGAGCAAATCAATGAACAACGGGACGACAGTGCTACAGTGCTATGAATAGATGACTAGTATTTACTTTAAACTTCCCATGAAATTAGTCTATACTAAGGAATTCCAAATGAAAGTTCTAAATAAAATATTCATATTTTTATAAAGTCAGAATTAAGATAAACACAAAGCAAAAGCAAAGATTCCCTTTTGAACTTTGTATAATTGGATATAGGAAATATTTGATTTGTATTTTATATTCAGTTTTATGTAATAACCCCAAGCTGCTTCCTAGCAGAATCATGATGGGACTAGTATGGAATTTGTCTATAGAAATCAGACCCCAGTGACTGAAAAATAGCTCATGAATGAAAGGGAAGATTTCTCTCTTCTGCTGTTATATGAAGAGTATGAAAATCTTTCTATCTGCTATGGATTCCTACTCCTTGCCAAAAGAACAATAAATAACATTTATTAAAATACAATCTTTGTGCATGTTGCTAAGTTACTGGTTGAGCTTTTTCTTTACTATACACAGTCACTTAAATACAGAGAGAAGTAGGGAGAGGAAATTAGTATAGTGAATAAATGGGAAATTGATATTATTAAGGCATGGGATGTGGTAATAAATATATTAAATTACTAAAAGAAAAAATAGTTGGATACTAACCAAGAAAGGATTCCAGTTAGGCACAAACTATAGTAAAGTGCTTTCAGTTCTGAAACTCCTATTTTTACTTTATCTCCTCAAAAGTGCATATTTCAATGTAGAGCCTTAATAAGTTTGGAATGGTGTATGCATGAGACTCATTAATACTGTTGTTAGTCATGGTGCCTCAGTAAAAATGGAGTGGGGAAGGTTTCTGCCAAATGAGATGATGCTTTATCCAAAGTGCATACACAAAAACATTCTCTTTATACTACGTGCTTTTACTACCTGCCTCTCTGTATTTTTTTTTTTCTGTCTCTGTTGTGCAGAGAGGGGTGGGAGGGTACATACCTACTGGTACTCAGGGCGTACTTCTGGTTCCATACTCAGTGGTCACTCCTGGTGTTGCTTGGGGGTCCATCTAGACCATAAGTGGTACCAGGGATCAAACAGGGGTTGGCCACATGCAAGACTTAACCCCTGTCCCATCTTTCCAACTCTTCTTATGTTATTTTATATCTCCGATTATGGGCAACTCCGATTATGGGCAACTCTGATTATGGGCAACTTCAGTATACCTTGGTAGCCATATTTAATTTTCCATGAATAAAATCTGGAAATTTCAATAGCTAATCATGTGTACATGCTATCAAATATAGACTCTCAACTGTCAAAGCCATTGGTCCCTGTCTTCCTTCTAGGGCTGTTGGTTACCTGGCCTCTTTTCCTTCCATGCCTTTGCTATCACTCATCCAGGGTGGATCCTTCCCCCAAGACCCACACCCAATCTCCCTCACACACACACATAGCTCCTCTCCCTCCTTCTCCTGCCCGGCATCACACACTGGTCTCTTCATATCAGGATCACTCTAGGTTCTTTTTTACCTTCCTCCCTCACTACTTATGTGACTTGGTGTGTCTTACTCTTTCCTGGTTCCTGAAAGAACCAGTTTCTCAGAACTTCCCCAGGATACCCAGAGAAAACCCTTGCCTGAGCATCCAGGCATTGGATACTCCTGTGCCATCTTTTGTTGCAGACCCCCCCTTCCTTCCTTTCTAGCACTTCCTCCTATTTCTCCCACCAGAAGGGAAACTATTTCTTGAGAGGGATGTAATTGGGAGTTCTAAAATATTTGATTGCAGAAATCAATACAAATCAATATACATCAAGTTCTCCAAACAACTGCCTGGAGAAGGGCCTATTATCTGACTTTGCAAAATGGGCTGTGGAAGACAGCAGTAGGGATAGAACAATCAGGAATTCAAGGAGAGGTTTTATGTTAAAGCGACTATACAATGGAAATGGTGGGGGGATCACATGTCTCTACTTGGTTGGGAAGGAAAGAGGGATAAAATATGAGCTTGGGGAAACCAAGACGAACTTTAAGCTGGGGGAGGGACATGATAGTGATGACAGCAATGTGACGTCTGGCAGATGAGTAACACAGTGTTCGGTAATTGCTGGAGTAAAAGTCTCCCCACCCCACTTCCTGTTTTGCTGATATTTTTCTCCTCATCAGTGACTAAGCTCATTAATGCCTCAGAGTGAAACACTGTAAGATTAAACTTCAATTGTTTGGTTAGCAAATACTGGTGTTCAGACTGGCAGGCCTTGACCCTCTAATAAGTGTTCACGAGACTTTGCAATAGCAGTTTTGCACACCTGAGAAACAGTTCAGAGATTTAGCTCCTCATGTTTGAGTGAAGATAAATGCAGCACATTCTCAAAGCCCCCTGCTGTCCCCACTTGATTCAGGAGTTGTGTTTAATCTAGCAAATATATTCATTTTGTCACCTTGCACAGAGATAGTGATTTATCAGGAAACGGCTACACTTAAGTCTCTTGAAAAGTGTGCTTCTTGTAACAAAGCTCAAGGCTATGTAGAAGCATTTGGTGTTTTTCTGTTAGCATTGTCCCTACTGCATCATTTTCTCTCAAGAGACTGTTTTCTTCTTTGGCCTTGACCTGCACCCAGCCATAACATTGTTAGAGTATGTCTACCGCAAATTTTGCCTTGCTTTGAAACTGCAACACAGCAGCCATTTTTGCTATTTTTTATTTTCTCCATTTATTTACCAGGCTGGGTTCTAATCAAATAATTTAGTCAGTGAAGAGACCTTTGTTCAAAAAATGGTACGTTTCAGTCCAGAACCTAATTAGTATTGTTACTGCCACTGGAAAGGTAACCATTCACCCCTGCAGAAGATCAGTGTTCAGAGCTGCTGTGGCTTATTGATAAGGAAAGGGTAGTTGCCATAGCAATGTACTAGCTCGAGGAGTGAATGCAGTGATGGCTTTAAGCATCCAGCAACCCATTCAGTTTAGAGAGCCCTTTAAAAAAGAATTTTCTTCCATGTTATTTGAGTTACTGAAATAAAAATAGTTTAATTTCCATACCTCAGATTCGTCCATAGGATTATTTTTCGCGTTAATCTATTTCAATTAGAGTATTTAATGAAAAGACCTAAAATAGAATGTATGATTTTCTTCAGACACGAGGTAAAATAGACTACATGTTAATTATTCCATAAATATGTCTTCATTCAAAACACAACCCTTCTTCTGTGTTATGTATGGAAGCTATGGAACTTGACAACCAAGTTAACATGATGCTGAATTGTTGTATGTATATGTGAATATTTGTTTTTTCCAGGATTTCCATGAGTTTTCTTAAATGAGGTAAGCTCCCGTGTTGTATAGAAATCTGCTCAAACCATTCTAGGTGAAACAAGTGACCTAATACTCATAAAAAATATTCACACAGCAGTAACATAAACCTGCAATAGGTAGTTCTGAATCCAAGAGCATGTGCAGCCGGACTGAGCGTGAACACTGTATTTACAGCACCAACACTGCACATTTGCTTTGCAGCTGCGCTTTACAGTTATCAGTTTGGCACATAGCATGATTATTTTGGAGGGAGAATAGACATTTCAGATCCCTTTTGGCAGTTTTGGAGTAACTGAAGTACCCACTGTTGTAGTGAATCACACGAACTTAATTAGATTTGCTACATAATTAGCATTAGAAGAAACCTAAGGATAATCCTTGTGGGTTGAATATTTGTTATGTCAAATATGAGCATGCTCATTTAGAGGACTGGGAATTGGAAATGATGAAATGCTAGTGCATCATTAAACCCAGACATAAATATATAAACCCTTTAATAGTTTATACATATATGGCTTTTTAATCAAGCATTTAAAAGTGCTACTTTCCTAGAAATGATTGATATCACGTGTCCCAGATAACTGAAACCATCTGCTTCTGTGCAGGTGATAAACCCCTCTGCCTCCAGTCATGCCCACTGGATAGCACTTAGATGTGTGTGGCTGACTTTATACCTATAATGAGAGCCCACAGCTATTTTAATAAACACCCTCGTGCCAGGCATGGAGACGGGTCCAGAAACCACTAATTGAAGCCAGCAAGTATAGTCTGAGACAGGGAGACCCTGCATTGCACTTTCATTTACATTTAAATTTAAGATTAATTGCAATGCTTTACTCTGTTGTTTTAATAGCAAAAAAAGAGTTAATTTTGTTCTCAAAGGACCTTTCTTTAACTACTCCTGAAATTTTCTCCTAGAGTTTTTGAGTTCTATAAAGTGACTTTACCGTGGAGAATAATACAAAATATTGACTTAGGAGATGATTAGATTTCATATTCAGTTTGAGTGAAGGCCAGAATAAAACTTGTAATCCATGTTTACTTAAAATACCTTCCTAATCTATCAAAACTCTGTCATATACTTATCAAATTACTTAGCTACCTAAATTCATCTAGACACTATCATTGATAGGGAAAAAAAGGAAGCAAAGATTAACTGCCTGATGAAGTGATTTTTTTTTCTCCATATAGCAGAAGGATATTCAAACTTAAGGGCTACACAGTTTGACTGCTCTGTGTTTTCAGAATCAGCTTCGTGCCCTGCTCATGAACCAAGCACAAGTAATTAACTGAAAATAGGTTGCACTCATGTTACCCAGTTCCTTTATCTCCCCAGCAAGTATCTAAAAGGAACAAAACATATAAATCCAAGCTTAGCCTACAATAATTAACTGGAAACTCTGTTCCTATCAAGTCCCTCCCCACAAAAGGCACTGAACTACTGAGCTTTTATTAAGGATTTATTTTTGTTCTTGATTTGGTGAGACAAAGCAGACAACCCCACCAGTTTCTCACGGGCATGATGATTAGCACTGGATATAAATTTTAAATTGTCTCTTTGGACTTGTGCCCATTTTTAGATGCAAAGTCTTTCCAAGGGCCTCCCAAATTAACCAGGAGAGCAGATGGATATCCCAACCAGGCTGCACCTGTGTGAGCCGGGTCACCTCACCTAAGGGTTGCCAACCCCAGCGTCTCATTCCCAGCCTCCTCAGGATTGTGGGAAGGATTTAGTGAGGTCGTTGCAGTAATTATACTTATTTGTTATTCAATAAGAACATCCCTCTGGTTACTTCAGCAGCAAATGATTGGCTTGTCTGCCCTCTGTACACACGTATATTATTTTTGCCATACCTATAGGCGTATGGCTCTTTTCTTGAAAGCATCCATTTCTTTCTTGCCATATTCCCCAGGAAACATGGATTGATTAAACATTGGGACATTTGTGTCCATGTGTAATTACATATATTACTGAGTTCTATGATAGGGAAACGCCTAGGATTTCTTTGGGGGATTCAAACTATGTCATTGCTTGTGATCCTGAATTGAGAGACCTGATTGAATTTACAGTTAACATCAAGTTGGTAGGTTATTAAAAAAATAAAATGAAATAAAGAAAGGTAACTGCTGTAAGTCCATCTAAATAAAATGTTTAAATTGCTCTTTTATATGAACTGTATAGATTTAGCCCCTCTATATTTATTACAGATAGCATCTCTGCATATTTTTAATATTATTACTTTTGCACTTAATTTTTTACTGCATCCAAAATCAGTTGCCGACCACTAACCACCTCTTCACTGTCATTTCTGCGCTATTGTCAGACTAATTAAAATTTCTTCATATTGACTTTGTGAAGAAATCTGCAGAATTAGGTTAATTTTTATTGGTATACAATTTACCCAATTATAAAAGTATAAAAAGGCTGAATGAATATTTCACCCTACTTCTGAAATTTTATTGATTCTTGAAATTCTAACGAAATATTATATGTGTAACAAATGCAAACCAAACTGAAAGTTTTTAACTTTATTTTTTAGTAAATGCTATCCAATTTTATAGATAAAAATATAGATATGTAAATACAGTAGAGGAAAATATATTTTGTATTTTGCTTCAATTGAATAGAGAAAAATATTATTGCTATATTTGCCTTAGTGAGTAGGTTAATCTTAATCTTACTATATTTGCATATATTTTCTGCATGTAAATAAGAGTACTTACAGGTCTTTTGGTCAGATATTTCTTCTTGAAACTTGTTTGCTTTGTCAATTTGTTCAATTATTAAACTTGTATAGTGCTACCAACCGCTTTTGAGATCCAACCAACAAAGTTTAATCACGTTGTCGAAATAATGTAGACAATCTGCAACATTCATTTCTGCCGTGCTTTTCCTGGTAAAATGGCAGTGATCTGATGATCAGAATTAAACTGCTGAAAAGTAGCTTGGTTCGATTTATTCATTCAGCAAGCTTAAAAATTGTGTCACTGTAACACCCAAGATTTAGCTTATGAAAAAAATTTAACTTTTTGAGCTGGATGTTTAGTTTCAGTAAAAAAAAAATGACACTTTTTTTTGTTATGTAGATAAAATAAATTATTCTCTCTTTTTTTTGCTTTTTTTTAACGTTTATCTTGTGCTGAGTATTTTTTAAACATTTTTTAAAAAAAAGTAACGCCTCAAACTTATTTTTTAAATAAAACAAAATCTTTTATAGTATAACAAAATAATATCATTTGTAAGATACCAAGTATTTTTAATCTTTCTTTTCTGTACAATTTCTCAAACTTTGTAGGTAAAAGTGCCATACAGAAGGAAATCACCCTTGCTGGTAGTTTCGTTTTGTACTTATTTTTGAAACTTAAAAGTGGGTTGCAAAATTGGGACAGTGACAAATCCTAATAGTAATTTTCTTAGTGCATTTTTAGTTCCCCACATTCTAAAAGAATATATCGTCTGCGTCTCTAGACAAAAGAACCATGATGCTCCTTTGGCCAGGGTTGATTTCTGCCTTTCTAGCAGTTTAGTGGTGTTAAAGTGCTATCCGAAGAATTAACAAAGCAGAAAAATAGTGAATGTATTGTAGAGTCATCAAATGACACTTTATAGGCGTATTTTTAAATTTCTGGAGCCAACCAAAGCAAAAGAAGTCCTACCTTACAGGGAGCAGTTTATTCATGAGATGACGACGAGCTGCAGAACACTTATGTTTATCATTATGCATCCACATTCTAAGGAAATTCCACTTTCAGACTTTGCTGCTGTTGATGCTTTCTTCTATAGGAAGAATTTTGAACTATAAAATTTGAGAAGCTTCAGCGTCTGTGGAAATTTGAGAGCACTGCCTTAGCCCCCCTCGCTATTAAATAAAAACATTTGAACAAAGACCTTGGAGCCGGGCTACATTTTAAATGTCAAAATTGGTACATAGTACATTTCAGAAGAATTTAATCTTTAATTTGGGCCTTTGGAGGCAGAGAGCATCGTTGGGGAAAGCTAGTGGTGGATAAACAGTGTGCTGCAGGAAGATTGAATGTAGAAATGATTTTTAGCCTTTGCTTTCGAAGTGCTGTTCAGTGAAAGATATAAGACAGCCTCTAGGTCAGAGTTCATAGCCTGTGTTTAGAGGTGAAGTGATTTGGAAAATAAAGCTGAACTTTTCCAGGTTTTACACAAAAAAAGCAAAGTAATTCAAATGGGATGCTAGTTTCACCTTTGTGATTGTTAATTTAGTAATGAGAATTATACTGAATTTGTACTTACAAAGTATTTAGTTAGGTCCCTAGGCCGTAATGAGCAAGTACTGTGTACTTTTAAAGAAAGTGGTTTTAGATCAGATTATAAATTATAAAAAAAAATTACTCTTTGCTTTCACTTTCGTTTTTTATTTTTAGAAAATGAGGTTTACAAAAGTCATCGGAAGAGAAAGAACTCTAATATATAATATCAATTTTAGTGCTACATTTTGGGTTTAAATTTTATTCTGCTTTAGTGTTTAGTTAATGTTATATAATGATTCATCTATCATTTTATATTTATGTATTTGTATTCCTACATAACTATTGAATTTGAACTGTGCGTCATTCTATGCATTTTTAGATATTCTCCAACTTTGTTTTAGGTAGCTAGACTCTACCTAAGAAGGCTTGTTTAAGCCACAAATAATAATTCTTAAATTCAGGAAATAAACTTTCATTTTAAAAATAGTTTATTTGAAAATTCTAATTTTGATTTATTTCTGTAGCTGAAAGAAAATTTTGGACAGAAAAAAATTGTGCCAAACTTCCAGTAATTTGCATTAAAGAGAAAGAAATAGAATTTTTTTAAAAAAGTTAGTAGACATCAAACATGATTCAGTGAGATTAAATAATATACATTTTTTAAATGTAATATAGTTTCTAATTTAATCATAATCATGATTTTTATGTAGATTCAGCTTTGGTAAAACAATGGGTTTGACTGATGTTTTAGGTATTATACAAGGATAGATTTAAATTACATTATTTATACACTTTTTTTTTTAAGTTATATTGATTCACGGTTTTAAAAGCGGAGGCCTTGTATCAACAAGGATTTGTTGACTAAAGCTCATGTGCATGGTATTTGAAAGACAAAAATAACTTTGGAGTTTAAGGGAGCTGTTCTATTAGTTTAAGATGTAATATTAGTGACTCTGCTGTCTAAGAACTAACTTTTTTAATTAGTGCAATATAGAAAATTAGCTTATACTAGTATATTGTATACATTAATCTGTTTTGAAAACATTATAAATACCACTTAAGCCATGAGCTTACATGGAAAATATTTTATATTAATAGTTGTATTTGTTTAATTCAGTAATAAAGTGAATTTCGAGTTGCTGGCAGAGTGCCTTCACATTTCTGTAATTCATTTGCTAAGAAAGTGTGATTCAAGACACCTGATTCATTTTCTCTCATTTGCTAAAACTTTTCCTATGAGCAGGTTTTGATGGGAGATGTAAAACAAAATTAGTCTCTGATAATATTTGAAAGTTGGATGATGTCTAACCTTACATAATGACTAGGACAAATTAACTTTTAATCAAAATATAAACTTATAGCGTTTTGGACTTAAAAGCTTTGAAATATGCATCATTTGCTATGTTGCTTTTTCTTCTAATAGAGTCTAGCTCTTGCACCATTTCTTATGATCCATAGACCACTAATTGCATTTAGAAGGAAAATATCTATTGTCTTTTTTAATAGTAGTTACTGAGGACTAAATATATTGGGATTGAAGTTTAAAAGTAAACATACAGACCATTTAACATGGTTTTTAAGTTTTTTTTCTCTTAGAAAAGAAATTATAACCCTATGATCTGCTTTTATTTTTAGTACTTTTGTTAGTATAATTTACGCTCACATCACTCTTTGTAGAACAAAGTATATTCTCAGAGTTTAATTGTTATAAAGGTGTTAATGATGATCATTTACTTTTATAACCTGGTCTTTATTTGTAAAGTAAATTAGAATTTTTCTAAGTTGGACTTATGTTTCTCATTTTCATAGGAGGAATATAAAATTTTGATTGATCAGTTGATCGTATAGAGAATTTAGTGCCTATTCTTGCTTCTGATATTTCTCATTACAAGGTCCAGCTTTTCTGGATTTTCATTAGATACTGAGAAAAATTAGCTAAGTTTATTGGGAAAATGAAAGCAATTAGAGGAAAGTGTGACCACATATAATTTTTTTCTTTTGTTATTTTAAACTTAACAACTTTCCAACTTAAGACGAGAATATAATGTTGCACAGTGAACTGTGTATAACTGTCTATCATTGAAAGAACTAAAAAGGTTTATTCTAGAATTATTCTGAAAAAGAAATTTGAGTCTGGAATTACATTTAATTTAAAACAACAACTGTTTGCTTTTAGAAACACATCAAATGGTCATTATTCATGATTTTTTCTGTATAGGTATGCCTTGATTGGATTAATTTATTGGCTCTTTTATGTGTAACTTTTCAGGGGCTGAACAACAGCCTAATTTTATCTGGCAATGCTTTTCCATTATTTCTTACAAGTTTTATTTGGGAGCTCTTGGACTTTTCTTCCTCCTTCCTCCCTCACATTTTTGTTGTTCTAGCTCGGAACTGGCAGTGGACTTTTGAGAATTTTCCTGCTTTCCACCAGGGGGCAGCACTCACCCCTGTTTTCCTGGCAGCCCTGTGCCTGTTTATCTTGCAGTAGTCTCCACCCTCTTTTATAGGGCACGTTCCTATTTTATTTTGAATTTGCTCATGTGTTGTAAGGCCTAGTGTAAGTGTTTAGTGTAGCTCTTCAGCGACAGTGTATAAGCCATATTACTTCTCAGTCTTCTTCAATGATAGTTTGAACATTTCAGATGTCTTCTGTTGGTTATAACTTGAAAATCTTAAGAAGAAAATGAAATTTTACCAGTTATTGACCACTGTGATAGATCATTCCACTAAGCCAGGTACTGGTCAGTTTTAAAGAGGCAGATGTTTAGGTTAGTTATATGTTTTTTTTCTTTTTTCTTTTTCTTTTCCAGAAAACTTTCCACACGTTGCTTTTATTTACAACACTAACTTTTGGTAGGTCACTAAGGTTAACGGAACAATAAGTTAGCCAGAAATCACTGTATAAAAGAGGAAAGCTGAAAATGCCACTTTCTATAGAGAACCCATGGTTCAGTTTTATTCAGAACAAAAGCAGGAAAATAAAAAACAGAAAAGAACTTTTGATTATATGAGAAGAAACTCAAGCATATTTATGTCAGATATCTGTATTCAAGCTACACATGCAATAAGGACTATATTCTGCTAATGCTGTTGATTTGGTGCTACATTTATCTACAGTCTAATATTAGCAATTATAAACTGAGCAGTGCAACTAGTATGTGGAAGAAGTCTTACAGTGTTATAGTGTCATGCAGAGTGCTTCACTTCTCTTCACACCACTGGTTCTCTTCTTGGGATTCATCTTCTTCAGTAAAGTCATTTTTTTATATTGAAGGTCTTAGGAATCTCCTCAGGTGTTTTCCCCTTGATTATATTGGCAATAGTCTTGCCTGTAACATCAAACAAACCTTTGATGTCTAAGTAGTTGCAATAAGTTAGAATAAGTACTAATTAGAATAAGTTCAAAAAGTGTTCCTTGATCCATTTTCAGGATTTTTGGTCCCAGACAATCTTCCTTTCTCTCATTATCCTCAGAAGGAGTTGGAGGGACGGAGGTCATTCTTGTGGTGGGTGTACCATTGAATAACACATTTTAATATTGCTGCATTAACATTTGGGAGAGGAACTGGTCCATCATCTCTTTTTATCACCCATCCTCAAATCTTCCAACATAGTTCTGATAGTTACAAACTGTTGGGCAGTTTCCACATCAACTTCAAGTATCCCTTCATCTCTGAAGCTTAATAGAAGGCATGATGTTTGGTTAGGAGGAAAGAGTGGTCTAGAGCAGGGCCATGTCAGCACATCAAAGAGAAAGGTGGAGGATACGGCCTTTTCCTCAGTAGTTATGAGGTCTTTTTGTTGTTGTTGTTTTTGTTTTTTAAGGAGATAACATTATTTTTTTCTTTTTGGGTCACACCCAGCTATACTCAGGGATTATTCCTGGCTCTGCACTCAGGAGTCACTCCTGGTTGTGCTTGGGATACTGGGAATCACACCCGGGTTGGCCAAATGCCAAATGTACTACGTGCTGTGCTATCGCTCCAGCCCCCTTTTCTTTCTTTCTTTCTTTCTTTTTTTTTTTTTGCTAGCAAAATTCTTAATGTCTTTTGGTATTAAGTAAACAGAGGCTCAGAGGTTGTCATAGAAGGATCTTTGTTCTTCACACAGAATTCAAAATTCCATATCATATCAACTATATTGTGTGAAACCTTGTCATAAGAATACCAAGATTTGTAGAGAGTGACCAACATCATAATGTGGATTGCTTGTGATTGATTTAGTGATGTGAGTCTCTGTACTGTGATACAGTGACAGAAGAATGTATAGTGGATTATAATTTAAACTTTAGTGGAAAAATGTGGTTACATACTAAGAGATTCTGAATGATCCAAAGACAGATATGTATACATACACATATGTATGTACTTATATGTGTGCATTTACATCTGTGATGTAAAACCTGTAACACAGTTGCAAAAACAGGAATATGTAAAGAAAACTTAAATTTGTTTGAACCTAGCAGTATTGTTATCTCAAAACAATATTTTTATCCTAAATTAATATAGGTATCTGAAAGCCTAATGTATTTACTTTTACTTACCTTTCTGCTTAAAAATTTTAGTGTTTGGCAATTTCAGTACGATACCTATAAATTTGTTTTGTTACAGAAGATAAATTTTATTTAGCTGGCGCTCAATTTTTATGATTTGTTATTTCATGTTGTCTGCTTCCTTTTCTGTTGTAGTGTGCTTAGCAACCCAGATGGCTAATAGATAAACAATTTGAGGTTTACTTATTTAAATCACTTAGTAGAGCCTTGGAGGTTCCAAATATCCATGGCCATCTGTTTATTGCTCTGTATGTTATCTTTATGTTCAAGAACATGCCTCAGGCTTCTTCAGATCTTCATCTTTATCTTCCTTATATACACCAGCAAATTTTTTAGACCAAACTAAACTTGTTACACTCTTGAGGGCCTATGATAATCATTCATCCTTGCTTGCCTTCTATTTTATTATTTTTCTAATTTTTTCTTTTTGTTTTGATTAATAGTAGTGCTTCAGAACCCATCGAAGATAAACTACGCATGTGAGTCTAGTGGCCAGTGTATGTAGCTATTTGTTTGACCTTGGACATTTTCCTTCCTCTGTACTTATTTCTTCGTCTGGGAGATTAAATACCTACTCTATACTTTTGTTAAAATGCTAAGATAATTTATTATTCATTTTTAACACTCCTGCCACAATATGATTACTTTTTAATCATTAAGTTTAAAAGGAAAATTCTCTTACAAAAAGACATTCAGAAATAAATTTGTGGCGAAGGTTATGACTATAACTTACTATGGAGATAATTTTGTAACATATACAAATATCAAATCTTTGTGTTGTGTATTGAAACTAACAGCTTATGCCACTTGTCCCTCGATAAAAATGCTAAGTTTAGATACCATATTCTTGGATTTCACAGTTCTTTTGGAGAGAATGCCTATTTTTCCAGGAGCACCTTGAACACACCATAATCAAGTAGATGTAGGCATGACTGCAGAGCCTCCCGGGGCCCCCTTGCAGTCCTTTCCACTGGTTCATTCTAGAGTGGCACTCTGGGTAATTGGAGAAGTGTTTCTGGGCACGTACCTGGGTTCTCTCCTGTCGGTCCTGGTTACATGTTTCACTGTGATGTGCTTTGAAGCCTCATAGTCACATATGTCATTGTTACCTGTGGATCAGGTCCCCTCTCAGCAATGCCCCGGGCAAGGTGATTGTTTCTTCTTAATTTTATGTGGATCGCTTTTTCTTTCTCTCTCTTTCTTACTAAGATGGTTTTAAAATAAAACTTTTCCTAAATGGTCTCTGGCTGAGGTGTGAATACTTTTTCTTAGGTTTATAAAACATAAGCATAATTTGTGTTTTGTTTTTTTCTTTTTGGGTCATACCCGGCGATGCACAGGGGTCACTCCTGGCTTTGCACTCAGGAATTACCCCTGGCAGTGCTCAGGGGACCATATGGGATGCTGGGAATCGAACCCGCATCAGCCGAATGCAAGGCAAACACCGTACCCGTTGTGCTATCATTCCAGCCCCTAAAATAGCCATTTTAAAAAATGCATTCTTGAAAAATGGAAAAGAAGAATATGATTAACTTGGCTTGCCAGGAAAATCAGGACACATGGCTTCTATATTTGCTGTGTCATATATGGTACATGATGGAGAGAGGGATATACTTTGTAAATGATTAATCAAGGACATTTAATCTACAAATTTACTAATAAAATTTAAGGGTGTGTGTGTATGTGTATGGAACTTCTGTGTGTGGGGGGGTGGAAATTGAGACTGAAGAAAATTGCTCTGTTTTGCAAAGAAATCTATACTCATAAGTGATTTGTATATGATCCGTTTATTTCTTTACCAAACATATTATATGTAGTTGTTTTAGGAAAAGTTTTTAATACAAATCTAAGGAGAAAGAACTTATCTATTTAATATACTTTATTATACTTTTTATATTATTTCTATATTATTTTATATTGTTATTATATAATACAGTAATATCCTTATAATCTAATGGTCATTAAAATGCTGACCCATTTTATTTGGTTAGGGCATAACCTTAACTGAATCACAATCTTTGTAATATGTTCTTTTTATATAGAACATATTACATAGAATATTATCTTCTATGATATTTGTGACTTTTATATATTTGGAGATACTCCACACAATTTTTTGCAGTTGATTTTAAATTAAAGAAATGCTAGATATAAAATCACAAATTATATATAAAATCACAAATTGCAGATAGCAATAACATTTATTCGCAGTAAGTGATTCTTCACTTTATACTTTAATTTCAGTGTCATTTCATTACAAAATTATTACTTTCTTATAAAAACTCAATGCAGTTACAGTACCAAGTGGAGTTCTTTCTCACCTTCTTGCTACTTCGAGCTTCGGAGTGTGATTACTGCTTAATGATCCTGGTAGACCCTTATCTTTGTATATGCACACATAGACGTCTATAAATATTGATTCTCACATCCTTGGGGAATTGGAAGCACCAATATTTGAAAGAAATTGTCAGTATTAGTAATTATGTTAATGAAGAATTTCAGAAACACTGACAGATTGTTTTGGCAGAAGTGCTATCCAGTTCAAAAAAAAAACAATACTTTATAACAGGTACAAAATTAAAAGCATTCTGTATTTTGCTGTGGTTTCTTTGTTTTGTCATGCCTGTGGCTGGCTTGTGTGTGAAGAGTGCAATATTAAGGAAAGACAAAGAAACCATCCTGTTGACTGAAATAATAAAATTGAGCAAATTCCAACCTGACAGCTTAAATCTCCTTAAAATTACATGTTTCAATCAAAAAACAATTCATCCAAGTTGTCATTTTTTGAGCTTGGTAATGAATTTCTTAGGTGATTCTTCAAGTCTTCTGGATGCAAGATTCTGAAGTTATTGATGAAGATTTCAGTTGCAATGGGGAAAAAAAACATTTTGGATACACTTGTCAATGGAAAAAATAGCACAGAGCATAGGGACTGTGCATTAGTCGTAAGGATTCCTTCATATAAAATTTTCCATTCAAATATTTTTAATGCATTGAATTAAAAGTATATAAGCAAGTGTGGACTGCCTCAAATCCTCTCTGAAGGAGGAAATGTAGAAAATAGATCAATCATTATGTGATTAAATTATTCCTAGGGAGGTTATATTAATTTTAACTGCAGTTTTTATCTGGATTATTCAAATTAGTATCATTCTCCTAAGAGTGGTTTAATCATTTGTCTTTGAAAAGATTATTTTCCACTCTACAAATTTTATTTTCAAATTTGACTTTGTCACTCAACATTTTTTCCCTGAAGATGATTTCCATGGGTGGTTCTTTTTGGAATTTTATGGGTTTGGACCAATAATACAGAGCCACATGTAATTCAGAGTCTCACTGGGAAAACAGATCATTGGGCAAGTACCCTGGATTGTGCTGAACTCAGCTCTTGAGTGCTTAGGGCAGGAGACCTTTCACACTGGCAGTGCTCTGGTCAAGGCTTTTTAGCTGAGGTGCCAGGTGCCAACTTAGAGATCTGTGCACAGCAGTCAGTCAGAGAAAAGCAAGCTTATGGGATGATGGCCAAGGGATCAATAGCATCTACAGATGCACAAAGCCTGTGAGAGAAAGTAGGACACAGTTAGTTTATTGGTAGTTCACTCTGGCTGTGTAGAGGAATTATAGGCATTCACTCTGAAAGTAATCTGTGGTTAATTGTCTTCACATAAAATTTGAAAAGTGTGATAAATCATATAGCACTGCTAATTTCAAACCACAGACATTTATTGTATGAACATTTTATTATGATTTGGTCATACTTATTTGATCATGTTTTCTATGATCCTGATTTGACTTTAACATTAGCTACACGTATAGTCATGAATTCATTTGCTCATATGAAAATATTTTAAGTAAAGCTAGGTTTATGTTGATGCTATTTGTTAGCTACTTTTTCAAAGACATGCCCACCATTTTAATATCCTTATTATTTTAATATCTGAAGCAATTGTACATTTAATTGAAATATTTATTTCATCTCTGTGAATAAAAAGAAATATTCTTTTTTTCTCTTTTTTAACCATCCGTGTTTGTGTTTTTGCAGGAAGAATGTTTCCTGAACCTTGAGGCTCCTATAGCAAGAGTATGTGGGTATGATACACCTTTTCCTCACATTTTTGAACCATTCTACATCCCAGACAAGTGGAAGTGCTATGATGCTCTAAGAAAAATGATCAACTATTGACCACACAGGTAATCACTTCCTTGTGTATTGAGAAAGCCAGCACATGTTCTTGATATTAGTGAACAACTGCTAAGGACTAGTGGTCATCAGTGTGTTGTGTTAATGTGTATACTGACATCTAGAACAAAATATGGATTGCAGAAACAATTAAAGCCTATGGCTGTATATTTTTATTTGATAGAATAAATTAAATACTGAGCATGTTAACTGATTTCTGATGGACAGATGCATGCATATGTTGACATTGAACAATCACTAGATGAAGTAATCTTTTCTATGATCTTATTGCAAGCATCCCTTGCCTTCCTTTCATATGTATATTTTTAATCAATTTTGAATTGTGAATACACGGTTATTGTTTTAATGACCCTTTATGAACCATAAAACTCTATGATGACACATAACATTTTGAAATGTGTAGGTATAGCAACTGAAAAATAGATTTATTAAATAAGAAACCTATTCATGGTATAAGAACTTTTTACCAAAAGAATAAAAAGAGAAACAGCTCCTCAAAGGTGGCATCGCCACTATTTCCGGAACCTTTTTTTAGAAAGTGAATGTTTTTATATTGAATAGTAAATGATTTTTATTCAGTATGTCTAAGTCATGCTTACCTTTCTCTTCAAGCAGTGTAACTGCTGTTAGACTTTTATCTATCAAAGATGAGTACCTTTAAACCTTGTTAGTTTTTAGGGTTTTAATAAAGAAGTTGCTATTCCTAGCACTGATTTATGCTTTACATTTTAATATCTAGATTGTCCAGTGATCAGTACACTTTGAAGAACCAGGTCTTTTAAGGAAAATGATAATAGTATTTGTATATTAACACAGCCTATACTTGTTAAATATAGAAGATAGTGTAACTCTTGAATTCTGTCCTGGCAGCAGTGTGAACTTACCTAATGCCAGAGATAGCATCCTTCCTTTTGTTCAGGTAGAGAAAAGAATGTCTCTATCAGCCACGGTGATTCCCATGTTTTTGGTAGTTCTTTACTGGGTGGTTATAGATATAAATCAGGACCATCTGCCATCATATTCCAGGCATTTTTTCAGACATGCTGACATAGTTACTGTGTATTTCATGTCCTCAAAATGGCTGTGAAAACAACTGACAGCTATAATGAGTCACAGTAGGACTGGTTAGAGGGTTTGCTCACTTCTGTTATCCATCTCATTCCTTTCTACAGCTCATCCATCATGGACTGTTACGGTGGCCATTTCCCTTGTTGCTTTTTAAATTTTTTATTTGTACTGTTATTATTTGTGGTGATTGAACACTGGGCATTATATATATGTAAAGCATGCATTCTACCACTGCCACTCACCCCCAGGCCCCTGTTATTTTTAAAAAAAATAGTTAGGTGCTGCTTTTAAATTTAAAATATTTCTGTTTAATAACATAAAAATATTTAACCTTTTCGGGAAGTATGATAAAATAATAACTCTTCTGCGTCAAAATTCAAATCTGAAATTTTTTTGAAAAATGTCCTACACTTGAGAATGTCAATAATTGTTTTTGATTTCTTTTACAGAAACTGGAGGATTATGACTAAGACATGGAAATATTTTTCTGAATTTTTTATATTTCTTTAAACTTATCTCTTCTTGAAAACAGAGTTTTTATGAAATGAACTATCTTGGATATTGACAGCAAAGTGAAAAATATACTATTGCATTGACCCAGATGAATTATTTCTGCTTAGAGTTTTTAAAATGTTCCATACCATAGTCTTCTAAATTCCACTTTATTTCTTCTGTAAATATTAGGGTTGGGGATAGTATTCAATAAAGCAAAATCAGATTTGTCCAGGGTTTGTTTCCTTTATTTTTTATTAATTAAAACAATTTCTGTTGCAAAGTAATAGAACATTAATTTCCAAGTAATAGTTTGTACGTTGAGTCTGAGTGATGGTGAAATGTTTAGAATAGCAATTTTGCAATTCTTTTGTTTTGTTCTTCATGGCTGACATTGTTATATGTTGATAAAACTTCTGGAATATTTCTCACTCTTTCCAACATTCTTTCCTCTTATCTCAACACGGGCTGCTGATAGACTCAGACATTTCTTCTCCAGACATTGGGGTAAAAGAGCTTCCTCGCTGTCCCTTTTCCTGAATTAGGGAGATGATCAGCATGAGCCTGAGTCTATATTTTCTTATACAATCAACAAAGTTTTCCTGCATTTCTGGCCCTTCCTCCCCCTGTTGTGATGTTGAAAAGCGAATATCTTTCTGATATGTTCTGTATATTGTTACTGAGTAAAATATATATATATATATAAATATACATATACATATATATATGTATATACACATATACATATATATATAGCAACAAAAGATTACAAACAGGAAGAATCCTCTTGCTGGGCTTATCGCAGTGTTTCTTATTTCTTACTCTTTTTCTCTTGACTTTATCTTCAGACATTGTGCTGTTTGACCAACCCCAATACCCATTAGATTCCACAAGCTAAGAAACCCATCCCATTAGATGCATGCTGAAAGTAGATAATGGACCAAACATAATGACCTCTCAGTGTCTGTGTTGCAAGCTATAGTGCCAAAAAGTACAGAGAGAGTATGGGGAATATTGTCTGCCATGGAGGCGGGGGGAGGGTGGGAAAAGGGGGTATACCCGGGATTTTGGTGGTGGGGAATGTGCACTGGTGGAGGGATGGGTTTTGATCATTGTGAGATTGTAACCCAAACATGAAAGCTTGTAACTATCTCACGGTGATTCAATAAAATTGAAAAAAAAAAAAAAGAAAAAACCCATCCCAGGACCAGCCTCGTCCTCAGCCCACCAAAAAAGAAAGATAAACAAGGTCATACAGTGTTTCCCTTTGCTTATAGTAAAAAAATGAGTGTTTCTTATTAGTGTGTATCTTTAAAACTACAACATTAGAAGCACTCAGTTAATTTTTTAAAAATCAGATATGTGGAGGATAGTCAGGAAACAATATTTGTAGACTTAAAGAAGATTGCAAGGAAATTAAAGGCATTTTGTGTCATACTTTCTGGTTAGCAGTAGACTGATAAAACAGGCATTTATGAGGGACAAAAGCAAAGTTCTTCCAGGGTTTAAGAACAGAAATGTACCTGTAGATTATAGGCTAGAAAAAGTTGTTGTTTGTTAGCAACATATTTGGAAAAAATGTAGGGAATCCAGTTGACTTCGGTTGCAGGACATAAGTTTTAGTTTAAGATGCCAAAACTCAGTATGAATATTGGCTTGGTCTTCACTCTCCGCTGAAGGCTCCAGGCACCCTGATTGACAAGCAAGGATTCATGTGCTCCACTCAGCCGAGCAGAAATTGTGCAGTAGTCAACTACAGTCTGTCATATTTTTATTCGAACATACATGTTTTGATGAATTAGTTGTTTAATTGATAATATAATTTCAGTTGAAGTGGCATTCATATTGTTAATAATGTTCTTTTATTTATTTGTTTGTTTGTTTATTTTTTGCTTTTTGGGTTACACCTAGTGATGCACAGGGGTTACTCCTGGCTCTGCACTCAGGAATTACTCCTGGCGGTACTCAGGGGACCATATGGGATGCTGGGAATCAAACCCGGGTAGGCCCCATACAAGGCAGACACCCTATTTCGCTGTGCTATTGCTCCAGCCCCTAATAATGTTCTTTTAATAATTCATTTGGTATTGTAATAATTCTCCTTTAGACATTGCAATTTTCTTTTCTTTTGCTGTATATACTAGTGAGCAGAAAGGGAGTTGTGCCCAGAGTACCTGAGTTTGTAGCATTTTCTCCACCAATTATCTCATATTATCTTCCAGGAAATAGTCCCCTCTCTCCCCCAAAAATTGAGTTACAATTAATACCACATTCAAGTCTATGGTTTTATATATATCTATAGATATATAGATATATATATAATCAAATACATTTGTACATGAAACAGATATTGCATGTTACAAAAACAAGGACATAGTGATGAGGAGATATTCTAGAGGTTTTAAGTGAATGCCAAATTCAAATCCTTCACTACTACAGTTCAGTTCCTTTAGGAAAATAATATCTGTGGTCTATACAACTGGTAGATATTATACAGCTTAAGCAAACAGACTTGTATACATGGGGGGGCGGGGGGCGGGGATTGGTGAGGAGGCACAGAGACTGAACATTACTTCAATATAATCCTTTAGGTTTAAGTTGCATAATCTGAAAATGTTTGGTGACAGTCCCGAGAGACAGACCAAGGAGGATCCACAGTTCAACAAAACTCTTGCAGTGGCTCTCCCTGAGGGACACAGGATTTCTGGCGCTGGGGCAGACCTGTCCCCATCTTCTAAAATAGTGCTGCAATTCTTCAGAGAGCTGCTCTCCACTCGGCCCTTGGCTGAGGGGCAGCAAGGTCATCCCGCTGTAGCCTCAGCCCTGGCTCTGGCCCAGCCCAGTCATAACCACAGAATAGAACGGTCAACCTGGCCAGAAAAAAAAAAATTCAGTAAGCCTTGGCTTTGTCAACATTAGTTTCTGAAAAGTTTGCTTCTCAAGATATTCACATGCTCTGGATTCACTGATGATATGAGATAAGTGTGCTCCAGCTGGGCACACGGTCCCAGCCCTTAACTTTTGCTGGCACTTTGGCTGAGGACTGAGGCGCAAACATGATTCTTAAGCTGTCAAATTGGAATTTCCAGCAGGAAATGAAGATTTGGAGACTTTGATATGCTCCCCATAAGAGATCTTTTTCTTTTTTAAAATTTTTTTATTAGTGAATCACCATGAGGTACAGTTACAGACTTACAAACTTTCGTGCTTGCATTTCAGTTATACAGTGGTTGAGTGCCCATCCCTCCACCAGTGCCAATAAGAGATCTTGCTTAAAAAAAAAAAACAAACTATTCGTAGAGGGCAAAGATTTAGCAAGGCTACGCTGATACCAACCCCTTCTCCGAATATTGTGAAAAAAGATATTTGCAGGAAAATGAGAAGATAATAACCATAAAGGACTGGAAGAAAGATTAAATGGTACACATTTAAGTAATTGTCTTAAGTATTCTTCTGTGAAACAGGTAGTTTTGTATTTGAAACAAAAGGACTTTCTTTGTGAAGATAGAGCAGTTATATTCTTTATGTTCCAAACAGTTAAAATGTAAGCAAAAACTCATGCATACAAAAAATATAGACAGAACATTTGTAGAAGGTTTTTCCACAAACTTTAATTTGATATATATAGTAGATAAGAATAAGTTTGGATCAATAAGAATATAGTTTAAATTTTACATCTCCATAAGCAGAGACTATTTTAAATTTTGTAAGTATGTGCAAGCAATTAAAACATTGATCATAGACCAAGGCCCAAACAAAAAATTTAAAACTTCCCAAGTGGAAGAGTTTAAACCTATTGCATTTTCTGACTATATGCTAAATTGACAATAATTTTTAAATCCTGCTATGTATATATTTGAAAAATATAGAAGCAAGGAGAAAATGTAAAACAATTACAAAATATTTTTTGGAGAAGATCAACGATGTGCTTCAGCCAAAATTCTTTACTCAGAGGTAAATTCAGACTTTAAATCTGTGCAGTATCATCATCATCATCATCATCATCATCATCATCATCATCATCATCATCATCATCATCTCGTCGAATTTCTCGAGTCGTCTCAGTAACGTCTCCATTCGCCCTAGCCCTGAGATTTTAGAAGCCTCTCTTTACTCATCCTTCCCAACAGTGCCACATTGGAGGCTCTTTCAAAGTCAGGGGAATGAGACCCATCATTGTTACTGGTTTTGGCATATGAATACGCCAAGAGGAGCTTGCCAGCCTCTCCCATGTGGGCAAAAAACTCGGTAGCTTGCCAGGTTCTCCCAGAGGGAGAAGTATGCTATAAGATGTTTCCAGGAGCTTGGTTTTAAGTCTCTGGATGTGGGCTGTTGGTGGGATTACACGGTGCTGGGGGCAGTCCCTGGGTGTGACTGCCTAGCTACTGGAAAATGGGAAATCTGGGTGGAAGAGGCCCAGTCCCTATCTGAGCAGCCTTCGAGGTCTCAGTCCTGGGTCCCACACACCTGGGTTCCTCTGCTGGTACCTTCATGCATGAGGCTTGTCTGAACGTGTGAAGAGGGGCCTTGAGCATGGCTGTGGCTAGGCTCCAGAGGTGTTTGACCGTGGGAGCACTGCTCGAGCCGGGGAAGGAAGCTGGAGCCCACCCTCTTTGAGGGGCCCTGGGGAAGACAGCCAGTCGCGTGGGCAAGAGACTTTCACTGTTGTGAAAAACTGCAGTATAAAAACTGAAAATACAAAAATGCAAAAATGAGGAAGGAGAAACATAAGAAGAATGAAAAAAAGTAAAGCAGAAATTCTAAATGAGAAAAACTGCTAACTTGAACTTCAGTTTTTAAAAACTAGACAGGAAGTTTTGGTCTGTTTGTTTAGGTCCAATTCTGCAGAACCTAGAATCACACCTCCTCTATAGACATTTGGCAGTACGTTGCTGAAAAAAGGTAAAAGGAAAGACAGGCTATGCTTGCACGTAGGTTGGGTCTTCTTTGAATAATATACACATTTAAAGTCGTGTTTTGGTAACATTTGAGATTTTATTTTTAGTTTGGTTGCTCCCAGTTTGTTGCTTGGGGGTCTCCCCTGGTAGGGCCCTGAGGGCTCTGAGGTGTCTGGGATGGAATCTGGGACTTCAGCCAACAAAGCATGTGCTTCAGCTCATTCATTATGCATTTCTCCCAACCATATTTGACATTTTATGCCAGTTGGTTATTTTACCAGTGGAACTCATGAGGTTGTATTTCTTTTCTTAAGATATTTTGGGAGCAGGGCTAGGAGCACAGTTTATGAGGCTGTAGTGTATGCTTGGCATGCAGTGCCAGTAAACCAGATTAGCAATCCATGATGACTGGCCTGAGTATTTAACCCTATTTAACTATAGGGCTGTACAATCAACCAAGTACAGCAGAGGGGGTCCCTAGGCCCCTTTAACACTGCTTGGGAGACCCTTCCCCACAAGGATAGAAATTTCGTGAGCAGAAACATTTCTTCATATAGGACTAACGGTTTGGGGGGGATAAGGGGACCCAGTAGTTCTGCCAGCTGGTGACTAGCACCCCCACACTTGTGCTTGGAGAGGCGGCAGTCGGATGTGCAGAACACAGAGGACCCTCTGGGGTCGCACCTGATACTGTGTCTGGGATGTTGGGGGGTGGGGGCTGATTCAGCCCCTAGGATCTGCACATTAGAACAGGGGGTGAGCTTTTGTTAAGCAACAAAAGCCCAGGTTCTATTTCAATGTGGTCTTCATGGCCTTTTTACTTTCCTGCCTTCTTACTTTCTCTAGACCTGAAGTGAAAGTATTAATATCTTCTCCACACCACGGCAGAGCCTGGCAAGCTACCTGTGGGGTATTCAAGATGCCAAAAACAGTAACAACAAGTTTCACAATGGAGATGTTACTGGTGCCCGCTTGAGCAAATCGAAGAGCAATGGGCTGACAGTGACAGTGACAGGACTAAATGTCAAGTATCTCTAAGAAATTAGCATTATTTGTTATTTAGGTCTTATTTTTCAGATTTCAAAACCAGGTGTTTTTTAAAGGTGTTTCTATGACAATTTAAATATATACACAGTGGCTGGAGAGAGGGCACAGAGTGGAGGTACATGCCTTGCATGTGATTGTCCAGAGTCTCATTCCCAGCCATCGGGTGCTGACCTGGAGGCCTCTGGGTACCTCTGCAGTGACCCGGGATGCCACAGGGCCCGACCAGTACCATGTCCTTGGGTCATTACATTGAACTACCGGCGCAATGGACTGAGAATTACAGGGAGTGGCCCCAGGCCTTCTGAGCAATTTGAAGACCCTCATTGAATGCATGCTCCAGTGGTGCTGGCTTGAACCCTTGCAGAAGTACCCTACCAGCTGGTATTTGCTGTCCTGAGCTTGACACAGAAGGTCCCATGCAGATTCAGTGTTGGTGTGGACACTGCTGATGCAGTTCTTCACGGGCTGTTGGAGATGGTAGACGGTACTGTGTGCTTCTTCCTAAAAGCCAGAAGAACTTTCACCTCGTGTGATCCCAAGAAAATGGATTGGGTGCCAGCAACCTCTCATGGACCTTTGGTGAAATAGACTAATTATTGTACTTAGAACCTTTGCCCCTCTCTGGGGCTCAAGTGCACTTCTTCATCTAATTCTGGCTTCAACTTTCTTCTTTGAGCATCGGCTTCTCCACAAGAAACAGAAGAAAACTTCGGTGCACACAGACCCTTGGCCTACTTGGCCCCGCAGTGCTGCAAGCGAGTCTAGATTTAGAGCAGCACACTTCATGTCTCAACATGGCAGTGGCTGTGTTTTACTTTTTGGGGTGTGGGGACAGAGTGGTGGTGTTGGGTCACATCTAGTAATGCTTAGGGGCTATTCCTGGCTGTGCTCAGGAGTGACCCTTGGCCATGCTTAAGGGGACCATATATGGTGCCAGGATTCAAACCAGGGTTGGTGGGATGCACGTTAAGTACTTTAACCCTTGTGTCATCTCTTAGCTTACTTTTGTAAGGAAAAACCAAATGACTATCAGATTTATTTGATATAATTATGTGCACAGTACCAATTTTCATATAGATTTTGGGAAAATTACCTAGGGGAAAAATGGAAAAGCAGTGGTATATGATTTATGTTACATTTATATGATTAGATATAATGTAGAATTTGCAAGTAATGATTATGAAAATTATGTAGCAACATGGAAACATGCTCGTTATATACTTTTAAGTGGAAAAAATAAAGATGCAAAATTATATGTGTATTATGATTACAACTATTATTATTTATGAGTGCAGCTATTATGATTTGCAGAAAAATGCTTAGAGAATGCAATAGTAATGTTAGACTGAGGACCTAGTTATAACATAATATATGATAATTTATATTTTAGCATGTTTATTATGTGAAGTAAAGCACGGGATGTACTCTTTACAAACTGTTAGCAAGTATTAAGCATTGCTTAATCTTTCTGTTGTTTAGTACATAGTCTCCAGACATCAGTGCTAAAAAATTATTTTTTGTCTGTTTGCTACAAGAACCTGAAATAAAATATTTCTGATACCCCCTCGCTGATTTGTTAAACTCAGAAGGGAAATTTAAGAGAGAAATACTGATCTTAGTACTATACTAATGCCACTGTAAAGGTTTGATTTTTCTGTTAGGATTTAGAGTCCATTAACTAGGCTCATAACACAAAGGAAAATGTTACATCCAGAGATTTAAATGAAATGCTGAACTGTTTACAGAAGTATGGGTTGACATGGACATTTGAAAGGAAGAACAAGGCATCTCTTCATTCTCGGCAACAGAAGGAAGACTTTAGAACCCCTGGCCAGGAGAAAGGAGAGTCCCGGAGTCTGGAGAGAGCCAGTAAGGGAAGAGGGAACACCTGACCCATGTGTGATGCAGAGAACATCCACTGAATTCGACCGGACCAAATATTCATCTCCATCCTGATATCTGAGCACCTGCTTGTGGTTTCCAGGGGGCAAAACCTGATGGCTAGCCAACTAACTCAGTCTAGTCTTTTTCTTCCTGAAAATCTGTCTGGGAACAGCAGGCAGAGATGGGAAGACAGGTATTAGAGTGATAAATGGAGACCGCACAGAATTTCCCAACTATTTCTAGTCATAATAGAAATAGTCAAGTCAATACCTATTTAATGTATTTTTGAAGCGGATATTCTTTCTAGTCTTGACATCTGGGAAGGCAGGATTTATTTGATGGCTGTGTTCTGCTGGTAGAAATTTATGACAGAATGTCTGTACCCCATATTTTAGCAATACTCCCAGATTCCTCAGTTCTCCTGTGAAACTAACTCCCACTGTTAATCTGTTGGGCCTGGGGCATAGCTTCCCCATGAACATCTGTGCTGTTTGCCAGCCTACCTCCACTCTTCCCTGGGTTCAAGTCTTTTATTTGGTGGAGTGCGTTATCCAAAAGAATCCTTGGAAAGTCTTCATGGAAAGTTAGTTCTCTGAGAAAACTTTTGTGCCAGGAAATGACCTTAATCTAGCCCTTGACTAAGAGTTTGGTGGAGTGTAAAATTTAGGCTTAAAAACATTTTAATCTTCAAATAGATAAGGCTTAATTTTTTTCTCATGTGTAAGTCTAATTTTTTCTCTCCCAATTTGTCTCTTATCAAACTTCTTGAAATATTTACTAGACTTATTATAGTTTAACTTGTATGTTATTTTATTTTAGCCAACCTTTCTTAAACCTTTGCTTCTTTCTCATAGCATCCTCTTATTTGAGGCTGTTATATATGTGTATGTATGTGTACTTATATGTAATATATACATGTGCACAAATCCATATATCTATATACACACAAATATTTTTATGTTTCCTTCAATATCTCTTTTTAAAATTTTTTATTAGAGAATCACTGTGATGTACAGTTACAAACTTATGAACTTTTGTGTTTGCATTTCACTCATACAGTGATCGTTTACCCATCCCTCCACCAGTGCCCATTCACCTCCACCAATGATCCCACTATTCCTCTCACCACCCCCACCCCATCCCCCCAACCCCACCCTGCCTCTGTGGCAGGGCATTCCCCTTTGTTCTTTCTCCTTTTGGGTCTTGTAGTTTGCAATAGAGGTATTGAGTGGCCTTCATGTTCGGTCTATTGTCTACTTTCAGTTCGAATCTTCCAAACTGAATGGGTCCTCCCAACATCCTCTACTTGGTGTTCCCTTCTCTATCTAAACTGCTTTTTCCTCCAGCATGAGGCCAGTTTTCAAGCTGTGGGGCGGATCTTCTGGTCCTTATCTCTACTACTCTTGGGTGTTAGTCTCCCACTTTGTTATTTTATATTCCACAGATGAGTGCGATATTCAATCTCTTGATACTTATAAGAGCAACTGCTTTTCAGAAATCTTACTGTGCTTCTGTATATTTCCAAGACTGGTAGAGAAGGAGAATGGGAAGGATTTGCTTAGTAGAAAGGGTTTTTACTTTGGAGTTCTGGAAAAAGAAGTGATTATACAGGTTTGCTAATGTGTTAAATATTATTGAATTGTTTTTATTTGTTTTTCATTGTTTGAGGGATTTTTTTGTGGGGAGGGGAACACCCGGCATTGTTCAGGACTTACTTATGGCTCTGTGTTCAAGGATCACTCTTGGTGGGACTTGGGGTACAATATGTGGTGCTGGGGGGTTAACCTGGCTGGCCACATGTAAGACACATGCCCTACCCACTGTACTGTCTCTCCATCCCCTGAATTGTTGCCTTATTAAAAACTTGATATGAGGTTATGGATGTCATCTCATTTTTTTTTTTAGCAGAACTGATGGGGAGATCAGTGCAGACGTACATGTTCGACAGCACGAAGCAGTCTTCCTTCCTGGGTGATTAGTTAGAAGTAGATTTGAGACACTCCAATAATGTTGACCAGGAAAGGATTTCCTCAGACCTTTTCCTAAGAAGATATTCTTCTCTCCTATTAATGGGAAGCTGCCTAGTCGACTAAGTGCTGCTTACATCAGACTTTGTGTTTAACTTCACGTTCTGTGTTTTCCACCTGGTGCATTGCTCTCTTTTCCCTCTGAACCAGTATTTTTAATCCCAAAGTCTATCTCTCTCTCTCTCTCTCTCTCTCTCTCTCTCTCTCTCTCTCTCTCTCTCTCTCTCTCTCTCTCTCTCTCTCTCTCTCTCTCTCTCTCCTTTTCCATTTCTGTGGGGAATAAAATTTGGTTTTCGTGGGGCAGATAGGAACTTGTTTTTCTGAGGATGTGGCAAGGGAACCCTCCAGCTTTCTTTTTTTTTTTTTATTCACGTGTTTATTTTTTTGTTTGTTTGTTTTATTAGTGAATCACCGTAAGGGTGAGGTACAGTTACAGACTTACAAACGTCTGTGCTTGCATTTCAGTCATACAATGGTCGAGTATCCATCCCTCCACCAGTGCCCGTTTTCCCACCAATGATCCCAGCATCCCTCTCGTCATCCCCTCCAGCTTCCTTTCTCTTGTCTCCCCCCTGCTGTGTGCTCTCTCTGAATATGGTGTCATTCTGCCCCTTCTGTGGCACAACTCTTCCCACTTAGACACCATTCTTCTCATAATTTTATCAGGCCCCCAGTCCTGCTTGCTCTGTTCTTGAGGTTTTTATTTAAAGTTTTGTTTTCTACATTTAAATGCCTTCTAAGCCAGGAGAGGACGGAAAACTGTTGTCCACTAGTCTGGCTCAACAAGAAGCCTGAACATTTCTTTTGGAAATGTTATCAGGGGAAATTTAACCTCAGAATGAGAAGAACGCTGCCTATTTGTCAGTTCCAAAGTAAACTGTGTTCTTGGGGAAATTTGGTTGCCTAATGTTTTTTTGTGCTTGATTTTTTTAACTGTTAAAATGGGGGAGGGAAGTGGCAGAACATAGCAGGGCGTGGAGGAGGCACTCATCCCCATTAAATACTGCCTGGGTGCCAAGAGTCCAAGGTGCTGCCTCAGAATTCAAGTTCATGTTCCTGAAATTATACCCTTTACTTGTCTTGGGTGATTGAGTTTGCAAAGTATCAATTCTTATATCTCTTTGAAGTTGGTGAAAATTAGACGGTTATCTCTGGAGCCGGGAGCTTGTTCTATTACAGATGTCTCACAAACTCTTGTCATTATTGTTTATTCTTTTTAAAAATTATTATTTAGGTGATGTATTTACAATAATCCTGACAATCATTGTCTTGGTGTTCACAGTTACCTCGACTTACTAGAGTCACAGGCTAGAGTGCCTGTGACCTCCTACCACACCCTGAGCCACCTTCAGTGGGTCTGATTCCCCAATCCAGCACGCCCAGTTTGTCTTCCAGTACCTAGAGTTTGTTGTTAGTTGATGTTATGTCTATATTATGTTTGCCTAGACACTACAGATTCATGAGATCATGTGGTGCTTGTCCTCCCTCTAACTTATGATCGGCATCATGTTGTTCTCTCCAGTTCCACTCATGCTGTTCCCTCCAGTTCCACTCAAGTTGTAGTGTAATGTATGGTTTAATTTTTTTCTTGTGGTTGCATATGATTCCATTGTGTGTCTCTAATTATTCACCTCTCTCTCTGTATATTGTATACACTCTACTTTATCCATTCATCTGTTGTTGGATATTTGGGTTGTTTACATATCCTGACACTTTTACTCATTATTGTTGATATCTTTCAACACCTCTGCAGGAAGGACTACCACATTATCACCACATGCAAAGTATCTTAATTGTTGCAGAAAGTAATTAATAATTGCACTGTAGTCTAGAGAGTCACAATTGGAGTGGAAGAAAATTAAATGATAAATGTAAAATGTTCTTGCAATTCAATTCCAGCTAAGAGTAAATTTTTTTTTAAAAAAAAAAGGTTTTTCAAGTCAGGGATTCAAACCCAAACTACATTCCACAAGATACACACTACCACTGAGCTTTTTCTTCTTTATAGTCACAGATTGTCATTTAGGGATTTTTATTATAATCCACCAGTACATGTAAATTGCATTGCAAGAAATTGAAATCTGTTAATATTGTTGTATGTTGGGCTGGAGCGATAGTCGGGCGTTTGCCTTGCTCACGGCTGACCTTGGTTTGATTCTTCTGTTCCTCTCAGAGAGCCTGGCAAGCTACTGAGAATATCTTGCCCGCACGGCAGAGCATGGCAAGCTATCCATGGCATATTCGATATGCCAAAAGCAGTAACAAGTCTTACAATGGAGATGTTACTGATGCCCGCTTGAGCAAATCGATGAGCAACGGGATGACAGTGATACAGTGATTGTTGTATGTTGGCTAGAATTTCTTCTAATGAATAATCCACCCCTCTTTGGGTCTTCTTGGTATCTCTTCTCTGTTGTCTGCTAGTTTTTTTGTTTGTTTGTTTTTGTTTTTTTAATTTATTTATTTTTAATTAGAGAATCACCGTGAGGGTACAGTTACAGATTTATACACTTTTGTGCTTATACTTCCCTCATACAAAGTTTGGGAACCCATCCCTTCACCAGTGCCCATTCTCCACCACCCGTAAACCCAGTGTCCCTCCCACCCTCCCCAATCCCATCTCCCCCCCACCCCACCCTGCCAGTTTTATTCACTTCCTGATGACCTCAGTTTCACCCGTTTCTAATGCTTGGAGCCACTACCTGATTTCCTTGATTTCCTAGTTTACCTTCAAATGACTAATGAGCTCAATATTTTTCCAGGCTTCTGTGTGTGAGAGTAATGGACACCTTTGAGTCAGATAACCCTTTTTGGTCTGTCTTTGGGGCTAGCATAGAGGAGCACTGGGCTGGGAAATATGGCATCTCCACTAGAGTACACTTGATAAGTGCCATTCTCTGAAGGAGTTGATTATTATTATTATTATTATTGCTTTTGTTATTATTTCTTCACAAGCAAAGTGTTATCACTAGATTTGGTAGAAGATTAAGGTAAAGTGTGAAAGATTATGTTTTCCTTTAGAGGACTTTTCATAGCAAAAAAGCAACAGCAGCAGCAGCAGTGTGTGTGTGGGGGGGTAAGGGGGTATAGTGAGCAGGGAATGGAGTCTCAGGTAGGGGTCATTTTAGGTAGTTCTGAATGGTGTGCTTTACTGATCAAATAAGTGCATTTACCCTGATAAGACTGGAGCGATAGCACAGTGGGTAGGGCATTTACCTTGCATGCAACCGACCCAGGTTCGATTCCTCTATCCCTCTCAGAGAGCCCAGCAAGCTACTGAAAGTATCCCTCCTGCATGGCAGAGCCTGGCAAGCTACCTGTGGCATATTCGATGTGCCAAAAACAGTAACAACAAGTATCACAATGGAGACGTTACTGGGGCCCGCTCGAGCAAATTAATAAACAACAGGATGACAGTGCTACAGTGCTACCCTGATAAGAAATGGTATAACTTTTTACTGCTTCAGGATAATTTCTCAAGTGCTCACTCAGTTGCTAGCAGCTGATAAAGTAGAAATGGTGTCAGAAAAATAGAGCGTCTGTTACAACAAGACTTGGAACCCCACAGGGACAGAAGGAGGGAGCTGGTTCTATCTTCATGAGTCCCTAAGTGTCATCTTTGCACACAGAGGTCACATAACATGAACTGAGAGAGACTAGAAGAGGGGTTAGATTTTTAGAGAAGATCATAAAACTATAAGGGTAGGGAGATAGAGTAGCTTGAAGGAACATAAGTCATGTTTAGTATAGAATAAATGATGCACAATGAAAGACCACTGATTTATTGTCCCATTGGATATACCATCTGTGTACTGGCTTGTCTCTGAATTGCTTTGAAAGTAGACTCTATAGTAAAGGAGAACTATGATTAATGGTAAGGATAGGAACTAGAAATGTCTCTGGGCTCTCAAAATAGCACTGGCAATCAGTTTCTTGTTTCTTTTCAATGATGCTCATTTAAATTTTGCTTACATGTTTTTTTCTTAAAATACCATTTCCTCTCTTATTTTTAGTCTCCAAGTTAGCTGGGTAGGTTTGGGGGGCCATATTGGGTGCCAGGGATTGAACCAGGTCAGCCATGTGAAAGGGAAGTGCCCTGTAAGTGCGCCATTCCATCGTTCCAGCCCTGGAAGGAAATTTTATAGATAATAAGCATGCTTTCTCTGAAAGGGGTTATAGAAATCATGGTAAATAGTGCACATAATGTTGCTTCCTAGTAAAATCAGAGGTTGGTACTGATTTGTTAGTCCTTCATCCAGCCAACAAACTAACCAGAGTACTACTTAGGTAGGGGCTAAATAGTGCCATATCACTGTTGTCACTTCTCTGGGCTGAGTCACTGAAAAGGACAACCAGAGCTTGTAATAGGTCCTGCCAAGCCTTGCAGAGGGGGACTTAATCTTTTGGAATGCTTCCCAGAAAGAAAGTTCTGTGTAGACTCTGAATTTTTCTGGTCTACATGAGAGCAGAAAAAGGTAGAGTTATGTACCAGATTTGATGTGAGAAAAAATGAAATTGACCTTACAGTTTCAAAACTGTGGCCTTATAACTTTAAAAAGTGCAAGCTGCTTGAATTTTAAACTTAATAAATGTTCTGCCAACTTCCTGACTTGAAATAAAAGTTGCATTAACCAAAGATGTGCCTTTAGATGTAAGTTTAAATAAAGCACCTTAAAGAAGACTAAAATTCTATGTAATTTTACATAATTAAATGTAGCTATTTTGTCATACTACAATTTTCTGCTTTGCTCCCTGTGTCTACAATTTTGATGTTTGTCATGGATGTGGATGGTTTATTTCAGTGCAAACTTAGCCACATTTGTAGGGTGCAGATGGCAATTACTCTTCCCAAAACCAGACAAGATGCCCCAAGTTTTTAGTTTGATGACACTTTGAAAATTTTTTAGCAAAGAAAGCAGTGAATACTCTTCAAATCTGGTCGTAAACAGTGAAGGCAAAAGTCATTTCAGAGCTCACTTTTATTTCAGTTTCTGAATTCTTTTCATTGGTGACAAATTGATGAGCATAAGGACAGGGACTTTGTTTTAAAAAAAGATTACCAGTGGTTTTTTTTAATTATATGAAATCACTTTTTTCAAGACATATATTCAGGAAATGTTTATTTCCTTGTTTTGTCAAGTAAATGGTTATATGAAATGTCAAAGTCTGAAATCCTATAAGTCTTGTAATGCAAAGTTTTTACATTCCCTTCTGATCACGCATAAAAATTCATATGTTGAACTGTCTAGGCTTTTGTGTAGAAAATTACTCATATTCTAAGCTCCTTGATGTATGAAAAAGCTGACCTCATTCTATGGGTATTATCGTACAAACTGCATTATTATAAGCATAGCAGAGGGCTATGGGCCAAGGAGATTACAAGAAGAATGTAGGATCAAGCCCATACTCTCTAGAACATAAAATGCAGCTGAACAGGAGTATAGCAGCTTTTGAAAGCTATTTTAAATAGATAAACTTGAATCTGAAGGTACAAGAAAGTTTACATAAAAATATTGAGATTAGCATGCAAAGAATAAGTTAATAGAGCAGAAATTGTGTAGGTGACTTGTAAGTAACATTTGGGCAACCTACTTAAGTTTATATATAGTCAGTCTCACAGCTTCATTGTGAGCACTTAATTCACAGGACCAATAAATTCTTAATATTTGTGCCACCTATACACCGACATTTGAGATAAAAGTCACTAACACATGACAAATACTTCCAACCAGCAATGCAACACCTTTCTTCCTTATAAAGTTAAAGTTAACACCACCACCTTCCTTCTTTATAAAATTTAGAATGAGTAATAAAACAGTGATGTACTAGAATTTTTGTCCCTTCAAATACATGAGTTTGTTTAAGTTATATGCACCAGGACATAATGAGTATTTATCACTTATTCATGTTTTTACACTAACCTCAATTTGCAGTTAGCTCAATATATAAATGAACAACTCAGAGAAAAAAAAAGAATAATTAGTTAGCATCCTCAAGATACACAAGATACATATTTCAGTACTCTGAAATATGGAAAATTGGCAGCCTTGTGGCTTGCAGAGAGGCACAGATTATTGAATTAATCATTGCTGTTAACTCTAAAACAAAACTTGTAGAGAGGGGACTCAGGGGGTCTTGGTCTATTTCTGCCCTGACATGGGTGAGACTTTTTAAGCTATGGCATGGTGTTGAGTAGACAGCCCTGCCCTCTGAATTTTCTAAGTAATTTTTAGCAAGTTACTTCTGCAATTAAAATGTACCTGCCTATTAAAAAGGAAAGTAGAGTTCTTATTTCCCTCATGAAAAGACTTTCTTTGAGCCTATTAGTTATGTTCACTTAAGCCAAAACACGTGAACCTAATCATTTCTCAAGAGCCTCAAACGCTGCGGCTCTAAGTTGAAATTAAAACCCAAACTTGTTCTTGCTATAAAAACAAACTCATGATAATAGGAACAAGGGTTGGCAATTCAGAGAAAGATGGATTTGCTCCTACTTTGGCTTCTCTGTGCATTGAATGAACCTGCTGAAAGCAGGGTTGTAGCCAGAAATTTGTTCTGATATAGTATGTCATTATAATAAGTCATCCATGGGAATATTTGTAAAAAAAAGTCAATGTCATTACAACTGGAATTAATCTTTCAGGTACGATCACTCAAAGACCCCTTATATTATATGCAGTTGGTGTTTAAGTACTACAAAGTGTGTTTCAGTTTTCTGTAAGCCAATTTCAGTCTCCAGACCAATGTCATAACTCTGAATCTGGAATAATCAAAGCAGGAATTTCCCTGTTGTTTGGCATTGAGCTGTACTCATTAGTTGTTAATGAGGCAAGTCATAGAGCCAAGCCCAGTGTGGGCCAGTTGGCTTCAAACAGAGAGAAACATTTTCAAAGGCACAGATTGAATTCCCTTCATAGGCAACATCAGGCTGATATCTATCATGACACAATTTGATCTTTTGTAGTGCTATGGATTTTTTATATACCCCACACCTATAGCTTCCATGGAGAAAGTGCTAGATATGGAAAACCCATGGGTGAGGAACAGGCCATGTCATGTCCACAGTCTGTGTAAGGCCTATGATATCATGCAGTGTGGCCATGGAACACAGCAGGACATACACATTTATTTTTATTTCCTTTGGTTTTTAATCTTTTTAATTTTTGTTGTTGTTGTTGAATCATTATGAGATACACAGTTACAAAGTTGTTTATGAATGTATTTCAGTCATACAATGTTCAAATACCTGTCCCTTCACCAGTGTACATTTCCCACCACTAATGTCCCATGTATATCCCTTTACCTATTTCAACACTCAGTTCTTGTCCGAAGTGATCATTTCCAACTATCATTGTCATAGTGGACGCTTTTTTAAATCTTAACTACCCTTCCCCATCCCCCCTACTTGTGAACCAGTCCTACTGTCCTTGAGTGTTAGTATAATATTTTTTAAAATATACCATAATAAGTGCAGTCATTTTTGTCTGTCCCTCTCCTTCTAACTCATTTCACTCAGCATGATATTCTCCATGTGTAGGATAACATTGCTTTGTCCTTTCCCCCCTTGCCACAAGAAGCTTAGGTTCATCTCCGTCATATCTATTAAGGTGCTCCCGAGTCACTCCCATTTCTTTGTTTAGCTGTAACCACTTCTCTATTCTCTCTTCCCCAAAATAGTTAATCAGCTTTCCCCCAAATCTGATTCTGTTAATTTGTAAGGTCAGACCTTCCTAGGACACCGAACTTTATATTATAAATTAATATTGAATATTATAACACTCAATATTATAATATTGCCTTACTCCACTCCTTATGCCTTTTGAATAATTTACTTTAAAGCAATGTCCTTTTTGTATAGACACAAGAAGACAATATTATGCTTTTGTAACTTGGGACTTAATTGGCTTCGAATATTATTCATTCCCGGGCATCTGCTTTCTCCACTTAAGCCTCAGTTGCCCTCAGTTCCTAGCACTCCAAAAGCAGGGTCCCGACGAGGGATGGGACGGATCCAGGGCAAGCGGTGAGTTATGTGCTATTCTGGCATCGAGATGGGCCTGGCCAAAGTGCCTAATTCTTAACTATAAGTTAAGAGTTTGATCATGGACGAATGCTGTCATGATCCAAAAGTAATGACAAGACTAGGACCCTGCTGGGGCTAGGAAAGACTAATCTGGCCTGAGCACTGTAGTCTGAGATTGAGATGGCCCCAGGAGAGCAATTCTATAAGCTTTAATGCATTTCTTATTGTGTCCATACAAAATGATTAATATTATGAATTCTTATATGCTTGCTGGATAAGGAGAGGAGAAACACTCATGGGACTCCGCCCTTGGGTGGATCCTCCTGCTGAAAGAGAATCAGTCCTAGGAGAAGCATCCCCTGAGGGAAAGGAACCTTATCCCTATTGATTGTGACCACACCTATGTGTACACCCCAAACTCTTCATGCTGGGGGTATTTAACTAGGCTATAAGAGTGGGTTGGGGGCCAGATCCACAGATCCAGAGAGAGATCCAGAACTGGGAGAAAAGCAGAGAGAGAGAGAATGATTAATATTCGAAGCCAAATAAGCCCGAAGTTACAAAAGCATAATACTGTCTTCTTGTGTCTATACAAAAAAGGACATTGCTTTAAAGTAAATTATTCAAAAGGCATAAGGAGAGGAGAAAGGCAATATTATAACATTCAGTGTTATAATATTCAATATTAACTTATAATATAAAGTTCAGTGTCCTAGGAAGATCTGACCGTACAAATTAACAGTCAGATTAGAGGGAAAGCTTATTAACTATTTTGGGGAAGAGAGCATAGAGAAGTGGTTATAGCTAAACAAAAGAATGGGAGTGACTCGGGAGCACCTTAATGGGTATGATGGGGATGAACCTAAGCTCCTTGTGGAAAGGGGAGAAAGGACAAAGCAATGTCTGCCTACATCCATGGTCATCCATTTATAAGCAAATTTCATGACTTAATTTTCCTAGTGGCTGTATAGTATTCCATCATATAGATAATACTAGTTTCTTCATCCTGCCATTATTCTTGGACACTTGGGTTATTTACAGATTTTGGCTATCATGAATAGCAGACACATATTTTTGTTGACTATCAATGGCCTGGACCACTAGGTGGGTATTGTATGACCCACCAATAATGTTATACATATTCAAATGAACCTTGGCAGAAAAAATCTTCCCATTTCTGACTAGTACAACACTAGTATCCTGTTCAAAGACAGAGTCAGCTATGCTTATCTTTAATGATAGGATAAAAATACTTTTTTTAGAAGGAAAAAATAGCTGCCTATGTATGAAGTCCATTTTTATAAACTATGCCCATTGACCTCAAAGTCATATTTCTTTTACATTGGATATTGTACACAATCTTTTGGATTTTATATATCTTATAATAAAAAGTTCCTATTTTTTCTATTTTATGCCTAACATATAAAGAATAGAAATGAAGGTACATAACTAAACTTATCTGTCCATCCAACCATCTATCCATACAGACTTTTATTACACTTTCTGAGAAAATAGCTTATTTTTTTTGTTATAATGTTCTCTTTGTTGACTACCTTGTTATTTGAAATGTGACTTCCTGTGTACGTTAAAAAAGGTATCATCTCAGACCATTGAGACTACTACACATCACAGAGAATAAAATAATCAGTGTTGATGTGAATGTGGGAAAAAAGAAGCCCTCCTCTCAAGCTCGTGGAAATGTTGACTGTTCTAAACTTTTTGGAAAACAATATGGACACTCAAAAAAACTAGGAATTGATCTCCAATATGAAATATCAATTCCACTTCTTGACATGTACCTCAAAACCCCCAAACTCTCAGGAAAAACATTCAAACTTCTATAATCATCACAGCACCAATGACCAAAATTTGGAAACAGCCCAAGTTTTCAAGAACAGATGCACACATACATACATACATACCACTCAGCTATAAAAAAAAAGAGAAGTTATGCAATTTTCAACTATATGGATGGGTCTGCAGAGTATCCTGATGGGTGAAGTTAGAAGGGGAGGGATAGATACAGAATGATCTTTCTTGTGGGATATAAAGTAACATAATAAACAAATACTCAAAGACAACAGAAATTGCGAAGCTGTCTTTAATAGAAAGCATAGCACAGTAGGGATGGCGAGATAAGATGGTGGGCTTGTGGGGTTCTGGGACATGGTGGAGAAAATTAACACTCTGCTGGAGGGTGTGGTGTTGGATTGTTTTATGCGTGAAGTCCCTCTGATATCAATATTGTAAGTCGCAGTTCCTAAAATAAAATTTTAAAAAGAAGAAATATGACTACCCACCCAAGATACTCTCTTCTGATTGCTCACTCAAAGAGTTTTTCAGATCAACCTGAATGCCCAATCTCAATTCCCTATCCCCACCCTGAGAACAACAGGAAGGAAAGGCCTGTTTGAGAGATGAGCCCTCTCCCCAGTGTTCTGATGTAGGCCAGCTGGGAAGGCAAGATAATATTAAAGATACTCATGCATATCAGTTTTTCCTATTTATTTTTTGCTTATTTTTGCCTCATTTATGATGGTGAAATTTTTGTTATTGAATGCCATTTTAAATTTTAAATTATAAGTTTTACCATTTGTTTTGATTCTATACAACACTATTTTTAAATACAACAAGAGCTCTATTAATATGTAAAGTCATCTGACATTGCACAATTAGTAATTTGTGGCTTGTGTGCACAGGTGTGTATTATTGTTAACAAATGTAGAATCACTGCACTAAACAAACTGCTATTTTCCCCACTTCTCAGTATGCACTTCTTATGCCAACATACACTGACTTAATTGACTATAAGGGAATTGACCTTCTAGTCAGTCACATTCCCTCTAACCATGGATTGCTTATCTACCCCTTTCCTTCTATGCCATTTTTGGTATATTGCTTTCCCCTTTATATCATATTTTCAGTATAAGAAGAAGAATAATATAAGAAAATAACAGAATAAAGGATTGTGCGAGAGATTCAAGATACATTTCTTAGAATTATTTTCATTTTTTTTCAAGGTAGTGAATTCTAGTTTGATCAGAAATAGTAACCTCTATTGTAAATAGTGCTGCAATTAATATACAAGTGCAGATGTCATTTCTACTATATATATATTGCGTCTCTGGGATATATTCTCAGAAGTGATATTACTGGGCCAAATGGGAGCTCAATTTTCAGTTTTTTTAATATAAAGTAACATAATGGGAGACTAATACCCAAGGATAGTAGAGGTAACAAGAGGATTGTTCCACAGCTTGGAAGCCGGCCTCACATGCTGGGGGAAAAGGCAGCTGGGATAGAGAAGAGATCACTAAGTAAATGATGCTTGGAGAGCTTGCTTGCGATGGGAGATGTGTGCTGAAAGTAGACTATGGACCAAACATGATGGCCACTTAGTACCTGTATTGCAAACCATAACACCCAAAAGGAGAGAGAGAATAAAAGGGAATGTGCCTGCCACAGAGGCAGAGGGAGGATGGGGTGGTGGTGGGAGGAATACTGGGAACATTGGTGGTAGAGAATGGGCACTAGGCGGAGGGATGGGTACTCAATCATTGTATGACTGAAACGTAATCACGAAAGTCTGTAACTTTGTAACTATCTTATGGTGATTCATTAAAAAAAAACCCAACTTTAAAAAAAAGTAAAAAAGTGAAGCAATGTGGGCCAGATTTGACTTGCTCATTTTACCACCTTTATTCATAAATAAAATAAATAAACTTCTGTTGGAGGAAAAAAATGAAGGAAATGGTAACCTCTTTGGAATTTCAGCTTTCCTCCCGTCCACCCACCCCCACTTCTGTAATGGAAGATGAAATGTGTTTACCTCACTTTGAGTCTTGATGAACTCACTACAAACAATTGAACACTGATCTACTGAGAACATGATAAATGAATACTCTTTGGGAATACTATATGGGGTAGAAAGGAATGGAGCAATTATTTATTGAACATAATTTTTCTCCAGAGGCACATATTCTATCGTCACAACCAACCTTAGTTACAAGACACAAGTTTGTAGGTAAAATTATTAACAATTTCAAGACTGGCACTCGAGCACTGCACTAGACTTGGAGCCCTTTGAATATGGAGTTTTGTAAGACTTCTCAGTCACTCACCCATAGAAATGACACTGGATACCCTCTGGTTTCTCTGGTTCATAGTCCACATACTGAGTGCCATGTACTTCTACCACTATTTCCTCATTGCAGATTATTCACCCCTATAGATTCAATGTACTTTATTTTTATCTTTCTGGCTTCTTCCAGATACTGTATATCTATGTGCCTCTTAAACACATTTTACCATACAACATCTCTAAAATAAAATCCATTATTTCTCTTCTGAATTTGTTCCTCTTTGGTTCAGTTAGAGAAAAATTCTCACCCACTGGTGCACAGTCTGCATAATACTGATATCATACTAGTGACTCAATATATACTGATTGTATATCTAGTAATAATGGCTGAGATTGTAAAATTCTGCCCCCAATTACAAATTTGTTAGTTTCTGCTACAATCAAAGATTAGTTTTATACTTGAAAATGACATATCTTTCTTTTTATCCTACTTTAAAAATTATTCTTATGTCTTTAAGACAAAACATTAAGTCTAGTGAATATAAAGTTTAAACATTTCATTTCTATTTAATGCTACCACAAAAACCTTTAACAGAAAAGACATTGATAGTAATAGATTTGGAATAGATTTCACTTACATGTGTTCATAACTTTTTTCTTAAACCATTCCTGACTAAACAGGTTAATTTTTTATTGACACATAAAATACACACATACATATTAAAAGTACATTTATGTATCTTAAAAGTACTCTACTGATGGTCCTAAGACTTAGCATCTTTCAAAGCAGCATTGGCTACTGTCTTGTTACTTGTATTTTTCTTTGTTGCAAGAATTGTAATTGGGTGAACTTTAATTATGGTGTCTTGATATTTCCAGTATTTCCCACTTCTGGGTAGGCCATAAATACAATGGAGTATTTTATGCTGTTTTTCTTGCACTTCCAGTTCAGAATAGAACCCAGGAACATTTGAAGTGTATTAAAAACAAGAAACACAAATATGCACATGCACACACACACATACAAAACAGAACTAATAAAAGAAGATGGGTTGGATTAGTTCAAACATCATGATGGTATGTGGTTTATATCAAACTTAGGTTCAAGTCAGTTCTGTTTTTATGGGACCCTCCATGCCAGTTTCTAGTCTTCTTTGTTTTAGGTTTGGCATGTGAAAGACTATAAACTGCCCTCTCGCCTGAGAGAGGCTCAATCTAGTCATTAACTTCCTGTAATACCAATGTAGAATTTTTACTTATTTCAGATGGCCCAGGCACTGGAAATAACGTGCCTACGTGTATAACAAATCCAAAGAAATGCCAGAATAACATGTGGCTTCCAAAAGTAGCCCAGAGAGCTATTAGGCATAAGACATAGGAAACTAACTTAGAATCCAGTATCAACGACCCCATCCAAACTTTCATTCTGGCAGAATTAAAGTGCTAGCTCTTAGTGAAAGTAATATTTTAAATGTTTACCTCTAGGGTTCTTCTACAAAGTATTTCATTGGTGCATTATAATAATCTAATTGGAGATACCCCTGATCTATTTTAAAATATGTCTTTCAATTGAATTAACAGTGCTGTGATATTTTATCATGCACCATCAAAACAAATTAATTTTTTTAAAAGAAAATAGCAGTCAATTGAAAAACATTAGGCTTTGGGAATTTTTTCCTTTTACTCTTTCCAGCCATCTTAGTGATTGCTCTTGCACACAAGGCAGGATGATAATGGTCACAAACAGATGTCACTGGTGTAGATCAGCTTCAGGCTCAAACTCATTATAAAAAGTAGAAAATATATGCTGCAGTAGAAGCAAGCTCTTAACATTATTAGACCAAACAAAGAAAAATTGGTTACTTTGCCAAAAAGCCTTGAGGATCTCTAAAATACAAACCCTGAACTGGTGTCAGTCATTCCAATGATAATAATATTAAATTGGGCACAGCATATGGAGAATGTTAGAATATGTACATTGACTATCATTAATTCAGGTGATTCTGATATCATTAGAAGCATGGCAAAAGAGATTTGTGTGAAGTGAATTATACATTTTTAAAATTAATAAATTGGCGAGAATTTATTTAAAACAACAAGAAGCAATGTTTAAATTTTGATGCACCTACTAGCATGGTTAAAAATAACAATAGAAATCATGACTACTTTCAGAAAAGGAATCTTTCTGTAGTGAAAATAGCACAGGCATATGAATAACTAGAGAACAACATAGTGTATTGTTCCATTAAAGACAGAGGTCAGAAAAGAAAGAAATAAATTTGCTTTGGGGAGTAAAATGTCATATTTAAATGAACTTTCTTCTTGGAAAGTTGTTGAAGACCAAAAAAACGCATACTCGACAGACTTGTGATAAACAATTATGTAAAGAATTTTAGGCATTAGTAGATTCTGTATAGCATTTTGCAATTTTTTACTTGTAAAAGGACATGATGTTTCAAAAGACTGAACAATTTAAAATAGTGACTGTCCAACTATTTAAAATAGTTGGAATGTAACCTGTATCATGGAAGTATTAGCAATTTGAAAGAATAACTGACACACTGTCACTGTCATTCCATTGCTCATCAATTTGCTGGAGCAGGCACCAGTAACGTCTCCACTGTGAGACTTGTAGTTACTGTTTTTGGCATATCGAATGTGCCACAGGTAGCTTGCCGGGCTCTGCTGTGTGGGTGGGATAGCAGAGCGAACTCTGGATAGCTTGCTGGGTTCGCTGAGAGGGACGGAAGAATCAAACCCGGGTTGGCCGTGTACAAGGCAAATGCCCTGCCCGTTGTGCTATCGCCCCAGCCCTGACATAGCACAGATTTACTTTTTAGATGATTGGGGTACTAAAGAAACATTAAAAAATGTCTAATCAGGTCCTTTGCCTTTTCATTGGGTTGTCTTTTTAATAATGGGCTACAAGAAGTATTTTTAGTGTATTCTGAATACAAGTATAAAGATACATGATTTATAGACCAGAAATATACCATTATGTGGATGTCTTTTTCCCTCTTTGCAGTTTACTTTAAAGAATAAATATTTTAATGTTTTCATTTTAATTTTTTAATTAAAGTAACATTGCACTATAACATAAGTTTCAGATGAGGCACACAATTTAAATTTTTGAAGTCGGTTAGAAAGAATAGGGATAGATATGGAATGTTTATTTCAGATGTGTGACATAAAAATACATAACAAGGTAGGGACAAAAGTTCAAAAGCAGCATAAGGGGAGAATTGATCTGCACAACTGAATTTGAGGTATTTTGATAAGGACGGGATAGAAGAGGCCTGGGGATTAGATGGTGAGTGCATGATGGCAGGTGTGATGTTGTAATTATGTACACAAGAAATCATTAATAGTATTGTAAACCAGAATCTCAGTCAATAAAAAGTTCAAAAATTAATTAATTTTGAAGTTTAATTTATCTAATTTTCTTTTATTGATTGTCCTTTGGCTATCACATCATTCACTAAAACCAAAGCTACGAAGATGACTTCACTTTTTTTGGGGGGGGTCACACCCAGCAATGCTCAGGGGTTACTCCTGGCTCTGCACTCAGGAATCACCCCTGGCAGTACTCGGGGGACCATATGGGATGCTGGGAATCGAACCCGGATCAGCCGCATGCAAGGCAAACCCCCTACCTGCTGTACTATCGCTCCAGTGAATAAAAATGATCCACTTTTATTCTAAGAATCTTCAAGTTTTAGCTCTGAAATATAGACCTTTTTGACTATCATGTGAAATAATAGTCCAACTTTATTTTTTCTAGGAATTATCTATTTTTCTCAGTGCCATTAATCACAAAGGTAATTCTTTTGCCATTGGATGATCTTGACATTCTTGTCAAAAACCAGTTGACCATAGATATATGTGTTTACTTCTTTTTTAAAAAATCATTTATTTATTTTTTATTAGTGAATCACCATGAGTTAGTTACAAACTTGTGAACTTTCATGTTTGCATTTTGTTTATATCCCTCCACCAGTGCCCACTCCCCTCTTCCAATGTTCCCAGTATCCCTCCCACCCTCCTACCCCATCCCCCCGCCCCACCCCACCTCTGTGGCAGGGCATTCCCCCTTGTTATCTCTCTCTCCTTTTGGGTGTTGTGGTTTGCAACAGAGGCACTACATGGCCATCGTGTTTGGTCTATATTCTATTTTCAGAATGCATCTCCCATCCCGTGCAGGTCCTCAAACCACACTTTACCTGGTGTTCCCTTCTCTATGCGAGTTGCCCCTTCCTCCAGCATGTGGGGCCAGCTTCCAAGACTTGGAGCCAACCTCCTGGTACTTTACTATTATTGGGTGTTAGTCACCTGGAGGTGCTCAGGATACCACATGTGGTCATAGGGATCAAGCCAGGATCAGTTGTATGAAAGGTAAGTGCCAAACACCCTGTACTATCTCTCCATATCTAAGTTAAGATTACAAACTGCCTGTAGCAGATCTAAAATAAAGAAAAGCAAATCTTTGCTTATCTTCATATATCCTTGACTATTCATTTCCATTTCAGTTGTTCAAAAGTAACCAACCCTCTGAAATCTTTCATTTGCTTTCTTTTGGTAATTACCTTTTTAGACTATGTTCGTGTATTTCTATTTCTTGATTTTACAGTTTTGACCAACCCGAGTTCTATTCCTCTGAGAACCTGGCAAGCTACTGATAGTATGCTGCCCACACGGCAGAGCTGGCAAGCTACCCACCCATGACATATTCAATATGCCCAAAACAATCTTACAATGGAGATGTTACTGGTGCCCCCTCAAGCAAATCGATGAACAATGAGAGGACAGTGCTATAGTGCTTGAGGGGGCACCAGTAACATCTCCATTGTAAGATTGTTTTGGATTTATTATTATTCTCTAAGGTATGGGGATTATCTAATATTCTAGGACATCCCTTCCCAATATTCCTTAGGAGCATTTTCATATTTTTTATCAATCAATATTTAAGGTTTACATTATTATGAACAGATAGATATACTTCTCTAATGAACCATGAAATATACCATATATAAAACTATTTTGCTTTCCCTAGCCACTGACTGCCTAATTTAACTATGTGTCAATCACTAAATTCATACCTAAGGTCTCCCACAAAAGATTAATTTTCTCTCAAATTATTCCTCCCCCCACCCTACCCTACTCCACACTCCCCACCCCCACCATGGAGTTACTCTTTCTAGAGAATTCCTTCAATTGATTGAGGCTATTTTCTCCCAGAACCGGTAGCTATCAACTTAAGATTTTGTTATTGTGCTGATGAAGTGAAATTTTGAGAATTTACTTATCTAAAACCTTTTCCTAATTCTACCCTCACACATTTTTGCTCCCTTGGCAGGATATAGAACTACAGTTTATAAATATTTTTCTTGTGTAATTTGATGTCTTCACTATTTATTCCTACAGTCTGCTGTAACTTTTGAAAGCCCATGTATCCACTTACTTTGTAAATGAATTTTGTTCTTTCATTGGGGAAATATTTTGGATTACTATACTGAATTTCTTGAAGAAATGTTTTTGTTTATTATAGTTGAGGAAATGAAATGCGGTTAAAATAGTTTATGTGTATTCTTATGTGTATATTGTTACTACCCCTTCACAAAACCTAATGCTCAAGATCCTTCATCACTGTAACAGTCTGCCTCTAACGCTCACCTCTAATCTTCCCCCAATTTATAATCTCCATTGTCCCCCTCCAACATTTTTTATGTAGACACAATGATTTACAATTCTGTTAATAATAGTATCTCAAGCATACAGTGCTCCAGCCCTACACCTATTCCCACCTATTACTTGTCCTCCCCTCCTCAGTTCTGTATTCAAAGTCCAAGGTATTGTTGTCATTAGATGTCAACCATTTCCTTATTTTCTTTTTTTTATATATGTGTGAGATTGACTGAGATTATTTATTTATTAAGTTTTTATTAGTGAATCACTGCGAGGTACAGTTACACACTTACAAATTTTCGTGCTTGTGTTTCAGTCATACAATGCTCCAGTACCCATCCCTCCACCAGTGCCCATTCTCCACCATCGATGATCCCAGTATCCCTCCATCCCCCACCCCCCACCCGACCCCACCTCTGTGGCAGGACAATCCCTTTTGTTCTCTCTCTCCTTTTGGGTGTTGTGGTTTGCAATAGAGGTATTGAGTGGTCATTGTGTTTGATCTAAAGTCTACTTTCAGTGTGCATCTCTCATCCCCAGCGGGTCAAATGGTGCTGGCATAACTGCACAACCACATGCAAAAAATGGGCTTAGACCTCGACCTAACACCATGCACAAAAATGAGAACAAAATGGATTAAAGATCTCAACATCAGACCAGAATCTACAAGGTACAATGAAGACAAGGTCGGCAAAATCCTCCATGATATTGAGGCTAACGGTATCTTCAAAGATGACATGCCACTGACCAATCAAGTGGAAACAGAGATAAACAAATGGGACTATATTAAACTAAGAAGCTTCTGCACCACAAAAGATACAGTGGCCATAGTACAGAGACAATCTACAGAATGGGAAAGAATATTCACCCAATACCCATCTGATAAGGGGTTGATATCAAGGATATACAAGGTGCTGGTTGGAATCTGCAAGAAGAAAACATCCAACCCCATAAAAAAAATGGGGCGATCAAATGAACAGAAACTTTCTCAAGGAAGAAATCTGAATGGCAAAAAGGCACATAAAAAATGCTCTTCATCACTAATCATCAGAGAGATGCAGATCAAAACAATTATGAGATACCACCTCACACCACAGACTGGCACACATCCAAAAGAATAAAAGCAACCGCTGTTGGTGTGGATGTGGGGAGAAAGGGACCCTCTTACACTGCTGGTGGGAATGCTGACTGGTTCAGCCCTTTTGGAAAACAGTATGGACGCTTCTCAAAAAATTAGAAATTGAGCTCCCATTTGATCCAGCAATACCACTCCTGGGAATATATCCCGGAGTGACTGAGATTATTTAACATTTCACCTTCTTCCTCTGATTTATCTCACTTGACATAATGACTCACCTCAGTGTCACCCTAGTTGTAGGAAATGGAAAGATTTAATCTTTACTTCTGGCTGACTAGTATTTCATTATCTGTATGTAACACAACTTTTTGTTTGGTTTTGGTTTGGGGTCACACCCAGCAGTGCTCAGGGCTTATCATAGATCCCTGCCTTGCACTCAGGGATCACTCCTGCAAAGGTTGAGGGGGTGGCTTGTTAGGTGCCAGGGTTGGAACCTATGTTGGCCACCTGCAAGGCAAATGTCCTACACTCTGTATCCTGGGCTCCCTCCCTCCCTCCCTCCCTTCTTTCTTCCCTTCCTTCCCCATCTTCTCCTCTATCTTTATCTCTTTCTCCTTATTTATTTTTTGGGGCATTTGATTTTGCTTATGTGTCTTGATGGCTTTCAAGTTTTCATTCTCCTCAAACTGTGATTATATTGGGTCATTTAGAGCTAGTTATAAACTATGTGTGTGATGGAATAGATTTGCCACATAGATGTTTGACTTAAGTTTGATAGTACAGAGATCTGGGCAGTTTCTTTCTGGGAATACGTAAAAATTGTCAGTACCTGTAGGTTTTCCCTCTTGGGAGATGTATTTCCTCTGTGAGTGGTACTCCAATCCTGGTCTATGGGGCATATGTGTAGTTGTCTTAGAGATGAATAGGAGAGAGGAAGTTTGAGTTTCAGTTGTATGTTTTTTTTTAAGTCATCAAAGAATATGATATGGAATAGTGTAGTATTGTAGCAGCACTGTCGTCCCGTTGCTCATCGATTTGCTTGAGTGGGCACTAGTAATGTCTCCATTGTGAGGCTTGTTGTTACTGTTTTTGGCATATCGAATACACCACAGGTAGCTTACTAGGCTCTGCTGTGCAAGCGGGATATTCTCGATAGCTTGCTGGACTCTCTGAGAGGGACAGAGGAATCGAATCCGGGTCGGCCGAATGCAAGGCAAACACCCTACCTGCTGTGCTATCACTCCAGTGCATGGAGTAGTGAGAACAGATATTTTAATCTCATAATTGGAAAAATTCTTAAAGCATAAATTACAACTTAAAATTATTTTTATTTTTATCAGATCTAGGCTGGAGTAATAGCACAGCAGTAGGACGTTCGCCTTTCACGCAGCCGACCCATGTTTGATTCCTCCATCCCTCTCAGAGAGCCCGGCAAGCTACCGAGAATATTGTGCCCGCATAGTAGAGCCTGGCAAGCTACCTGTGACATATTTCATATGCCAAAAACAGTAACATAAGTCTCACAGTGGAGACATTACTGGTGCCCGCTCGAACAAATTGATGAGCAATGGGATGACAGTGACAGTGATTATCAGATCCTTCTGCTTTGATTTTTCCAATGCTTTTATTATAGAACTCTAGCCTAGTCCCACATTCAGCATAGAGTATAGTGAAAAAAAATATTTTTTTTCGCCTTCTCTCTTGTCTGGCTGGTATAATAATATTTGACATAACATATTAACAGGGAAATTTTAAATTTTATACTTATGAAATCCCCATAGATATGGAGCTGAGAGACAAAAGTAGAGCATTTTAAGTTTTCACATTTGTTTTAGACAGAGAATTAAGAAATAAAATTTTGGCTTGTGGATTTGCAAAGACGTTACAAAAATTATTTATATCTTTTTTTTGGCCCTAAATTCCTTATCTCTGGTGATAAGGGAGGGAAATTTTTGACAGGAAATTTCTCCTTTCAGGGACAAAAGAATGTTATTATGACTGGTTTTGTTTTTGGGTTTCTTTTTTTTTTTAAATTAGGTCTTTGAAATTAGGTCTTACTTTCTCTCTCTCTCTTCCTTCTTTCTTTCTTTCTTTCTTTCTTTCTTTCTTTCTTTCTTTCTTTCTTTCTTTCTTTCTTTCTTTCTTTCTTTCTTTCTTTCTTTCTTTCCTTTCTTTCTTTCTTTCTTTCTTTCTTTCTTTCTTTCTTTCTTTCTTTCTTTCTTTCTTTCTTTCTTTCTTTCTTTCTTTCTTTCTTTCTTTCCTCCCTCCCTCCCTCCCTCCCTCCCTCCCTCCCTCCCTCCCTCCCTCCTTCCTTCCTTCCTTCCTTCCTTCCTTCCTTCCTTCCTTCCTTCCTTCCTTCCTTCCTTCCTTCCTTCCTTCCTTCCTTCCTTCCTTCCTTCCATCCTTCCTTCTTCCTTCCTTCCTTCCTTCCTTCCTTCCTTCCTTCCTTCCTTCCTTCCTTCCTTCCTTTCTTTCTTTCTTTCTTTCTTTCCTCTTCCTACTTCTCTTTCTTTTCCTCCACCTCTTCTTTCTCCTCCTCCTCTTTCTCCTTTGCCTCTTTCTCTTCCTCCTCTTTATCCTCCTCCTTCTTCTCCTTCTCCTCCACCTCCTCTTTATTCTCCTTTTCCTCCTCTCCTCCTTTTTTTCTCATCCTTCTTTTCTTTCTCCTTCATCTCCTTATGCTTCCTCCCTACACAGACCTCTACTCAGAGCATACTCCTCTCTCTGTGCTCAGGAATAACTCTTGTTGGGGTGTAGAAACCATATGTGTTACTTGAAACAGAACCTAGGATGGCTATGTGCAAGGCAAGCAACTTACCCACTATATTTCTGAACTACATTAGCTGTTTCTAAAGGTACTTTAGTTAAAAAGAATATGCCATTTTAGCACACTCTAGCGAAGATTGCTATGAATTCTATCACCAGAATTGCATATTATATAATTGCCAAATCCAAAACTTTTTCCTTGGTCAGATAGGGGTTATTTTTTAGGTTTCATAGACTTCAGAGGGTGATCTTGCGATGTGTCTGCTTCCTATATACCTTCAAAAACTTCTACTCTTCATTCTAACTTATGTAACTACATTGGAGATCTTTTAGTTTCTATGGTATCAGTTGTCTTATACACTTACCTAACCACAAATCATCATTATCCTTGCACAATTGAATAAGATACTTTACTTCTTTTTAAAAAATTATTTTTATAAAATTGCTCACAATAATTCATTACATTTAATATTCAAACACCAATCCCCCCACCATTGCACCTTCCCACCACCATATTTTGAATGTTTCCACCCCAAATCCCAAACCGTGCCCCCAAAGCAGGATGAAAACAATTTTTTATTATTTGTTATGAATAACACATTAAAAATGGTCCAATAAACTTTCTTTAGAGGAAAGTGTGTGAAGATTTTTATATTTCACACTGGAGTCATAAAGCCCTTGTATCACTTGTACCACTTGTCATCCCATTGCTCATCAATTTGCTCGAGTGGACGCCAGTAATGTCCCCATTCATCCCTGTCACGTGCTAGTGTAGCCCGAGGGCATCTGCCTGCTCCAGGAACATGAAGAGCATCAAACCATTCATTCAGGGTCTTTTTTAAAAATAATTTTATTAGAGAATCACCACATCTACACCAACAGTGGTTGATTTTATTCTTTTGGATGTGTACCAGTCTGTGGTGTGAGGTAGTATCTCATAATTGTTTTGATCTGCATCTCTCTGATGATTAGTGATGAAGAGCATTTTTTATGTGCCTTTTTGCCATTCAGATTTCTTCCTTGAGAAAGTTTCTGTTCATTTGATCGCCCCATTTTTTTTATGGGGTTGGATGTTTTCTTCTTGCAGATTCCAACCAGCACCTTGTATATCCTTGATATAAACCCCTTATCAGATGGGTATTGGGTGAATATCCTTTCCCATTCTGTTGACTGTCATTGTATTATGGCCACTGTATCTTTTGCGGTGCAGAAGCTTCTTAGTTTAATATAGTCCCATTTGTTTATCTCTGTTTCCACTTGCTTGGTCAGTGGCATATCATCTTTGAAAATACCTTTAGCTTCAATGTCGTGGAGGGTTTTGCAGACCTTGTCTTCATTGTACCTTGTGGATTCTGGTCTGATGTTGAACTCTTTAATCCACTTTGACCTGACTTTGGTACATGGTGTTAGGTAGAGGTCTGAGCCCATTTTTTTGCATGTAGCTGTCCAGTTTTGCCAGCACTATTTGTTGAAGAGGCTTTACTTGCTCCAATTTACATTTCTTGCTCCCTTATCAAAGATTAGATGATCATATATTTGAGGGTGTGTGTCAGGATGTTCTGTGGCTTTGTCTTTGTTCCAGTACCATGCTGTTTTAATTATTACTGCTTTGTAGTAGAAATTGAAGTTGGGGAGGGTGATTCCTCCCGTATTCTTTTTCCCAGGGGTTGCTTTAGCTATTCGTGGAGGCTTATTGTTCCATATAAATTGCAGGAGTGTTTGCTCCATTTCATTGAAGAATGTCATGTGTATCCTTATAGGAATTGCACAACGCTTTGGGGAGTATTGCCATTTTGACAATGTTAATTCTCCAATCCATGAGCAGGAGATATCTTTCCATTTCCTCATGTCCTCTATTATTTCTTGAAGTAGTGTTTTGTAGTTTTCTTTGTACAAGTCCTTTACCTCCTTAGTTAAACTGATTCCAAGGTACTTGATTTTCTGAGGCACGATTGTGAATGGGATTGCTTTTTTCATGTCACTTTCTTCTCTCTTGTTATTTGCGTATAGGAAAGCCATGGATTTTGGGGTATTGATTTTATAGCCTGAAACTTTACTATACAAGTCTACTGTTTCTAAGAGTTTCTTGTTAGAGGTTTTAGGATTCTCTAAGTATATTATCATATCATCTGATCATATATATTGATATATATGATATGATATATACATCAATATCATATATAGATATATAATCATATCATATTATATACCAATAGTGAGAGCTTGATTTCTTCCTTTCCCACCTGAATGCCCTTAATACCTTTTTCTTGCCTAGCTGCTATTGCAAGTACTTCCAGTACTATATTGAACAGAAGTGGAGAGAGTGGGCATCCGTGTCTCATCCCTGATCTTAGAGGGAAGTCTCTTAGTTTTTCCCCCATTGAGGATGATGCTTGCAGTAGGTTTGTAGTAGATGGCTTTGACTATATTGAGGAAAGTCCCTTCTATACCCATTTTAGCTAGAGTTTTCATCATAAATGGCTGCTGGATCTTGTCAAATGCTTTATGTGCATATATTGATATGATCATATGGTTCTTATCTTTTCTTTTGTTGATATGATGGATTATGTTGATTGATTTCTGAATGTTAAACCATCCTTGCATCCCTGGGATGAATCCCATTTGATTGTGGTATCTGATCTTTTTGATGAGTTGTTGAATTCTATGTGCTAATATTTTGTTGAGAATCTTTGCATATGTGTTCATCAGGGATATTGGCCTGTAGTTTTCTTTTTTTGTGGTATCTTTGTTTGCTTTTGGTATTAGGGATATACGAGCCTCATAGAAACTGTTTGGGAGGGTTTCTGTTTCTTTAATTTTATGGAAAAGCTTGAGAAGAACTGGCAGTAGGTCCTCTTTAAATGTTTGGAAGAATTCGCTATCGAGTCCATCTGGACCTGGGCTTTTGTTTTTGGAAAAACGTATGATTATAGTCTCAATTTCCTTGATATTAATAGGACTATTCAGGTACTACAGGGTACTACAGGTCTTCTTGGTTCAGCCTTGGGATATTATAGGAATCCAGGAATTTATCCATTTCTTCTAGGTTCTCTTGTTTCGTGGCATACAGATTTTCAAAGTAGTCTCTGATGATCTTTTGAATTTCTTTGGTTTCTGTTGTTGATGTCCCTTTTTTCATTTCTGATTCAGCTTATAAGGGTTATCTCTCTCTTTCTTTGTGAGTCTTGCTAGTAGTTTATCAATCTTATTTATTTTCTCAAAGAAACAGCTCTTGGTTTCAATGATCTTTCGGATTGTATTCTGGGTTACCATGTGTGGAAGTCGATGTGGAGGTCTCGTTCTGTTCAGCAGGGCGAACCCTTCGTAGGGCGCAGCCGAAAGAACAGACGCAGAGCCCGGAGGAGAGAGAAAAGGCATTTATTCTATGGCAGTTACAGTATTTTATACCTCCCTGTTGGGAGGAGGTGGTGCCAGGACCCCCAACAGAAATGCAGGGTGTGGCACGGGATTTAGCTAGTAATAAACAAATACTGATAGGATAAGATCAGTAAGATTAGGAGTGGCAACCTTTGCTAGGTGTGGCATGGGGTTAGCTAGTGATTAAACAAATAGTGACAGGATAAGATCAGTAAGGTAAAATGGCTCCCTACATCTCCCCCTGTTTTGTTTTAAATTAAATGTGGTCAGGGGAGGCATTGTCCGGTATCCCTTGTGACATAAAGACTCCATTTTTGCAGGGAGAGGAAGGAAAGGATGATCGGGTCTATGCAGGGGGCTCCTCATAGGCCCCATCAATCCTTGGTTTTGGAGTAACCTCTAAGCTATACCGGAATACCTCGCAGGGAGCCGGGCTGGGGTATCAGCCCTCCCTTGCAGTGCTTTGCCTGGCAACCTGATCCACAAGAATAAATCCTTGGGAGCCCGGCATCCTCAAGGTAAAGAACTGGGGGAAGATGAGGTCCTACAAATCAAGCCAAAGATCCTTAAACACTCAAAAATCTCATTTGTTACTCTAAGATATTAACCCAGCCCTGGACCCAAAGTAGCACTTGCTGTAGAGTGTCCAATTGTTGCTCAACATCATGGTTGACAGTAGCCTGCATTGTCCCAAGGTGGTAAGAGTCATTTTGTCATGTTTAAACGAAGTTGTGTGTCTGGACCGAGGCTTGAAGAACTATTCCTGCAACAGCATCAGTGGTGGTTACAGCAATGAGTCCAGGATAGCTGTGATCAGAGGTCCAAGGAATCGTCAGGAGCGCCGGAGCAGTTGTGTCAGGTCTTCAGTCAGGAGCCCTTTATCGGGGGAGCGTTGCCATTCTCTGGTCAGGTTCACTGGTAACCATATGCGATCTGGCCCTTAATAAAATTATACTGTGGGGAGAATCTTGGATTGAGAGGGAAGAATTGAGACAGGTAAATAATGCACAATCACCAGAAAAGAAAAATCGTTTTGTGAGTGATCAGAGATAGTATGAATTTGGGACTTGGTATGAATCCAAGTCTGAAAGTGAAGAGGGAGACAGGGAGGCACTCCAATGCAGACAGGATCAAGTGAGTATCCTAGAGAAAAAATTAAAAGGTGTTTCTTCTTTATTCGGCAGCTGAGGCATCTGTGAATCCCATGGAAGGGGTAAAAGAAAGGAATTGTTAGCCCAGATACTGGGTCCTGGCATGGTCCAATCTACAACCTGTAAAAGTGGAGGGTGAGGAATGTAAGTCCAATAGATATGTTTAGCTTACTAGAATTCAAGAGGATTTCAACTGTTAATAACTATTAATGTTCTCCCAATATGAAATCTGGATTGAAAATTTCAGATTTTCAATCTGAATTGAATGTGGCGCCTGAATTGAATGTGGCGCCTAATTTCTTTGTAGGCGCCACATTCTGATTAGAAATCTTTGTTTAGACCTGAATCTAGCAAGCTCCAAAGATACTTAGATCTTTTAAATTGCTGGGCTCCATATCACTCTGACCTCCCTTGATTTTGTTTGCCCAGATCTAAGAATTACTGACTTTAAACTAGCTCTAATACTCGAGTGTTCCACAGACAGAGACAGACAGTCAGACAATAAACATCACACATGTGCACAAATATATACTTGATCGATCAATCTGACCCTTCAAGAATGGCAGGAAAAAACTGATAGACTGAGAAAGGAAAGAGCAGTCCCCAGGGCAAAGTGAGCCCTGTCGGCCGATTGGGAACATTGCTCCCCGTTTCTCTGCCTGAGCAGCCAGTTTCCTGCTTGTTGAAAAAATGGGTCAAGAAAGCACTTTTGTTGATATAAGCTGGCAAAACCTTCTCAAAGTTGTTGAAAACTAAGCAGAACTAAGAAAGATAATGAGACAATTGCACACACACTAGGAGCACACGCACAAATCTTACTCCTGCACACACTCGGACCGGTCCTTCTTTCACGCGGGTGCGCACCCCACTCACCACATTCACACTGAGACTCCCGATCCTGCCCTACGGGCATCATCTTCGGTCTTGAAGTAATGCTGGTTCCTGCTCCAGCCAGGCCAAGTCTGAATAACTGTTCTGTGAGCGAGACCACTAGTTGGTCACTCCCGACGCGGCTGACTGAGCAGAAGCAAGTTCCTGGGCAGTGGCAGAAGGGACACTGTCCTCAGAGGATTCATTTATTCTCTGGGTGGAAGTCGGTTCAGCCAGAGCAGGTGTGTCGACCTGCCTTATCAGTCGTTCGGGGAGCCAGCGGGCTACACTATCAGCAGCATCAAATATGCAGGCTGATCCTCGGCCCCATATAAGGACTGGATCAGGGCCCTTCCATAGACCACTCAGAGGGTCTTTCCACCTTACTTTTGCATAAGTGTGGCTGGTGGAAGTATGCCAAAAACGGTCCGCTGCGCTGCGACCTTCTTTGTCCAGTATAAGAAAGTTCATGACAAACAAAGCATGAGATAGTAACGTCTTAGGGGAAAGCGAGGCTGGGTACAGTTCCTTTTCTGTCTGGAGCTTTTGAATATATGTTTTAAGAGTGAGATGGGCTCGCTCCACTATCCCCTGCCCTTGAGGGTTATAGGGGATCCCTGTATGATGGGAAATCTGCAGCTTCTTACAAAAATGCTCAAACTTTTTTCCAGTGTATCCTGGACCATTGTCTGTTTTTATTAGCTGTGGTTTGCCCAGTATAGAAAAGCAGTGCAAGACATGAGCAATGACATTTTTTGAGGCCTCTCCAGTCTGGGCTGAGGCGCAAACAAACCCACTAAAGGTATCAATAGTCACATGCACATATTTAAGCTGCCCAAGGAAGGAATATGAGTGACATCCATTTGCCAGATGGCATTAGGGACTAGTCCTCGGGGATTGACCCCTAAGTGAGGCACGGGTAGAAGGGATACACAGGAAGGGCACTGGCGCACAATCTGCCGTGCCTGCTCACGCGTGATTTTAAACATAAGGCGGAGAGTTTGAGCATTCAGATGGTGGAGGGCATGTGCAGTTGTGGCCTCCTGCAGCGGATCTGCTTGTAGAGTTAGCACTGTGAAAGATCGGGTGGCCAAATCTGCCAAGTGATTACCTGCCGCCAGTGGCCCAGGGAGGTTAGTGTGGGCACGAAGATGACCTATGAAAAATGGAGCTCGCCGGGAGCGAATATACTGTTGGATTTGCAAAAACAATGACGTTGCAGGGGAGGAGGGTTTTATGTAACTAATAGTCTCCAGTAATGGTATAGAGAAGGCCACATAGGCACTATCCGTGTATAAATTGAAAGGAAGAAGGGAAAAATTTTTAAAAACCATTAGAACAGCTGTGAGTTCAACCAGCTGAGCAGAGGACTCCTTTGTGGAAAAAGAAACAGTCTCACCCTCACAGGCATAGGCGGCCTGGCCATTAGAGGATCCATCAGTGAAAATCACTTTAGCCCCAGGGATAGGGCTGGTCTTAGTGACAACAGGAAAAACCCATTGATGTAAAGCCATAAATTGTATCAACTTATTGGGGGGATAATGATTATCTAAAATTCCTGAAAAGGAAGCGCAGGCGATGGACCAATCATCAGTATTTTGAAGAAGCCAATCTATCTGTTCCTTATTGTAGGGTTGAATAACAGAAGCCGGTTCAAGACCAAAGTGTCTGCGAGAGAAACTCCTTCCTTCAATAATTAAGGATGCCACTAAGAGATAGTAGGGTACAAGAACTTTCTTTGGTGTGGCAGGAAGGTGAATCCAAGAAACAGGGTTTTCCTGCCAAATTAAGCCCGTGGGAGAATGAGGAGTAGCGAAGATAAGGAGGTGAAAAGGGCGCTGATAATCTAGAGAGCAAACAAAGTGACCTTCAATCGCTTTTTCTATGAGAACTAGGGATTTTCGGGCTGCTGGTGTCAGACTCCGAGGGGAAGAAGGATCAGCATCACCGCGTAAAAGGTCATAAAGGGGCATAAGGTCTCCTTTGGTAAGTTTCAGATAGGGACTGAGCCATGTAATATGCCCAAGCAGTTGTTGAAAATCATGTAGTGTCTTTAATGAAGTAAGCTTCAGCTGCGTTTTTTGCAAAAGTACACGGGACCCCTGAAGACGAAATCCAAGAAAGGTATAAGGGTCAGCGATCTGAATTTTTTCGGGGGCAATTTGAAAGCCAGACTGAGTAAACGCACGGATCACCTGATTGCAACAGAGCATAGTGGCCTGTGGGTCAGATCCAGCAAGCAGTATATCATCCATATAATGGATCATATAGATGTCGGGCCATTGTGCCCTAATGGGAGCAAGAATTTGAGCTACAAATTTTTGACACAGTGTGGGGCTATTTGCCATTCCCTGGGGTAAGACCTTCCATTGAAAACGTTGCATGGGCTCTTTATAATTAATAGCTGGCAAACTAAAGGCAAAACGGGGGCGATCATCAGGATGCAAGGGAATTGAAAAGAAGCAGTCTTTTAAATCGAGTACTATCTTATACATTTCTGAAGGAATGGCTGCTGGGGACGGCAGTCCAGGTAGAAGCGCCCCGAAAATGACCATGGTTTTATTTACTGCTCGTAGATCCTGCAGCAGTCGCCAACTGCCGTTTTTCTTTTTTATAACAAAAATGGGTGTGTTCCAGGGGGAAGAGGTGGGTTCTATGTGTCCCGCTGCGAGTTGTTCCTGCACTAACAACCTGGCGGCCTGTAATTTTTCAGTGGGAAGCGGCCACTGGTCCACCCATACAGGCTCATTGGACTTCCATATGATCTTATCCGTATGGGGTGCAGGAGGAGCCGTGGCAGTTACTGAGAATAGACCTAAGCCTGCGTGGTCATTTTTCACTGGGTCGAGGGCTAGCGGCACAGGCGTGCCCTGGAGGTATTTTCCTAGAACCTTTCCGGGAGAATAACCTGCTGAAAGGAGCATGTCTAGGCCCTTGGCATCAATTAGTATAAGGTCCATTTGTGAAAGAATATCCCTGCCCCAGAGATTGAGTGGGAGCCCGGGCAGAACATAGGGGCGTACCATCCCGGATTTTCCCTCCTTGGTGCGCCAATCAAGCGTAAATGAGCTTAACATAGGGTTTTGGGATTGACCTATACCCTGAAGGTGAGTCAGTGAGGGGGTGAGGGGCCACCTTTTTGGCCAGTCTTTTTCAGCAATGACTGTTACATCCGCACCAGTGTCAATCAGACCTAAAAATTCCTTCCCGTTGATCTCTAAAGTCATCAGGCCCTTGTGATTAAGAATGCGTTGGGCAAAAAATGCAAAAGTCTCTGACATTGGGGGTGGTTTTTGTACTGTTGTTATTGGAATGAGTATTAGCTGTGCTAGCCGCGCGCCAGCGTCCAAGACTGAAAATGGGGAGAGTGATTCAACTACTACTCCAATCTGCCCTTGAAAATCAGCATCTATAATCCCGGGGAGTACTTGCAAGCCCTGAGGAAGCATATTGCCTCGCCCAATAATTAGGCCAAAAGTTCCAGATGGCAAAGGGCCACAGGCGTTGACATACACTATCTGGGGACCCTGTTCTTTGACTAATATTGTGCGGGAGGTGGCACAGAGATCCAATCCGGCTGAGTATGGGATGGCTCTGCAGAGGGGTTGGGTGCCGATGGGTTGAACAGCCCATGATTTTGAGGTGCCCCGGTCATGGGAAAGGGAGCGAATTGGGGGCTGGACGCCGATGGGTTGAACGGCCCATGATTCTGAGGTGCCCCAGACACGGGAGAGGGAGCGGACTGGGGGCCCTGGGGCTGGCCCTGTGCCCAGTTTCCCGGCCTGGCCTTCTGGCGGCACTCTGACGCCCAGTGGAAACCCTGTTTGCACTTAGGGCAAGGACTTCTAGGTCTGGGCCGCGATTTTTTATTGGGACAGTTTCTTAAGAAATGTCCAGGCTGCTGACAGCCAAAGCACAGCTTGTTCTGACTGCTCGATGGTTGAATAGAGAACTGTTTGAAGGCAGCCCCTATAGCATGCCCTATTTTTTGGGTGGTGGGATCAACCTCGGAGCATAGCCGAATGTATTCTGAGAGGGTCTTCCCACGCTTATAGGGGCGGAGTGTGGCCTGGCAGATGGGGTTAGCATTCTCATAGGCCAAATGGCGGATCAGCTCATTATCCGTCTCTTCGTTTCCCATGAGTTTTTCAGCCGCCTCCGTGAGGCGCCCTATGAAATCACTATAGGGCTCGTTAGCTCCCTGACAAACCTTGGCTAAGGATGTTACCACCGACCCTTTAGAGGGAAGTGCCTTCCAGGCCCGGAGGGCAGCCACATGTATTTGGGCAAGTAGCCCTGGGGGAAATTGAGCCTGCACCTCATTAGAATCAAAGGGTGCCTGACCCTGAAATTTAGCAAAGATCCAGGATGAGGAAGAACCTCCTGCCTCGACGTTGCGGCACGCCATTTCTTGGCATCGTTCTAAATAATCTGCTTTCCACAAGAGATAGTCTCCCCTACTCAGGACAGCCTTAGCGACTGAGAACCAGTCGTTCGGCGTGAGCCATCCCTCACAAAAGGAGTCCAAAAGGCCAAGCGTAAAAGGAGCAGTGGGGCCGCAAGAAGAGACAGCGGCCTTTAAATCTTTCAGGTCTTCGAATTTCAATCTACGGTAGCTTTGGCGGATTGGTGCCTGCGGAGCTACGTCCTGAGGGGAATTTTCCTCTTGGGAATGTGCCCCTTCCTCAGGCTGATCGGCCTCCTCAACTTCTCTGTCTGAGGGATCATCATCAGGTGGAGCCGTGGCAGAGGTGGGGTATTTGGGGGCCCGAGAATGGGACCTGGTAACTGGGAAGGCAGCCATAGGTTTTGAAGCTAGAGTGTGGCAGGGCGGAGGAGAGACCGAATTTGCACTAGATTCTTGGGAGAGGGTAGAAGGCTGCAGGGCACTCACTAGTTCCTGAACCACCTGCCTTATTAAGGCGGCAGTGTCCTGGGCAAGCTGGCGGGGTGCCTCACTGGCGTATGGGGGATTAAAAAAGGCAGTGTCATGGGACAGATAATGGAGTGGTGGAGCTGACGGCTGACACCTCTCCTCCTCATCTACCTGGGTAGCCTTGTCCTCCAGCTTACACCTCTCCTCCTCATCTACCTGGGTAGCCTTGTCCTCCAGGGGCAAGGATTTAAGTTCCGGAGGAGAGGGATCAGGGATATCAGAAGTCACAGGATAAAGTCTCAGAGGTGCCTCTGCGTGGGAGGAGTCAGTCCCCTGCATGGGGGGTGCCTCATCCCCAAAGACTGAGGAAGTCTCTGAACTCTCATACTTTTTCCTCAAAAAAATCTCAATTTCGGAAACACGGTGCTGAATCTCTGAAAATGGCTGACTTTTTCTCGCCTTAAAAATCTCATTTAAGATCCAAATAAAATTAGCGAGACAAAGGATGCAAATAACACAAAGGATGCAAATAACTGGGGATTCCCAGAAGTAGGTAGGGATGGAGGAATCAGAGGGTAAGTAGGCCATTCCCGCACCACGGTGTGTGCCAAGAGAAAGGCGACCCTCAGAAATACTCACTTTTTCCGTGAATTCGACAGCCACGTTGGGCGCCAGGTGTGGAAGTCGATGTGGAGGTCTCGTTCTGTTCAGCAGGGCGAACCCTTCGTAGGGCGCAGCCGAAAGAACAGACGCAGAGCCCGGAGGAGAGAGAAAAGGCATTTATTCTATGGCAGTTACAGTATTTTATACCTCCCTGTTGGGAGGAGGTGGTGCCAGGACCCCCAACAGAAATGCAGGGTGTGGCACGGGATTTAGCTAGTAATAAACAAATACTGATAGGATAAGATCAGTAAGATTAGGAGTGGCAACCTTTGCTAGGTGTGGCATGGGGTTAGCTAGTGATTAAACAAATAGTGACAGGATAAGATCAGTAAGGTAAAATGGCTCCCTACAACCATGTCATTGATTTCTGCTCTAAGTTTTATTATCTCTTTCTTCTGCCTGGTTTGGGCTCTTTTTTTTTGTCCTTTTCTAAGATCTTGAGCTGTGAAGTCAAGTTATATATGTGGGCCTTTTCTTCCTTCCTGAGAAATGATTGCAGAGCTATAAATTTTCCCCTTATTATGGCTTTAGCTGCGTCCCACAGGTTCTGGTAGCTCATATCTTCATTTGTTTCTAGGTACCTTTTGATTTTTCCCTTGATTTCCTTCCTGACCCACTCATTGTTCAACATCGAGTTGTTTCATTTCCAGGTGTTTGATTTGGTTTTCTGCATCTGTACATGATTAACTTCTATCTTCAGTGCATCATGGTCTGAAAAGATAGCTGATACAATGTCTATCTTGCTGATTCTGTTGAGGTATGTTGTGTGGCCCAGCACATGGTCTATTCTGGAAAATATTGCATGTGCTCTGGAATGGAATGTGTATTCATTTTTCTGGGGGGGAATGTAAAGCCCTGTATAGATCTATTAGCCCTCTCTCTTCTATTTCTTCCTTCAAAGCCAGTATTTCCTTATTTAATCTTCTTGATCTGTGCATAGGTGATAGGGAGGTGTTGAAGTCTCCAACTACTATTGTGTTTCTTGCAATGTCCTTCTTAAGGTCTGTTAGCAGCTGTTGTAGGAATTTGGCAGGTCCCTCATTGGGTGCATACATGTTTATGAGTGTGATTTCTTCCTGCTGTACATATACCTTGATTAGTAAAAATTGGCTTTCACTATCCCTTCTAATCTTTTTCAACCTGAAGTCTATGTTGTCCGATACTAGTAAGGCCACCCCAGCATTTTTGAGGGAGTTGTTTGCTTGCAGGATTGTTTTCCATCCTTTGACTTTGAGTCTGTGTTTGTTCTGGCTATTCAGATGTGTTTCTTGGAGGCAGAAGAATGTTGGGTTCAGTCTCTGAATCCATTTTGCCACTCTGTGTCTCTTAATTGGTGAATTAAGACCATCGACATACAGACAGATTATTGTCATGGTGTTTTGTGCCATCTTTCTGTAAGGGTTTGTTGTGCTTGTAGGGGTTTTTCTTGTCTTACAGTAGCCCCTTTAGTCCTTCGTTTTGGTTTGGTTTTGAGTCTATGAAGTTCCTGAGTTGTTGTTTATCCACAAAATAGTGTATCGTTCCTTCGAGTTTGAATGAGAGTTTAGCCGGATAAAGTATTCTTGGTGAAGCTTTCATTTCATTGAGTTTTTTCATTATATTCCACCACTGCCTTTGGGCGTGGAGGGTTTCCTCTGATAGGTCTGCTGTGAATCTAAGGGGTGCTCCTTTGTATGTGATTTCCTTCTTTGACCTTGCTGTTTGCAATATTATTGTGTCTCTATCCATGAGGCCTATCATTCTAACTATGACATGTCTTGGAGTTTTTCTGTTAGAATCTCTTTTAGCTGGCACCCTTCTGGCTCCTTGAATCTGGATGTCTGCATTCTCCAGCTCTGACTACTTTTCAGCAATGAATTTTTTGACTGTGGCTTTTTCATTGGGGTTGCTTCCCTGTCCTTCTGGTACTCTGATGATTCTAATGTTGTTCCTCTTGAAATCATCCCCTAGGACTCTGATTCTCCCTAGAGCTATTTTGAGGTCTCTTCCCATTGTTTATTGTTGCCTGTAGGCTTCCTGCAGCTCTTCTTCAAGCTCACTGATTCTGTATTCGGCTGTACCCATTCTATTGTTGAGGGCACCCACTGAGTTTTATATTTCATCTATTGAATCCTTCATTCGTGACATTTATTTTTGTAGCTTTTTTAATTCTGCTCTCATTTTTTCCCATATTTTCTTGGCTGTCTATTGTATCGTTTCTGTCAGGTCCTCTTTTAATTTAATGGGTACCTTTTCAATCTTTACATTGAGTTCATTGAACATCTTCAGCATTTCAAATCTGAATTCTTTATCGGAGAGCTCAAGTTTGTAGGAAACGCCTATTGAGGCGTCTGGACTCCTTTCATCGTCTTCTCCTTGTGGTGGGGATTTTGCTGTTTCTTCATGTAGTTGTGGTGGTATGGAAGAGGGACCTTCAAGTTCACTATCACTGTTCCCTCTTGTTGTGAGAAAGGATTCTGGATGGGCTCGGTCTATGGTGATTGTCCTTTTATTTTCCCCTTCTAGAACATGTCCTTTCTCTCAGATGTTCCTCTAATCCTTATGTGAGGCCTCATGTGATGCTTTTGGAGAATGTGCTCTTTTACATTGGGCTTTGCACAGGTACTTGTATTCATTGGTGTTTGGGTGAAATTAGGATAGACTAGTGGTCTCTTGTCCTACTGGTTTTTGGGTAGCTAGGATGTTACTCGTGGACATATGTAATGAAGGCTGAGATGTAACAACAGATTGCTGGGTGTCGAGAAAATAACTGCAGCCAAAAAGGAGGCCATGCCCCTGAGGATTAGGTTAAGCCCCTTGCCACACAATAGCTGAGTCCTAGAGGCTGTCTGGGATGCAGGAAGGGCGGGTCGGGGGACGTCACACACCTGGGCAGGAAGAGCAAACGGCTGTGGTGCTGAGGGTCGGCGTGCCACCAGCCAGGGCGGCAGTCCGGAGTGGGGTGGCTGCCTGGGGTAGTCTCTCATTTAGGGTCTTGACGAAGAAGTCTGACCATCCCATAGGTGGGTGACCAGGCGTTCTTTTGACGTCCCTTGGAATCCAGTCAGTAACAGCTCTAGTCCAGTGGTCATCTCCAAATCGCATTACGTGTCTGGCCCATCTGATTTTAGGTACCTTGGCGAATGAGACAGCGTCCCTGATTGTTGATCTCCAGATTCCTTCTCTCACTTGAGTGAAACATGATACTCCAAGCATAGCTCTTTCAATTCCTTTTCCAGAGACCCGAATTGTGTTCTCATCCTCTTTTTGTAGAGCCCTGGTCTCTAAGGCGTATGTTAGTGCAGGAAGAAAGGTGGAGTTGAAAATATGTGCCCAGAGCTGGAGGTTCTTCATTCTCTTAACTTCTTCGATGCTCTTGAAGGCATTACATGCTGCTCTCTTCCTCCTGTGCAGTTCAGGTAACAGGTCATTCATTGTGTTGAGTTCTTGACCTAGGTACATGTAACTGTTGCATTTGGAGATGTTCATTCCATTGAGAGCAAATGGAATGTCAGGAACTAGTCCGTTTTTCATGAATATTGTCTTGGTGAGATTCAGTTGCAGTTCGACCTTTCCACACTCATGGTCGAAGTCGGCCAGCATTTGTGTCGCTTGGCTAATGTTTGGTGTTATTAGAACAATGTCATCAGCAAAGCGGAGGTGGTGTATTTGCGGACCGTCTATCTTCACTCCCATTTCTTCCCATTCCAGTGTCGCATGATGTTCTTGAAGGTGGCACTGAAGAGTTTCAGTGAAATGATATCACCCTGCTGAACCCTTCTCTTTATGTTGATGATCACTTCTTAGTAGAATGATGAGATCCTGGTGGTGAATCCATAGTACAGCTCGTGGAGGATCCTGATGTACTGAGTTTGAACGCCCAATTTGGCTAGGGCTTCGATGACCACTTCAGTCTCAACAGAATCAAAGGCCTTCTTTAAATCAATTAATATTAGGCAGAGCAGCATCTTAACTCTCGCGAAATTTCAATGAGCTTGGTCACTGTGTGGATTGTGCTGAATCCTTTCGGAACCCGGCTTGCTTGCATGGTTGTCCTTCGCCTAGTGTTCTGGGCATTATTATCATTCTCATTGTTAAAATTCTGGTTGCTACCAGGGCTGAGGAAACTCCAATTCCTGTGCCTGCACTCAGGCCAACTCGAGCACAGCCTTTGGGTGGCTCACGAAACATCTGGTCCAGGGAAATAAACTCCAGGCTGGGTAACAAGTCAATGAACTGGCCAAAAGAATCCAACTTTAAAGCATGGCACTGCACTAAGTTGATATCGACCAATTGAGTCCATCGGGAGTGGTCTGATATCCAGTTGAATGGGTTATGTAGATGGGGGCAATTATAAATTGCCAGATACTTGATATAGGAAAAAACTTCATTGACTGCCTTCATCCCTATATCAGTGATGATACTGGGATTCTCTACCACATCAGCCAAACCATACTTCACTAAATCAGCATTAGTCATTCTACTCTGCAGCAGAAACTCATCTACATATCCCAGGTGAAGAGTTTCAAACTGAGGAAACTTCCAAGCTTCGGGCAGAGGCTAAACCTGTTACTAAAGGGACATATTTCAAGGAGTTTGTGGGTCCTGCAGTTTCTCATGACGAAAGTTTGCAAGCTGATACAAAGAAAATCTCTGAAGGGCTGTGGTTTAGTGAGTCTTACCCACCCCATGTAAAGGTGCCTGAGCATTGGAATACAAGGAATTTCAGGAACATCCACTCCACTAGGTTTGAGCATGCCTGCAGAGCTTCCAGAACTCCGGGATTGCTAAACGTCTCATGGCCCCGTACTCTTCTTCTCTCAAGATATCTAGAGTGAAGGCCATACAGCTGTTCAACGTCTGGCATCTTTTTCAATAGTGTTAGAAAACTGGAATCTGTGAAGCCACTTGGCATGTATTCCCACCACCGCCCTGCACAGAGATCCACAACCCTCACAACTCTGAGATACAAGGTCACTGCTTCTTTTAGCTTCTGGGACAGACATTCCATGATATCCTAAAAATATGGCAAAGCACTTCATGTGAAAGTTGATTCATATAGTCCTTTGTTTCATCTGGTATGGTTTCATCAAGGATTTCATTACTCATGAGACATGTTTTAACAATTTTCTTTCTTGGACCCATTTTTGCGTTATCACCAGTATCAAAAAACAAATTTCAAATCTTCCCTCTTGATTACTTGATTTCAAAGAAACTACGCTGGCCCTCTGTCTGTTATTGTGGTTGAGAGGGAGAGAGGAACGCCACCGACGCTTCCCGTGGCCCCCTTCCGCCGCACTTCCACTTCCGTCTCACCTAGTGTTCTGCAATTCTATTGAGGATGACTCGAGTGAACAACTTTTATACGATGGACAACAGGCAGATCGGGAGATAGTTGTTGATGTTGTGGATGTCTCCCTTCTTGTACAACAGAACGTTCTTGCTGGCTTTCCACTGGGATGGAGCCCTTCTAAAAGAGATTACAAACATGTTTACTAAATTCCATCAAATGTTGTATCCTATTCTTGGTACATCAGTAGAGTAGAGTATGAGAGTGCTCCAGGAATTCTAAAATTTAGAATATGATTATACAGCATATTCACTCATGGGTGAGGCCTATGTTTTCTCTTCAAGGAGCTTTATTTTTGAGTCTCTGAATCATGGCCATTGATGAGGTTATATGGTGCCAGGGGCAGTTTGTGGGTGTGGCTGTAAAGATACTGGTAAACTAGGAAGGTGGGAGGGGGAGGCCCAGTCCCACTCTGAGCCAGCTTCAAGATTTCAGTCAGAGGTTCTGCATACCTCGGTCTGTCTGCAGATTCACTGATGGGTCAGACTTGTCAGAGCCTGTGCAGAGCAGTCGTGAACATGGCGGTGATTGAGTTCTGGAGGTTTTTGGCTACTGCTACTGGGCCTCTGTTGGGGTGAAGAGGAAAACTCTCCCTCCCCCTCTGTGTTGCCCTGGTGAAGACAGCCTGGTGTGGGATCTGAAGGCATCTCTGTGACATGTTGTTTTATGAGATACTTTACTTCTAATGGCTTCTCAGTTTCCACATTTTTGTTCTTTCATGTTTTGCTTAGCTTTTTTTTTTCTCGTTACACCTTTTCCCTCTGAGTTTTGGTTAATGCCATTTGTCTGTGCCTATGAGTGAGCGAGTGTCTGCATGGCAGAGCTTGGCAAGCTAACTGTGGTGTATTCAATATGCCAAAAACAGTAACAATAACAGGTTTCATTCCCCTGACCCTGAAAGGGCATTCAAAATGGCAGTGTTGGGAAAGACGAGTAAGGAGAGATTGCTAAAATCTCAGAGCTGGAGATAACTGTTACTGTTATTTCCAGTAACAGTGGAGATGTTACTGGTGCCCGCTCGAGTAAATCGATGAACAACGGGATGACAGTGATACAGTGAAATAGTGATGAGTGAGTGAGTTGTGTAAGTCTATAGCAATTATGTGTATTTCAAATTCCTTTAAATATTTCAACAGGGATGAAGGAAAAAAGCAGAGGTAAATATATTTTCGACCTTCCTTGAAGTCCCAAATATGTTTTTCTCCTTCTTCCTGTCAGAGACCAAGGCTCTTTTCTGTTGTTGTCTTCTAAGTTTTCCTCCTCCCATTTTGTGTGACCAGTATGATCGTTTGAGTTGCAAAGCCATCTCACTCTTTTCTTGTCATGACTCAAATCTATGGCTTTTGAGCAGTCTAACCACTACAACTCCTGGCTTTGTTTATTTTTATAAAATAAGATTCTTTTCTGTTCAAGCTGGTTTTAATTTTTCTTCTTTTCCCCAATAATCCTAGTTTCTTGCTCATTTAAGCTAACAAATATATCTGAAAAATGTTAACATCAGCACTCCCTCTGTTTCCTTACCTAAACACTTTATCGGAGATTATTTGCTTCAGAAGATGCACTGCACCATAAATTTTCTTTCAGTTTATCTTCTAGGAGATAATAGTAGAATTTTGAAAAGATTATATCTTAGGGAACATTTTCCAGTAGGTAGAGAACAATGCTATAGTGCTCCAATTGTTACACACTCCAGCACAGAATATGTAGATAAATGATAATAGGAATGAAACATGTTTTCAGAAGTAGCAAGTTAGAAAGCACTAGGTACTACTCCTCTACCAAAATGCTATTAACTATTATTTATTCCGCTGAGTATTTTCATGTACTGTCAATAATATTGAGACTTTCCATCTTTTTTTGTTGTTTTAGCAGACATTTTTAAAAATGAGAAGTTGAAAGATTAGGGATTATCACCCATATTGTCCTTGAGTTAGCTTTCTTTTAAAAACTTTTATTTGTGGGTTGGCGGAGGACACACAGAGATACTCAGGGATTACTTTTGGTTTGCACTCAGGAATTTCTCCTGGCATTTCTCAGGGGACCGTATGGGATGCTGGGAATAGAATGTGGGTCGGCAGCATGCAAGCAAAGTGCCTTCCCTGCTGTATTATTGTTTCAGCCCTTGAGCTAGCATTTTTATTTTTTTTTAAATTATGCTGTGGTAAATTTCAAAAGCCTCCCTTTAGTTTAGTTTCCTGGAGTTTTTCTACAATTTCTATCTTCCCGATTCTATTAAGGTATAATTTGTGGCCCAGAACGTGGTCTATTTTGGAAAATGTTCCGTGTGCGCTGGAAAAGAATGTGTATTCTTTCTTTTTGGGGTCTATACTCCTGTATAGGTCTATTAGCCCTGTCTCCTCCATTTCTTCCTTCAGGGCCATTGCTGAGTGCTGTTCTTGCTGAGTGTTGTTCTTGTCGATCTATCCAGAGGTGATAGGGCAGTGTTGAATTCTGCAACTACTATCGTGGTGCTAGTTATGTCCCCCTTAAATTCTGTTAGGAGTTCTTTTAAGTATTTAGATGGTTGTTCATTAGGTGCATATACGTTTAAGAGTGTGATTTCTTCCTGTTGTACATATCCCTTGATGAGTAGAAAATGACCTTCGCTCTCCCTTCTGATCTTTTTCAGCCTGAAATCTATGTTGTCGGATACTAGTATGGCCACCCCCGCTTTTCTGAGGGAGTTGTTTGCTTGCAGGATTGTTTTCCATCCTTTGACTTTGAGTCTGTGTTTGCTCTGACTGTTCAGATGTGTTTCTTGTACGCAGCAGAAAGTTAGGTTTAGTTTCTGAATCCATTTTGCCACTCTGTGCCTCTTGATTGGTGCATTTAGACTGTTAACATTGAGAGAAATTATTGCCATGGGATTTTGGGCCATCTTTCTGTAGGGTTTGTTGTTCTTGTGGGATTTTTCCTTGTCTTATAGTAGTCCTTTTAGTCCTTCTTTTAAGTTTGGTCTTGAGTCTATGAAGTTCCTGAGCTGTTGCTTGTCCGTGAAATAGTGTATGGTTCCTTTAAGTTTAACTGAGAGTTTAGCTGGGTAAAGTACTCTTGGTGAGGCGTTCATTTCATTAAGTTTTTTCACTATATCCCACCATTGTCTTCAGGCTTGGAAGGTTTCTTCTGATAGATCTGCTGTGAATCTAAGGGGTGCTCCTTTGTATATGATTTCTTTCTTTGATCTTGCTGCTTGCAGTATTGTGTCTCTATCCACGGCATCCATCATTCTGACTATGATATGCCTTGGGGATTGTCTATTTAGGTCCCTTTTAGCTCGCACCCTTTGGACTCCTTGGATCTGGATGTCTGCATTCTCTAGCTCTGTGAATTTTTTAGCAATGATGTCTTTTTTTTTTTTTTTGCTTTTTGGGTCACACCCAGCGATGCTCAGGGGTTACTCCTGGCTTTACACTCAGGAATTGCTCCTGGCAGTACTTGGGGGACCATATGGGATGCCGCGGATAGAACCCGGGTCGGCCGTGTGCAAGGCAAACACCCTACCCGCTGTGCTATCGCTCCAGCCCTAGCAATGATGTCTTTAATGGTGTTTTTTTCATTGGGATTGGTTCCGTGTGATTCCGGCACTCCCATGATTCTTGTGTTGTTTCTCCTGAGGTCATCCCCTAGGACTCTAATTCGCTCTAGAGCCATTTTGAGGTCTTTTGCCATTATTTGTTGTACCCTATATGCTTTGTGCAGCTCATCTTCAAGCTCACTGATTTTGTCTTCAGCTGTAGTCATTCTGTTATTGAGGGCTCCTACCGAGTTTTTTTTATTTCATCTACTGATTCTTTTAGTTGTGTGACTTCTGTTCGTAGCTTTGAAATTTCTGCTCTCATTTCTTCCTGGATTATCTTGGTGGAGCGTTCCAATGCTGCATCCATATCCTCCCTTAATTTATTGGAAGGTCGTTCCATAGTTGCTTTGAGTTTGTGAACCATCCTCACAATTTCCTCTCTGAATTCTTTATGCAAGAGGAGGTTGTATTTCTGGGAGGTCGCTGCTGAGGTTAGTGAGATATTTTCTTGGATCTCTCCTGGTGGTGGGGATTTTCTCTGTTTCTTCATGTTGTTATGGGCTTTACTATCTGGTGCTCTCCTTAGCTTGGGAGGGACCTCAACTGAAGATGTGGGGCTATGCTCTTTTTACAAAGGACTTTTATGTGCAACTTGATGTGTTCACTGACAGTTTTCGTGAAGTTAGGATAGGCTAGGTTAGTTTACTATTAACATATAGTGACTAAGATGACCAGGGAGTTCTTCAGAGGAGTGGGTTCTATCAATTGTGGCCAAAGGACAATGCATGGAATGGTTAAAAAAAAAACAACTGCGGCCGCATTAGCAGCTGCCACTCCGGAAAGAGGCCACGCCCACTTTTGAGGCCACGCCCGTAACCTGCCGGACAGGGAAGGGAGGGGTCAGGCGCGTTGGGCTGTTGGCTGAGAGCGGCCAGGCGGGGCTGAGGGGTTCCGAGCGGGCCCCCATCCGCGGGCACAGGACGCGGGGAGTGCTTCTCCAGGTGGGGCGGGGTCTCCAAAAGGAAAAATTCTCCTGGAGTTTTTCTAATGTGAAAACTGAAAGGTGCATTTTAAAGAATATTTTATATTTTCACTCTTTCCTTAAATCATTCTCATGCCTGTAATCACTTCCTAGTTTCTGATAGTATAAATTATTATTTTCTGTTAGTATTTAATATTCCTGCATCCAGATTAATTTTTGTAAACATACATTTAAAAAAGCTTAAGTTGTACTGTTTTAACATTTACTTTCACTACTGCTAAATTTGGGCTGGAGTGATAGCACAGCAGTTGGGCATTCGCCTTTCACGCGGCTGACCCGAGTTCGATTCCTCCGCCCCTCTCAGAGAGCCCAGCAAGCTACCGAGAGTATTGAGCCTGCGCGGCAGAGCCTGGCAAGCTACCCGTGTGTATTGGATATGCCAAAAACAGTAACAAAAAGTCTCTCAATGAGATGTGTTACTGGTGCCTGCTTGAACAAATCTATGAGCAACGGGATGACAGTGACTGCTAAATTTAATCATAAGACACCTGTTCTTAATGCATTTAACTTTACTCACTTTCATTTGGACAGTGTTGCTTTTTTTTTTCATCTTAAAGGAGTACTTTAGTTAAATCCTAGTTTCTAAAATAGCTGAGAACGTCATTCAGTTGTTTAGCATGAGTATTGACCCCTTCATATAAAATTCCTCTTCAAATGTCTTTTGTCTATGAATCAAAAGATGTCAATGCTATTTCCTGACACACTAAGTTGCAGAATGAAGTTTTTGCCTGATTTTGCTGCTTGTTTATGAATTTACTATTGTCTTTATTGCATGCATGTGTGCTTAAAAATTTATTTCCCCTTATCCTCCTATTCCAAATTGCTTTCTACAATGTATTGAGCAGGAACATCTTTTTACTATCCTGACCTGAACCATGTAAGTTATTCACTTATGTGTATTTGAGTCTATTGCTTTCACATATTTTCTCCATTTGTCTTTGTTCCTGCCTATCCTAAGTTCCAGTCTCTTCCTTTGGAAACTTTCCAACCACAAGATTAAAATATCTGTTTGCACTTCTCTATTGCTATCCCATTGTTTGATTATTTTCAGATTGTTTCCTTTATCTTCTGTGATCTGGGAAGGCTTTATGTTTCTTTTATACCTTGATATTTCCTGTTTCAGATCCTGCCAGAGTTTTGTTCTTTGCTTCCAGATATATATTTCATTTCTGTTATTGCTCTTTCTTACTTACACCTGATTCTTCCTTATGTCAGGCTTTGACTCTCCCCAGGATTATTATTATAAATACATTTTATTCCATAGGGCTTTTGTATTTAGAGTGCTAGAGACCTATTAACTATTCACTAACCAAATTCTCCCTTTTTCCTGGACACATTAGACATATTTCTCAATCCTCTTGAAAGATGGTATGTCTGGGCAATTGAATTTTATCAGTGGAAGAATATATGAAGAAGGTACCCAAGATAATTCTAGATCTGACCCATTGGTGATGGTATATGATCTTCTATGCTACATGCATTAAGAGTAGTATTATTGTAGACATATTACCTCAGATAACAACAACAACATATGTCAGACACGTGTCAGAAAAAGCCTGATTCCTGAGGTTATCAATTAGGGGAGACAACAGATGACTCTACTAATAAGGAACATCTTCTGTGAACTTATTTTCAGAGAAAAAACTTATTCTTTTGATCCACTTAAGTAGAGAGAGTTTTTGTGTCATTGCAGGAGGATATATGTGTCATAGCAGTATTATTTAACCAATTGTTATTTAAATTAATAGCTGGTTGTTATATTTTTATTTTGTTTTTATTTTGGTGGGATCACAACCTAAAATATTTAATAACAGGAGTGCATAATAAAATAACTTCACAAATTACTGTGAAGTGATTGTTGCACAGATTAATGTATTCATTGATTTTTAGTACATTTTAAACAAACATTGATATACTATATTAGTTCACACTAAAGTTCAATACTGTCATCAGCATAGAGTTGATCTTTTTTTTTTCATATTTTTATTTATTTATTTATTTATTTATTTTTAATTAGAGAATCACCGTGAGGGTACAGTTACAGATTTATACACTTTTGTGCTTATACTTCCCTCATACAAAGTTTGGGAACCCATCCCTTCACCAGTGCCCATTCTCCACCACCCGTAAACCCAGTGTCCCTCCCACCCTCCCCAATCCCATCTCCCCCCCACCCCACCCTGCCACTGTGGCAAGGCATTCCCTTCTGTTTTCTCTCTCTAATTAGCTGTTGTGGTTTGCAATAAAGGTGTTGAGTGGCCGCTGTGCTCAGTCTCTAGCCCTCATTCAGCCCGCAACTCCCTTCCCCCACATGGCCTTCGACTACAATGTAGTTGGTGATCGCTTCTCTGAGTTGACCTTTCCCCGGAACATGAGGCCAGCCTCGAAGCCATGGAGTCAGCCTCCTGGTACTTATTTCTACAGTTCTTGGGTGTTAGTCTCCCACTCTGTTATTCTATATACCATAGATGAGTGCAATCTTTCTATGTCTGTCTCTCTCTTTCTGACTCATTTCACTCAGCATGAAACTTTTCATGCCCATCCACTTAACTACAAAATTCTTGACCTCCTTTTTTCTAACAGCTGCATAGTATTCCATTGTATAGATGTACCAAAGTTTCCTCAACCAGTCATCCGTTCTGGGGCATTCGGGTTTTTTCCAGATTCTGGCTATTGTAAACAGTGCTGCGATGAACATACATGTGCAGATGTTGTTTCGATTGTACTTTTTTGCCTCTCTGGGATATATTCCCAGCAGTGGTATTGCTGGGTCAAATGGGAATTCAATATCTAATTTTTTGAGAGTCGTCCAAATTGTTTTCCAGAAGGGCTGAACCAGTCGGCATTCCCACCAGCAGTGAAGAAGGGTCCCTTTCTCCCCACATCCTCTCCAACAGCGGTTGCTTTTGTTCTTTTGGATGTGTGCTAGTCTCTGTGGTGTGAGGTGGTATCTCATGGTTGTTTTGATCTGCATCTCTCTGATGATTAGTGATGTAGAGCACTTTTTCATGTGCCTTTTGGCCATTCGTATTTCTTCCTTGGTAAAGTTTCTGTTCATTTCTTTGCCCCATTTTTTGATGGGGTTGGATGTTTTCTTCTTGTAGAGCTCAACCAGTGCTTTATATACCATTGATATCAACCCCTTATCTGATGGGTATTGTGTAAATATCCTTTCCCATTCTGTGGATAGTCTTTGTATTCTGGTCACTGTATCTCTTGCGGTGCAGAAGCTTTTTAGTTTAATGTAGTCCCATTTGTTGATCATAGAGTTGATCTTTAACTCAATTGACCTGCTCCCTTTTCTCCTTTCCTTTTGGTTTGTTGAAATCATATCTTTAATAATATCTTTTTGAAAACCCAGATGTCTTTAGTTTTTCTCTAAATATGATGTGCTGTTTTTCCATTTTGGAAAGATGAGCAGTGTTCTGAAGATGTCGTATAGTGATAGTTGCACAGTATTGTAGATTTACTTAATATTAATTATACTTTACACTCAAAAAGGACTGGAGCGATAACACAGCGGGTAGGGTGTTTGCCTTGCATGTGGCTGACCTGCATTTGATTCCTCCATCCCTCTCGGAGAGCCCAGCAAGCTACCAAGAGTATCCCATCCACATGGCAGCATCTGGCAAGCTGCCTGTGGCATATTGGATATGCCAAAAACATTAACAACAAGTCTCACAATGGAGACATTACTGGTGCCCACTCAAACAAATAGATGAACAACAGGATGACAGTGCTACAGTGCTACATAATTTGAAAAATACACAATATTTTTTTCTTTGCTGTACTTATTTTTAAGCACAATAATTACATTCAGGGGATAGGAGAGATGGGGGGAGCGGGGAGAGAGAGGGAGAGGGAGAGAGAGAGAATAGAGAAATTATGAGTCCCAAGGAAGGTTTCAAGTCATTCAGATTATAGTGCACCACTTTGGGGGCGATCCACACCAAGTAGTGTTCAGGGCTTACTCTTGACTCTGATCTCAGGGATAACTTCTGAGTACTGGGGGACCAGATGTGGTTCTAGGGATAGAACCAGGGTCATCCATATGCAAGGCAAAAAATGCCTTAATCCCTGTCTTATTCCCTGCCCCCCAACCTTTAAAGTTTTGTCAGTAGTATCATAAACTTTGAGAGAGACACACACACATCTACATATGAATCCAAAATAAGTAAATTGCAATAATTGAACAAGTTATAATTTTGGTTCCTTGATTGACTTTTTATTGGAATACTATATTTCACATGTCACATGTCTCTATTTTCCCCTCACTGCTGGCATGAAGGTTTGTCTTAGAAACAACATTGTGGGTGATACCATAGTTGGCAGTCATTTGCCTTGCAATTGTCCAATGTGGCTTCGATCCCTGAGATCCCATATGGTCCCTAGAGCCCGCTAGGAATAACTCCTGGGCACCATTGGCTGTGGCCTCCAAATAGAAAAAAACAAACAAAAAACCCAAAGAATAAAACAACAAGCCCAAACATTGTTATTTTCACTTGCGCAGACATGTGGGGCATCACCACAGTAAAGTCAATATGGTTAACACCTTCGAGCTCCAACCACAGGGTCATTTAAAAATTAAGCAGAGAGTTTGGTCTGTCCAGGTAGCAAGCTAGCTTAACTAGTCCTGAACAAATGACTCTTTGTAATAAATACAACCTTCATTTCCTCTTTCCTTCCTGTCACTGTTCCTTATGAACTAGTACACAGAGGAACAGACTGTTTGCACAAATGTGGGCATAGGTGGTGTAGTATAGATAATCAATAACCTTGAGACTACAGGAATGCTCTGCTCTTCTTGGCAAAACTCCCTGTGAGTCTGTGTTGTGCTCCCCATAAGTCTGTGTAAGCCTCTACTCTCTTTAGCAGAATGTACAGGTACATTTAGGCATGTACTTTCCCTAGCAGGACATTGCCTGTGTAGGCCTGAATTCTTCCTGGGTTTGCTTTTCTTTGGGTCTGCATTTAGGGTTGACATCTCACAGAGAGAGGGGTGTATTTTAGGCTGAAGTAGTAGAACATATACTTTTTTTTAGTAAATTTAATAAAGTTCATGGACTTTTAGAAGTAATGAAGAGTTTTTAGCAACAGATGTGCACGGCCACACTTTTAGAGTTGACAGGAGTACTGAGGAGTTGATGTCATGGTTGGGTTCCTTGCCTGGTGAGTCGTGGGCTCTGGTGTAGAGAATGAAAAGGGGTTCCAGGAAAACTTGTTCTATTCCTCTGGCACTGCTTCTGTGAGCCTGAATAGGCCCTTCTGTGGTGTTTGGTGACTAATTATACTGTACTAAGGCAAAGAAGAATATGGTCAAAATTACAGATGACTGTCTGGAAAAGACTTTTCCCAGACTAAAGAAATGGAACAGCTCACTGATAGAAAATTTAATGAATTGCAGCTTGGAAGAAGCCAAACAAAGATGAGTTTACACTAATTTGCCACACACAAAACATTCTCCAAATATACAGGGGATAATGACTAAGCCCTGTGCAAGGGACTTAACTGGCTTGTATGTACACCACAGCTTTGGAAAGAAAGACTTCTAACATTCTTTAGACCATTTTGGAATTCAAGACCAAAATACTTATCTCCTCTGATGTTGAGTATAAATTGCATAACCACTGACTGCCAGAGTTTCCTCTGGTTATGACTTGTTACAGATGCAGCCGCCATATGTCAGAGAGAAATCATAACAACGTAGTGATGATGTCCACTGGAAAAAAATAGATTCAAAGGATTTTCTTTTTATAGAATTTTTCAGATTAAACCACTGTATGGTCAGTGAAGGGATTGCATCTGGGATATCTGAAAATATGTCATTTCAAAAGCAGTATGAAATTGAACTATTTAAAATAGCATAGTGGTTTTGCTAATTTTATTCCCCAGAAGACACTGGCAATGTTGGACACTTAGTCACCACAGCAGCTGATGACAGCTGAAATCTAAGAAATCGAATGAAATCAAAGAAAACTGATCGTATTACCTTGTTCTTTTGCAAGAGTCTTACATCTACTATCTCAGCAGTTCATATTCCAACAACTGAGTGACAGTTTTCTTTTACTGAAGGGACACACAACACTGTGTGTCATAAGTGAAAAAATAAATCGTACTATGAAATGAAATTTATTTCTTTTGGTTTGAAAAATCAATTGGGACTAAAGTAACATTTAAATTGTTTTCAAAGCATGAATTTTTCCACACAAGTTGAAAGGACCATATTTTTTAACTTTGTATCCAGAGGAAAAAAGCTTTCTTTTATATTTGATTTTATATCTTCCTGACAAAGACTTTCTGATACCATAGGTCTGACTTTTTACATCAATGCCAGATTTCTTGAAGACATGAAAATGTTTATTAGTAATAAGGAAAACAATGCTATCTACTGAGAACTGTGGGCTAATTTTGGAATTTGTGATAATGTTTGTATGCAGCTTATTCCAATATGTGAGTCCTATATATATATATATATATATATATATTAGTTCATTTGTCCTCCTTGACAAGGTACAATAATTTTTAAAACCAAGAATTTAGTAATTCATCTACTGATTTATTTATCTACTGACTCTTGGTTTATATATGATTTTATATTACTTGCATCTTTTGCTTAATTTACACTTAATTTGCTCTTTCCCTTTTATCTTGTAAAGTTAGAGCATTGGTTTGAAAATGAGTCTGATATATTCATGAAATGCTATAAATTTTCCTCTACACACTGCTTTAGCAATCTTCCACAAGTTCAATGTGTGGTATTTTGATTTTAGTTAAAGTTGCTTTCAAATAAGCTACCCATGACATATTCAATATGCCAAAAACAGTAACAAGAAGTCTCACAATGAAGATGTTACTGGTGCCCGCTCGAACAAATCGATGAACATGGGACAACAGTGCAGTGCAATGCAGTGCTTTCAAATTTTTCGTTTAGTGTCTTCCTTGAATCTTGAATTATATAGAAGTTTAATTTCCAGAGAGTTGGGAGACTTTGCAACTTTGTTTTTAACATCAAGTTTGATTATCTTGTAGTTAGAAAGCATGATTTTTATATATTCTACTTTTAAAAATTTATTGAAGGGGCTAAGAGATGGTTCCATGGGTTAAACATGTGTTGGCCAGTGTGGGGCTGTAATTCCTGGTGCTGCGTACATGTGCTGTACTGTATGCTAGTTCTGCTCTTTGAATCTGGCAGCATTGTTGTTTGTAATCATCAGTGCTACAAGCGTTTATCAGTCATATCGCAGCCAGGTGAGTGTGAGCTCTGCAACTAAAAGCGATGCAAAAATTTTCTGAGTATGGTAACTAAAAAAATAAAAACATCGAGACTGTAACTTTAATTTTTAATTTTAATGCTTTCCAATATTTATTTAGGCATGATGATTTACAATTCTATTAATAATAAAGTTTCAGTCATGCAGTGCTTGAACAGCCACCAGCATATTATCAGCATCCCTCCACAAGGCCTTCACACAATTCCCACCCCAAACCCTTGACAACTCAGTTCTGTCGGTGAAGTCTCAGGGTTTGTTGCCATAGGCCAATTGTTATTTACTTGCTATGTTTCTTTATGTTCCACCTGTGAGACAGATCATTCTGTATTTGTTTCTCTCCTTCTGACTGACTTCACTCACTGTGGCACTCTCTATTTCCATACATGTAGTACCAATTTTCTTATAGCTGAGTAGTATTCAATTGTGTGTATAGCTTCTTTTTCTAGGCATCTTTTCTTGGGTACTTAGATTATTACAGGATCTTGGCTATTATGAAGAGTGATCAGGGATCCTGGCTATAATGAACATAGGAGTGCAATTTTCTTTTTGATATGTTGTTTTTGGGTTCTGGGGTAGGTGCTAAAAAATGATTGCTGTTTCACATTGAAAGTCAATTCTTAATTTTTAAAAGTGCGTAAAGTGAAATTTATCAGTTACACGGGGGGGCTGGGGGTGGGGGGCTAAGGGTGTGGGGGGGCAGGGTGGATCTATACTGTGATTCTTGGTGGTGGAATATGTGCACTGGTGAAGGGATGGGTGTTTGGGCATTGTATAACTGAGGCTTAAACCTGAAAACTTTGTAACTTTCCACATGGTGACTCAATAAAAAAATTAAAAAATAAAGTAACATTCTATTGAAAAATGAGAATAAAAGTGTATTTTTATTTAGGCAATGATTAAAATACAGTTAATAAGGTTTTTTTTTTCTTTTTAGGTCATACCTGGTGATGCACAGGGGTCACTCCTGGCTCTGAACTCAGGAATTCCCCCTAGTGGTGCTCAGAGGACCATATGGGAAACTGGAAATCGAACCCGGGTCGGCCAAGTGCAAGGCAAATGCCCTACCTGCTGTGCTATCACTCCAGCCCCTGTTAATAAGGTTTTGAGAATGAAATTTTTCGACTCCAACCCTATCACCAATGTCCTAAAAATCTCACAACTTCACTTCCTTGTCAAACTAAGTTTTTTATTTAGTTCTTATAATTTAAGATCCCTGTTTACAATAGTGTTGACTATGAGAGTTTTGATGTGAACAGTTTTACTTTTGTGGAATCTCCATACTGTTTTCCATAAAGGCTGGACTAGATAACATTCACACCCAGAGTATGTGGGTTGGGATTCCTTTTAACCCCAAATCACCATAAAAACTTATTGTTACTATTATTTTTGACATGAGATTTTACTTAATTATTATATTGATTGCCTTCACCAGGGCGCCTCAGAGGGGGACAGGTTGACTTTACCTCCCCACCCTGAGCAGAGCCCTGGCAGATGAAGACCTCTGGAACCCAGACATAGCCATGCTTGATGCCACTCTCCACATGCTTGGACAAGCCTCATGCATGAAGGAACTGGCAGAGGAACCCAGGTATGCAGGATCCGGGGCTGAGATCTCCAAGCCTCCGCCAAGCAGATCCCTCATTTTCCAGTAGCTTGGCAGCCACACCCACAAACTGCTCCTGGAACTGTGTAACCTCATCAATGGCCAAGATCCAGAGACTCTAAGACAAAGTTCCCAGAAGCGCAAACTCTTATTGTCTAGTTCTTCCTCTCAGAGAATCTGGCAAGCTACGCAAAGTATCCTGCCCACATAGGAGAGCCTGGCAAGCTCCCCGTGGCATATTCAATATGCCAAAAACGGTAACAATGATGGGTCTCATTCCCCTGACCCTGAAAGAGCCTCCAATGCAGCACCATTGGGAAGGACGAGTAAAGAGAGTCTGCTAAAATCTCAGGGATAGGATGAATGAAGATGTTACTGGTGCCCACTTGAGTAAATCAATGAACAATGGGATGACAGTGAACCAGTGATTATTTTTATTTGCATTTCCCTGATGTTAGGTTTTAGAGAGTACTTTCTCATATACCTAATGGCCATCTCTTTGTCATTTTTTGAGAAGTGTTTGCTAAGCTCTTCACCCTGTTGCTGTGTTTCATGAATAATACTTTACTACCTCTCAAAACCATGAGTACTGGTTCATTCGAATGCCTAACAACCCGAATCGAACAATTACACTTGAATAGATGTGACTCACTGCTGGCAGTTTCTATCTTCGTTGTCTACACACCAACATCCAACTACAATGAAGAAGAAATTGAGAAGTTCTACTTGGAGCTGGAGACGTTCTAGAAAGAAAACCACACCTTCTATAAGATCATTGTTGGTGATTTTAATGCCAAGATAGGTCCGAGAAGGTTGCCCAAAGAACTCCATATTGGGACAAATGGCCTAGAATGGAACAAACAGGGTGAAAGACTGTCTGAGCTCATCATGTCAACCAAGACTATCCATGGTAACTCACAGTTCCAGAAGGCCGAATCTAAACATTGGACATGGGAGTCTCCCAGTGGACAGTTCCACAATGAAATTGACCACATCATATTCTATCGAAGGTTTTGCCTAACTGATGTTGCTGTTGTCCCCAAATTTCAAATGGGATTGGACCACCATCTCCTTCATGCAAAATTCTACTTCATAGAGCGGGGAGAAAGGACTGCAAAGTTTAAGCTTAAGAAGAGAACTCCCAGAATAATCACCAACTGGCAGCTCTTTGGCACTATTGCAGTAACGTGGGAATATGCTATCATTGAGAACATCGATGAGGAATACGATCGACTGGTTCAGCACCTCCATGACTGCTCGAGGAAGGCTGAGAGTGGAAAAGCCACAAACATATGCCTGTCTTCGGAAACTCTCGAGCTCATTTGCCAAAGTGGTTTGGAACGAGCCTCAGGCAATCACAAACTAACGTCTGTGCTTGCAAAGCTGTACAGAGAAGTGATAAAGGAAGACTTCGAAGAGAGAAGAGCAGCAGTGTTGGCCAATGCAGCAGAAGCCGGGAAAAGTATTCGCAACGCTCACCTGTCCTTCTCCAACTACAAGACCAAGATGACTACACTGGAACATCCTAATGGATCTATCACATCTTCAGAAGGACAATGGAGAGGATTATTCTACTTCTACTACTTCTACTTAGATCCTTTGACAGCCACATCCACCTGCCCACATACCAAATTCCGCAGGATGGATTGTCATTCCCAACGTCCTCCCTTCCTGAAATCCGAAACGCCTTTGCTGTCAAATACAGCACCCGGTCCAGACAAGGGTAGAACCAAACACCTGAAAAGTCTGCTGCCAGTACTCATCAATACACTGGCTCGGCTCTTCACATGCTACCTGTCCAAATGCAAGGTTCCATCCCAATGGAAAACCAGCAGGACTGTTCTGTTGTACAAGAAGGAAGACATCCACGACATTGGCAACTACTGCCCAATATGCCTGTTGTCCATTGTTAACAAGTTGTTCACTTGAGTCATCCTGAATAGAAATGGCAGAACACTACATGAAAGACAACCAAGTGAGCAAGCAGGGTTCTAAAAAGGATTTAGCACAATTGACTGTATCCACACAGTGACCAAACTCATTGAAATTTCACGAGAGTTCAAGATGCTGCCCTTTCTAATGTTTATTGATTTAAAGAAGGCCTTTGGTTTCTGTTGAAACTGAAGCAGTTATTGAAGCCCTAGCCAAACGGGGTGTTCAAACTCAATACATCAGGATCCTCCACAAGCTGCATTATAGATTCACACCAGGATCTCAACATTCTACAAGAAAGCAATCATCGACTGAAATGGGAAGGAATGGGAGTGAAGATAGACGGATGGCAACTACACACCTTTGCTTCGCTGATGACATTGTTCTAATAACACCAAACATTAGTCAAGCGACACAAATGCTGGCCAACTTCGACAGCAAGTGTGGGAATGTCAGACTGCAGCTGAACCTCACCAAGACAATGTTCATGAAAAATGACTTAGTCCCTGATGTTCCATTTGATCTTAACGGAACAAACATCTTCGAACTCAGCAGCTATGTGTACCTGGGTCGAGAACTCAACTTGAGAAATGACTTGACGCTAGAACTGCGCAGGAGGAAGAGAGCAGCATGGAATGCCTTCAAGAGCGTCAAAGAAGTGGTTAAGAGGATGAAGAACTTCCAGCTCCGGGCACATCTTTTCGACTCCACCTTTCTTCCTGCACTCAGGAAGAAAGTTTCCTGGGCCCTACAAAAACAGGATGAGAATGTTATTAAGGTATCCCAAAGAGGAATTGAAAGAGCTATGCTTGGAATATCACATTTCACTCATGTGAGAGAAGGAATCTGGAGTTCTGAACTTCATCGATGATCAAGAATCGGGGATGCTGTCTCATTTGCCAACACATCGAAAATCAGATGGGCCAGACACATAATGAGATTTAGAGATGACTGCTGGACTAGAGCTGTTACTGACTAGTCAGTAACAGTCACGGGACATTAAAAGACTGTGTGGCTGCCCACCTACGAGATGGTCAGACTTCTTCCTCAAAACCTGAACAAATGGTTTGAGGCTCTTCGTGTTCCTGGAGTGATCAGATGCCATTGGACTATACTAGCACGCGACAGTGATGAATGGAGACATTACTGGCACCCGCTCAAACAAATTGAAGATCAACTCGATGACAAGTGACAAGTAACCTTTCAGCTCCCCCTTCTCCCAGTTGAACACTTCCTTCCACCATTGTTGTAGTCCCTTCCCTGTCCTATCCTTTCCCATCCCTCCATCCCCCAGGTGGCATGATTCCTATTGAAAGCCAGTTCTCACGTTCTTTTTATTACATTCTTTACATTACACTTGAGCATTTGTTACTCCACCATTATGTTTTTTTATATGCTGCATATGAGTGATATCATTCTGTGTCAATTTCTCTTCTTCTGACTAATGTCATTCAGCCTGCTACTCTTCAGATCCATCCTTTTATCATCAAATTGCATAACTTCATCTTTTTTGACTTAGCTTCTTTATCTAGTCATCTGTTCTTGAATACTTGGGTTGATTCCAGACTTTGGTTATCATGGATAGTACTACAAGGAACATAGAGGTGCAAATGTTTTTTTTTCCTTGTGATTTTAGGCCCTTGGGCCATATTCCAAGATGTGTAACTGCTGGGTCAACAGACAGCTCAGTTCCTAGTTCTTTGTGGTATGTTCATATTGTTTTCCCAAAAGGCTTGGCTAGTCAACATTACTACCAACAGGGAATGAGGGTCCCTTTTCCCCAACATTCATGGTAACACTGGTTATTCTTCTTATTTACTATATGTGTGCCAGTCTCTGTGGCATGAAGTGATTTTTTAAAAATTGTTTTACATTTTATTTTCATAAAGTAGTTCACAATGGTTCATTACAGAAAATATTCAAACACGCACCAAACCAGCAAGCATCTTTCCACTACAATAAGAGGGAAGTGTGTAAAGGTTGTTGATTTCAATTTGTGGGCCTTTAAGATGGTATATAAGAAAATACAAACAAGCAAGATGTTAAAACCAAACACATGTGTGCTGCTTTAGGTATATCAGTGGGCTAGAGAATAAAAGGAAAAACTGCATTGTCTCTCTTCTGGGAGCTTTGTTTTATAGTCTCTGGATATTGGACTTTGATGAGATTGCATGGATGGGGGAGAGGAGGGCAGTTTGTGGGTGTGACTGCCATGCTACTGGAAAACGGGGGATCTGGGTGGAGGAGGCCCAGTCCCAATCTGAGCAGGCTTGGAGATCTCAGCCATGGGTCCCACATAACATGAAGTGATTTTTGGTTTGCATTTTTCCAACCACTAGTTATGCAGAGCATCTTTTCATAGGCCTTTTGGCCATTTGTATATCTTCTTTGAGGAAGTTTCTGTTCATCTATTCTCCCTATTTTTTAGATGGACTTGGATATCTTATTTTTGGATAGTTCTACCAGTGTTTTTTATAGGTTGGATATTAACACTTTATCAGATGAGAGATGAGCAAATAATTTCTCCTAGTCCGTTGGGTGTCTTTGTATTTTGGTCACTACTTCTTTTGAGGTACAGAAGATTCTTGATTAAAGGTAGTCCCATTTGTTTATCTTTGCTTTAGTTTGCATGTTGAATGTCAATAACGCCTTAAAGATGCTTCTTGTTTCAACATTGCAAAGAGTTATGCCTATATTTTTCTTAGCGTAATTTATGGATTCAGGCCTTTAATTGAAATTGAGGTCTTTAATTTATTTGATTTTTGTGCATGGTGTTAGAAAAGCATCTGAGTTCATTTTTTTTTTCACATGGTTGACCAATATTCCTAACAATTACTGAAGAGGCTTTTCTTGTTGCACTTTATATTTTTTTCCTTTTTACTAAAGATTAACTATTCATATATCTTGAGATCTGTCTCTGGATTTTCAATTCTATTCCACTGATGTGTCTGTCTTTGTTCCAAAACCACGCCATTTTAATGACTACAACTTTGGGGGCCGGAGCGATAGCACAGCGGGTAGGGCGTTTGCCTTGCACGCGGCCGACCCGGGTTCGATCCCCGGCATCCCATATGGTCCCCCAAGCATCGCCAGGAGTAATTCCTGAGTGCAAAGCCAGGAGTAACCCCTGAGCATCGCTGGGTGTGACCCAAAAAGCAAAAAAAAAAATAATAATTACTACAACTTTGTAGTAGTGTTTGAGGTTAAGGAGATATTCTTCTTTTTCCCTTGGATTACTTTGGCTATTTGGGGTGGGACAGATAATGTTATTTCATATTAATTTCAAGGAGTGCTTGATCTAAAAATATATGCTGTCATACTGTTACATAACGTTATTAAGAAATAAGGTGGTCTGGTCATGAAACAAATATTCATAGATCTATATGTGAAAAAAACTTTACAAAAATTTTGAGCATTAAATACACAGTGGGTAGGGTGTTTACCTTGCACGCGGCTGACCTGGGTTCAATTCCTCCTCCCATCTCGGAGAGCCTGGCAAGCTACCAAGAGTATCCCACCCTCATGGCAGAGCCTGGCAATCTACATGTGGCATATTCAATATACCAAAAACAGTAATAACGAGTCCCACAATGGGGACTTTACGGGTGCCAGCTTGAGCAAATCAATTAGCAATGGGATGACAGTGACAGTGATAGAAAATACACTGAACATTAATTAGCACATGATTCAAATTTTTATTTCATTTTGGGGATCAATTAAAGTACATGTGATTTATTGTTGATCTCTATCTCGGGCCCTGTGATTCAATTTTTATGATTTAGAAGACAGTAAAAGCTATTTTATAATCTAAGAATATTTTTTAAAATATCTATTATTGGGGCAGGTGCAACAGGTAGGGCATTTGCCCTGCACATGGGTGACCCTGGTTTACTTCCCCCAGCATCCCATTTGGTCCCTTGAACACCACCAGAAGTAATTTCTGAGTGCAGAGCCAGGAGTAACCCCTGAGTATCTCCAGGTGTGACCCAAAAATAAAAAAAAAATTACTTTATAGTAGTTGTAAATATGTCAGCTGATGGTTTTGATTGAATGGCAGAAAACCACAGCTTTACACAATAATTTTTGGTTGTTTTTAAAAAATTTTTATTAGTAAATCACTGTGGGGTACAGTTACAAACTTATGAACTTTCATGTTTGTATTTGGTTTACATCCCTCCATCAGTGCCATTCTCCTCCACCAATGTTTCCAGTATCCCTCCAACCACCCCCACCCCAACCCCCACCACCCCACCTTGCCTCTGTGGCAGGGCATTCCCTTTTGTTCTCTCTCCTATTGGATGTTGCAGTTTTCAATAGAGGTATTGAGTGGCCATCATGTTCGGGCTATAGTCAACTTTTGGTACCTGGCTTTCAACCCAAGTGTGTCCTCCCAACATTCTCTACTAGGTGTTCCCTTCTCTGTCTCTGCTGCCTTTTCCCCCGCATGTGAAGCCAGTTTTCAATCTGTGGGGCAGACCTCCTGGTTCTAATCTCTACTACTCTTGGGTGTTAGTGTCTCATTCTGCTACTTTATATTCCACATATGAGTGCTATCTTTCTATGTCTGTCTCTTTCTTTCTGACTCATTTCACTCAACATGATATTCTCCATGTTGATTTTTGGTATTTAAGTAAAACTTAATTTTAATTTTAGAAGTTGTTTTCTCAGGAAAACTTTTCCAACATATCATTTGCATCACTTGCAGTCCCGTTGATCTTTGATTTGCTCAAGCAGATACCAGTAACATCTCCATTTGTCCCTGTCTTGAGCTATTGCAGCCCAATGATACCTGCTCGCTCCAGGAACAGGAAGAGCCTCAAATCATTCATTCAGAGATTTGACGAAGAAATCTGGCCATCTAGTTGGTGGTCGGCCTCGAGGTCTTCTGACTTCCCGTGGAATCCAGTCTGTAACAGCTCTAGTCCAGCGGTCATCTCTGACTGGCCCATCTGATTTTTGATGCCTTGGCAAACGAGACAGCATCCTTGATTTTTGACCATCGACAGAGGTCAGAACTCCGGATTCCTTCTCTCACTTGAGTTAGACATGATATTCCCAGCATAGCTCTTTCGATTCCTCTTTGGGATACCCTTATAGCATTCTCATCCTGTTTGCGTAGGGCCCAGGTCTCTGAGGCATATGTTAGTGCAGGAAGAACGGTGGAACTGAAAAGATGTGCCCAGAGTCGAAGGTTCTTTGTTTTCTTAACCACCTCTTCGACGCTCTTGAATGCATTCCACGCTGCTCTCTTCCTCCTGTGCAGTTCTGGCACCAAGTTGTTTCTCATGTTGATTTCTCGATCCAGGTACACATAATTGCTGCATTCGGAGATGTTCGTTCCATTAAGAGCAAATGGAGCTTCAGTGACCAGTTCGTTTTTCATGAACATCATCTTGTTGAATTTCAGCTGCAATCCAACATTTCCACACTCGTGGTCGAAGTCAGTCAGCATTTGTGCCGCTTGGCTAATGGTTGGTGTTTTGTGAACGATGTCATCAGCGAATCGGAGGTGGTGTAATTGCTGACCATCTATCTTCACTCCCATTCCTTCCCATTCCAGTCATTGAATGATGTTCTCAAGGGCGGCACTGAAGAGTTTCGGTGAAATAGTATCACCCTGCCGCACCCCTCTCTTTACATCAATGATAACATTCTTGTAGAATGGTGAGATCCTGTTGGTGAATCCACAATACAGCTCTCGGAGGATTTTTATATACTGAGTTTGAACACCCTGCTTGGCCAGAGCTTTGATGACCACCTCAGTCTCAACAGAATCGAAGGCCTTCTTTAAATCGGTGAACGTTAGACAGAGCGGCATCTTGAACTCTCTAGAAACTTCAATGAGTTTGGTCACCGTGTGGATATGGTCTATCATGCTGAATCCCCTTCAGAACCCAGCTTACTCACATGGTTGTCCTTCGCCTAGTGTTCTACCTATTCTATTCATGATGACACAATGAACAACTTGTAGACAACAGACAGCAGGAAGATTGGGCGATAGTTGCTGATGTCGTGGATGTCTCCCTTCTTGTACAACAGAACGGTCCTACTGGTTTTCCACTGGGATGGAACCTTGCATTCAGATAGGTAGCATGTGAAGAGTTGGGCCAGTGTATTGATGAGTACTGGCAGCAGATTCTTCAGGTGTTCAGGTCTGACCTTGTCCGTACCAGGTGCTGTACATGTCTTTACCAGCAAAATGGCATGTCGGATTTCAGAAGGGAGAACATTGGAAACAACATATCCATCCTGTGAAATTTGGTATGCGGCCAGGTGGACATGGCTGTCAAAGAGATCCAAGTAGAAGTCGTGAATAATTTTCTCCATTGCCTTTCTAGAGGATGTGATAGATCCATCGGGACATCGGAGGGCAGTCAACTTGGTCTTTTAGTTGGCTAAGGACAGGTGAGCATTGCGAATACTTTTCCCGGCTTCTGCTGCATTGGCCCACACTGCTGCTCTTCTCTCTTTGAGGTCTTCGTTTATCGCATCTCTTCACAGCTTTGTGAGCTTGGACGTTAGCTTGAGGTTGCCTGAGGCTCATGCCAAACCACGTTGAGGAATGAGCTCAAGGGTTTTCAAAGACAGTCCTCTGTTTGTGGCTTTCTCACTCTTGGCATTCTTTGCACAGGAATGGAGGTGCTGAGCCAGTCAATCGTATTCCTTGTCGATGTTGTCAAGGACGGCATCTTCCCACATTGCTGCAATAGTGCAAAAGAGTTCCCAGTTGGTGGTCATTCTGGGAGTTTTCTTCTTAGACTTAAATTTTTCAGACTTTTCTCCCCACTCTGTGAAGTAGAATTTTGCACGAAGGAGATGGTGATCTGATCCCGTTTGGAATTTTGGGACAACAGCGACATCGATCAGGCAAAACCTTCAATTGAATATGATGTGGTCAATTTCATTGTGGAACTGTCCACTGGGAGACTCCCATGTCCAGCATTTAGATTCGGCCTTCTGGAACTGTGAGTTATCATGGATGGTCTTGGTCAACATGATGAATTCAGACAGTCTCTCACCCTGACCTTTCCATTCTAGGCCATGTGTCCCAATGTGGAGTTCTTCAGGCGACCTTCTTGGACCTATCTTGGCATTAAAATCACCAACAATGATCTTGTAGAAGGTGTGGTCTTCTTTATAGAACTTCAGTTCCATATAGAACCTCTCAATTGCTTCTTCATTGTAGTTGGAAGTTGGTGTGTAGACGATGAAGATAGAAACTGCAGGCAGTGAGCCACATCTATTCAAGCGTAATCGTCCAATTCGGGTTGTTAGGCATTCGAATGAATCGGTGCTTATGTCCAAGTTTGTGTTGACAAGGACACCAATGCCACCAACGCCTCTGTTGTCGTGTGTTTCGAGGAACAATTCTTCTCCAGTGTCGAAAATGGCGTGATGTGATTGATGTCTTCTTGTTTTGGTCAGACCAATGATGTCGTACTTGATCTTCTGCGCTTGGACCATCAGGTTCTCGATGGATGCTTCTGATGCCAGTGTCCGTGCGTTGAAATTACAGACAATCATTTTAGTCTTTCTTCATTTTGGCAGTCTAGTTTGTCCCTGAGATTTTTTCAGCCTCTCTTGCTCATCTTTCTTAATGCTGCCGTACTGGGGGCTCTTTCGGTGACAGGTGAATGAGGCCAATTGTTGTTACTGTTGTTCGCATATCGAATACTCGATGGGTAGCTTGCTAGGCTCTGCTGTGCGGGCGAGATACTCTTGATAGCTTGCTGGGCTCTCCGAGAGGGACAGAGGCTTTTAGGGCGGCCTCCAATTGCCCTTAGAGGTGTTACCATGGTTCACACCAAATTTGAACCCTATCAAATATGGTGTGGGAATAATAGGTATTAAGTGTTTTATGGTATGTCAACCTGGAGGGTGGCGGTGGCTGGGTAGTGGATGTAGTGGGAGTTGGCCAGTGAGGTATTTATCTTGGATAGAGTGGGGCATCTGGTTTGGACCCCTCCTTCAGATGCTGGAGATTGGAGGAGGGAGACAGAGGATCTTGTTTTCAGATCTCGTTGGACCTAGAGCTAAGATCACAAAGTTCTGCTTACCTGGCTTTGCGGGGCTTCACTCGTGCATGAGGTTTGGCCCAAGTGTCCGGAGTGCAACCTGGAGGGTGGCGGTGGCTGGGTAGTGGATGTAGTGGGGGTCGGCCAGTGAGGTATTTATCTTGGGTAGGGTGGGGCGTTTGAGTTGGACCCAGCCACCGCCACCCTCCAGGTTGCTTTCCAGACACTTGGGCCGAACCTTATGCACGAGTGAAGCTCCGCAAAGCCAGCTCTAGATTCAACGAGACCTAGAAACAAGATCCTCTGTCTGCCTCCTACAATCTCTGGCATCTGAAGGAGGGGTCCAACCCAGACCTTTCCAACATATATGACTATATATTATTTTCAAATTATATTATATTAATACATATTATACTTATTCTTTTACTAATCATAACTAACTTAATAATGACTTCATTAGATGTTTAATTCAAAATTCCTCTTTACACAAAACTCCACCTTAACATTTATTCCTAATATTCATAGTGTGGTGACCAGCACTTAATTGATTTTTGTGAACTAGTTCTTGGATGAATGAGTAAGAAATAAAATAGGTTAGTGACTGAGAAATGTCACTTGGGATTTATAATAAAGACATCACTAACACATGTTCACACAACTTCAATGTATTGATAGAAAGACAGGAATGTTTATGAGTAGATGTTTCAAAAGTGCTGATAAGCGAAAGGAACAAAAGTCCAAGTTGCTAATTTGATTTAAAAATAAAAATTATTTTCTGCTTCACTATTTCTTATTTTAAATTAAAAGAAAGATTTTTAATTTGTAGTGTCAGGTAAAAAATTACAAAATTAGTTTTACTAATTTGATCATTAGCATTTGTCTGAAAATTTGCACACAGAAAATCTTTATAAGTGGCAGGTTCTTTTGTGATATTAACCTCTATCAGTTTTGTTTGTTCATTCATTTTGAGTTGTACTGAGCCTGACAGTCAAAAGGACATAAGCATAATAGAATAAGGCATTATCTTCAATTTGGTTGCAATGGCCTCATAAAAAAGATGCTATCAAAACTTTCATTTGAATACTTGAATAAATATCCTACTTAAAACTAGGTAAAAATTTGCCTCTGTCTTTTAGGTTAGAAGATGTATTTCTTTTCTTTTAAAAATATTTTTTTGAATCACCATGTGATAGACCATCACAAAACTATTCACGACTGGGTTTCAGTCATACAGTGTTTCAACACCCATCCTTTCACCAGTGTACATTTCCCACCACCAATGTCCCCAGATTTCCTCCCACAGTCCCAATCAGCACCCCTCCCCTGGTCTGCCTCTATGGGAGGCACTTTCTTCTTTCTCTCTTTGACCCCTTTTGTGCATTATGGTTTGCAATACAGGTGCTAATAGGTCATCGTGTTTGTTCTAGGAGTTCGTATTTTTATTGGAAAGATACAGCTGGAGTAGCTTTTATAAAATGGGTGGTGAATTTTGGGGCATGGACGTGACTGTCGGGGCTTCCACAAGTACAGAGCAGTGGGGAGGTAGACCACCTCAACTCTAAGAAAGCCTGGAGATTTCAGTCACAAAACCTTCATACCAGAATTTTAAGCGGATTAATATCTCAGTTGGGTCCATTCCAGGGGCAGGTCAGTGATTTTGGATTGTGGGAACAAGCAGATGCTGGGGGCTCTGTTTGGGTGGGAGCTGGACTAACCTGCTCACCTTCTATGTACTCCAGTCTATTCAGCCTCACGTGAGTCTGACATTAACAGTGGCTTTAATCTCTTTTGAGATTTATTTATGGGTCTCCGAAGCAAGGCTGATAAATGAGCTTGTATGGCTGAGCTGAAGGTGGTTTGTGGGTGTGGCCCCCCATACTTAACTTTTGGCAGTTTAATAGCTCGGGAAAGTTGGTCCTGACTTATTGGCGACTGGCCAGAGGTGCAGCAGTGGTTTTTGGGAAATCAGGAAACCTGAAGGCACATCAGGCTTATGCACTTGCTCCACAGGTTTAGGCTGATCTGCTGGTGGTGCCACATCCCCTGGGCCTCAGTGGCAATGGCAGCAGTGGCCCTAAGACTGGGGCCCGGGTTATTGATATTTACTGCTTATACTCTCCGGGTGGGGTGTAGCCACCAGTCCAGCAGAACCTGACCACGGAGCACACATCCCCGTCCTGGGTCTCCAGACAGTGGACACTGGGAGGTTTTCCTCCATAACATGTTCCAGGTAGTGTGGGCTGGTATGGGGAAGAAATCTGCCCTCCTGCTGGCAAATCATCTTGGCCCCGTGGTGGGAATCCCAGGCACCCCTCAACATCAGTGTACACATTTTGCGGTGGTACTGAGTTGCACTTGAAGACTCCTATTCACACCCGGTAAAACTGCCACTGCCCATAGCACCAAGAGAGACCAAGAGCTGCCAGAGAACTGCCAGCTGGTGGCCATGCCACTACCATCCTCACACGTCCCACTCTGGACCAGTGCTCATGGTGAGCAAGCAGCCGATTTCGTTTAATGATGCTCTCCCTGAGACGGACGGTCCAAGGGGCACCCACATTCACACGCAGTAACTCTGTAGCCCTGTGGGCCGTTCGGAACACTGACAGCTGCCATCTCTCCGCCAGTTCTGGCACTTGCCCTTGTGCCACTGTCATCATGACTGTGAATCCCATGCAGTAGGTTAAAGGTTTTTTCTTCTTCTTCTTTACTTTTCTCATCACAGGAAAGAAGCATCTTCATATGTTTTGTTTAACCTTTGTCCTTGAATGTGATTTTATTATTTAAGTTTAGGGACCCTCTCGCCTAAAGACTTTGATTCCAAAGATGTAACACATTCGGGCATCCAGCGCAACATCCGATAGCGATGCACTGGGACACCAAACTGGGCTACAACTCTGTGCTGCCGGGGGTGGATTTTTTTTCCTCCCCACCCTGTCTTCCTGCACGGAAAGCGGCGGGCTGGCGGCACCCATGTGGCAGGCGCCATCTTCTGTGACTCCAAACCCACAGGTATTCAGATTTTACTTTGGGGGCTCCCAGGAACTCATGGGAAGGGGGCGTAACTGGCACGCCCTCGGCCCAGATAAATCCGGAGCCGCTGAGCGCGAATCGGACCCTCTCGCCTAAAGACTTTGAATTCAGAGACTTCTTACAGCAATGCACTGGGACTGTGAGCTGGGCTATGTAATTTCTGGCAGAATTTTCCCTGGACTTTATACAGAAATCCAAAAAAAAAAAATTTATAATTGTCAGCAATGTGAAACGGTTCCTTTTGAACAGGTCTGACTTGGGGGGGGAAACTCCAAATAATAACAGTAAGTTTTTGTTGAAATATTGAAGGTTTTTGATGTAGCAGCCACCTCTGGACTGTGAACTAAGCAAAAGCCCCACGCTGGCCGACGCGGCGTGGCGTACACCATACTATGAGGCGCAGGAAGGGGGATGAGGGGGAAAAAGGGAAAAAAAAAAGGGAAAAGGAAAAAGAAAAAAAAAGAGAGAGAGAGAGAGTTATGTCAACTATAGTGAGTTTTGTGTTGAATTATGGAATGTAATCAAGGTAAAGAAAAAATGAAGTGAAATTCACTAGTTATACAGTAGGGGGTAGGGGGTGGGGGCGGGGGGTATACTGGGGTTTCTGGTGGTGGAGTATGGGCACTGGTAAAGGGATGGGTGTTTGAATATTGTATAACTGACATATAAACCTGAGAACTTTGTAACTTTCCACATGGTGATTTAATAAACATTAAAAAAAAAAATAAACCACGCTGTGACTTTCAAGAATGGAATGGTCTCCAGTTTTAGTATTAATACATGTTTCAAAGGAAATAGACCTTTCAAGTTCAGGAAAGGGTGTGTCAGATAAACAGGTGTCTCTGAAGGTTAATGCATTGCCTTTTATCACCAGCCATCTGGACTGTAATTTGATGTCACACACAGGCATGAGATTGGCCATATCAATCCTGACTCTTGGAACTGTCACTCTATGAGAAAGTCATCCAATAATCCACTCTTACTTCTATTAACAGTTAGTTAAAAGAATATTGAAGTTGATACAATAAGAGAATTAAAGCAACACCCTTTCACAGGCAAAATAAAGTTAATGTTAGTTTGGGTAGTTTATTTTTTCCAATATAGTTCTTCTCATTAAGCAGTTAATGAGACCTTGGCTATGTGTGACTTACATTCAACTGAAGGAGAACAATCATTAGTGATGAGAAGTCCCCCAGACATATTCGGAAAGAAAATGCAACAGCTAAAAAAGAGAAGTAAAACACACCTTTAGGTAGCAAATGCAGATATTTAGGATGCTTATAAGCACTGAAGAAACTAATCAGTGTCTTTAGACACAATTAGTCCCTTCAGGGCACAGGGCAGAGATGTGAATTTCTGAAAAGCAAGCAGTTTCTTGGGCACATTAGAAATCTTGTAAAATGCATAAGTTGAGGAGCTTAATCCATTAATTCTCTTCTTTTGATTCATTTTTTTAATAAGACATTCGTTTATAATTTATGACTGTGCTTAAAAAAGCCATCTGGTAAAGCTAATTGTAAGCTACCTGCTCCTCTGTTTTATGTTGAATACTTAGGCATTATACCACCTTTTATACAGTTGCTGGCTTGTGCATACATTCCACAGAATACCTCATTTATGAGGTCAGAATGAAGCGACTGCAGGCTGACATTCTGAAGTTTCCTTTATTGGTATTTAACTGTGAAATCTCTCCTCTAAGTAAAGCCCCAAGGCTCAGTAGAGGGTGATAGTAGAGGAGAAGCTATTGTAATATCTTCAGAAGTATAATTTGATCACATTTATGTATCTTACATAATAAGACACTATTACTATATTCCAAAGTGCCCTATTTATATGGCCATTTTATTGCTCCTTTTGTGTTGCCAAAGTTCCCTGACTCCATCTCTTACTGCCAAAAAGGGCATTAAGTTATTCAGCTGGTCTTATCGCCTTCCAGAAAACAATAAAGGCCCTTTTGTATTTCTTTGGTTAAATACGTTCATTACAACATCGAGGCAGGATTTCTGCATGTCTTCCAGAGCAGGCTTATGGCCAATGAGAAGGGATTATAACTTCCTCTATTGTCTTTCCCAGTCCCAGCTTTGGAACTGACTTCTTGCTGTAGAAGTCACCATATACTTGGTGGATTATATGTCTAGACGCAAAGTTACTTTTTAGCTTGTTTATATGTACTTTATAAGTGATAATTATAAATCTGCTTTGGTTCGACCCATTTAAAAGTGATTAGGAGTTGAAGCATCATGACGTGAAACTTCCAGGAAGGGGATGTACTAGGAACTTGTACGTCATGGTTCTGTAGATCCGGAGAAATCACTTGTTACTTTAGATGACTCCGAATGGGTCAAATTGTAGTAAGTAGAGAAAAAAATATATCACTAGGTTTGTGGAATTAACTTAGAAGTTGGATGAATATACAAACAAAACCCTGGATTTGACACCTAGTAGCTTGTGACATCCTGCATACAGCTTGAAATAGCTTTGGACGGCCCTGAGCCTCGCCAGGTGTGGCCTTGTTCCCCCAGCATCTCTGGACCTCAGAAGCACCACATTGTCCACTAAAAGCATTGAGCTGTCTGACTGGTTGCATGAGAAAGTTGCCTGCAGTAGTCTCTAGGCCCCCTAAAGTGTTGCTGCTTTGGAAGCCCTCCAAACATTAGAAGAAAGTGTCTATGTCATTTAATCATATGTATTTAAAAACACTGCCTTTTGAATATAGTAATGCTATTTTCTGGATTTGGCTTTTGGATGCTACTTCCTTAAGTTCAGTTACTTGAATAATTCCTATGATATTTGCAAGCATACTGATAGTTGTGCCAAATGTCTTTTTCCCGACTGTTAGGAAAATAGGATTATTAGTTGAGTGCAAACTTACTAACTAGATTAAATTTTCATTCTCCTTTGCATTTAGAAAGCTAAGTATTTGTTTTGTTTTTTTGGCCATACCTGCCAGTGCTCAGGGCTCTATGCTCAGGAGTAACTTGGAGTCCCAGGAACTAAACCCAGGTCAGCCACATGCAAGTCAAGCACCTTGCCCTCTTATACTATTTCTAAGTCTATGAAAGCTAAAACTCTTGTTAATCTGAGCAGAAGTGCTACTTTCTAGTATGGAAATTAAAACATTGGCAAAAATCACTTGTATCCCTTGTCATCCCATTGCTCATCCGTTTGCTCAAGCTGGTGCCAGTAACATCTCCATTTGTCCCTGTCGTGTGCTAGTGTAGCCCAATGACGTCTGCTCGCTCCAGGAACACGAAGAGCATAAAACCTTTTGTTTAGGGTCTTGACGAAGAAGTCTGACCATCTCGTAGGTGGGTGACCATGCGGTCTTTTGACATCCTGTGGAATCTAGTCAGTAACAGCTCTAGTCCAGCGGTTGTCTCCAAATCGCATTACATGTCCGGTCCATCTGATTTTTGACGTCTTGGCAAACGAGGCAGCCTCCCTGGGAAAAAATATGTTCCAAAATTTTTTGAATAGGCCAGAGTGATAGTAGAGTGGGTAGGGTGTTTACCTTGCAAGCAGCCAATGAGTTTGATCCCTGGCACTCCGTATGGTCCCCTGAGCCTTCTAGGAGTGATCCCTGAGCAGAGTCAGGGATCTGAGCACTGTCTGAGTGTGGCCCAAAATCAAAAAGAGATTTTGGGGATATGATAGAGGTATAGCCTCTTCTGTGTTTCAGGGCATGGAAAAGCAGTAAGGAGGTAGGAACATGAATCTGAATGACTCTGTAATTAATCTGCCCTCTCTATCTGCTATATCCACTTCAGTTCTGTTACATGAGAAAGAAATTTCTATATTATACGTTGCCATATTTTGGATGTTTGTTGGTGGATATAACTATCCTTCAATGTAATTAAGACAATAAAGTTATTAAAACATAAAGGGATACATACTGTCTATGTATGTAAATTTTACAACATAAAATTTTCTATGTGGTTTGAAAATTTAAGAAGCAGATACATGGAAAATTTTGTTAATTAGAAATACAAATACCAAATGTATATTTTTGGTGGGTAGGGCACACCCAGCAGTGATCAGCGCTGATTCCTGGCCTTGTACTCAGGGATCACACTCAGTAGGGCTTAGGGGACCATATGTGGTGCCAAGAACCTAATCTGGGTTTATTACTGATTGCAAATGCAAAGTGCACTGCCCACTGCAATATTGCTGCAGCCCATCAATGAACATTGTTTTATAAATTAATTTTATACATACCTGATATAAATAAATATTTATTATTGTTTATGAGGGTATTAGGAATCTTAGACTTTCATGTAATGTTGGATGCAATTGTTTTGAAAGGCAATTAGGCTCATCTCTATAGTTTTTTTTCCTTTCTGTTTTCCTTTATTTTGGTGGTGATGGAAAATGAAATCAGGGCCTCACACATGTAGAGCATGTGCTCTATCACTAAGCCATGTCCCCAGTTACTGTTAAGGTCCTTTGAAAGGTACTTGGTGAAGTATATAAAAAAATGAAAACATAGATCACTTCTGGGTTCCATTTCTAAAATGTGTTATACAGAAGTGTTTGCACATATATACTAACATACGTGTAAAAAGGTAAGTGTTTCAAGGATATTTTTGTAATTGAAAAAAAGTAAGCATCTGAAACAGGAATCTGTTTAACAGCATCTGTTAAAACAGGAATGACTATGAATTATGGTAAGTTACGTGCTATGAAGTCCTTACAAAGAAAGATGAAAAATGATTGCATGTTTTCAGATGGGAAGATGACTATGAAGTAACAATAAGACAATGCCTTAGAACATGTAATATTATGACACATTCAAGTAAAAATGTGTGTGGGAAGTATGCACACATGTGTTTATGAGTCTCTATGTGGCTAGAGAAAATAATCAAGGTTGAGATAAGAATATAATTTTCCTTTGTGTGAGTTTATTTTCTATATTATCTAATATATAACTGAAGCCAGATGTTGACCCAGTTATAATGAGTTCCATCCTTCCTATCTTCTATAGTGTTAAAAAAAAAAAGCTGCATCTACATGAACAAATACACAACTTGTGAGTTGCACAGGAAAAAAATGTCAGAAGACCATACATGAAAAAGTGACTTCTGGTAAATCAAGGACATTTGTAGCATGGATCTAAGGATTACAACTCAAGAGGGAAACTATAACTTTTCAGTTCTGTATTTTTCCATATTCTTTCACTTTTTAAAATATGTCCCATAGTTTCTTGATACAAATACAATATAATGGGGCTGGAGCTATAGCACAGCAGGTAGGGCATTTGCCTTGCACGTGGCTGGCCCGGGTTCGATTCCCAGCATCTCATATGGTCCCCTGAGCACCAGCAGGAGTAACTGCTGAATGCATGAGCCAGGAGTAACCCCTGAGCAAGTAGGGCATGACCCAAAAAGCAAAAAAAAAAAAAAATGAAACACAGTATAACATTTTCACCTATTATCCATCTGTATCATCATTGGGAAAAAATGCACTCATTATATAAAATAAAATATTATTTAAGTACTTAAACACTAAGTAAAATATTACAATACAAATATATTGAAAAAATGTTTCATCTGGTAATGTATTTTGGAAAATAGTAAGTCTAACAAATTGCTTTACCTTGAAATAGCCCAAAGGAATGAGGAACACACCCCTTTGAGATGAAAATCTTGAAGAAATGTGATGATGAAACTGAGGCACTACCCAGATGCAAAAACTGAGATACCACCCATTAAGGGTGGACCTCTCAGAAGAGGAAAAGCTACAGAAGAATCTAAGAGTCGTGATAACATGAAAGGACCATCAAGAGTCTAAGGCTTTCTCTGTGACAACACCCAGAGTAACTTTTATTATGCAAAGTACTTTGGGCCAAAATAATGTAGAGAAATTGTTTATAACGTTCTCCCAAAAGTTTTCTCTGCTTTCTCCTCTCTGGGCAAGCCCTTGCTTTTGCTTGAACTCACCTCTTTTTCTCTGTCTTCTCACTCTGCTCTAAGTAAATTTCTTGAAATAAAACTGTTATACTTCACTAAAATAAAAATAAATTCTTATCTGATAATGTTAAAATAATTTAAGTAAAATGAAGCTTACATCCAAGGGCTATTCCACAGAACTACTCTGGAAAATACCAGTTTTGGCAGAAATAGTTTTGGACTATTCTGCAAAAGCTTTCACCAGAGTACTGACAATCAACCTGCAGTTTGGATTACCCCAGTATTGAAATTATGATATATTCTTTAAAAAATGCAAAAATGCTTAAGACATCCATTCAGCACCTATTCCTAGATTTCAATATGGTTGTAGGGGGAAAAAGTTAAACCACTGATTTTTTTTCAAAGGGAAAAAGAAAACTAATTAATACAAACAATGCTGAATATACTATAAACAATATTATCAAACAAAGGGTTTAGAATCCCAAGTTAAGACAAAAAAAAAAACTAAGTTGTTGATGGCTTCACAGAGCAGGTGACCTTTAAAAGAACTTTTATTATTGTTATTATTTTTTGCTTTTTGGGTCACACCCAGTGATGTGCAGGCGTCATTGCTGCTCTAAACTTAAGAATTGCCCCTGGCTGTGCTTGGGGGACCATATGGGATAATGGGGATCGAACCTGTCAAACACCCTTCCTGCTCAGGTCCTTTAAAAGTATCTTTAAAGTTGTCTAGGATTATTTCCAAATATAGAAAGGGACAAGGTAACAGTATATCAAGATATACAGCTCCAAGTGAGAAGATAAAATTATATCAGGATATCATTTTAAAAGGTATGATTATTACAGAGTTAATAACCATTATTAATTAAAAAGTTAAACATTCAGTTTTTGACATACAAAAATCACACTTTGCCAATAGGGTACAGGGAAAATTAGAAGTTCAATTTTTTATTTTATTTTCTTTTTGTAATTCTTGGTTAAGATCAAGGACTGAACCTAAAGGATTTCATGACTTTTTTTTTAAGGATTTCATGACATTTTCAATGTAGCAGACATTAATCACAGCCTCAGGAATGGAGTCTGGGAATTGGGGAGACACCGTAGCAGTCAGGGTGATTGCCTGGCATGTAACGGATCTCTGAGGATCACCAGGTGAGCTTGCCAAGCACTGCAGGGTGTGGTCCTGGAGGTCCCTGGCACAGTCAGACCTGAGCAGCTCCATATCATTGGGGCATGCAATGGAATCATCTAGTTCCAAAGTCCAGAAGTGACACCTGCTCCCCCAAGCACTTCTTGGGAAACCTGCCTCCCACCTCCGAAAAGAATGGAACTTGGAAGTCCAAAGGATGTGACTTGAAGGATGGTTAAATGTTGTTTTCTGTTTTGTTTTATTTTGAACTATTCTGATTGCAGGACTACAGTGCAAATAGAGAATAAAGAACAGAGACAAAAGTTGGAGGCTAGTCTAGTCCCTCTATCATATCCTCCAATACGCACATGAGGCTGAACTGGAGGCGAGAGAATGTCTTTGAAGAGCTTCGGAGATGTGCTGCAAGAACCAAGGAGTTTTCCCATTTTATAAGGAGGCAATCTGGAGGAGAGAATCTTCCAGGTCAGTTCTGCTACATGTCCACAGTAGAAGTGAAACTGACAGAATCTGATTAAGCTGAAGACCATGATATTCATCTTTACAGAACATTTGAATTTCTGTAGGCTGAGAATAGAGGAAGCTTTTGTAGTGCTGAGGAGCTACTTTGCTTCTAGGTTGATCCTGGCAGTATTCAGGAGACCTTGTGATACTGCGATGAAATCTAGACCGCTAGCATGAAAAGCACGCATTTCAGCCTGGTAGTGATCTCTGCAGCCCCTATTGTGTGTATACACATATATATATGT